>NW_028142985.1:0-696990 GCF_977018435.1 Lepisma saccharinum
GATAGGAGGTTCCAGATAAGGTCAAAAACTACATTTTCAGATCTTCACCAAACGTTGCAGGGATACTTTGCATGTCAAGACACGTGGAAAAAACGTACAAAACAAAAGATTGGAGACATCAAGATTTTCGACGAATTTTTTAAGAATTTTCAAATTTTCAGATGGGAGGTTCCAGATAAGGTCAAAAACGAGATACTCAGATCTTCACCAAACTTTGCATGGATACATTGGATGTCAAGACACGTGGAAAAAACGTACAAAACAAGAGATTGGAGACATCAAGATTTTGGACGAATTTTTTAAGAATTCTCAAATTTTCAGAAAGGAGGTTCCATATAAGGTCAAAAACTACATACTCAGATCTTCACCAAACTTTGCAGGGATACTTTGGATGTCAAGACACGTGGAAAAAACGTACAAAACAAGAGATTGGGGTCATCAAGATTTTGGACGAATTTTTTAAGAATTTTCAAATTTTCAGATGGGAGGTTCAATATAAGGTCAAAAACTACATACTCAGATCTTCACCAAACTTTGCATGGATACATTGGATGTCAAGACACGTGGAAAAAACATACAAAACATAGGATTCGGAACATCAAGATTTTGGTCGAATTTTTTAACAATTTTCAAATTTTCAGATAGGAGGTTCCATAAAAGGTCAAAAACTACATACTCAGATCTTCACCGAACATTGCAGGAATACATTGGATGTCAAGACACGTGGAAAAAACGTACAAAACAAGAGATTGGGGTCATCAAGATTTTGCACGGATTTTTTAGGAATTTTCAAATTTTCAGATGGGAGGTTCCAGATAAGGTCAAAAACTACATACTCAGATCTTCACCAAACTTTGCAGGGATACATTGGATGTCAAGACACGTGGAAAAAACGTACAAAACAAGAGATTGGAGACATCAAGATTTTGGACGAATTTTTTAAGAATTTTCAAATTCTCAGATAGGAGGTTCCATATAAGGTCAAAAACTACATACTCAGATCTTCACCAAACTTTGCATGGATACATTATGTGTCAAGACACGTGGAAAAAACGTACAAAACAAAAGATTGGAGACATCAAGATTTTGGTCGAATTTTTTAAGAATTTTCAAATTTTCAGATGGGAGGTTCCAGATAAGGTCAAAAACTACATACTCAGATCTTCACCAAACTTTGCAGGGATACATTGGATGTCAAGACACGTGGAAAAAACGTACAAAAAAGAGATTGGAGACATCAAGATTTTGGACGAATTTTTTAACAATTTTCAAATTTTCAGAAAGGATGTTCCAGATAAGGTCAAAAACGACATACTCAGATCTTCACCAAACTTTGCAGGGATACATTGGATATCAAGACACGTGGAAAAAACGTACAAAACAAGAGATTGGAGACATCAAGATTTTGGACGAATTTTTTAAGAATTTTCAAATTTTCAGATGGGAGGTTCCAGATAAGGTCAAAAACTACATACTCAGATCTTCACCAAACTTTGCAGGGATACATTGGATGTCAAGACACGTGGAAAAAACGTACAAAACAAGAGATTGGGGTCATCAAGATTTTGGACGGATTTTTTAGGAATTTTCAAATTTTCAGATGGGAGGTTCCAGATAAGGTCAAAAACTACATACTCAGATCTTCACCAAACATTGCAGGGATACATTGGATGTCAAGACACGTGGAAAAAACGTACAAAACAAGAGATTGGAGACATCAAAATTTTGGACGAATTTTTTAAGAATTTTCAAATTTTCAGATAGGAGGTTCCAGATGAGGTCAAAAACTACATACTCAGATCTTCACCAAACTTTGCAGGAATACTTTGCATGTCAAGACACGTGGAAAAAACGTACAAAACAAGAGATCGGAGACATCAAGATTTTCGACGAATTCTTTAAGTATTTTCAAATTTTCAGATGGGAGGTTCCAGATAAGGTCAAAAACGACATACTCAGATCTTCACCAAACTTTGCATGGATACATTGGATGTCAAGACACGTGGAAAAAACATACAAAACATAGGATTGGTGACATCAAGATTTTGGACGAATTTTTTAAGAATTTTCAAATTTTCAGATAGGAGGTTCCATATAAGGTCAAAAACTACATACTCAGATCTTCACCAAACTTTGCAGGGATACATTGGATGTCAAGACACGTGGAAAAAACGTACAAAACAAGAGATTGGAGACATCAAGATTATGGACGAATTTTTTGAGAATTTTCAAATTTTCAGAAAGGAGGTTCCATATAAGGTCAAAAACTACATACTCAGATCTTCACCAAACTTTGCAGGGATACATTGGATGTCAAGACACGTGGAAAAAACGTACAAAACAAGAGATTGGAGACATCAAGATTTTCGACGAATTTTTTAAGAATTTTCAAATTTTCAGAAAGGATGTTCCAGATAAGGTCAAAAACGACATACTCAGATCTTCACCAAACTTTGCAGGGATACATTGGAGGTCGAGACACGTGGAAAAAACGTACAAAACAAGAGATTGGAGACATCAAGATTTTGGACGAATTTTTGAAGAATTTTCAAATTTTCTGATAGGAGGTCCCAGAAAAGGTCAAAAACTACATACTCAGATCTCCACCAAACATTGCAGGGATACATTGGATGTCAAGACACGTGGAAAAAACGTACAAAACAAGAGATTGGAGACATCAAGATTTTCGACGAATTTTTGAAGAATTTTCAAATTTTCAGATAGGAGGTTCCAGATAAGGTCAAAAACTACATACTCAGATCTTCACCAAACGTTGCAGGGATACTTTGCATGTCAAGACACGTGGAAAAAACGTACAAAACAAGAGATTGGAGACATCAAGATTTTCGACGAATTTTTTAAGAATTTTCAAATTTTCAGATGGGAGGTTCCAGTTAAGGTCAAAAACGACATACTCAGATCTTCACCAAACTTTGCATGGATACATTGGATGTCAAGACACGTGGAAAAAACGTACAAAACAAGAGATTGGGGTCATCAAGATTTTGCACGGATTTTTTAAGAATTTTCAAATTTTCAGATGGGAGTTTCCAGATAAGGTCAAAAACTACATACTCAGATCTTCACCAAACTTTGCATGGATACATTGGATGTCAAGACACGTGGAAAAAACGTACAAAACAAGAGATTGGAGACATCAAGATTTTGGACGAATTTTTTAAGAATTCTCAAATTTTCAGAAAGGAGGTTCCATATAAGGTCAAAAACTACATACTCAGATCTTCACCAAACTTTGCAGGGATACTTTGGATGTCAAGACACGTGGAAAAAACGTACAAAACAAGAGATTGGGGTCATCAAGATTTTGGACGAATTTTTTAAGAATTTTCAAATTTTCAGATGGGAGGTTCAATATAAGGTCAAAAACTACATACTCAGATCTTCACCAAACTTTGCATGGATACATTGGATGTCAAGACACGTGGAAAAAACATACAAAACATAGGATTCGGAACATCAAGATTTTGGTCGAATTTTTTAAGAATTTTCAAATTTTCAGATAGGAGGTTCCATATAAGGTTAAAAACTACATACTCAGATCTTCACCAAACATTGCAGGAATACATTGGATGTCAAGACACGTGGAAAAAACGTACAAAACAAGAGATTGGGGTCATCAAGATTTTGCACGGATTTTTTAGGAATTTTCAAATTTTCAGATGGGAGGTTCCAGATAAGGTCAAAAACTACATACTCAGATCTTCACCAAACTTTGCAGGGATACATTGGATGTCAAGACACGTGGAAAAAACGTACAAAACAAGAGATTGGAGACATCAAGATTTTCGACGAATTTTTTAAGAATTTTCAAATTTTCAGATAGGAGGTTCCATATAAGGTCAAAAACTACATACTCAGATCTTCACCAAACTTTGCATGGATACATTATGTGTCAAGACACGTGGAAAAAACGTACAAAACAAAAGATTGGAGACATCAAGATTTTGGTCGAATTTTTTAAGAATTTTCAAATTTTCAGATGGGAGGTTCCAGATAAGGTCAAAAACTACATACTCAGATCTTCACCAAACTTTGCAGGGATACATTGGATGTCAAGACACGTGGAAAAAACGTACAAAAAAGAGATTGGAGACATCAAGATTTTGGACGAATTTTTTAACAATTTTCAAATTTTCAGAAAGGATGTTCCAGATAAGGTCAAAAACGACATACTCAGATCATCACCAAACTTTGCAGGGATACATTGGATATCAAGACACGTTAAAAAAACGTACAAAACAAGAGATTGGAGACATCAAGATTTTGGACGAATTTTTTAAGAATTTTCAAATTTTCAGATAGGAGGTTCCAGATAAGGTCAAAAACTACATACTCAGATCTTCACCAAACTTTGCAGGGATACATTGGATGTCAAGACACGTGGAAAAAACGTACAAAACAAGAGATTGGGGTCATCAAGATTTTGGACGGATTTTTTAGGAATTTTCAAATTTTCAGATGGGAGGTTCCAGATAAGGTCAAAAACTACATACTCAGATCTTCACCAAACATTGCAGGGATACATTGGATGTCAAGACACGTGGAAAAAACGTACAAAACAAGAGATTGGAGACATCAATATTTTGGACGAATTTTTAAAGAATTTTCAAATTTTCAGATAGGAGGTTCCAGATGAGGTCAAAAACTACATAGTCAGATCTTCACCAAACTTTGCAGGAATACTTTGCATGTCAAGACACGTGGAAAAAACGTACAAAACAAGAGATCGGAGACATCAAGATTTTCGACGAATTTTTTAAGAATTTTCAAATTTTCAGATGGGAGGTTCCAGATAAGGTCAAAAACGACATACTCAGATCTTCACCAAACTTTTGCATGGATACATTGGATGTCAAGACACGTGGAAAAAACATACAAAACATAGGATTGGTGACATCAAGATTTTGGACGAATTTTTTAAGAATTTTCAAATTTTCAGATAGGAGGTTCCATATAAGGTCAAGAACTACATACTCAGATCTTCACCAAACTTTGCAGGGATACATTGGATGTCAAGACACGTGGAAAAAACGTACAAAACAAGAGATTGGAGACATCAAGATTTTCGACGAATTTTTTAAGAATTTTCAAATTTTCAGAAAGGATGTTCCAGATAAGGTCAAAAACGACATACTCAGATCTTCACCAAACTTTGCAGGGATACATTGGAGGTCGAGACACGTGGAAAAAACGTACAAAACAAGAGATTGGAGACATCAAGATTTTGGACGAATTTTTGAAGAATTTTCAAATTTTCAGATAGGAGGTTCCAGATAAGGTCAAAAACTACATACTCAGATCTCAACCAAACATTGCAGGGATACATTGGATGTCAAGACACGTGGAAAAAACATACAAAACATAGGATTGGTGACATCAAGATTTTCGACGAATTTTTTAAGAATTTTCAAATTTTCAGATAGGAGGTTCCATATAAGGTCAAAAACTACATGCTCAGATCTTCACCAAACTTTGCAGGGATACATTGGATGTCAAGACACGTGGAAAAAACGTACAAAACAAGAGATTGGAGACATCAAGAGTATGGACGAATTTTTTGAGAATTTTCAAATTTTCAGAAAGGAGGTTCCATATAAGGTCAAAAACTACATACTCAGATCTTCACCAAACTTTGCAGGGATACATTGGATGTCAAGAAACGTGGAAAAAACGTACAAAACAAGAGATTGGAGACATCAAGATTTTCGACGAATTTTTTAAGAATTTTCAAATTTTCAGAAAGGATGTTCCAGATAAGGTCAAAAACGACATACTCAGATCTTCACTAACTTTGCAGGGATATATTGGAGGTCGAGACACGTGGAAAAAACGTACAAAACAAGAGATTGGAGACATCAAGATTTTGGACGAATTTTTGAAGAATTTTCAAATTTTCAGATAGGAGGTTCCAGATAAGGTCAAAAACTACATACTCAGATCTCCACCAAACATTGCAGGGATACATTGGATGTCAAGACACGTGGAAAAAACGTACAAAGCAAGAGATTGGAGACATCAAGATTTTCGACGAATTTTTGAAGAATTTTCAAATTTTCAGATAGGATGTTCCAGATAAGGTCAAAAACTACATACTCAGATCTTCACCAAACTTTGCATGGATACATTGGATGTCAAGACACGTGGAAAAAACATACAAAACATAGGATTCGGAACATCAAGATTTTGGTCGAATTTTTTAAGAATTTTCAAATTTTCAGATAGGAGGTTCCATATAAGGTCAAAAACTACATACTCAGATCTTCACCAAACATTGCAGGAATACATTGGATGTCAAGACACGTGGAAAAAACGTACAAAACAAGAGATTGGGGTCATTAAGATTTTGCACGGATTTTTTAGGAATTTTCAAATTTTCAGATGGGAGGTTCCAGATAAGGTCAAAAACTACATACTCAGATCTTCACCAAACTTTGCAGGGATACATTGGATGTCAAGACACGTGAAAAAAACGTACAAAACAAGAGATTGGAGACATCAAGATTTTGGACGAATTTTTTAAGAATTTTCAAATTTTCAGATAGGAGGTTCCATATAAGGTCAAAAACTACATACTCAGATCTTCACCAAACTTTGCATGGATACATTATGTGTCAAGACACGTGGAAAAAACGTACAAAACAAAAGATTGGAGACATCAAGATTTTGGTCGAATTTTTTAAGAATTTTCAAATTTTCAGATGGGAGGTTCCAGATAAGGTCAAAAACTACATACTCAGATCTTCACCAAACTTTGCAGGGATACATTGGATGTCAAGACACGTGGAAAAAACGTACAAAAAAGAGATTGGAGACATCAAGATTTTGGACGAATTTTTTAACAATTTTCAAATTTTCAGAAAGGATGTTCCAGATAAGGTCAAAAACGACATACTCAGATCTTCACCAAACTTTGCAGGGATACATTGGATATCAAGACACGTGGAAAAAACGTACAAAACAAGAGATTGGAGACATCAAGATTTTGGACGAATTTTTTAAGAATTTTCAAATTTTCAGATAGGAGGTTCCAGATAAGGTCAAAAACTACATACTCAGATCTTCACCAAACTTTGCAGGGATACATTGGATGTCAAGACACGTGGAAAAAACGTACAAAACAAGAGATTGGGGTCATCAAGATTTTGGACGGATTTTTTAGGAATTTTCAAATTTTCAGATGGGAGGGTCCAGATAAGGTCAAAAACTACATACTCAGATCTTCACCAAACATTGCAGGGATACATTGGATGTCAAGACACGTGGAAAAAACGTACAAAACAAGAGATTGGAGACATCAATATTTTGGACGAATTTTTAAAGAATTTTCAAATTTTCAGATAGGAGGTTCCAGATGAGGTCAAAAACTACATAGTCAGATCTTCACCAAACTTTGCAGGAATACTTTGCATGTCAAGACACGTGGAAAAAACGTACAAAACAAGAGATCGGAGACATCAAGATTTTCGACGAATTTTTTAAGAATTTTCAAATTTTCAGATGGGAGGTTCCAGATGAGGTCAAAAACGACATACTCAGATCTTCACCAAACTTTTGCATGGATACATTGGATGTCAAGACACGTGGAAAAAACATACAAAACATAGGATTGGTGACATCAAGATTTTGGACGAATTTTTTAAGAATTTTCAAATTTTCAGATAGGAGGTTCCATATAAGGTCAAAAACTACATACTCAGATCTTCACCAAACTTTGCAGGGATACATTGGATGTCAAGACACGTGGAAAAAACGTACAAAACAAGAGATTGGAGACATCAAGATTTTCGACGAATTTTTTAAGAATTTTCAAATTTTCAGAAAGGATGTTCCAGATAAGGTCAAAAACGACATACTCAGATCTTCACCAAACTTTGCAGGGATACATTGGAGGTCGAGACACGTGGAAAAAACGTACAAAACAAGAGATTGGAGACATCAAGATTTTGGACGAATTTTTGAAGAATTTTCAAATTTTCAGATAGGAGGTTCCAGATAAGGTCAAAAACTACATACTCAGATCTCAACCAAACATTGCAGGGATACATTGGATGTCAAGACACGTGGAAAAAACATACAAAACATAGGATTGGTGACATCAAGATTTTCGACGAATTTTTTAAGAATTTTCAAATTTTCAGATAGGAGGTTCCATATAAGGTCAAAAACTACATGCTCAGATCTTCACCAAACTTTGCAGGGTTACATTGGATGTCAAGACACGTGGAAAAAACGTACAAAACAAGAGATTGGAGACATCAAGATTATGGACGAATTTTTTGAGAATTTTCAAATTTTCAGAAAGGAGGTTCCATATAAGGTCAAAAACTACATACTCAGATCTTCACCAAACTTTGCAGGGATACATTGGATGTCAAGAAACGTGGAAAAAACGTACAAAACAAGAGATTGGAGACATCAAGATTTTCGACGAATTTTTTAAGAATTTTCAAATTTTCAGAAAGGATGTTCCAGATAAGGTCAAAAACGACATACTCAGATCTTCACTAACTTTGCAGGGATACATTGGAGGTCGAGACACGTGGAAAAAACGTACAAAACAAGAGATTGGAGACATCAAGATTTTGGACGAATTTTTGAAGAATTTTCAAATTTTCAGATAGGAGGTTCCAGATAAGGTCAAAAACTACATACCCAGATCTCCACCAAACATTGCAGGGATACATTGGATGTCAAGACACGTGGAAAAAACGTACAAAGCAAGAGATTGGAGACATCAAGATTTTCGACGAATTTTTGAAGAATTTTCAAATTTTCAGATAGGAGGTTCCAGATAAGGTCAAAAACTACATACTCAGATCTTCACCAAACGTTGCAGGGATACTTTGCATGTCAAGACACGTGGAAAAAACGTACAAAACAAGAGATTGGAGACATCAAGATTTTCGACGAATTTTTTAAGAATTTTCAAATTTTCGGATGGGAGGTTCCAGATAAGGTCAAAAACGACATACTCAGATCTTCACCAAACTTTGCATGGATACATTGGATGTCAAGACACGTGGAAAAAACGTACAAAACAAGAGATTGGAGACATCAAGATTTTGGACGAATTTTTTAAGAATTCTCAAATTTTCAGAAAGGAGGTTCCATATAAGGTCAAAAACTACATACTCAGATCTTCACCAAACTTTGCAGGGATACATTGGATGTCAAGACACGTGGAAAAAACGTACAAAACAAGAGATTGGGGTCTTCAAGATTTTGGACGAATTTTTTAAGAATTTTCAAATTTTCAGATAGGAGGTTCCAGATAAGGTCAAAAACTACATACTCAGATCTTCACCAAACTTTGCAGGGATACATTGGATGTCAAGACACGTGGAAAAAACGTACAAAACAAGAGATTGGGGTCATCAAGATTTTGGACGGATTTTTTAGGAATTTTCAAATTTTCAGATGGGAGGGTCCAGATAAGGTCAAAAACTACATACTCAGATCTTCACCAAACATTGCAGGGATACATTGGATGTCAAGACACGTGGAAAAAACGTACAAAACAAGAGATTGGAGACATCAATATTTTGGACGAATTTTTAAAGAATTTTCAAATTTTCAGATAGGAGGTTCCAGATGAGGTCAAAAACTACATAGTCAGATCTTCACCAAACTTTGCAGGAATACTTTGCATGTCAAGACACGTGGAAAAAACGTACAAAACAAGAGATCGGAGACATCAAGATTTTCGACGAATTTTTTAAGAATTTTCAAATTTTCAGATGGGAGGTTCCAGATAAGGTCAAAAACGACATACTCAGATCTTCACCAAACTTTTGCATGGATACATTGGATGTCAAGACACGTGGAAAAAACATACAAAACATAGGATTGGTGACATCAAGATTTTGGACGAATTTTTTAAGAATTTTCAAATTTTCAGATAGGAGGTTCCATATAAGGTCAAAAACTACATACTCAGATCTTCACCAAACTTTGCAGGGATACATTGGATGTCAAGACACGTGGAAAAAACGTACAAAACAAGAGATTGGAGACATCAAGATTTTCGACGAATTTTTTAAGAATTTTCAAATTTTCAGAAAGGATGTTCCAGATAAGGTCAAAAACGACATACTCAGATCTTCACCAAACTTTGCAGGGATACATTGGAGGTCGAGACACGTGGAAAAAACGTACAAAACAAGAGATTGGAGACATCAAGATTTTGGACGAATTTTTGAAGAATTTTCAAATTTTCAGATAGGAGGTTCCAGATAAGGTCAAAAACTACATACTCATATCTCAACCAAACATTGCAGGGATACATTGGATGTCAAGACACGTGGAAAAAACATACTAAACATAGGATTGGTGACATCAAGATTTTCGACGAATTTTTTAAGAATTTTCAAATTTTCAGATAGGAGGTTCCATATAAGGTCAAAAACTACATGCTCAGATCTTCACCAAACTTTGCAGGGTTACATTGGATGTCAAGACACGTGGAAAAAACGTACAAAACAAGAGATTGGAGACATCAAGATTATGGACGAATTTTTTGAGAATTTTCAAATTTTCAGAAAGGAGGTTCCATATAAGGTCAAAAACTACATACTCAGATCTTCACCAAACTTTGCAGGGATACATTGGATGTCAAGAAACGTGGAAAAAACGTACAAAACAAGAGATTGGAGACATCAAGATTTTCGACGAATTTTTTAAGAATTTTCAAATTTTCAGAAAGGATGTTCCAGATAAGGTCAAAAACGACATACTCAGATCTTCACTAACTTTGCAGGGATACATTGGAGGTCGAGACACGTGGAAAAAACGTACAAAACAAGAGATTGGAGACATCAAGATTTTGGACGAATTTTTGAAGAATTTTCAAATTTTCAGATAGGAGGTTCCAGATAAGGTCAAAAACTACATACCCAGATCTCCACCAAACATTGCAGGGATACATTGGATGTCAAGACACGTGGAAAAAACGTACAAAGCAAGAGATTGGAGACATCAAGATTTTCGACGAATTTTTGAAGAATTTTCAAATTTTCAGATAGGAGGTTCCAGATAAGGTCAAAAACTACATACTCAGATCTTCACCAAACGTTGCAGGGATACTTTGCATGTCAAGACACGTGGAAAAAACGTACAAAACAAGAGATTGGAGACATCAAGATTTTCGACGAATTTTTTAAGAATTTTCAAATTTTCGGATGGGAGGTTCCAGATAAGGTCAAAAACGACATACTCAGATCTTCACCAAACTTTGCATGGATACATTGGATGTCAAGACACGTGGAAAAAACGTACAAAACAAGAGATTGGAGACATCAAGATTTTGGACGAATTTTTTAAGAATTCTCAAATTTTCAGAAAGGAGGTTCCATATAAGGTCAAAAACTACATACTCAGATCTTCACCAAACTTTGCAGGGATACATTGGATGTCAAGACACGTGGAAAAAACGTACAAAACAAGAGATTGGGGTCTTCAAGATTTTGGACGAATTTTTTAAGAATTTTCAAATTTTCAGAAAGGAGGTTCCATATAAGGTCAAAAACTACATACTCAGATCTTCACCAAACTTTGCAGGGATACATTGAATGTCAAGACACGTGGAAAAAACGTACAAAACAAGAGATTGTGGTCATCAAGATTTTGGACGGATTTTTTAGGAATTTTCAAATTTTCAGATGGGAGGTTCCAGATAAGGTCAAAAACTACATACTCAGATCTTCACCAAACTTTGCAGGGATACATTGGATGTCAAGACACGTGGAAAAAACGTACAAAACAAGAGATTGGAGACATCAAGATTTTGGACGAATTTTTTAAGAATTTTCAAATTTTCAGATAGGAGGTTCCATATAAGGTCAAAAACTACATACTCAGATCTTCACCAAACTTTGCATGGATACATTATGTGTCAAGACACGTGGAAAAAACGTACAAAACAAGAGATTGGAGACATCAAGATTTTGGTCGAATTTTTTAAGAATTTTCAAATTTTCAGATGGGAGGTTCCAGATAAGGTCAAAAACTACATACTCAGATCTTCACCAAACTTTGCAGGGATACATTGGATGTCAAGACACGTGGAAAAACGTACAAAACAAGAGATAGGAGACATCAAGATTTTGGACGAATTTTTTAACAATTTTCAAATTTTCAGAAAGGATGTTCCAGATAAGGTCAAAAACGACATACTCAGATCTTCACCAAACTTTGCAGGGATACATTGGATATCAAGACACGTGGAAAAAACGTACAAAACAAGAGATTGGAGACATCAAGATTTTGGACGAATTTTTTAAGAATTTTCAAATTTTCAGATAGGAGGTTCCAGATAAGGTCAAAAACTATATACTCAGATCTTCACCAAACTTTGCAGGGATACATTGGATGTCAAGAGACGTGGAAAAAACGTACAAAACAAGAGATTGGAGACATCAAGATTTTGGACGAATTTTTTAAGAATTTTCAAATTTTCAGATAGGAGGTTCCAGATGAGGTCAAAAACTACATACTCAGATCTTCACCAAACTTTGCAGGAATACTTTGCATGTCAAGACACGTGGAAAAAACGTACAAAACAAGAGATCGGAGACATCAAGATTTTCGACGAATTTTTTAAGAATTTTCAAATTTTCAGATGGGAGGTTCCAGATAAGGTCAAAAACGACATACTCAGATCTTCACCAAACTTTGCAGGGATCCATTGGAGGTCGAGACACGTGGAAAAAACGTACAAAACAAGAGATTGGAGACATCAAGATTTTGGACGAATTTTTGAAGAATTTTCAAATTTTCAGATAGGAGGTTCCATATAAGGTCAAAAACTACATACTCAGATCTTCACCAAACTTTGCAGGGATACATTGGATGTCAAGACACGTGGAAAAAACGTACAAAACAAGAGATTGGAGACATCAAGATTTTCGACGAATTTTTTAAGAATTTTCAAATTTTCAGAAAGGATGTTCCAGATAAGGTCAAAAACTACATACTCAGATCTTCACCAAACGTTGCAGGGATACTTTGCATGTCAAGACACGTGGAAAAAACGTACAAAACAAGAGATTGGAGACATCAAGATTTTCGACGAATTTTTTAAGAATTTTCAAATTTTCAGATGGGAGGTTCCAGATAAGGTCAAAAACGACATACTCAGATCTTCACCAAACTTTGCAGGGATCCATTGGAGGTCGAGACACGTGGAAAAAACGTACAAAACAAGAGATTGGAGACATCAAGATTTTGGACGAATTTTTTAAGAATTTTCAAATTTTCAGATAGGAGGTTCCATATAAGGTCAAAAACTACATACTCAGATCTTCACCAAACTTTGCAGGGATACATTGGATGTCAAGACACGTGGAAAAAACGTACAAAACAAGAGATTGGAGACATCAAGATTTTCGACGAATTTTTTAAGAATTTTCAAATTTTCAGAAAGGATGTTCCAGATAAGGTCAAAAACGACATACTCAGATCTTCACCAAACTTTGCAGGGATCCATTGGAGGTCGAGACACGTGGAAAAAACGTACAAAACAAGAGATTGGAGACATCAAGATTTTGGACGAATTTTTGAAGAATTTTCAAATTTTCAGATAGGAGGTTCCAGATAAGGTCTAAAACTACATACTCAGATCTCCACCAAACATTGCAGGAATACATTGGATATCAAGACACGTGGAAAAAACGTACAAAACAAGAGATTGGAGACATCAAGATTTTCGACGAATTTTTGAAGAATTTTCAAATTTTCAGATAGGAGGTTCCAGATAAGGTCAAAAACTACATTTTCAGATCTTCACCAAACGTTGCAGGGATACTTTGCATGTCAAGACACGTGGAAAAAACGTACAAAACAAAAGATTGGAGACATCAAGATTTTCGACGAATTTTTTAAGAATTTTCAAATTTTCAGATGGGAGGTTCCAGATAAGGTCAAAAACTACATACTCAGATCTTCACCAAACTTTGCATGGATACATTATGTGTCAGGACACGTGGAAAAAACGTACAAAACAAAAGATTGGAGACATCAAGATTTTGGTCGAATTTTTTAAGAATTTTCAAATTTTCAGATGGGAGGTTCCAGATAAGGTCAAAAACTACATACTCAGATCTTCACCAAACTTTGCAGGGATACATTGGATGTCAAGACACGTGGAAAAAACGTACAAAAAAGAGATTGGAGACATCAAGATTTTGGACGAATTTTTTAACAATTTTCAAATTTTCAGAAAGGATGTTCCAGATAAGGTCAAAAACGACATACTCAGATCTTCACCAAACTTTGCAGGGATACATTGGATATCAAGACACGTGGAAAAAACGTACAAAACAAGAGATTGGAGACATCAAGATTTTGGACGAATTTTTTAAGAATTTTCAAATTTTCAGATAGGAGGTTCCAGATAAGGTCAAAAACTACATACTCAGATCTTCACCAAACTTTGCAGGGATACATTGGATGTCAAGACACGTGGAAAAAACGTACAAAACAAGAGATTGGGGTCATCAAGATTTTGGACGGATTTTTTAGGAATTTTCAAATTTTCAGATGGGAGGTTCCAGATAAGGTCAAAAACTACATACTCAGATCTTCACCAAACATTGCAGGGATACATTGGATGTCAAGACACGTGGAAAAAACGTACAAAACAAGAGATTGGAGACATCAAAATTTTGGACGAATTTTTTAAGAATTTTCAAATTTTCAGATAGGAGGTTCCAGATGAGGTCAAAAACTACATACTCAGATCTTCACCAAACTTTGCAGGAATACTTTGCATGTCAAGACACGTGGAAAAAACGTACAAAACAAGAGATCGGAGACATCAAGATTTTCGACGAATTTTTTAAGAATTTTCAAATTTTCAGATGGGAGGTTCCAGATAAGGTCAAAAACGACATACTCAGATCTTCACCAAACTTTGCATGGATACATTGGATGTCAAGACACGTGGAAAAAACATACAAAACATAGGATTGGAGACATCAAGATTTTGGACGAATTTTTTAAGAATTTTCAAATTTTCAGATAGGAGGTTCCATATAAGGTCAAAAACTACATACTCAGATCTTCACCAAACTTTGCAGGGATACATTGGATGTCAAGACACGTGGAAAAAGCGTACAAAACAGGAGATTGGAGACATCAAGGTTATGGACGAATTTTTTGAGAATTTTCAAATTTTCAGAAAGGAGGTTCCATATAAGGTCAAAAACTACATACTCAGATCTTCACCAAACTTTGCAGGGATACATTGGATGTCAAGACACGTGGAAAAAACGTACAAAACAAGAGATTGGAGACATCAAGATTTTCGACGAATTTTTTAAGAATTTTCAAATTTTCAGAAAGGATGTTCCAGATAAGGTCAAAAACGACATACTCAGATCTTCACCAAACTTTGCAGGGATACATTGGAGGTCGAGACACGTGGAAAAAACGTACAAAACAAGAGATTGGAGACATCAAGATTTTGGACGAATTTTTGAAGAATTTTCAAATTTTCTGATAGGAGGTCCCAGATAATGTCAAAAACTACATACTCAGATCTCCACCAAACATTGCAGGGATACATTGGATGTCAAGACACGTGGAAAAAACGTACAAAACAAGAGATTGGAGACATCAAGATTTTCGACGAATTTTTGAAGAATTTTCAAATTTTCAGATAGGAGGTTCCAGATAAGGTCAAAAACTACATACTCAGATCTTCACCAAACGTTGCAGGGATACTTTGCATGTCAAGACACGTGGAAAAAACGTACAAAACAAGAGATTGGAGACATCAAGATTTTCGACGAATTTTTTAAGAATTTTCAAATTTTCAGATGGGAGGTTCCAGATAAGGTCAAAAACGACATACTCAGATCTTCACCAAACTTTGCAGGGATCCATTGGAGGTCGAGACACGTGGAAAAAACGTACAAAACAAGAGATTGGAGACATCAAGATTTTGGACGAATTTTTTAAGAATTTTCAAATTTTCAGATAGGAGGTTCCATATAAGGTCAAAAACTACATACTCAGATCTTCACCAAACTTTGCAGGGATACATTGGATGTCAAGACACGTGGAAAAAACGTACAAAACAAGAGATTGGAGACATCAAGATTTTCGACGAATTTTTTAAGAATTTTCAAATTTTCAGAAAGGATGTTCCAGATAAGGTCAAAAACGACATACTCAGATCTTCACCAAACTTTGCAGGGATCCATTGGAGGTCGAGACACGTGGAAAAAACGTACAAAACAAGAGATTGGAGACATCAAGATTTTGGACGAATTTTTGAAGAATTTTCAAATTTTCAGATAGGAGGTTCCAGATAAGGTCTAAAACTACATACTCAGATCTCCACCAAACATTGCAGGAATACATTGGATATCAAGACACGTGGAAAAAACGTACAAAACAAGAGATTGGAGACATCAAGATTTTCGACGAATTTTTGAAGAATTTTCAAATTTTCAGATAGGAGGTTCCAGATAAGGTCAAAAACTACATTTTCAGATCTTCACCAAACGTTGCAGGGATACTTTGCATGTCAAGACACGTGGAAAAAACGTACAAAACAAAAGATTGGAGACATCAAGATTTTCGACGAATTTTTTAAGAATTTTCAAATTTTCAGATGGGAGGTTCCAGATAAGGTCAAAAACGACATACTCAGATCTTCACCAAACTTTGCATGGATACATTGGATGTCAAGACACGTGGAAAAAACGTACAAAACAAGAGATTGGAGACATCAAGATTTTGGACGAATTTTTTAAGAATTCTCAAATTTTCAGAAAGAAGGTTCCATATAAGGTCAAAAACTACATACTCAGATCTTCACCAAACTTTGCAGGGATACTTTGGATGTCAAGACACGTGGAAAAAACGTACAAAACAAGAGATTGGGGTCATCAAGATTTTGGACGAATTTTTTAAGAATTTTCAAATTTTCAGATGGGAGGTTCAATATAAGGTCAAAAACTACATACTCAGATCTTCACCAAACTTTGCATGGATACATTGGATGTCAAGACACGTGGAAAAAACATACAAAACATAGGATTCGGAACATCAAGATTTTGGTCGAATTTTTTAACAATTTTCAAATTTTCAGATAGGAGGTTCCATAAAAGGTCAAAAACTACATACTCAGATCTTCACCAAACATTGCAGGAATACATTGGATGTCAAGACACGTGGAAAAAACGTACAAAACAAGAGATTGGGGTCATCAAGATTTTGCACGGATTTTTTAGGAATTTTCAAATTTTCAGATGGGAGGTTCCAGATAAGGTCAAAAACTACATACTCAGATCTTCACCAAACTTTGCAGGGATACATTGGATGTCAAGACACGTGGAAAAAACGTACAAAACAAGAGATTGGAGACATCAAGATTTTGGACGAATTTTTTAAGAATTTTCAAATTCTCAGATAGGAGGTTCCATATAAGGTCAAAAACTACATACTCAGATCTTCACCAAACTTTGCATGGATACATTATGTGTCAAGACACGTGGAAAAAACGTACAAAACAAAAGATTGGAGACATCAAGATTTTGGTCGAATTTTTTAAGAATTTTCAAATTTTCAGATGGGAGGTTCCAGATAAGGTCAAAAACTACATACTCAGATCTTCACCAAACTTTGCAGGGATACATTGGATGTCAAGACACGTGGAAAAAACGTACAAAAAAGAGATTGGAGACATCAAGATTTTGGACGAATTTTTTAACAATTTTCAAATTTTCAGAAAGGATGTTCCAGATAAGGTCAAAAACGACATACTCAGATCTTCACCAAACTTTGCAGGGATACATTGGATATCAAGACACGTGGAAAAAACGTACAAAACAAGAGATTGGAGACATCAAGATTTTGGACGAATTTTTTAAGAATTTTCAAATTTTCAGATGGGAGGTTCCAGATAAGGTCAAAAACTACATACTCAGATCTTCACCAAACTTTGCAGGGATACATTGGATGTCAAGACACGTGGAAAAAACGTACAAAACAAGAGATTGGGGTCATCAAGATTTTGGACGGATTTTTTAGGAATTTTCAAATTTTCAGATGGGAGGTTCCAGATAAGGTCAAAAACTACATACTCAGATCTTCACCAAACATTGCAGGGATACATTGGATGTCAAGACACGTGGAAAAAACGTACAAAACAAGAGATTGGAGACATCAAAATTTTGGACGAATTTTTTAAGAATTTTCAAATTTTCAGATAGGAGGTTCCAGATGAGGTCAAAAACTACATACTCAGATCTTCACCAAACTTTGCAGGAATACTTTGCATGTCAAGACACGTGGAAAAAACGTACAAAACAAGAGATCGGAGACATCAAGATTTTCGAAGAATTTTTTAAGTATTTTCAAATTTTCAGATGGGAGGTTCCAGATAAGGTCAAAAACGACATACTCAGATCTTCACCAAACTTTGCATGGATACATTGGATGTCAAGACACGTGGAAAAAACATACAAAACATAGGATTGGTGACATCAAGATTTTGGACGAATTTTTTAAGAATTTTCAAATTTTCAGATAGGAGGTTCCATATAAGGTCAAAAACTACATACTCAGATCTTCACCAAACTTTGCAGGGATACATTGGATGTCAAGACACGTGGAAAAAACGTACAAAACAAGAGATTGGAGACATCAAAATTTTGGACGAATTTTTTAAGAATTTTCAAATTTTCAGATAGGAGGTTCCAGATGAGGTCAAAAACTACATACTCAGATCTTCACCAAACTTTGCAGGAATACTTTGCATGTCAAGACACGTGGAAAAAACGTACAAAACAAGAGATCGGAGACATCAAGATTTTCGACGAATTTTTTAAGAATTTTCAAATTTTCAGATTGGAGGTTCCAGATAAGGTCAAAAACGACATACTCAGATCTTCACCAAACTTTGCATGGATACATTGGATGTCAAGACACGTGGAAAAAACATACAAAACATAGGATTGGAGACATCAAGATTTTGGACGAATTTTTTAAGAATTTTCAAATTTTCAGATAGGAGGTTCCATATAAGGTCAAAAACTACATACTCAGATCTTCACCAAACTTTGCAGGGATACATTGGATGTCAAGACACGTGGAAAAAACGTACAAAACAAGAGATTGGAGACATCAAGATTATGGACGAATTTTTTGAGAATTTTCAAATTTTCAGAAAGGAGGTTCCATATAAGGTCAAAAACTACATACTCAGATCTTCACCAAACTTTGCAGGGATACATTGGATGTCAAGACACGTGGAAAAAACGTACAAAACAAGAGATTGGAGACATCAAGATTTTCGACGAATTTTTTAAGAATTTTCAAATTTTCAGAAAGGATGTTCCAGATAAGGTCAAAAACGACATACTCAGATCTTCACCAAACTTTGCAGGGATACATTGGAGGTCGAGACACGTGGAAAAAACGTACAAAACAAGAGATTGGAGACATCAAGATTTTGGACGAATTTTTGAAGAATTTTCAAATTTTCTGATAGGAGGTCCCAGATAATGTCAAAAACTACATACTCAGATCTCCACCAAACATTGCAGGGATACATTGGATGTCAAGACACGTGGAAAAAACGTACAAAACAAGAGATTGGAGACATCAAGATTTTCGACGAATTTTTGAAGAATTTTCAAATTTTCAGATAGGAGGTTCCAGATAAGGTCAAAAACTACATACTCAGATCTTCACCAAACGTTGCAGGGATACTTTGCATGTCAAGACACGTGGAAAAAACGTACAAAACAAGAGATTGGAGACATCAAGATTTTCGACGAATTTTTTAAGAATTTTCAAATTTTCAGATGGGAGGTTCCAGATAAGGTCAAAAACGACATACTCAGATCTTCACCAAACTTTGCAGGGATCCATTGGAGGTCGAGACACGTGGAAAAAACGTACAAAACAAGAGATTGGAGACATCAAGATTTTGGACGAATTTTTTAAGAATTTTCAAATTTTCAGATAGGAGGTTCCATATAAGGTCAAAAACTACATACTCAGATCTTCACCAAACTTTGCAGGGATACATTGGATGTCAAGACACGTGGAAAAAACGTACAAAACAAGAGATTGGAGACATCAAGATTTTCGACGAATTTTTTAAGAATTTTCAAATTTTCAGAAAGGATGTTCCAGATAAGGTCAAAAACGACATACTCAGATCTTCACCAAACTTTGCAGGGATCCATTGGAGGTCGAGACACGTGGAAAAAACGTACAAAACAAGAGATTGGAGACATCAAGATTTTGGACGAATTTTTTAAGAATTTTCAAATTTTCAGATAGGAGGTTCCAGATAAGGTCTAAAACTACATACTCAGATCTCCACCAAACATTGCAGGAATACATTGGATATCAAGACACGTGGAAAAAACGTACAAAACAAGAGATTGGAGACATCAAGATTTTCGACGAATTTTTGAAGAATTTTCAAATTTTCAGATAGGAGGTTCCAGATAAGGTCAAAAACTACATTTTCAGATCTTCACCAAACGTTGCAGGGATACTTTGCATGTCAAGACACGTGGAAAAAACGTACAAAACAAAAGATTGGAGACATCAAGATTTTCCACGAATTTTTTAAGAATTTTCAAATTTTCAGATGGGAGGTTCCAGATAAGGTCAAAAACGACATACTCAGATCTTCACCAAACTTTGCATGGATACATTGGATGTCAAGACACGTGGAAAAAACGTACAAAACAAGAGATTGGAGACATCAAGATTTTGGACGAATTTTTTAAGAATTCTCAAATTTTCAGAAAGGAGGTTCCATATAAGGTCAAAAACTACATACTCAGATCTTCACCAAACTTTGCAGGGATACTTTGGATGTCAAGACACGTGGAAAAAACGTACAAAACAAGAGATTGGGGTCATCAAGATTTTGGACGAATTTTTTAAGAATTTTCAAATTTTCAGATGGGAGGTTCAATATAAGGTCAAAAACTACATACTCAGATCTTCACCAAACTTTGCATGGATACATTGGATGTCAAGACACGTGGAAAAAACATACAAAACATAGGATTCGGAACATCAAGATTTTGGTCGAATTTTTTAACAATTTTCAAATTTTCAGATAGGAGGTTCCATAAAAGGTCAAAAACTACATACTCAGATCTTCACCAAACATTGCAGGAATACATTGGATGTCAAGACACGTGGAAAAAACGTACAAAACAAGAGATTGGGGTCATCAAGATTTTGCACGGATTTTTTAGGAATTTTCAAATTTTCAGATGGGAGGTTCCAGATAAGGTCAAAAACTACATACTCAGATCTTCACCAAACTTTGCAGGGATACATTGGATGTCAAGACACGTGGAAAAAACGTACAAAACAAGAGATTGGAGACATCAAGATTTTGGACGAATTTTTTAAGAATTTTCAAATTCTCAGATAGGAGGTTCCATATAAGGTCAAAAACTACATACTCAGATCTTCACCAAACTTTGCATGGATACATTATGTGTCAAGACACGTGGAAAAAACGTACAAAACAAAAGATTGGAGACATCAAGATTTTGGTCGAATTTTTTAAGAATTTTCAAATTTTCAGATGGGAGGTTCCAGATAAGGTCAAAAACTACATACTCAGATCTTCACCAAACTTTGCAGGGATACATTGCATGTCAAGACACGTGGAAAAAACGTACAAAAAAGAGATTGGAGACATCAAGATTTTGGACGAATTTTTTAACAATTTTCAAATTTTCAGAAAGGATGTTCCAGATAAGGTCAAAAACGACATACTCAGATCTTCACCAAACTTTGCAGGGATACATTGGATATCAAGACACGTGGAAAAAACGTACAAAACAAGAGATTGGAGACATCAAGATTTTGGACGAATTTTTTAAGAATTTTCAAATTTTCAGATGGGAGGTTCCAGATAAGGTCAAAAACTACATACTCAGATCTTCACCAAACTTTGCAGGGATACATTGGATGTCAAGACACGTGGAAAAAACGTACAAAACAAGAGATTGGGGTCATCAAGATTTTGGACGGATTTTTTAGGAATTTTCAAATTTTCAGATGGGAGGTTCCAGATAAGGTCAAAAACTACATACTCAGATCTTCACCAAACATTGCAGGGATACATTGGATGTCAAGACACGTGGAAAAAACGTACAAAACAAGAGATTGGAGACATCAAAATTTTGGACGAATTTTTTAAGAATTTTCAAATTTTCAGATAGGAGGTTCCAGATGAGATCAAAAACTACATACTCAGATCTTCACCAAACTTTGCAGGAATACTTTGCATGTCAAGACACGTGGAAAAAACGTACAAAACAAGAGATCGGAGACATCAAGATTTTCGACGAATTTTTTAAGTATTTTCAAATTTTCAGATGGGAGGTTCCAGATAAGGTCAAAAACGACATACTCAGATCTTCACCAAACTTTGCATGGATACATTGGATGTCAAGACACGTGGAAAAAACATACAAAACATAGGATTGGTGACATCAAGATTTTGGACGAATTTTTTAAGAATTTTCAAATTTTCAGATAGGAGGTTCCATATAAGGTCAAAAACTACATACTCAGATCTTCACCAAACTTTGCAGGGATACATTGGATGTCAAGACACGTGGAAAAAACGTACAAAACAAGAGATTGGAGACATCAAGATTATGGACGAATTTTTTGAGAATTTTCAAATTTTCAGAAAGGAGGTTCCATATAAGGTCAAAAACTACATACTCAGATCTTCACCAAACTTTGCAGGGATACATTGGATGTCAAGACACGTGGAAAAAACGTACAAAACAAGAGATTGGAGACATCAAGATTTTCGACGAATTTTTTAAGAATTTTCAAATTTTCAGAAAGGATGTTCCAGATAAGGTCAAAAACGACATACTCAGATCTTCACCAAACTTTGCAGGGATACATTGGAGGTCGAGACACGTGGAAAAAACGTACAAAACAAGAGATTGGAGACATCAAGATTTTGGACGAATTTTTGAAGAATTTTCAAATTTTCTGATAGGAGGTCCCAGAAAAGGTCAAAAACTACATACTCAGATCTCCACCAAACATTGCAGGGATACATTGGATGTCAAGACACGTGGAAAAAACGTACAAAACAAGAGATTGGAGACATCAAGATTTTCGACGAATTTTTGAAGAATTTTCAAATTTTCAGATAGGAGGTTCCAGATAAGGTCAAAAACTACATACTCAGATCTTCACCAAACGTTGCAGGGATACTTTGCATGTCAAGACACGTGGAAAAAACGTACAAAACAAGAGATTGGAGACATCAAGATTTTCGACGAATTTTTTAAGAATTTTCAAATTTTCAGATGGGAGGTTCCAGTTAAGGTCAAAAACGACATACTCAGATCTTCACCAAACTTTGCATGGATACATTGGATGTCAAGACACGTGGAAAAAACGTACAAAACAAGAGATTGGGGTCATCAAGATTTTGCACGGATTTTTTAAGAATTTTCAAATTTTCAGATGGGAGTTTCCAGATAAGGTCAAAAACTACATACTCAGATCTTCACCAAACTTTGCATGGATACATTGGATGTCAAGACACGTGGAAAAAACGTACAAAACAAGAGATTGGAGACATCAAGATTTTGGACGAATTTTTTAAGAATTCTCAAATTTTCAGAAAGGAGGTTCCATATAAGGTCAAAAACTACATACTCAGATCTTCACCAAACTTTGCAGGGATACTTTGGATGTCAAGACACGTGGAAAAAACGTACAAAACAAGAGATTGGGGTCATCAAGATTTTGGACGAATTTTTTAAGAATTTTCAAATTTTCAGATGGGAGGTTCAATATAAGGTCAAAAACTACATACTCAGATCTTCACCAAACTTTGCATGGATACATTGGATGTCAAGACACGTGGAAAAAACATACAAAACATAGGATTCGGAACATCAAGATTTTGGTCGAATTTTTTAAGAATTTTCAAATTTTCAGATAGGAGGTTCCATATAAGGTCAAAAACTACATACTCAGATCTTCACCAAACATTGCAGGAATACATTGGATGTCAAGACACGTGGAAAAAACGTACAAAACAAGAGATTGGGGTCATCAAGATTTTGCACGGATTTTTTAGGAATTTTCAAATTTTCAGATGGGAGGTTCCAGATAAGGTCAAAAACTACATACTCAGATCTTCACCAAACTTTGCAGGGATACATTGGATGTCAAGACACGTGGAAAAAACGTACAAAACAAGAGATTGGAGACATCAAGATTTTCGACGAATTTTTTAAGAATTTTCAAATTTTCAGATAGGAGGTTCCATATAAGGTCAAAAACTACATACTCAGATCTTCACCAAACTTTGCATGGATACATTATGTGTCAAGACACGTGGAAAAAACGTACAAAACAAAAGATTGGAGACATCAAGATTTTGGTCGAATTTTTTAAGAATTTTCAAATTTTCAGATGGGAGGTTCCAGATAAGGTCAAAAACTACATACTCAGATCTTCACCAAACTTTGCAGGGATACATTGGATGTCAAGACACGTGGAAAAAACGTACAAAAAAGAGATTGGAGACATCAAGATTTTGGACGAATTTTTTAACAATTTTCAAATTTTCAGAAAGGATGTTCCAGATAAGGTCAAAAACGACATACTCAGATCATCACCAAACTTTGCAGGGATACATTGGATATCAAGACACGTTAAAAAAACGTACAAAACAAGAGATTGGAGACATCAAGATTTTGGACGAATTTTTTAAGAATTTTCAAATTTTCAGATAGGAGGTTCCAGATAAGGTCAAAAACTACATACTCAGATCTTCACCAAACTTTGCAGGGATACATTGGATGTCAAGACACGTGGAAAAAACGTACAAAACAAGAGATTGGGGTCATCAAGATTTTGGACGGATTTTTTAGGAATTTTCAAATTTTCAGATGGGAGGTTCCAGATAAGGTCAAAAACTACATACTCAGATCTTCACCAAACATTGCAGGGATACATTGGATGTCAAGACACGTGGAAAAAACGTACAAAACAAGAGATTGGAGACATCAATATTTTGGACGAATTTTTAAAGAATTTTCAAATTTTCAGATAGGAGGTTCCAGATGAGGTCAAAAACTACATAGTCAGATCTTCACCAAACTTTGCAGGAATACTTTGCATGTCAAGACACGTGGAAAAAACGTACAAAACAAGAGATCGGAGACATCAAGATTTTCGACGAATTTTTTAAGAATTTTCAAATTTTCAGATGGGGGGTTCCAGATAAGGTCAAAAACGACATACTCAGATCTTCACCAAACTTTTGCATGGATACATTGGATGTCAAGACACGTGGAAAAAACATACAAAACATAGGATTGGTGACATCAAGATTTTGGACGAATTTTTTAAGAATTTTCAAATTTTCAGATAGGAGGTTCCATATAAGGTCAAGAACTACATACTCAGATCTTCACCAAACTTTGCAGGGATACATTGGATGTCAAGACACGTGGAAAAAACGTACAAAACAAGAGATTGGAGACATCAAGATTTTCGACGAATTTTTTAAGAATTTTCAAATTTTCAGAAAGGATGTTCCAGATAAGGTCAAAAACGACATACTCAGATCTTCACCAAACTTTGCAGGGATACATTGGAGGTCGAGACACGTGGAAAAAACGTACAAAACAAGAGATTGGAGACATCAAGATTTTGGACGAATTTTTGAAGAATTTTCAAATTTTCAGATAGGAGGTTCCAGATAAGGTCAAAAACTACATACTCAGATCTCAACCAAACATTGCAGGGATACATTGGATGTCAAGACACGTGGAAAAAACATACAAAACATAGGATTGGTGACATCAAGATTTTCGACGAATTTTTTAAGAATTTTCAAATTTTCAGATAGGAGGTTCCATATAAGGTCAAAAACTACATGCTCAGATCTTCACCAAACTTTGCAGGGATACATTGGATGTCAAGACACGTGGAAAAAACGTACAAAACAAGAGATTGGAGACATCAAGAGTATGGACGAATTTTTTGAGAATTTTCAAATTTTCAGAAAGGAGGTTCCATATAAGGTCAAAAACTACATACTCAGATCTTCACCAAACTTTGCAGGGATACATTGGATGTCAAGAAACGTGGAAAAAACGTACAAAACAAGAGATTGGAGACATCAAGATTTTCGACGAATTTTTTAAGAATTTTCAAATTTTCAGAAAGGATGTTCCAGATAAGGTCAAAAACGACATACTCAGATCTTCACTAACTTTGCAGGGATATATTGGAGGTCGAGACACGTGGAAAAAACGTACAAAACAAGAGATTGGAGACATCAAGATTTTGGACGAATTTTTGAAGAATTTTCAAATTTTCAGATAGGAGGTTCCAGATAAGGTCAAAAACTACATACTCAGATCTCCACCAAACATTGCAGGGATACATTGGATGTCAAGACACGTGGAAAAAACGTACAAAGCAAGAGATTGGAGACATCAAGATTTTCGACGAATTTTTGAAGAATTTTCAAATTTTCAGATAGGATGTTCCAGATAAGGTCAAAAACTACATACTCAGATCTTCACCAAACTTTGCATGGATACATTGGATGTCAAGACACGTGGAAAAAACATACAAAACATAGGATTCGGAACATCAAGATTTTGGTCGAATTTTTTAAGAATTTTCAAATTTTCAGATAGGAGGTTCCATATAAGGTCAAAAACTACATACTCAGATCTTCACCAAACATTGCAGGAATACATTGGATGTCAAGACACGTGGAAAAAACGTACAAAACAAGAGATTGGGGTCATCAAGATTTTGCACGGATTTTTTAGGAATTTTCAAATTTTCAGATGGGAGGTTCCAGATAAGGTCAAAAACTACATACTCAGATCTTCACCAAACTTTGCAGGGATACATTGGATGTCAAGACACGTGAAAAAAACGTACAAAACAAGAGATTGGAGACATCAAGATTTTGGACGAATTTTTTAAGAATTTTCAAATTTTCAGATAGGAGGTTCCATATAAGGTCAAAAACTACATACTCAGATCTTCACCAAACTTTGCATGGATACATTATGTGTCAAGACACGTGGAAAAAACGTACAAAACAAAAGATTGGAGACATCAAGATTTTGGTCGAATTTTTTAAGAATTTTCAAATTTTCAGATGGGAGGTTCCAGATAAGGTCAAAAACTACATACTCAGATCTTCACCAAACTTTGCAGGGATACATTGGATGTCAAGACACGTGGAAAAAACGTACAAAAAAGAGATTGGAGACATCAAGATTTTGGACGAATTTTTTAACAATTTTCAAATTTTCAGAAAGGATGTTCCAGATAAGGTCAAAAACGACATACTCAGATCTTCACCAAACTTTGCAGGGATACATTGGATATCAAGACACGTGGAAAAAACGTACAAAACAAGAGATTGGAGACATCAAGATTTTGGACGAATTTTTTAAGAATTTTCAAATTTTCAGATAGGAGGTTCCAGATAAGGTCAAAAACTACATACTCAGATCTTCACCAAACTTTGCAGGGATACATTGGATGTCAAGACACGTGGAAAAAACGTACAAAACAAGAGATTGGGGTCATCAAGATTTTGGACGGATTTTTTAGGAATTTTCAAATTTTCAGATGGGAGGGTCCAGATAAGGTCAAAAACTACATACTCAGATCTTCACCAAACATTGCAGGGATACATTGGATGTCAAGACACGTGGAAAAAACGTACAAAACAAGAGATTGGAGACATCAATATTTTGGACGAATTTTTAAAGAATTTTCAAATTTTCAGATAGGAGGTTCCAGATGAGGTCAAAAACTACATAGTCAGATCTTCACCAAACTTTGCAGGAATACTTTGCATGTCAAGACACGTGGAAAAAACGTACAAAACAAGAGATCGGAGACATCAAGATTTTCGACGAATTTTTTAAGAATTTTCAAATTTTCAGATGGGAGGTTCCAGATGAGGTCAAAAACGACATACTCAGATCTTCACCAAACTTTTGCATGGATACATTGGATGTCAAGACACGTGGAAAAAACATACAAAACATAGGATTGGTGACATCAAGATTTTGGACGAATTTTTTAAGAATTTTCAAATTTTCAGATAGGAGGTTCCATATAAGGTCAAAAACTACATACTCAGATCTTCACCAAACTTTGCAGGGATACATTGGATGTCAAGACACGTGGAAAAAACGTACAAAACAAGAGATTGGAGACATCAAGATTTTCGACGAATTTTTTAAGAATTTTCAAATTTTCAGAAAGGATGTTCCAGATAAGGTCAAAAACGACATACTCAGATCTTCACCAAACTTTGCAGGGATACATTGGAGGTCGAGACACGTGGAAAAAACGTACAAAACAAGAGATTGGAGACATCAAGATTTTGGACGAATTTTTGAAGAATTTTCAAATTTTCAGATAGGAGGTTCCAGATAAGGTCAAAAACTACATACTCAGATCTCAACCAAACATTGCAGGGATACATTGGATGTCAAGACACGTGGAAAAAACATACAAAACATAGGATTGGTGACATCAAGATTTTCGACGAATTTTTTAAGAATTTTCAAATTTTCAGATAGGAGGTTCCATATAAGGTCAAAAACTACATGCTCAGATCTTCACCAAACTTTGCAGGGTTACATTGGATGTCAAGACACGTGGAAAAAACGTACAAAACAAGAGATTGGAGACATCAAGATTATGGACGAATTTTTTGAGAATTTTCAAATTTTCAGAAAGGAGGTTCCATATAAGGTCAAAAACTACATACTCAGATCTTCACCAAACTTTGCAGGGATACATTGGATGTCAAGAAACGTGGAAAAAACGTACAAAACAAGAGATTGGAGACATCAAGATTTTCGACGAATTTTTTAAGAATTTTCAAATTTTCAGAAAGGATGTTCCAGATAAGGTCAAAAACGACATACTCAGATCTTCACTAACTTTGCAGGGATACATTGGAGGTCGAGACACGTGGAAAAAACGTACAAAACAAGAGATTGGAGACATCAAGATTTTGGACGAATTTTTGAAGAATTTTCAAATTTTCAGATAGGAGGTTCCAGATAAGGTCAAAAACTACATACCCAGATCTCCACCAAACATTGCAGGGATACATTGGATGTCAAGACACGTGGAAAAAACGTACAAAGCAAGAGATTGGAGACATCAAGATTTTCGACGAATTTTTGAAGAATTTTCAAATTTTCAGATAGGAGGTTCCAGATAAGGTCAAAAACTACATACTCAGATCTTCACCAAACGTTGCAGGGATACTTTGCATGTCAAGACACGTGGAAAAAACGTACAAAACAAGAGATTGGAGACATCAAGATTTTCGACGAATTTTTTAAGAATTTTCAAATTTTCGGATGGGAGGTTCCAGATAAGGTCAAAAACGACATACTCAGATCTTCACCAAACTTTGCATGGATACATTGGATGTCAAGACACGTGGAAAAAACGTACAAAACAAGAGATTGGAGACATCAAGATTTTGGACGAATTTTTTAAGAATTCTCAAATTTTCAGAAAGGAGGTTCCATATAAGGTCAAAAACTACATACTCAGATCTTCACCAAACTTTGCAGGGATACATTGGATGTCAAGACACGTGGAAAAAACGTACAAAACAAGAGATTGGGGTCTTCAAGATTTTGGACGAATTTTTTAAGAATTTTCAAATTTTCAGATAGGAGGTTCCAGATAAGGTCAAAAACTACATACTCAGATCTTCACCAAACTTTGCAGGGATACATTGGATGTCAAGACACGTGGAAAAAACGTACAAAACAAGAGATTGGGGTCATCAAGATTTTGGACGGATTTTTTAGGAATTTTCAAATTTTCAGATGGGAGGGTCCAGATAAGGTCAAAAACTACATACTCAGATCTTCACCAAACATTGCAGGGATACATTGGATGTAAAGACACGTGGAAAAAACGTACAAAACAAGAGATTGGAGACATCAATATTTTGGACGAATTTTTAAAGAATTTTCAAATTTTCAGATAGGAGGTTCCAGATGAGGTCAAAAACTACATAGTCAGATCTTCACCAAACTTTGCAGGAATACTTTGCATGTCAAGACACGTGGAAAAAACGTACAAAACAAGAGATCGGAGACATCAAGATTTTCGACGAATTTTTTAAGAATTTTCAAATTTTCAGATGGGAGGTTCCAGATAAGGTCAAAAACGACATACTCAGATCTTCACCAAACTTTTGCATGGATACATTGGATGTCAAGACACGTGGAAAAAACATACAAAACATAGGATTGGTGACATCAAGATTTTGGACGAATTTTTTAAGAATTTTCAAATTTTCAGATAGGAGGTTCCATATAAGGTCAAAAACTACATACTCAGATCTTCACCAAACTTTGCAGGGATACATTGGATGTCAAGACACGTGGAAAAAACGTACAAAACAAGAGATTGGAGACATCAAGATTTTCGACGAATTTTTTAAGAATTTTCAAATTTTCAGAAAGGATGTTCCAGATAAGGTCAAAAACGACATACTCAGATCTTCACCAAACTTTGCAGGGATACATTGGAGGTCGAGACACGTGGAAAAAACGTACAAAACAAGAGATTGGAGACATCAAGATTTTGGACGAATTTTTGAAGAATTTTCAAATTTTCAGATAGGAGGTTCCAGATAAGGTCAAAAACTACATACTCAGATCTCAACCAAACATTGCAGGGATACATTGGATGTCAAGACACGTGGAAAAAACATACTAAACATAGGATTGGTGACATCAAGATTTTCGACGAATTTTTTAAGAATTTTCAAATTTTCAGATAGGAGGTTCCATATAAGGTCAAAAACTACATGCTCAGATCTTCACCAAACTTTGCAGGGTTACATTGGATGTCAAGACACGTGGAAAAAACGTACAAAACAAGAGATTGGAGACATCAAGATTATGGACGAATTTTTTGAGAATTTTCAAATTTTCAGAAAGGAGGTTCCATATAAGGTCAAAAACTACATACTCAGATCTTCACCAAACTTTGCAGGGATACATTGGATGTCAAGAAACGTGGAAAAAACGTACAAAACAAGAGATTGGAGACATCAAGATTTTCGACGAATTTTTTAAGAATTTTCAAATTTTCAGAAAGGATGTTCCAGATAAGGTCAAAAACGACATACTCAGATCTTCACTAACTTTGCAGGGATACATTGGAGGTCGAGACACGTGGAAAAAACGTACAAAACAAGAGATTGGAGACATCAAGATTTTGGACGAATTTTTGAAGAATTTTCAAATTTTCAGATAGGAGGTTCCAGATAAGGTCAAAAACTACATACCCAGATCTCCACCAAACATTGCAGGGATACATTGGATGTCAAGACACGTGGAAAAAACGTACAAAGCAAGAGATTGGAGACATCAAGATTTTCGACGAATTTTTGAAGAATTTTCAAATTTTCAGATAGGAGGTTCCAGATAAGGTCAAAAACTACATACTCAGATCTTCACCAAACGTTGCAGGGATACTTTGCATGTCAAGACACGTGGAAAAAACGTACAAAACAAGAGATTGGAGACATCAAGATTTTCGACGAATTTTTTAAGAATTTTCAAATTTTCGGATGGGAGGTTCCAGATAAGGTCAAAAACGACATACTCAGATCTTCACCAAACTTTGCATGGATACATTGGATGTCAAGACACGTGGAAAAAACGTACAAAACAAGAGATTGGAGACATCAAGATTTTGGACGAATTTTTTAAGAATTCTCAAATTTTCAGAAAGGAGGTTCCATATAAGGTCAAAAACTACATACTCAGATCTTCACCAAACTTTGCAGGGATACATTGGATGTCAAGACACGTGGAAAAAACGTACAAAACAAGAGATTGGGGTCTTCAAGATTTTGGACGAATTTTTTAAGAATTTTCAAATTTTCAGAAAGGAGGTTCCATATAAGGTCAAAAACTACATACTCAGATCTTCACCAAACTTTGCAGGGATACATTGAATGTCAAGACACGTGGAAAAAACGTACAAAACAAGAGATTGTGGTCATCAAGATTTTGGACGGATTTTTTAGGAATTTTCAAATTTTCAGATGGGAGGTTCCAGATAAGGTCAAAAACTACATACTCAGATCTTCACCAAACTTTGCAGGGATACATTGGATGTCAAGACACGTGGAAAAAACGTACAAAACAAGAGATTGGAGACATCAAGATTTTGGACGAATTTTTTAAGAATTTTCAAATTTTCAGATAGGAGGTTCCATATAAGGTCAAAAACTACATACTCAGATCTTCACCAAACTTTGCATGGATACATTATGTGTCAAGACACGTGGAAAAAACGTACAAAACAAGAGATTGGAGACATCAAGATTTTGGTCGAATTTTTTAAGAATTTTCAAATTTTCAGATGGGAGGTTCCAGATAAGGTCAAAAACTACATACTCAGATCTTCACCAAACTTTGCAGGGATACATTGGATGTCAAGACACGTGGAAAAAACGTACAAAACAAGAGATAGGAGACATCAAGATTTTGGACGAATTTTTTAACAATTTTCAAATTTTCAGAAAGGATGTTCCAGATAAGGTCAAAAACGACATACTCAGATCTTCACCAAACTTTGCAGGGATACATTGGATATCAAGACACGTGGAAAAAACGTACAAAACAAGAGATTGGAGACATCAAGATTTTGGACGAATTTTTTAAGAATTTTCAAATTTTCAGATAGGAGGTTCCAGATAAGGTCAAAAACTACATACTCAGATCTTCACCAAACTTTGCAGGGATACATTGGATGTCAAGAGACGTGGAAAAAACGTACAAAACAAGAGATTGGAGACATCAAGATTTTGGACGAATTTTTTAAGAATTTTCAAATTTTCAGATAGGAGGTTCCAGATGAGGTCAAAAACTACATACTCAGATCTTCACCAAACTTTGCAGGAATACTTTGCATGTCAAGACACGTGGAAAAAACGTACAAAACAAGAGATCGGAGACATCAAGATTTTCGACGAATTTTTTAAGAATTTTCAAATTTTCAGATGGGAGGTTCCAGATAAGGTCAAAAACGACATACTCAGATCTTCACCAAACTTTGCAGGGATCCATTGGAGGTCGAGACACGTGGAAAAAACGTACAAAACAAGAGATTGGAGACATCAAGATTTTGGACGAATTTTTTAAGAATTTTCAAATTTTCAGATAGGAGGTTCCATATAAGGTCAAAAACTACATACTCAGATCTTCACCAAACTTTGCAGGGATACATTGGATGTCAAGACACGTGGAAAAAACGTACAAAACAAGAGATTGGAGACATCAAGATTTTCGACGAATTTTTTAAGAATTTTCAAATTTTCAGAAAGGATGTTCCAGATAAGGTCAAAAACGACATACTCAGATCTTCACCAAACTTTGCAGGGATCCATTGGAGGTCGAGACACGTGGAAAAAACGTACAAAACAAGAGATTGGAGACATCAAGATTTTGGACGAATTTTTGAAGAATTTTCAAATTTTCAGATAGGAGGTTCCAGATAAGGTCTAAAACTACATACTCAGATCTCCACCAAACATTGCAGGAATACATTGGATGTCAAGACACGTGGAAAAAACGTACAAAACAAGAGATTGGAGACATCAAGATTTTCGACGAATTTTTGAAGAATTTTCAAATTTTCAGATAGGAGGTTCCAGATAAGGTCAAAAACTACATACTCAGATCTTCACCAAACGTTGCAGGGATACTTTGCATGTCAAGACACGTGGAAAAAACGTACAAAACAAAAGATTGGAGACATCAAGATTTTCGACGAATTTTTTAAGAATTTTCAAATTTTCAGATGGGAGGTTCCAGATAAGGTCAAAAACGACATACTCAGATCTTCACCAAACTTTGCATGGATACATTGGATGTCAAGACACGTGGAAAAAACGTACAAAACAAGAGATTGGAGACATCAAGATTTTGGACGAATTTTTTAAGAATTCTCAAATTTTCAGAAAGGAGGTTCCATATAAGGTCAAAAACTACATACTCAGATCTTCACCAAACTTTGCAGGGATACTTTGGATGTCAAGACACGTGGAAAAAACGTACAAAACAAGAGATTGGGGTCATCAAGATTTTGGACGAATTTTTTAAGAATTTTCAAATTTTCAGATGGGAGGTTCAATATAAGGTCAAAAACTACATACTCAGATCTTCACCAAACTTTGCATGGATACATTGGATGTCAAGACACGTGGAAAAAACATACAAAACATAGGATTCGGAACATCAAGATTTTGGTCGAATTTTTTAAGAATTTTCAAATTTTCAGATAGGAGGTTCCATATAAGGTCAAAAACTACATACTCAGATCTTCACCAAACTTTGCATGGATACATTATGTGTCAAGACACGTGGAAAAAACGTACAAAACAAAAGATTGGAGACATCAAGATTTTGGTCGAATTTTTTAAGAATTTTCAAATTTTCAGATGGGAGGTTCCAGATAAGGTCAAAAACTACATACTCAGATCTTCACCAAACTTTGCAGGGATACATTGGATGTCAAGACACGTGGAAAAAACGTACAAAAAAGAGATTGGAGACATCAAGATTTTGGACGAATTTTTTAACAATTTTCAAATTTTCAGAAAGGATGTTCCAGATAAGGTCAAAAACGACATACTCAGATCTTCACCAAACTTTGCAGGGATACATTGGATATCAAGACACGTGGAAAAAACGTACAAAACAAGAGATTGGAGACATCAAGATTTTGGACGAATTTTTTAAGAATTTTCAAATTTTCAGATAGCAGGTTCCAGATAAGGTCAAAAACTACATACTCAGATCTTCACCAAACTTTGCAGGGATACATTGGATGTCGAGACACGTGTAAAAAACGTACAAAACAAGAGATTGGGGTCATCAAGATTTTGGACGGATTTTTTAGGAATTTTCAAATTTTCAGATGGGAGGGTCCAGATAAGGTCAAAAACTACATACTCAGATCTTCACCAAACATTGCAGGGATACATTGGATGTCAAGACACGTGGAAAAAACGTACAAAACAAGAGATTGGAGACATCAATATTTTGGACGAATTTTTAAAGAATTTTCAAATTTTCAGATAGGAGGTTCCAGATGAGGTCAAAAACTACATAGTCAGATCTTCACCAAACTTTGCAGGAATACTTTGCATGTCAAGACACGTGGAAAAAACGTACAAAACAAGAGATCGGAGACATCAAGATTTTCGACGATTTTTTTAAGAATTTTCAAATTTTCAGATGGGAGGTTCCAGATAAGGTCAAAAACGACATACTCAGATCTTCACCAAACTTTTGCATGGATACATTGGATGTCAAGACACGTGGAAAAAACATACAAAACATAGGATTGGTGACATCAAGATTTTGGACGAATTTTTTAAGAATTTTCAAATTTTCAGATAGGAGGTTCCATATAAGGTCAAAAACTACATACTCAGATCTTCACCAAACTTTGCAGGGATACATTGGATGTCAAGACACGTGGAAAAAACGTACAAAACAAGAGATTGGAGACATCAAGATTTTCGACGAATTTTTTAAGAATTTTCAAATTTTCAGAAAGGATGTTCCAGATAAGGTCAAAAACGACATACTCAGATCTTCACCAAACTTTGCAGGGATACATTGGAGGTCGAGACACGTGGAAAAAACGTACAAAACAAGAGATTGGAGACATCAAGATTTTGGACGAATTTTTGAAGAATTTTCAAATTTTCAGATAGGAGGTTCCAGATAAGGTCAAAAACTACATACTCAGATCTCAACCAAACATTGCAGGGATACATTGGATGTCAAGACACGTGGAAAAAACATACAAAACATAGGATTGGTGACATCAAGATTTTCGACGAATTTTTTAAGAATTTTCAAATTTTCAGATAGGAGGTTCCATATAAGGTCAAAAACTACATGCTCAGATCTTCACCAAACTTTGCAGGGTTACATTGGATGTCAAGACACGTGGAAAAAACGTACAAAACAAGAGATTGGAGACATCAAGATTATGGACGAATTTTTTGAGAATTTTCAAATTTTCAGAAAGGAGGTTCCATATAAGGTCAAAAACTACATACTCAGATCTTCACCAAACTTTGCAGGGATACATTGGATGTCAAGACACGTGGAAAAAACGTACAAAACAAGAGATTGGAGACATCAAGATTTTCGACGATTTTTTTAAGAATTTTCAAATTTTCAGAAAGGATGTTCCAGATAAGGTCAAAAACGACATACTCAGATCTTCACTAACTTTGCAGGGATACATTGGAGGTCGAGACACGTGGAAAAAACGTACAAAACAAGAGATTGGAGACATCAAGATTTTGGACGAATTTTTGAAGAATTTTCAAATTTTCAGATAGGAGGTTCCAGATAAGGTCAAAAACTACATACCCAGATCTCCACCAAACATTGCAGGGATACATTGGATGTCAAGACACGTGGAAAAAACGTACAAAGCAAGAGATTGGAGACATCAAGATTTTCGACGAATTTTTGAAGAATTTTCAAATTTTCAGATAGGAGGTTCCAGATAAGGTCAAAAACTACATACTCAGATCTTCACCAAACGTTGCAGGGATACTTTGCATGTCAAGACACGTGGAAAAAACGTACAAAACAAGAGATTGGAGACATCAAGATTTTCGACGAATTTTTTAAGAATTTTCAAATTTTCGGATGGGAGGTTCCAGATAAGGTCAAAAACGACATACTCAGATCTTCACCAAACTTTGCATGGATACATTGGATGTCAAGACACGTGGAAAAAACGTACAAAACAAGAGATTGGAGACATCAAGATTTTGGACGAATTTTTTAAGAATTCTCAAATTTTCAGATGGGAGGTTCCAGATAAGGTCAAAAACTACATACTCAGATCTTCACCAAACTTTGCAGGGATACATTGGATGTCAAGACACGTGGAAAAAACGTACAAAACAAGAGATAGGAGACATCAAGATTTTGGACGAATTTTTTAACAATTTTCAAATTTTCAGAAAGGATGTTCCAGATAAGGTCAAAAACGACATACTCAGATCTTCACCAAACTTTGCAGGGATACATTGGATATCAAGACACGTGGAAAAAACGTACAAAACAAGAGATTGGAGACATCAAGATTTTGGACGAATTTTTTAAGAATTTTCAAATTTTCAGATAGGAGGTTCCAGATAAGGTCAAAAACTACATACTCAGATCTTCACCAAACTTTGCAGGGATACATTGGATGTCAAGAGACGTGGAAAAAACGTACAAAACAAGAGATTGGAGACATCAAGATTTTGGACGAATTTTTTAAGAATTTTCAAATTTTCAGATAGGAGGTTCCAGATGAGGTCAAAAACTACATACTCAGATCTTCACCAAACTTTGCAGGAATACTTTGCATGTCAAGACACGTGGAAAAAACGTACAAAACAAGAGATCGGAGACATCAAGATTTTGGTCGAATTTTTTAAGAATTTTCAAATTTTCAGATGGGAGGTTCCAGATAAGGTCAAAAACTACATACTCAGATCTTCACCAAACTTTGCAGGGATACATTGGATGTCAAGACACGTGGAAAAAACGTACAAAACAAGAGATAGGAGACATCAAGATTTTGGACGAATTTTTTAACAATTTTCAAATTTTCAGAAAGGATGTTCCAGATAAGGTCAAAAACGACATACTCAGATCTTCACCAAACTTTGCAGGGATACATTGGATATCAAGACACGTGGAAAAAACGTACAAAACAAGAGATTGGAGACATCAAGATTTTGGACGAATTTTTTAAGAATTTTCAAATTTTCAGATAGGAGGTTCCAGATAAGGTCAAAAACTACATACTCAGATCTTCACCAAACTTTGCAGGGATACATTGGATGTCAAGAGACGTGGAAAAAACGTACAAAACAAGAGATTGGAGACATCAAGATTTTGGACGAATTTTTTAAGAATTTTCAAATTTTCAGATAGGAGGTTCCAGATGAGGTCAAAAACTACATACTCAGATCTTCACCAAACTTTGCAGGAATACTTTGCATGTCAAGACACGTGGAAAAAACGTACAAAACAAGAGATCGGAGACATCAAGATTTTCGACGAATTTTTTAAGAATTTTCAAATTTTCAGATGGGAGGTTCCAGATAAGGTCAAAAACGACATACTCAGATCTTCACCAAACTTTGCAGGGATCCATTGGAGGTCGAGACACGTGGAAAAAACGTACAAAACAAGAGATTGGAGACATCAAGATTTTGGACGAATTTTTTAAGAATTTTCAAATTTTCAGATAGGAGGTTCCATATAAGGTCAAAAACTACATACTCAGATCTTCACCAAACTTTGCAGGGATACATTGGATGTCAAGACACGTGGAAAAAACGTACAAAACAAGAGATTGGAGACATCAAGATTTTCGACGAATTTTTTAAGAATTTTCAAATTTTCAGAAAGGATGTTCCAGATAAGGTCAAAAACGACATACTCAGATCTTCACCAAACTTTGCAGGGATCCATTGGAGGTCGAGACACGTGGAAAAAACGTACAAAACAAGAGATTGGAGACATCAAGATTTTGGACGAATTTTTGAAGAATTTTCAAATTTTCAGATAGGAGGTTCCAGATAAGGTCTAAAACTACATACTCAGATCTCCACCAAACATTGCAGGAATACATTGGATGTCAAGACACGTGGAAAAAACGTACAAAACAAGAGATTGGAGACATCAAGATTTTCGACGAATTTTTGAAGAATTTTCAAATTTTCAGATAAGAGGTTCCAGATAAGGTCAAAAACTACATACTCAGATCTTCACCAAACGTTGCAGGGATACTTTGCATGTCAAGACACGTGGAAAAAACGTACAAAACAAAAGATTGGAGACATCAAGATTTTCGACGAATTTTTTAAGAATTCTCAAATTTTCAGAAAGGAGGTTCCATATAAGGTCAAAAACTACATACTCAGATCTTCACCAAACTTTGCAGGGATACTTTGGATGTCAAGACACGTGGAAAAAACGTACAAAACAAGAGATTGGGGTCATCAAGATTTTGGACGAATTTTTTAAGAATTTTCAAATTTTCAGATGGGAGGTTCAATATAAGGTCAAAAACTACATACTCAGATCTTCACCAAACTTTGCATGGATACATTGGATGTCAAGACACGTGGAAAAAACATACAAAACATAGGATTCGGAACATAAAGATTTTGGTCGAATTTTTTAAGAATTTTCAAATTTTCAGATAGGAGGTTCCATATAAGGTCAAAAACTACATACTCAGATCTTCACCAAACTTTGCATGGATACATTATGTGTCAAGACACGTGGAAAAAACGTACAAAACAAAAGATTGGAGACATCAAGATTTTGGTCGAATTTTTTAAGAATTTTCAAATTTTCAGATGGGAGGTTCCAGATAAGGTCAAAAACTACATACTCAGATCTTCACCAAACTTTGCAGGGATACATTGGATGTCAAGACACGTGGAAAAAACGTACAAAAAAGAGATTGGAGACATCAAGATTTTGGACGAATTTTTTAAAAATTTTCAAATTTTCAGAAAGGATGTTCCAGATAAGGTCAAAAACGACATACTCAGATCTTCACCAAACTTTGCAGGGATACATTGGATATCAAGACACGTGGAAAAAACGTACAAAACAAGAGATTGGAGACATCAAGATTTTGGACGAATTTTTTAAGAATTTTCAAATTTTCAGATAGGAGGTTCCAGATAAGGTCAAAAACTACATACCCAGATCTTCACCAAACTTTGCAGGGATACATTGGATGTCAAGACACGAGGAAAAATCGTACAAAACAAGAGATTGGAGACATCAAGATTTTGGACGAATTTTTTAAGAATTTTCAAATTTTCAGATAGGAGGTTCCAGATGAGGTCAAAAACTACATACTCAGATCTTCACCAAACTTTGCAGGAATACTTTGCATGTCAAGACACGTGGAAAAAACGTACAAAACAAGAGATCGGAGACATCAAGATTTTCGACGAATTTTTTAAGAATTTTCAAATTTTCAGATGGGAGGTTCCAGATAAGGTCAAAAACGACATACTCAGATCTTCACCAAACTTTGCAGGGATCCATTGGAGGTCGAGACACGTGGAAAAAACGTACAAAACAAGAGATTGGAGACATCAATATTTTGGACGAATTTTTTAAGAATTTTCAAATTTTCAGATAGGAGGTTCCATATAAGGTCAAAAACTACATACTCAGATCTTCACCAAACTTTGCAGGGATACATTGGATGTCAAGACACGTGGAAAAAACGTACAAAACAAGAGATTGGAGACATCAAGATTTTGGACGATTTTTTTAAAAATTTTCAAATTTTCAGAAATGCGGTTCCAGATAAGGTCAAAAACTACATACTCAGATCTTCACCAAACTTTGCAGGGATACATTGGATGTCAAGACACGTGGAAAAAACGTACAAAACAAGAGATTCGGGTCAACAAGATTTTGGACGGATTTTTTAGGAATTTTCAAATTTTCAGATGGGAGGTTCCAGATAAGGTCAAAAACTACATACTCAGATCTTCACCAAACTCTGCAGGGATACATTGTATGTCAAGACACGTGGAAAAAACATACAAAACATAGGATTGGGGACATCAAGATTTTGTTAAATTATTTTAAGAATTTTCAAATTTTCAGATAGGAGGTTCCATATAAGGTCAAAAACTACATACTCAGATCTTCACCAAACATTGCAGGGATACATTGGATGTCAAGACACGTGGAAAGAACGTACAAAACAAGAGATTGGAGACATCAAGATTTTGGACGAATTTTTTAAGAATTTTCAAATTTTCAGATAGGAGGCTCCATATAAGGTCAAAAACTACATACTCAGATCTTCACCAAACATTGCAGGGATACATTGGATGTCAAGACACGTGGAAAAAACGTACAAAACAAGAGATTGGAGACATCAAGATTTTGGACGAATTTTTTAAGAATTTTCAAATTTTCAGATAGGAGGTTCCAGATAAGGTCAAAAACTACATACTCAGATCTTCACCAAACGTTGCAGGGATACTTTGCATGTCAAGACACGTGGAAAAAACGTACAAAACAAGAGATTGGAGACATCAAGATTTTCGACGAATTTTTTAAGAATTTTCAAATTTTCAGATGGGAGGTTCCAGATAAGGTCAAAAACGACATACTCAGATCTTCACCAAACTTTGCATGGATACATTGGATGTCAAGACACGTGGAAAAAACGTACAAAACAAGAGATTGGGGTCATCAAGATTTTGCACGGATTTTTTAAGAATTTTCAAATTTTCAGATGGGAGGTTCCAGATAAGGTCAAAAACGACATACTCAGATCTTCACCAAACTTTGCATGGATACATTGGATGTCAAGACACGTGGAAAAAACATACAAAACATAGGATTCGGAACATCAAGATTTTGGTCGAATTTTTTAAGAATTTTCAAATTTTCAGATAGGAGGTTCCATATAAGGTCAAAAACTACATACTCAGATCTTCACCAAACTTTGCAGGGATACATTGGATGTCAAGACACGTGGAAAAAACGTACAAAACAAGAGATTGGAGACATCAAGATTTTCGACGAATTTTTTAAGAATTTTCAAATTTTCAGAAAGGATGTTCCAGATAAGGTCAAAAACGACATACTCAGATCTTCACCAAACTTTGCAGGGATACATTGGAGGTCGAGACACGTGGAAAAAACGTACAAAACAAGAGATTGGAGACATCAAGATTTTGGACGAATTTTTGAAGAATTTTCAAATTTTCTGATAGGAGGTCCCAGATAAGGTCAAAAACTACATACTCAGATCTCCACCAAACATTGCAGGGATACATTGGATGTCAAGACACGTGGAAAAAACGTACAAAACAAGAGATTGGAGACATCAAGATTTTCGACGAATTTTTGAAGAATTTTCAAATTTTCAGATAGGAGGTTCCAGATAAGGTCAAAAACTACATACTCAGATCTTCACCAAACGTTGCAGGGATACTTTGCATGTCAAGACACGTGGAAAAAACGTACAAAACAAGAGATTGGAGACATCAAGATTTTCGACGAATTTTTTAAGAATTTTCAAATTTTCAGATGGGAGGTTCCAGATAAGGTCAAAAACGACATACTCAGATCTTCACCAAACTTTGCATGGATACATTGGATGTCAAGACACGTGGAAAAAACGTACAAAACAAGAGATTTGGGTCATCAAGATTTTGCACGGATTTTTTAAGAATTTTCAAATTTTCAGATGGGAGGTTCCAGATAAGGTCAAAAACGACATACTCAGATCTTCACCAAACTTTGCATGGATACATTGGATGTCAAGACACGTGGAAAAAACGTACAAAACAAGAGATTGGAGACATCAAGATTTTGGACGAATTTTTTAAGAATTCTCAAATTTTCAGAAAGGAGGTTCCATATAAGGTCAAAAACTACATACTCAGATCTTCACCAAACTTTGCAGGGATACTTTGGATGTCAAGACACGTGGAAAAAACGTACAAAACAAGAGATTGGAGTCATCAAGATTTTGGACGAATTTTTTAAGAATATTCAAATTTTCAGATGGGAGGTTCAATATAAGGTCAAAAACTACATACTCAGATCTTCACCAAACTTTGCATGGATACATTGGATGTCAAGACACGTGGAAAAAACATACAAAACATAGGATTCGGAACATCAAGATTTTGGTCGAATTTTTTAAGAATTTTCAAATTTTCAGATAGGAGGTTCCATATAAGGTCAAAAACTACATACTCAGATCTTCACCAAACATTGCAGGAATACATTGGATGTCAAGACACGTGGAAAAAACGTACAAAACAAGAGATTGGGGTCATCAAGATTTTGCACGGATTTTTTAGGAATTTTCAAATTTTCAGATGGGAGGTTCCAGATAAGGTCAAAAACTACATACTCAGATCTTCACCAAACTTTGCAGGGATACATTGGATGTCAAGACACGTGGAAAAAACGTACAAAACAAGAGATTGGAGACATCAAGATTTTGGACGAATTTTTTAAGAATTTTCAAATTTTCAGATAGGAGGTTCCATATAAGGTCAAAAACTACATACTCAGATCTTCACCAAACTTTGCATGGATACATTATGTGTCAAGACACGTGGAAAAAACGTACAAAACAAAAGATTGGAGACATCAAGATTTTGGTCGAATTTTTTAAGAATTTTCAAATTTTCAGATGGGAGGTTCCAGATAAGGTCAAAAACTACATACTCAGATCTTCACCAAACTTTGCAGGGATACATTGGATGTCAAGACACGTGGAAAAAACGTACAAAAAAGAGATTGGAGACATCAAGATTTTGGACGAATTTTTTAACAATTTTCAAATTTTCAGAAAGGATGTTCCAGATAAGGTCAAAAACGACATACTCAGATCTTCACCAAACTTTGCAGGGATACATTGGATATCAAGACACGTGGAAAAAACGTACAAAACAAGAGATTGGAGACATCAAGATTTTGGACGAATTTTTTAAGAATTTTCAAATTTTCAGATAGGAGGTTCCAGATAAGGTCAAAAACTACATACTCAGATCTTCACCAAACTTTGCAGGGATACATTGGATGTCAAGACACGTGGAAAAAACGTACAAAACAAGAGATTGGGGTCATCAAGATTTTGGACGGATTTTTTAGGAATTTTCAAATTTTCAGATGGGAGGTTCCAGATAAGGTCAAAAACTACATACTCAGATCTTCACCAAACATTGCAGGGATACATTGGATGTCAAGACACGTGGAAAAAACGTACAAAACAAGAGATTGGAGACATCAATATTTTGGACGAATTTTTAAAGAATTTTCAAATTTTCAGATAGGAGGTTCCAGATGAGGTCAAAAACTACATAGTCAGATCTTCACCAAACTTTGCAGGAATACTTTGCATGTCAAGACACGTGGAAAAAACGTACAAAACAAGAGATCGGAGACATCAAGATTTTCGACGAATTTTTTAAGAATTTTCAAATTTTCAGATGGGAGGTTCCAGATAAGGTCAAAAACGACATACTCAGAACTTCACCAAACTTTGCATGGATACATTGGATGTCAAGACACGTGGAAAAAACATACAAAACATAGGATTGGTGACATCAAGATTTTGGACGAATTTTTTAAGAATTTTCAAATTTTCAGATAGGAGGTTCCATATAAGGTCAAAAACTACATACTCAGATCTTCACCAAACTTTGCAGGGATACATTGGATGTCAAGACACGTGGAAAAAACGTACAAAACAAGAGATTGGAGACATCAAGATTTTCGACGAATTTTTTAAGAATTTTCAAATTTTCAGAAAGGATGTTCCAGATAAGGTCAAAAACGACATACTCAGATCTTCACCAAACTTTGCAGGGATACATTGGAGGTCGAGACACGTGGAAAAAACGTACAAAACAAGAGATTGGAGACATCAAGATTTTGGACGAATTTTTGAAGAATTTTCAAATTTTCAGATAGGAGGTTCCAGATAAGGTCAAAAACTACATACTCAGATCTCAACCAAACATTGCAGGGATACATTGGATGTCAAGACACGTGGAAAAAACATACAAAACATAGAATTGGTGACATCAAGATTTTCGACGAATTTTTTAAGAATTTTCAAATTTTCAGATAGGAGGTTCCATATAAGGTCAAAAACTACATGCTCAGATCTTCACCAAACTTTGCAGGGATACATTGGATGTCAAGACACGTGGAAAAAACGTACAAAACAAGAGATTGGAGACATCAAGATTATGGACGAATTTTTTGAGAATTTTCAAATTTTCAGAAAGGAGGTTCCATATAAGGTCAAAAACTACATACTCAGATCTTCACCAAACTTTGCAGGGATACATTGGATGTCAAGACACGTGGAAAAAACGTACAAAACAAGAGATAGGAGACATCAAGATTTTCGACGAATTTTTTAAGAATTTTCAAATTTTCAGAAAGGATGTTCCAGATAAGGTCAAAAACTACATACTCAGATCTTCACCAAACTTTGCAGGGATACTTTGGATATCAAGACACGTGGAAAAAACGTACAAAACAAGAGATTGGAGACATCAAGATTTTGGACGAATTTTTTAAGAATTTTCAAATTTTCAGATAGGAGGTTCCAGATAAGGTCAAAAACGACATACTCAGATCTTCACCAAACTTTGCAGGGATACATTGGATGTCAAGACACGTGGAAAAAACGTACAAAACAAGAGATTGGGGTCATCAAGATTTTGGACGGATTTTTTAGGAATTTTCAAATTTTCAGATGGGAGGTTCCAGATAAGGTCAAAAACTACATACTCAGATCTTCACCAAACATTGCAGGGATACATTGGATGTCAAGACACGTGGAAAAAACGTACAAAACAAGAGATTGGAGACATCAAAATTTTGGACGAATTTTTTAAGAATTTTCAAATTTTCAGATAGGAGGTTCCAGATGAGGTCAAAAACTACATACTCAGATCTTCACCAAACTTTGCAGGAATACTTTGCATGTCAAGACACGTGGAAAAAACGTACAAAACAAGAGATCGGAGACATCAAGATTTTCGACGAATTTTTTAAGAATTTTCAAATTTTCAGATGGGAGGTTCCAGATAAGGTCAAAAACGACATACTCAGATCTTCACCAAACTTTGCATGGATACATTGGATGTCAAGACACGTGGAAAAAACATACAAAACATAGGATTGGTGACATCAAGATTTTGGACGAATTTTTTAAGAATTTTCAAATTTTCAGATAGGAGGTTCCATATAAGGTCAAAAACTACATACTCAGATCTTCACCAAACTTTGCATGGATACATTATGTGTCAAGACACGTGGAAAAAACGTACAAAACAAAAGATTGGAGACATCAAGATTTTGGTCGAATTTTTTAAGAATTTTCAAATTTTCAGATGGGAGGTTCCAGATAAGGTCAAAAACTACATACTCAGATCTTCACCAAACTTTGCAGGGATACATTGGATGTCAAGACACGTGGAAAAAACGTACAAAAAAGAGATTGGAGACATCAAGATTTTGGACGAATTTTTTAACAATTTTCAAATTTTCAGAAAGGATGTTCCAGATAATGTCAAAAACGACATACTCAGATCTTCACCAAACTTTGCAGGGATACATTGGATATCAAGACACGTGGAAAAACGTACAAAACAAGAGATTGGAGACATCAAGATTTTGGACGAATTTTTTAAGAATTTTCAAATTTTCAGATAGGAGGTTCCAGATAAAGTCAAAAACTACATACTCAGATCTTCACCAAACTTTGCAGGGATACATTGGATGTCAAGACACGTGGAAAAAACGTACAAAACAAGAGATTGGGGTCATCAAGATTTTGGACGGATTTTTTAGGAATTTTCAAATTTTCAGATGGGAGGTTCCAGATAAGGTCAAAAACTACATACTCAGATCTTCACCAAACATTGCAGGGATACATTGGATGTCAAGACACGTGGAAAAAACGTACAAAACAAGAGATTGGAGACATCAAGATTATGGACGAATTTTTTGAGAATTTTCAAATTTTCAGAAAGGAGGTTCCATATAAGGTCAAAAACTACATACTCAGATCTTCACCAAACTTTGCAGGGATACATTGGATGTCAAGACACGTGGAAAAAACGTACAAAACAAGAGATTGGAGACATCAAGATTTTCGACGAATTTTTTAAGAATTTTCAAATTTTCAGAAAGGATGTTCCAGATAAGGTCAAAAACGACATACTCAGATCTTCACCAAACTTTGCAGGGATACATTGGAGGTCGAGACACGTGGAAAAAACGTACAAAACAAGAGATTGGAGACATCAAGATTTTGGACGAATTTTTGAAGAATTTTCAAATTTTCTGATAGGAGGTCCCAGATAAGGTCAAAAACTACATACTCAGATCTCCACCAAACATTGCAGGGATACATTGGATGTCAAGACACGTGGAAAAAACGTACAAAACAAGAGATTGGAGACATCAAGATTTTCGACGAATTTTTGAAGAATTTTCAAATTTTCAGATAGGAGGTTCCAGATAAGGTCAAAAACTACATACTCAGATCTTCACCAAACGTTGCAGGGATACTTTGCATGTCAAGACACGTGGAAAAAACGTACAAAACAAGAGATTGGAGACATCAAGATTTTCGACGAATTTTTTAAGAATTTTCAAATTTTCAGATGGGAGGTTCCAGATAAGGTCAAAAACGACATACTCAGATCTTCACCAAACTTTGCATGGATACATTGGATGTCAAGACACGTGGAAAAAACGTACAAAACAAGAGATTGGGGTCATCAAGATTTTGCACGGATTTTTTAGGAATTTTCAAATTTTCAGATGGGAGGTTCCAGATAAGGTCAAAAACTACATACTCAGATCTTCACCAAACTTTGCAGGGATACATTGGATGTCAAGACAGGTGGAAAAAACGTACAAAACAAGAGATTGGAGACATCAAGATTTTGGACGAATTTTTTAAGAATTTTCAAATTTTCAGATAGGAGGTTCCATATAAGGTCAAAAACTACATACTCAGATCTTCACCAAACTTTGCATGGATACATTATGTGTCAAGACACGTGGAAAAAACGTACAAAAAAGAGATTGGAGACATCAAGATTTTGGACGAATTTTTTAACAATTTTCAAATTTTCAGAAAGGATGTTCCAGATAAGGTCAAAAACGACATACTCAGATCTTCACCAAACTTTGCAGGGATACATTGGATATCAAGACACGTGGAAAAAACGTACAAAACAAGAGATTGGAGACATCAAGATTTTGGACGAATTTTTTAAGAATTTTCAAATTTTCAGATAGGAGGTTCCAGATAAGGTCAAAAACTACATACTCAGATCTTCACCAAACTTTGCAGGGATACATTGGATGTTAAGACACGTGGAAAAAACGTACAAAACAAGAGATTGGGGTCATCAAGATTTTGGACGGATTTTTTAGGAATTTTCAAATTTTCAGATGGGAGGTTCCAGATAAGGTCAAAAACTACATACTCAGATCTTCACCAAACATTGCAGGGATACATTGGATGTCAAGACACGTGGAAAAAACGTACAAAACAAGAGATTGGAGACATCAAAATTTTGGACGAATTTTTTAAGAATTTTCAAATTTTCAGATAGGAGGTTCCAGATGAGGTCAAAAACTACATAGTCAGATCTTCACCAAACTTTGCAGGAATACTTTGCATGTCAAGACACGTGGAAAAAACGTACAAAACAAGAGATCGGAGACATCAAGATTTTCGACGAATTTTTTAAGAATTTTCAAATTTTCAGATGGGAGGTTCCAGATAAGGTCAAAAACGACATACTCAGATCTTCACCAAACTTTGCATGGATACATTGGATGTCAAGACACGTGGAAAAAACATAAAAAAACATAGGATTGGTGACATCAAGATTTTGGACGAATTTTTTAAGAATTTTCAAATTTTCAGATAGGAGGTTCCATATAAGGTCAAAAACTACATACTCAGATCTTCACCAAACTTTGCAGGGATACATTGGAGGTCGAGACACGTGGAAAAAAAGTACAAAACAAGAGATTGGGGTCATCAAGATTTTGGACGGATTTTTTAGGAATTTTCAAATTTTCAGATGGGAGGTTCCAGATAAGGTCAAAAACTACATACTCAGATCTTCACCAAACATTGCAGGGATACATTGGATGTCAAGACACGTGGAAAAAACGTACAAAACAAGAGATTGGAGACATCAAGATTTTGGACGAATTTTTTAAGAATTTTCAAATTTTCAGATAGGAGGTTCCAGATGAGGTCAAAAACTACATACTCAGATCTTCACCAAACTTTGCAGGAATACTTTGCATGTCAAGACACGTGGAAAAAACGTACAAAACAAGAGATCGGAGACATCAAGATTTTCGACGAATTTTTTAAGAATTTTCAAATTTTCAGATGGGAGGTTACAGATAAGGTCAAAAACGACATACTCAGATCTTCACCAAACTTTGCAGGGATCCATTGGAGGTCGAGACACGTGGAAAAAACGTACAAAACAAGAGATTGGAGACATCAAGATTTTGGACGAATTTTTTAAGAATTTTCAAATTTTCATATAGGAGGTTCCATATAAGGTCAAAAACTACATACTCAGATCTTCACCAAACTTTGCAGGGATACATTGGATGTCAAGACACGTGGAAAAAACGTACAAAACAAGAGATTGGAGACATCAAGATTTTCGACGAATTTTTTAAGAATTTTCAAATTTTCAGAAAGGATGTTCCAGATAAGGTCAAAAACGACATACTCAGATCTTCACCAAACTTTGCAGGGATCCATTGGAGGTCGAGACACGTGGAAAAAACGTACAAAACAAGAGATTGGAGACATCAAGATTTTGGACGAATTTTTGAAGAATTTTCAAATTTTCAGATAGGAGGTTCCAGATAAGGTCTAAAACTACATACTCAGATCTCCACCAAACATTGCTTGAATACATTGGATGTCAAGACACGTGGAAAAAACGTACAAAACAAGAGATTGGAGACATCAAGATTTTCGACGAATTTTTGAAGAATTTTCAAATTTTCAGATAGGAGGTTCCAGATAAGGTCAAAAACTACATACTCAGATCTTCACCAAACGTTGCAGGGATACTTTGCATGTCAAGACACGTGGAAAAAACGTACAAAACAAAAGATTGGAGACATCAAGATTTTCGACGAATTTTTTAAGAATTTTCAAATTTTCAGATGGGAGGTTCAATATAAGGTCAAAAACTACATACTCAGATCTTCACCAAACATTGCAGGAATACATTGGATGTCAAGACACGTGGAAAAAACGTACAAAACAAGAGATTGGGGTCATCAAGATTTTGCACGGATTTTTTAGGAATTTTCAAATTTTCAGATGGGAGGTTCCAGATAAGGTCAAAAACTACATACTCAGATCTTCACCAAACTTTGCAGGGATACATTGGATGTCAAGACACGTGGAAAAAACGTACAAAACAAGAGATTGGAGACATCAAGATTTTGGACGAATTTTTTAAGAATTTTCAAATTTTCAGATAGGAGGTTCCATATAAGGTCAAAAACTACATACTCAGATCTTCACCAAACTTTGCATGGATACATTATGTGTCAAGACACGTGGAAAAAACGTACAAAACAAAAGATTGGAGACATCAAGATTTTGTCGAATTTTTTAAGAATTTTCAAATTTTCAGATGGGAGGTTCCAGATAAGGTCAAAAACTACATACTCAGATCTTCACCAAACTTTGCAGGGATACATTGGATGTCAAGACACGTGGAAAAAACGTACAAAACAAGAGATTGGAGACATCAAGATTTTGGACGAATTTTTTAAGAATTTTTAAATTTTCAGATAGGAGGTTCCATATAAGGTCAAAAACTACATACTCAGATCTTCACCAAACTTTGCATGGATACATTATGTGTCAAGACACGTGGAAAAAACGTACAAAACAAGAGATTGGAGACATCAAGATATTGGTCGAATTTTTTAAGAATTTTCAAATTTTCAGATGGGAGGTTCCAGATAAGGTCAAAAACTACATACTCAGATCTTCACCAAACTTTGCAGGGATACATTGGATGTCAAGACACGTGGAAAAAACGTACAAAACAAGAGATAGGAGACATCAAGATTTTGGACGAATTTTTTAACAATTTTCAAATTTTCAGAAAGGATGTTCCAGATAAGGTCAAAAACAACATACTCAGATCTTCACCAAACTTTGCAGGGATACATTGGATATCAAGACACGTGGAAAAAACGTACAAAACAAGAGATTGGAGACATCAAGATTTTGGACGAATTTTTTAAGAATTTTCAAATTTTCAGATAGGAGGTTCCAGATAAGATCAAAAACTACATACTCATATCTTCACCAAACTTTGCAGGGATACATTGGATGTCAAGACACGTGGAAAAAAAGTACAAAACAAGAGATTGGGGTCATCAAGATTTTGGACGGATTTTTTAGGAATTTTCAAATTTTCAGATGGGAGGTTCCAGATAAGGTCAAAAACTACATACTCAGATCTTCACCAAACATTGCAGGGATACATTGGATGTCAAGACACGTGGAAAAAACGTACAAAACAAGAGATTGGAGACATCAAGATTTTCGACGAATTTTTTAAGAATTTTCAAATTTTCAGAAAGGATGTTCCAGATAAGGTCAAAAACGACATACTCAGATCTTCACCAAACTTTGCAGGGATCCATTGGAGGTCGAGACACGTGGAAAAAACGTACAAAACAAGAGATTGGAGACATCAAGATTTTGGACGAATTTTTGAAGAATTTTCAAATTTTCAGATAGGAGGTTCCAGATAAGGTCTAAAACTACATACTCAGATCTCCACCAAACATTGCAGGAATACATTGGATGTCAAGACACGTGGAAAAAACGTACAAAACAAGAGATTGGAGACATCAAGATTTTCGACGAATTTTTGAAGAATTTTCAAATTTTCAGATAGGAGGTTCCAGATAAGGTCAAAAACTACATACTCAGATCTTCACCAAACGTTGCAGGGATACTTTGCATGTCAAGACACGTGGAAAAAACGTACAAAACAAAAGATTGGAGACATCAAGATTTTCGACGAATTTTTTAAGAATTTTCAAATTTTCAGATGGGAGGTTCCAGATAAGGTCAAAAACGACATACTCAGATCTTCACCAAACTTTGCATGGATACATTGGATGTCAAGACACGTGGAAAAAACGTACAAAACAAGAGATTGGAGACATCAAGATTTTGGACGAATTTTTTAAGAATTCTCAAATTTTCAGAAAGGAGGTTCCATATAAGGTCAAAAACTACATACTCAGATCTTCACCAAACTTTGCAGGGATACTTTGGATGTCAAGACACGTGGAAAAAACGTACAAAACAAGAGATTGGTGTCATCAAGATTTTGGACGAATTTTTTAAGAATTTTCAAATTTTCAGATGGGAGGTTCAATATAAGGTCAAAAACTACATACTCAGATCTTCACCAAACTTTGCATGGATACATTGGATGTCAAGACACGTGGAAAAAACATACAAAACATAGGATTCGGAACATCAAGATTTTGGTCGAATTTTTTAAGAATTTTCAAATTTTCAGATAGGAGGTTCCATATAAGGTCAAAAACTACATACTCAGATCTTCACCAAACATTGCAGGAATACATTGGATGTCAAGACACGTGGAAAAAACGTACAAAACAAGAGATTGGGGTCATCAAGATTTTGCACGGATTTTTTAGGAATTTTCAAATTTTCAGATGGGAGGTTCCAGATAAGGTCAAAAACTACATACTCAGATTTTCACCAAACTTTGCAGGGATACATTGGATGTCAAGACACGTGGAAAAAACGTACAAAACAAGAGATTGGAGACATCAAGATTTTGGACGAATTTTTTAAAAATTTTCAAATTTTCAGATAGGAGGTTCCATATAAGGTCAAAAACTACATACTCAGATCTTCACCAAACTTTGCATGGATACATTATGTGTCAAGACACGTGGAAAAAACGTACAAAACAAAAGATTGGAGACATCAAGATTTTGGTCGAATTTTTTAAGAATTTTCAAATTTTCAGATGGGAGGTTCCAGATAAGGTCAAAAACTACATACTCAGATCTTCACCAAACTTTGCAGGGATACATTGGATGTCAAGACACGTGGAAAAAACGTACAAAAAAGAGATTGGAGACATCAAGATTTTGGACGAATTTTTTAACAATTTTCAAATTTTCAGAAAGGATGTTCCAGATAAGGTCAAAAACGACAGACTCAGATCTTCACCAAACTTTGCAGGGATACATTGGATATCAAGACACGTGGAAAAAACGTACAAAACAAGAGATTGGAGACATCAAGATTTTGGACGAATTTTTTAACAATTTTCAAATTTTCAGAAAGGATGTTCCAGATAAGGTCAAAAACGACAGACTCAGATCTTCACCAAACTTTGCAGGGATACATTGGATATCAAGACACGTGGAAAAAACGTACAAAACAAGAGATTGGAGACATCAAGATTTTGGACGAATTTTTTAAGAATTTTCAAATTTTCAGATAGGAGGTTCCAGATAAGGTCAAAAACTACATACTCAGATCTTCACCAAACTTTGCAGGGATACATTGGATGTCAAGACACGTGGAAAAAACGTACAAAACAAGAGATTGGGGTCATCAAGATTTTGGACGGATTTTTTAGGAATTTTCAAATTTTCAGATGGGAGGTTCCAGATAAGGACAAAAACTACATACTCAGATCTTCACCAAACATTGCAGGGATACATTGGATGTCAAGACACGTGGAAAAAACGTACAAAACAAGAGATTGGAGACATCAAAATTTTGGACGAATTTTTTAAGAATTTTCAAATTTTCAGATAGGAGGTTCCAGATGAGGTCAAAAACTACATACTCAGATCTTCACCAAACTTTGCCGGAATACTTTGCATGTCAAGACACGTGGAAAAAACGTACAAAACAAGAGATCGGAGACATCAAGATTTTGGACGAATTTTTTAAGAATTTTCAAATTTTCAGATGGGAGGTTCCAGATAAGGTCAAAAACGACATACTCAGATCTTCACCAAACTTTGCATGGATACATTGGATGTCAAGACACGTGGAAAAAACATACAAAACATAGGATTGGTGACATCAAGATTTTGGACGAATTTTTTAAGAATTTTCAAATTTTCAGATAGGAGGTTCCATATAAGGTCAAAAACTACATACTCAGATCTTCACCAAACTTTGCAGGGATACATTGGATGTCAAGACACGTGGAAAAAACGTACAAAACAAGAGATTGGAGACATCAAGATTATGGACGAATTTTTTGAGAATTTTCAAATTTTCAGAAAGGAGGTTCCATATAAGGTCAAAAACTACATACTCAGATCTTCACCAAACTTTGCAGGGATACATTGGATGTCAAGACACGTGGAAAAAACGTACAAAACAAGAGATTGGAGACATCAAGATTTTCGACGAATTTTTTAAGAATTATCAAATTTTCAGAAAGGATGTTCCAGATAAGGTCAAAAACGACATACTCAGATCTTCACCAAACTTTGCAGGGATACATTGGAGGTCGAGACACGTGGAAAAAACGTACAAAACAAGAGATTGGAGACATCAAGATTTTGGACGAATTTTTGAAGAATTTTCAAATTTTCTGATAGGAGGTCCCAGATAAGGTCAAAAACTACATACTCAGATCTCCACCAAACATTGCAGGGATACATTGGATGTCAAGACACGTGGAAAAAACGTACAAAACAAGAGATTGGAGACATCAAGATTTTCGACGAATTTTTGAAGAATTTTCAAATTTTCAGATAGGAGGTTCCAGATAAGGTCAAAAACTACATACTCAGATCTTCACCAAACGTTGCAGGGATACTTTGCATGTCAAGACACGTGGAAAAAACGTACAAAACAAGAGATTGGAGACATCAAGATTTTCGACGAATTTTTTAAGAATTTTCAAATTTTCAGATGGGAGGTTCCAGATAAGGTCAAAAACGACATACTCAGATCTTCACCAAACTTTGCATGGATACATTGGATGTCAAGACACGTGGAAAAAACGTACAAAACAAGAGATTGGGGTCATCAAGATTTTGCACGGATTTTTTAGGAATTTTCAAATTTTCAGATGGGAGGTTCCAGATAAGGTCAAAAACTACATACTCAGATCTTCACCAAACTTTGCAGGGATACATTGGATGTCAAGACACGTGGAAAAAACGTACAAGACAAGAGATTGGAGACATCAAGATTTTGGACGAATTTTTTAAGAATTTTCAAATTTTCAGATAGGAGGTTCCATATAAGGTCAAAAACTACATACTCAGATCTTCACCAAACTTTGCATGGATACATTATGTGTCAAGACACGTGGAAAAAACGTACAAAACAAAAGATTGGAGACATCAAGATTTTGGTCGAATTTTTTAAGAATTTTCAAATTTTCAGATGGGAGGTTCCAGATAAGGTCAAAAACTACATACTCAGATCTTCACCAAACTTTGCAGGGATACATTGGATGTCAAGACACGTGGAAAAAACGTACAAAAAAGAGATTGGAGACATCAAGATTTTGGACGAATTTTTTAACAATTTTCAAATTTTCAGAAAGGATGTTCCAGATAAGGTCAAAAACGACATACTCAGATCTTCACCAAACTTTGCAGGGATACATTGGATATCAAGACACGTGGAAAAAACGTACAAAACAAGAGATTTGAGACATCAAGATTTTGGACGAATTTTTTAAGAATTTTCAAATTTTCAGATAGGAGGTTCCAGATAAGGTCAAAAACTACATACTCAGATCTTCACCAAGCTTTGCAGGGATACATTGGATGTCAAGACACGTGGAAAAAACGTACAAAACAAGAGATTGGGGTCATCAAGATTTTGGACGGATTTTTTAGGAATTTTCAAATTTTCAGATGGGAGGTTCCAGATAAGGTCAAAAACTACATACTCAGATCTTCACCAAACATTGCAGGGATACATTGGATGTCAAGACACGTGGAAAAAACGTACAAAACAAGAGATTGGAGACATCAAAATTTTGGACGAATTTTTTAAGAATTTTCAAATTTTCAGATAGGAGGTTCCAGATGAGGTCAAAAACTACATACTCAGATCTTCACCAAACTTTGCAGGAATACTTTGCATGTCAAGACACGTGGAAAATACGTACAAAACAAGAGATTGGAGACATCAAGATTTTGGTCGAATTTTTTAAGAATTTTCAAATTTTCAGATGGGAGGTTCCAGATAAGGTCAAAAACTACATACTCAGATCTTCACCAAACTTTGCAGGGATACATTGGATGTCAAGACACGTGGAAAAAACGTACAAAACAAGAGATAGGAGACATCAAGATTTTGGACGAATTTTTTAACAATTTTCAAATTTTCAGAAAGGATGTTCCAGATAAGGTCAAAAACGACATACTCAGATCTTCACCAAACTTTGCAGGGATACATTGGATATCAAGACACGTGGAAAAAACGTACAAAACAAGAGATTGGAGACATCAAGATTTTGGACGAATTTTTTAAGAATTTTCAAATTTTCAGATAGGAGGTTCCAGATAAGGTCAAAAACGACATACTCAGATCTTCACCAAACTTTGCAGGGATACATTGGATGTCAAGACACGTGGAAAAAACGTACAAAACAAGAGATTGGGGTCATCAAGATTTTGGACGGATTTTTTAGGAATTTTCAAATTTTCAGATGGGAGGTTCCAGATAAGGTCAAAAACTACATACTCAGATCTTCACCAAACATTGCAGGGATACATTGGATGTCAAGACACGTGGAAAAAACGTACAAAACAAGAGATTGGAGACATCAATATTTTGGACGAATTTTTTAAGAATTTTTAAATTTTCAGATAGGAGGTTCCATATAAGGTCAAAAACTACATACTCAGATCTTCACCAAACTTTGCATGGATACATTATGTGTCAAGACACGTGGAAAAAACGTACAAAACAAGAGATTGGAGACATCAAGATATTGGTCGAATTTTTTAAGAATTTTCAAATTTTCAGATGGGAGGTTCCAGATAAGGTCAAAAACTACATACTCAGATCTTCACCAAACTTTGCAGGGATACATTGAATGTCAAGACACGTGGAAAAAACGTACAAAACAAGAGATTGGAGACATCAAGATTTTGGACGAATTTTTTAAGAATTTTCAAATTTTCAGAAAGGAGGTTCCAGATGAGGTCAAAAACTACATACTCAGATCTTCACCAAACTTTGCAGGAATACTTTGCATGTCAAGACACGTGGAAAAAACGTACAAAACAAGAGATCGGAGACATCAAGATTTTCGACGAATTTTTTAAGAATTTTCAAATTTTCAGATGGGAGGTTCCAGATAAGGTCAAAAACGACATACTCAGATCTTCACCAAACTTTGCAGGGATCCATTGGAGGTCGAGACACGTGGAAAAAACGTACAAAACAAGAGATTGGAGACATCAAGATTTTGGACGAATTTTTTAAGAATTTTCAAATTTTCAGATAGGAGGTTCCATATAAGGTCAAAAACTACATACTCAGATCTTCACCAAACTTTGCATGGATACATTATGTGTCAAGACACTTGGAAAAAACGTACAAAACAAAAGATTGGAGACATCAAGATTTTGGTCGAATTTTTTAAGAATTTTCAAATTTTCAGATGGGAGGTTCCAGATAAGGTCAAAAACTACATACTCAGATCTTCACCAAACTTTGCAGGGATACATTGGATGTCAAGACACGTGGAAAAAACGTACAAAAAAGAGATTGGAGACATCAAGATTTTGGACGAATTTTTTAACAATTTTCAAATTTTCAGAAAGGATGTTCCAGATAAGGTCAAAAACGACATACTCAGATCTTCACCAAACTTTGCAGGGATACATTGGATATCAAGACACGTGGAAAAAACGTACAAAACAAGAGATTGGAGACATCAAGATTTTGGACGAATTTTTTAAGAATTTTCAAATTTTCAGATGGGAGGTTCAATATAAGGTCAAAAACTACATACTCAGATCTTCACCAAACTTTGCAGGGATACATTGGATGTCAAGACACGTGCAAAAAACGTACAAAACAAGAGATTGGGGTCATCAAGATTTTGGACGGATTTTTTAGGAATTTTCAAATTTTCAGATGGGAGGTTCCAGATAAGGTCAAAAACTACATACTCAGATCTTCACCAAACATTGCAGGGATACATTGGATGTCAAGACACGTGGAAAAAACGTACAAAACAAGAGATTGGAGACATCAAAATTTTGGACGAATTTTTTAAGAATTTTCAAATTTTCAGATAGGAGGTTCCAGATGAGGTCAAAAACTACATACTCAGATCTTCACCAAACTTTGCAGGAATACTTTGCATGTCAAGACACGTGGAAAAAACGTACAAAACAAGAGATCGGAGACATCAAGACTTTCCACGAATTTTTTAAGAATTTTCAAATTTTCAGATGGGAGGTTCCAGATAAGGTCAAAAACGACATACTCAGATCTTCACCAAACTTTGCAGGGATACATTGGAGGTCGAGACACGTGGAAAAAACGTACAAAACAAGAGATTGGAGACATCAAGATTTTGGACGAATTTTTGAAGAATTTTCAAATTTTCTGATAGGAGGTCCCAGATAAGGTCAAAAACTACATACTCAGATCTCCACCAAACATTGCAGGGATACATTGGATGTCAAGACACGTGGAAAAAACGTACAAAACAAGAGATTGGAGACATCAAGATTTTCGACGAATTTTTGAAGAATTTTCAAATTTTCAGATAGGAGGTTCCAGATAAGGTCAAAAACTACATACTCAGATCTTCACCAAACGTTGCAGGGATACTTTGCATGTCAAGACACGTGGAAAAAACGTACAAAACAAGAGATTGGAGACATCAAGATTTTCGACGAATTTTTTAAGAATTTTCAAATTTTCAGATGGGAGGTTCCAGATAAGGTCAAAAACGACATACTCAGATCTTCACCAAACTTTGCATGGATACATTGGATGTCAAGACACGTGGAAAAAACGTACAAAACAAGAGATTGGGGTCATCAAGATTTTGTACGGATTTTTTAGGAATTTTCAAATTTTCAGATGGGAGGTTCCAGATAAGGTCAAAAACTACATACTCAGATCTTCACCAAACTTTGCAGGGATACATTGGATGTCAAGACACGTGGAAAAAACGTACAAAACAAGAGATTGGAGACATCAAGATTTTGGACGAATTTTTTAAGAATTTTCAAATTTTCAGATAGGAGGTTCCATATAAGGTCAAAAACTACATACTCAGATCTTCACCAAACTTTGCATGGATACATTATGTGTCAAGACACGTGGAAAAAACGTACAAAACAAAAGATTGGAGACATCAAGATTTTGGTCGAATTTTTTAAGAATTTTCAAATTTTCAGATGGGAGGTTCCAGATAAGGTCAAAAACTACATACTCAGATCTTCACCAAACTTTGCAGGGATACATTGGATGTCAAGACACGTGGAAAAAACGTACAAAAAAGAGATTGGAGACATCAAGATTTTGGACGAATTTTTTAACAATTTTCAAATTTTCAGAAAGGATGTTCCAGATAAGGTCAAAAACGACATACTCAGATCTTCACCAAACTTTGCATGGATACATTGGATGTCAAGACACGTGGAAAAAACGTACAAAACAAGAGATTGGAGACATCAAGATTTTGGACGAATTTTTTAAGAATTCTCAAATTTTCAGAAAGGAGGTTCCATATAAGGTCAAAAACTACATACTCAGATCTTCACCAAACTTTGCAGGGATACTTTGGATGTCAAGACACGTGGAAAAAACGTACAAAACAAGAGATTGGGGTCATCAAGATTTTGGACGAATTTTTTAAGAATTTTCAAATTTTCAGATGGGAGGTTCAATATAAGGTCAAAAACTACATACTCAGATCTTCACCAAACTTTGCATGGATACATTGGATGTCAAGACACGTGGAAAAAACATACAAAACATAGGATTCGGAACATCAAGATTTTGGTCGAATTTTTTAAGAATTTTCAAATTTTCAGATAGGAGGTTCCATATAAGGTCAAAAACTACATACTCAGATCTTCACCAAACATTGCAGGAATACATTGGATGTCAAGACACGTGGAAAAAACGTACAAAACAAGAGATTGGGGTCATCAAGATTTTGCACGGATTTTTTAGGAATTTTCAAATTTTCAGATAGGAGGTTCCAGATAAGGTCAAAAACTACATACTCAGATCTTCACCAAACGTTGCAGGGATACTTTGCATGTCAAGACACGTGGAAAAAACGTACAAAACAAAAGATTGGAGACATCAAGATTTTCGACGAATTTTTTAAGAATTTTCAAATTTTCAGATGGGAGGTTCCAGATAAGGTCAAAAACGACATACTCAGATCTTCACCAAACTTTGCATGGATACATTGGATGTCAAGACACGTGGAAAAAACGTACAAAACAAGAGATTGGAGACATCAAGATTTTGGACGAATTTTTTAAGAATTCTCAAATTTTCAGAAAGGAGGTTCCATATAAGGTCAAAAACTACATACTCAGATCTTCACCAAACTTTGCAGGGATACTTTGGATGTCAAGACACGTGGAAAAAACGTACAAAACAAGAGATTGGGGTCATCAAGATTTTGGACGAATTTTTTAAGAATTTTCAAATTTTCAGATGGGAGGTTCAATATAAGGTCAAAAACTACATACTCAGATCTTCACCAAACTTTGCATGGATACATTGGATGTCAAGACACGTGGAAAAAACATACAAAACATAGGATTCGGAACATCAAGATTTTGGTCGAATTTTTTAAGAATTTTCAAATTTTCAGATAGGAGGTTCCATATAAGGTCAAAAACTACATACTCAGATCTTCACCAAACATTGCAGGAATACATTGGATGTCAAGACACGTGGAAAAAACGTACAAAACAAGAGATTGGGGTCATCAAGATTTTGCACGGATTTTTTAGGAATTTTCAAATTTTCAGATGGGAGGTTCCAGATAAGGTCAAAAACTACATACTCAGATCTTCACCAAACTTTGCAGGGATACATTGGATGTCAAGACACGTGGAAAAAACGTACAAAACAAGAGATTGGAGACATCAAGATTTTGGACGAATTTTTTAAGAATTTTCAAATTTTCAGATAGGAGGTTCCATATAAGGTCAAAAACTACATACTCAGATCTTCACCAAACTTTGCATGGATACATTATGTGTCAAGACACGTGGAAAAAACGTACAAAACAAAAGATTGGAGACATCAAGATTTTGTCGAATTTTTTAAGAATTTTCAAATTTTCAGATGGGAGGTTCCAGATAAGGTCAAAAACTACATACTCAGATCTTCACCAAACTTTGCAGGGATACATTGGATGTCAAGACACGTGGAAAAAACGTACAAAACAAGAGATTGGAGACATCAAGATTTTGGACGAATTTTTTAAGAATTTTTAAATTTTCAGATAGGAGGTTCCATATAAGGTCAAAAACTACATACTCAGATCTTCACCAAACTTTGCATGGATACATTATGTGTCAAGACACGTGGAAAAAACGTACAAAACAAGAGATTGGAGACATCAAGATATTGGTCGAATTTTTTAAGAATTTTCAAATTTTCAGATGGGAGGTTCCAGATAAGGTCAAAAACTACATACTCAGATCTTCACCAAACTTTGCAGGGATACATTGGATGTCAAGACACGTGGAAAAAAAGTACAAAACAAGAGATAGGAGACATCAAGATTTTGGACGAATTTTTTAACAATTTTCAAATTTTCAGAAAGGATGTTCCAGATAAGGTCAAAAACAACATACTCAGATCTTCACCAAACTTTGCAGGGATACATTGGATATCAAGACACGTGGAAAAAACGTACAAAACAAGAGATTGGAGACATCAAGATTTTGGACGAATTTTTTAAGAATTTTCAAATTTTCAGATAGGAGGTTCCAGATAAGATCAAAAACTACATACTCATATCTTCACCAAACTTTGCAGGGATACATTGGATGTCAAGACACGTGGAAAAAAAGTACAAAACAAGAGATTGGGGTCATCAAGATTTTGGACGGATTTTTTAGGAATTTTCAAATTTTCAGATGGGAGGTTCCAGATAAGGTCAAAAACTACATACTCAGATCTTCACCAAACATTGCAGGGATACATTGGATGTCAAGACACGTGGAAAAAACGTACAAAACAAGAGATTGGAGACATCAAGATTTTCGACGAATTTTTTAAGAATTTTCAAATTTTCAGAAAGGATGTTCCAGATAAGGTCAAAAACGACATACTCAGATCTTCACCAAACTTTGCAGGGATCCATTGGAGGTCGAGACACGTGGAAAAAACGTACAAAACAAGAGATTGGAGACATCAAGATTTTGGACGAATTTTTGAAGAATTTTCAAATTTTCAGATAGGAGGTTCCAGATAAGGTCTAAAACTACATACTCAGATCTCCACCAAACATTGCAGGAATACATTGGATGTCAAGACACGTGGAAAAAACGTACAAAACAAGAGATTGGAGACATCAAGATTTTCGACGAATTTTTGAAGAATTTTCAAATTTTCAGATAGGAGGTTCCAGATAAGGTCAAAAACTACATACTCAGATCTTCACCAAACGTTGCAGGGATACTTTGCATGTCAAGACACGTGGAAAAAACGTACAAAACAAAAGATTGGAGACATCAAGATTTTCGACGAATTTTTTAAGAATTTTCAAATTTTCAGATGGGAGGTTCCAGATAAGGTCAAAAACGACATACTCAGATCTTCACCAAACTTTGCATGGATACATTGGATGTCAAGACACGTGGAAAAAACGTACAAAACAAGAGATTGGAGACATCAAGATTTTGGACGAATTTTTTAAGAATTCTCAAATTTTCAGAAAGGAGGTTCCATATAAGGTCAAAAACTACATACTCAGATCTTCACCAAACTTTGCAGGGATACTTTGGATGTCAAGACACGTGGAAAAAACGTACAAAACAAGAGATTGGTGTCATCAAGATTTTGGACGAATTTTTTAAGAATTTTCAAATTTTCAGATGGGAGGTTCAATATAAGGTCAAAAACTACATACTCAGATCTTCACCAAACTTTGCATGGATACATTGGATGTCAAGACACGTGGAAAAAACATACAAAACATAGGATTCGGAACATCAAGATTTTGGTCGAATTTTTTAAGAATTTTCAAATTTTCAGATAGGAGGTTCCATATAAGGTCAAAAACTACATACTCAGATCTTCACCAAACATTGCAGGAATACATTGGATGTCAAGACACGTGGAAAAAACGTACAAAACAAGAGATTGGGGTCATCAAGATTTTGCACGGATTTTTTAGGAATTTTCAAATTTTCAGATGGGAGGTTCCAGATAAGGTCAAAAACTACATACTCAGATCTTCACCAAACTTTGCAGGGATACATTGGATGTCAAGACACGTGGAAAAAACGTACAAAACAAGAGATTGGAGACATCAAGATTTTGGACGAATTTTTTAAAAATTTTCAAATTTTCAGATAGGAGGTTCCATATAAGGTCAAAAACTACATACTCAGATCTTCACCAAACTTTGCATGGATACATTATGTGTCAAGACACGTGGAAAAAACGTACAAAACAAAAGATTGGAGACATCAAGATTTTGGTCGAATTTTTTAAGAATTTTCAAATTTTCAGATGGGAGGTTCCAGATAAGGTCAAAAACTACATACTCAGATCTTCACCAAACTTTGCAGGGATACATTGGATGTCAAGACACGTGGAAAAAACGTACAAAAAAGAGATTGGAGACATCAAGATTTTGGACGAATTTTTTAACAATTTTCAAATTTTCAGAAAGGATGTTCCAGATAAGGTCAAAAACGACAGACTCAGATCTTCACCAAACTTTGCAGGGATACATTGGATATCAAGACACGTGGAAAAAACGTACAAAACAAGAGATTGGAGACATCAAGATTTTGGACGAATTTTTTAAGAATTTTCAAATTTTCAGATAGGAGGTTCCAGATAAGGTCAAAAACTACATACTCAGATCTTCACCAAACTTTGCAGGGATACATTGGATGTCAAGACACGTGGAAAAAACGTACAAAACAAGAGATTGGGGTCATCAAGATTTTGGACGGATTTTTTAGGAATTTTCAAATTTTCAGATGGGAGGTTCCAGATAAGGACAAAAACTACATACTCAGATCTTCACCAAACATTGCAGGGATACATTGGATGTCAAGACACGTGGAAAAAACGTACAAAACAAGAGATTGGAGACATCAAAATTTTGGACGAATTTTTTAAGAATTTTCAAATTTTCAGATAGGAGGTTCCAGATGAGGTCAAAAACTACATACTCAGATCTTCACCAAACTTTGCAGGAATACTTTGCATGTCAAGACACGTGGAAAAAACGTACAAAACAAGAGATCGGAGACATCAAGATTTTGGACGAATTTTTTAAGAATTTTCAAATTTTCAGATGGGAGGTTCCAGATAAGGTCAAAAACGACATACTCAGATCTTCACCAAACTTTGCATGGATACATTGGATGTCAAGACACGTGGAAAAAACATACAAAACATAGGATTGGTGACATCAAGATTTTGGACGAATTTTTTAAGAATTTTCAAATTTTCAGATAGGAGGTTCCATATAAGGTCAAAAACTACATACTCAGATCTTCACCAAACTTTGCAGGGATACATTGGATGTCAAGACACGTGGAAAAAACGTACAAAACAAGAGATTGGAGACATCAAGATTATGGACGAATTTTTTGAGAATTTTCAAATTTTCAGAAAGGAGGTTCCATATAAGGTCAAAAACTACATACTCAGATCTTCACCAAACTTTGCAGGGATACATTGGATGTCAAGACACGTGGAAAAAACGTACAAAACAAGAGATTGGAGACATCAAGATTTTCGACGAATTTTTTAAGAATTATCAAATTTTCAGAAAGGATGTTCCAGATAAGGTCAAAAACGACATACTCAGATCTTCACCAAACTTTGCAGGGATACATTGGAGGTCGAGACACGTGGAAAAAACGTACAAAACAAGAGATTGGAGACATGAAGATTTTGGACGAATTTTTGAAGAATTTTCAAATTTTCTGATAGGAGGTCCCAGATAAGGTCAAAAACTACATACTCAGATCTCCACCAAACATTGCAGGGATACATTGGATGTCAAGACACGTGGAAAAAACGTACAAAACAAGAGATTGGAGACATCAAGATTTTCGACGAATTTTTTAAGAATTTTCAAATTTTCAGAAAGGATGTTCCAGATAAGGTCAAAAACTACATACTCAGATCTTCACCAAACGTTGCAGGGATACTTTGCATGTCAAGACACGTGGAAAAAACGTACAAAACAAGAGATTGGAGACATCAAGATTTTCGACGAATTTTTTAAGAATTTTCAAATTTTCAGATGGGAGGTTCCAGATAAGGTCAAAAACGACATACTCAGATCTTCACCAAACTTTGCATGGATACATTGGATGTCAAGACACGTGGAAAAAACGTACAAAACAAGAGATTGGGGTCATCAAGATTTTGCACGGATTTTTTAGGAATTTTCAAATTTTCAGATGGGAGGTTCCAGATAAGGTCAAAAACTACATACTCAGATCTTCACCAAACTTTGCAGGGATACATTGGATGTCAAGACACGTGGAAAAAACGTACAAGACAAGAGATTGGAGACATCAAGATTTTGGACGAATTTTTTAAGAATTTTCAAATTTTCAGATAGGAGGTTCCATATAAGGTCAAAAACTACATACTCAGATCTTCACCAAACTTTGCATGGATACATTATGTGTCAAGACACGTGGAAAAAACGTACAAAACAAAAGATTGGAGACATCAAGATTTTGGTCGAATTTTTTAAGAATTTTCAAATTTTCAGATGGGAGGTTCCAGATAAGGTCAAAAACTACATACTCAGATCTTCACCAAACTTTGCAGGGATACATTGGATGTCAAGACACGTGGAAAAAACGTACAAAAAAGAGATTGGAGACATCAAGATTTTGGACGAATTTTTTAACAATTTTCAAATTTTCAGAAAGGATGTTCCAGATAAGGTCAAAAACGACATACTCAGATCTTCACCAAACTTTGCAGGGATACATTGGATATCAAGACACGTGGAAAAAACGTACAAAACAAGAGATTTGAGACATCAAGATTTTGGACGAATTTTTTAAGAATTTTCAAATTTTCAGATAGGAGGTTCCAGATAAGGTCAAAAACTACATACTCAGATCTTCACCAAACTTTGCAGGGATACATTGGATGTCAAGACACGTGGAAAAAACGTACAAAACAAGAGATTGGGGTCATCAAGATTTTGGACGGATTTTTTAGGAATTTTCAAATTTTCAGATGGGAGGTTCCAGATAAGGTCAAAAACTACATACTCAGATCTTCACCAAACATTGCAGGGATACATTGGATGTCAAGACACGTGGAAAAAACGTACAAAACAAGAGATTGGAGACATCAAAATTTTGGACGAATTTTTTAAGAATTTTCAAATTTTCAGATAGGAGGTTCCAGATGAGGTCAAAAACTACATACTCAGATCTTCACCAAACTTTGCAGGAATACTTTGCATGTCAAGACACGTGGAAAATACGTACAAAACAAGAGATTGGAGACATCAAGATTTTGGTCGAATTTTTTAAGAATTTTCAAATTTTCAGATGGGAGGTTCCAGATAAGGTCAAAAACTACATACTCAGATCTTCACCAAACTTTGCAGGGATACATTGGATGTCAAGACACGTGGAAAAAACGTACAAAACAAGAGATAGGAGACATCAAGATTTTGGACGAATTTTTTAACAATTTTCAAATTTTCAGAAAGGATGTTCCAGATAAGGTCAAAAACGACATACTCAGATCTTCACCAAACTTTGCAGGGATACATTGGATATCAAGACACGTGGAAAAAACGTACAAAACAAGAGATTGGAGACATCAAGATTTTGGACGAATTTTTTAAGAATTTTCAAATTTTCAGATAGGAGGTTCCAGATAAGGTCAAAAACGACATACTCAGATCTTCACCAAACTTTGCAGGGATACATTGGATGTCAAGACACGTGGAAAAAACGTACAAAACAAGAGATTGGGGTCATCAAGATTTTGGACGGATTTTTTAGGAATTTTCAAATTTTCAGATGGGAGGTTCCAGATAAGGTCAAAAACTACATACTCAGATCTTCACCAAACATTGCAGGGATACATTGGATGTCAAGACACGTGGAAAAAACGTACAAAACAAGAGATTGGAGACATCAATATTTTGGACGAATTTTTTAAGAATTTTTAAATTTTCAGATAGGAGGTTCCATATAAGGTCAAAAACTACATACTCAGATCTTCACCAAACTTTGCATGGATACATTATGTGTCAAGACACGTGGAAAAAACGTACAAAACAAGAGATTGGAGACATCAAGATATTGGTCGAATTTTTTAAGAATTTTCAAATTTTCAGATGGGAGGTTCCAGATAAGGTCAAAAACTACATACTCAGATCTTCACCAAACTTTGCAGGGATACATTGAATGTCAAGACACGTGGAAAAAACGTACAAAACAAGAGATTGGAGACATCAAGATTTTGGACGAATTTTTTAAGAATTTTCAAATTTTCAGAAAGGAGGTTCCAGATGAGGTCAAAAACTACATACTCAGATCTTCACCAAACTTTGCAGGAATACTTTGCATGTCAAGACACGTGGAAAAAACGTACAAAACAAGAGATCGGAGACATCAAGATTTTCGACGAATTTTTTAAGAATTTTCAAATTTTCAGATGGGAGGTTCCAGATAAGGTCAAAAACGACATACTCAGATCTTCACCAAACTTTGCAGGGATCCATTGGAGGTCGAGACACGTGGAAAAAACGTACAAAACAAGAGATTGGAGACATCAAGATTTTGGACGAATTTTTTAAGAATTTTCAAATTTTCAGATAGGAGGTTCCATATAAGGTCAAAAACTACATACTCAGATCTTCACCAAACTTTGCATGGATACATTATGTGTCAAGACACTTGGAAAAAACGTACAAAACAAAAGATTGGAGACATCAAGATTTTGGTCGAATTTTTTAAGAATTTTCAAATTTTCAGATGGGAGGTTCCAGATAAGGTCAAAAACTACATACTCAGATCTTCACCAAACTTTGCAGGGATACATTGGATGTCAAGACACGTGGAAAAAACGTACAAAAAAGAGATTGGAGACATCAAGATTTTGGACGAATTTTTTAACAATTTTCAAATTTTCAGAAAGGATGTTCCAGATAAGGTCAAAAACGACATACTCAGATCTTCACCAAACTTTGCAGGGATACATTGGATATCAAGACACGTGGAAAAAACGTACAAAACAAGAGATTGGAGACATCAAGATTTTGGACGAATTTTTTAAGAATTTTCAAATTTTCAGATGGGAGGTTCAATATAAGGTCAAAAACTACATACTCAGATCTTCACCAAACTTTGCAGGGATACATTGGATGTCAAGACACGTGCAAAAAACGTACAAAACAAGAGATTGGGGTCATCAAGATTTTGGACGGATTTTTTAGGAATTTTCAAATTTTCAGATGGGAGGTTCCAGATAAGGTCAAAAACTACATACTCAGATCTTCACCAAACATTGCAGGGATACATTGGATGTCAAGACACGTGGAAAAAACGTACAAAACAAGAGATTGGAGACATCAAAATTTTGGACGAATTTTTTAAGAATTTTCAAATTTTCAGATAGGAGGTTCCAGATGAGGTCAAAAACTACATACTCAGATCTTCACCAAACTTTGCAGGAATACTTTGCATGTCAAGACACGTGGAAAAAACGTACAAAACAAGAGATCGGAGACATCAAGACTTTCCACGAATTTTTTAAGAATTTTCAAATTTTCAGATGGGAGGTTCCAGATAAGGTCAAAAACGACATACTCAGATCTTCACCAAACTTTGCAGGGATACATTGGAGGTCGAGACACGTGGAAAAAACGTACAAAACAAGAGATTGGAGACATCAAGATTTTGGACGAATTTTTGAAGAATTTTCAAATTTTCTGATAGGAGGTCCCAGATAAGGTCAAAAACTACATACTCAGATCTCCACCAAACATTGCAGGGATACATTGGATGTCAAGACACGTGGAAAAAACGTACAAAACAAGAGATTGGAGACATCAAGATTTTCGACGAATTTTTGAAGAATTTTCAAATTTTCAGATAGGAGGTTCCAGATAAGGTCAAAAACTACATACTCAGATCTTCACCAAACGTTGCAGGGATACTTTGCATGTCAAGACACGTGGAAAAAACGTACAAAACAAGAGATTGGAGACATCAAGATTTTCGACGAATTTTTTAAGAATTTTCAAATTTTCAGATGGGAGGTTCCAGATAAGGTCAAAAACGACATACTCAGATCTTCACCAAACTTTGCATGGATACATTGGATGTCAAGACACGTGGAAAAAACGTACAAAACAAGAGATTGGGGTCATCAAGATTTTGTACGGATTTTTTAGGAATTTTCAAATTTTCAGATGGGAGGTTCCAGATAAGGTCAAAAACTACATACTCAGATCTTCACCAAACTTTGCAGGGATACATTGGATGTCAAGACACGTGGAAAAAACGTACAAAACAAGAGATTGGAGACATCAAGATTTTGGACGAATTTTTTAAGAATTTTCAAATTTTCAGATAGGAGGTTCCATATAAGGTCAAAAACTACATACTCAGATCTTCACCAAACTTTGCATGGATACATTATGTGTCAAGACACGTGGAAAAAACGTACAAAACAAAAGATTGGAGACATCAAGATTTTGGTCGAATTTTTTAAGAATTTTCAAATTTTCAGATGGGAGGTTCCAGATAAGGTCAAAAACTACATACTCAGATCTTCACCAAACTTTGCAGGGATACATTGGATGTCAAGACACGTGGAAAAAACGTACAAAAAAGAGATTGGAGACATCAAGATTTTGGACGAATTTTTTAACAATTTTCAAATTTTCAGAAAGGATGTTCCAGATAAGGTCAAAAACGACATACTCAGATCTTCACCAAACTTTGCAGGGATACATTGGATATCAAGACACGTGGAAAAAACGTACAAAACAAGAGATTGGAGACATCAAGATTTTGTACGAATTTTTTAAGAATTTTCAAATTTTCAGATAGGAGGTTCCAGATAAGGTCAAAAACTACATACTCAGATCTTCACCAAACTTTGCAGGGATACATTGGATGTCAAGACACGTGGAAAAAACGTACAAAACAAGAGATTGGGGTCATCAAGATTTTGGACGGATTTTTTAGGAATTTTCAAATTTTCAGATGGGAGGTTCCAGATAAGGTCAAAAACTACATACTCAGATCTTCACCAAACATTGCAGGGATACATTGGATGTCAAGACACGTGGAAAAAACGTACAAAACAAGAGATTGGAGACATCAAAATTTTGGACGAATTTTTTAAGAATTTTCAAATTTTCAGATAGGAGGTTCCAGATGAGGTCAAAAACTACATACTCAGATCTTCACCAAACTTTGCAGGAATACTTTGCATGTCAAGACACGTGGAAAAAACGTACAAAGCAAGAGATTGGGGTCATCAAGATTTTGGACGGATTTTTTAGGAATTTTCAAATTTTCAGATGGGAGGTTCCAGATAAGGTCAAAAACTACATACTCAGATCTTCACCAAACATTGCAGGAATACATTGGATGTCAAGACACGTGGAAAAAACGTACAAAACAAGAGATTGGAGACATCAAAATTTTGGACGAATTTTTTAAGAATTTTCAAATTTTCAGATAGGAGGTTCCAGATGAGGTCAAAAACTACATACTCAGATCTTCACCAAACTTTGCAGGAATACTTTGCATGTCAAGACACGTGGAAAAAACGTACAAAACAAGAGATCGGAGACATCAAGACTTTCCACGAATTTTTTAAGAATTTTCAAATTTTCAGATGGGAGGTTCCAGATAAGGTCAAAAACGACATACTCAGATCTTCACCAAACTTTGCATGGATACATTGGATGTCAAGACACGTGGAAAAAACATACAAAACATAGGATTGGTGACATCAAGATTTTGGACGAATTTTTTAAGAATTTTCAAATTTTCAGATAGGAGGTTCCATATAAGGTCAAAAACTACATACTCAGATCTTCACCAAACTTTGCAGGGATACATTGGATGTCAAGACACGTGGAAAAAACGTACAAAACAAGAGATTGGAGACATCAAGATTATGGACGAATTTTTTGAGAATTTTCAAATTTTCAGAAAGGAGGTTCCATATAAGGTCAAAAACTACATACTCAGATCTTCACCAAACTTTGCAGGGATACATTGGATGTCAAGACACGTGGAAAAAACGTACAAAACAAGAGATTGGAGACATCAAGATTTTCGACGAATTTTTTAAGAATTTTCAAATTTTCAGAAAGGATGTTCCAGATAAGGTCAAAAACGACATACTCAGATCTTCACCAAACTTTGCAGGGATACATTGGAGGTCGAGACACGTGGAAAAAACGTACAAAACAAGAGATTGGAGACATCAAGATTTTGGACGAATTTTTGAAGAATTTTCAAATTTTCTGATAGGAGGTCCCAGATAAGGTCAAAAACTACATACTCAGATCTCCACCAAACATTGCAGGGATACATTGGATGTCAAGACACGTGGAAAAAACGTACAAAACAAGAGATTGGAGACATCAAGATTTTCGACGAATTTTTTAAGAATTTTCAAATTTTCAGAAAGGATGTTCCAGATAAGGTCAAAAACGACATACTCAGATCTTCACCAAACGTTGCAGGGATCCATTGGAGGTCGAGACACGTGGAAAAAACGTACAAAACAAGAGATTGGAGACATCAAGATTTTGGACGAATTTTTGAAGAATTTTCAAATTTTCAGATAGGAGGTTCCAGATAAGGTCTAAAACTACATACTCAGATCTTCACCAAACTTTGCAGGGATACATTGGATGTCAAGACACGTGGAAAAAACGTACAAAACAAGAGATTGGAGACATCAAGATTTTGGACGAATTTTTTAAGAATTTTCAAATTTTCAGATAGGAGGTTCCATATAAGGTCAAAAACTACATACTCAGATCTTCACCAAACTTTGCATGGATACATTATGTGTCAAGACACTTGGAAAAAACGTACAAAACAAAAGATTGGAGACATCAAGATTTTGGTCGAATTTTTTAAGAATTTTCAAATTTTCAGATGGGAGGTTCCAGATAAGGTCAAAAACTACATACTCAGATCTTCACCAAACTTTGCAGGGATACATTGGATGTCAAGACACGTGGAAAAAACGTACAAAAAAGAGATTGGAGACATCAAGATTTTGGACGAATTTTTTAAAAATTTTCAAATTTTCAGAAAGGATGTTCCAGATAAGGTCAAAAACGACATACTCAGATCTTCACCAAACTTTGCAGGGATACATTGGATATCAAGACACGTGGAAAAAACGTACAAAACAAGAGATTGGAGACATCAAGATTTTGGACGAATTTTTTAAGAATTTTCAAATTTTCAGATGGGAGGTTCCAGATAAGGTCAAAAACTACATACTCAGATCTTCACCAAACTTTGCAGGGATACATTGGATGTCAAGACACGTGGAAAAAACGTACAAAACAAGAGATTGGGGTCATCAAGATTTTGGACGGATTTTTTAGGAATTTTCAAATTTTCAGATGGGAGGTTCCAGATAAGGTCAAAAACTACATACTCAGATCTTCACCAAACATTGCAGGGATACATTGGATGTCAAGACACGTGGAAAAAACGTACAAAACAAGAGATTGGAGACATCAAAATTTTGGACGAATTTTTTAACAATTTTCAAATTTTCAGATAGGAGGTTCCAGATGAGGTCAAAAACTACATACTCAGATCTTCACCAAACTTTGCAGGAATGCTTTGCATGTCAAGACACGTGGAAAAAACGTACAAAACAAGAGATCGGAGACATCAAGACTTTCCACGAATTTTTTAAGAATTTTCAAATTTTCAGATGGGAGGTTCCAGATAAGTTCAAAAACGACATACTCAGACCTTCACCAAACTTTGCATGGATACATTGGATGTCAAGACACGTGGAAAAAACATACAAAACATAGGATTGGTGACATCAAGATTTTGGACGAATTTTTTAAGAATTTTCAAATTTTCAGATAGGAGGTTCCATATAAGGTCAAAAACTACATACTCAGATCTTCACCAAACTTTGCAGGGATACATTGGATGTCAAGACACGTGGAAAAAACGTACAAAACAAGAGATTGGAGACATCAAGATTATGGACGAATTTTTTGAGAATTTTCAAATTTTCAGAAAGGAGGTTCCATATAAGGTCAAAAACTACATACTCAGATCTTCACCAAACTTTGCAGGGATACATTGGATGTCAAGACACGTGGAAAAAACGTACAAAACAAGAGATTGGAGACATCAAGATTTTCGACAAATTTTTTAAGAATTTTCAAATTTTCAGAAAGGATGTTCCAGATAAGGTCAAAAACAACATACTCAGATCTTCACCAAACTTTGCAGGGATACATTGGAGGTCGAGACACGTGGAAAAAACGTACAAAACAAGAGATTGGAGACATCAAGATTTTGGACGAATTTTTGAAGAATTTTCAAATTTTCTGATAGGAGGTCCCAGATAAGGTCAAAAACTACATACTCAGATCTCCACCAAACATTGCAGGGATACATTGGATGTCAAGACACGTGGAAAAAACGTACAAAACAAGAGATTGGAGACATCAAGATTTTCGACGAATTTTTGAAGAATTTTCAAATTTTCAGATAGGAGGTTCCAGATAAGGTCAAAAACTACATACTCAGATCTTCACCAAACGTTGCAGGGATACTTTGCATGTCAAGACACGTGGAAAAAACGTACAAAACAAGAGATTGGAGACATCAAGATTTTCGACGAATTTTTTAAGAATTTTCAAATTTTCAGATGGGAGGTTCCAGATAAGGTCAAAAACGACATACTCAGATCTTCACCAAACTTTGCATGGATACATTGGATGTCAAGACACGTGGGAAAAACGTACAAAACAAGAGATTGGGGTCATCAAGATTTTGTACGGATTTTTTAGGAATTTTCAAATTTTCAGATGGGAGGTTCCAGATAAGGTCAAAAACTACATACTCAGATCTTCACCAAACTTTGCAGGGATACATTGGATGTCAAGACACGTGGAAAAAACGTACAAAACAAGAGATTGGAGACATCAAGATTTTGGACGAATTTTTTAAGAATTTTCAAATTTTCAGATAGGAGGTTCCATATAAGGTCAAAAACTACATACTCAGATCTTCACCAAACTTTGCATGGATACATTATGTGTCAAGACACGTGGAAAAAACGTACAAAACAAAAGATTGGAGACATCAAGATTTTGGTCGAATTTTTTAAGAATTTTCTAATTTTCAGATGGGAGGTTCCAGATAAGGTCAAAAACTACATACTCAGATCTTCACCAAACTTTGCAGGGATACATTGGATGTCAAGACACGTGGAAAAAACGTACAAAAAAGAGATTGGAGACATCAAGATTTTGGACGAATTTTTTAACAATTTTCAAATTTTCAGAAAGGATGTTCCAGATAAGGTCAAAAACGACATACTCAGATCTTCACCAAACTTTGCAGGGATACATTGGATATCAAGACACGTGGAAAAAACGTACAAAACAAGAGATTGGAGACATCAAGATTTTGGACGAATTTTTTAAGAATTTTCAAATTTTCAGATAGGAGGTTCCAGATAAGGTCAAAAACTACATACTCAGATCTTCACCAAACTTTGCAGGGATACATTGGATGTCAAGACACGTGGAAAAAACGTACAAAACAAGAGATTGGGGTCATCAAGATTTTGGACGGATTTTTTAGGAATTTTCAAATTTTCAGATGGGAGGTTCCAGATAAGGTCAAAAACTACATACTCAGATCTTCACCAAACATTGCAGGGATACATTGGATGTCAAGACACGTGGAAAAAACGTACAAAACAAGAGATTGGAGACATCAAAATTTTGGACGAATTTTTTAAGAATTTTCAAATTTTCAGATAGGAGGTTCCAGATGAGGTCAAAAACTACATACTCAGATCTTCACCAAACTTTGCAGGAATACTTTGCATGTCAAGACACGTGGAAAAAACGTACAAAACAAGAGATTGGGGTCATCAAGATTTTGGACGGATTTTTTAGGAATTTTCAAATTTTCAGATGGGAGGTTCCAGATAAGGTCAAAAACTACATACTCAGATCTTCACCAAACATTGCAGGGATACATTGGATGTCAAGACACGTGGAAAAAACGTACAAAACAAGAGATTGGAGACATCAAAATTTTGGACGAATTTTTTAAGAATTTTCAAATTTTCAGATAGGAGGTTCCAGATGAGGTCAAAAACTACATACTCAGATCTTCACCAAACTTTGCAGGAATACTTTGCATGTCAAGACACGTGGAAAAAACGTACAAAACAAGAGATCGGAGACATCAAGACTTTCCACGAATTTTTTAAGAATTTTCAAATTTTCAGATGGGAGGTTCCAGATAAGGTCAAAAACGACATACTCAGATCTTCACCAAACTTTGCATGGATACATTGGATGTCAAGACACGTGGAAAAAACATACAAAACATAGGATTGGTGACATCAAGATTTTGGACGAATTTTTTAAGAATTTTCAAATTTTCAGATAGGAGGTTCCATATAAGGTCAAAAACTACATACTCAGATCTTCACCAAACTTTGCAGGAATACATTGGATGTCAAGACACGTGGAAAAAACGTACAAAACAAGAGATTGGAGACATCAAGATTATGGACGAATTTTTTGAGAATTTTCAAATTTTCAGAAAGGAGGTTCCATATAAGGTCAAAAACTACATACTCAGATCTTCACCAAACTTTGCAGGGATACATTGGATGTCAAGACACGTGGAAAAAACGTACAAAACAAGAGATTGGAGACATCAAGATTTTCGACGAATTTTTTAAGAATTTTCAAATTTTCAGAAAGGATGTTCCAGATAAGGTCAAAAACGACATACTCAGATCTTCACCAAACTTTGCAGGGATACATTGGAGGTCGAGACACGTGGAAAAAACGTACAAAACAAGAGATTGGAGACATCAAGATTTTGGACGAATTTTTGAAGAATTTTCAAATTTTCTGATAGGAGGTCCCAGATAAGGTCAAAAACTACATACTCAGATCTCCACCAAACATTGCAGGGATACATTGGATGTCAAGACACGTGGAAAAAACGTACAAAACAAGAGATTGGAGACATCAAGATTTTCGACGAATTTTTGAAGAATTTTCAAATTTTCAGATAGGAGGTTCCAGATAAGGTCAAAAACTACATACTCAGATCTTCACCAAACGTTGCAGGGATACTTTGCATGTCAAGACACGTGGAAAAAACGTACAAAACAAGAGATTGGAGACATCAAGATTTTCGACGAATTTTTTAAGAATTTTCAAATTTTCAGATGGGAGGTTCCATATAAGGTCAAAAACTACATACTCAGATCTTCACCAAACTTTGCAGGGATACATTGGATGTCAAGACACGTGGAAAAAACGTACAAAACAAGAGATTGGAGACATCAAGATTATGGACGAATTTTTTGAGAATTTTCAAATTTTCAGAAAGGAGGTTCCATATAAGGTCAAAAACTACATACTCAGATCTTCACCAAACTTTGCAGGGATACATTGGATGTCAAGACACGTGGAAAAAACGTACAAAACAAGAGATTGGAGACATCAAGATTTTCGACGAATTTTTTAAGAATTTTCAAATTTTCAGAAAGGATGTTCCAGATAAGGTCAAAAACGACATACTCAGATCTTCACCAAACTTTGCAGGGATACATTGGAGGTCGAGACACGTGGAAAAAACGTACAAAACAAGAGATTGGAGACATCAAGATTTTGGACGAATTTTTGAAGAATTTTCAAATTTTCTGATAGGAGGTCCCAGATAAGGTCAAAAACTACATACTCAGATCTCCACCAAACATTGCAGGGATACATTGGATGTCAAGACACGTGGAAAAAACGTACAAAACAAGAGATTGGAGACATCAAGATTTTCGACGAATTTTTGAAGAATTTTCAAATTTTCAGATAGGAGGTTCCAGATAAGGTCAAAAACTACATACTCAGATCTTCACCAAACGTTGCAGGGATACTTTGCATGTCAAGACACGTGGAAAAAACGTACAAAACAAGAGATTGGGGTCATCAAGATTTTGCACGGATTTTTTAGGAATTTTCAAATTTTCAGATGGGAGGTTCCAGATAAGGTCAAAAACTACATACTCAGATCTTCACCAAACTTTGCAGGGATACATTGGATGTCAAGACACGTGGAAAAAACGTACAAAACAAGAGATTGGAGACATCAAGATTTTGGACGAATTTTTTAAGAATTTTCAAATTTTCAGATAGGAGGTTCCATATAAGGTCAAAAACTACATACTCAGATCTTCACCAAACTTTGCATGGATACATTATGTGTCAAGACACGTGGAAAAAACGTACAAAACAAAAGATTGGAGACATCAAGATTTTGGTCGAATTTTTTAAGAATTTTCAAATTTTCAGATGGGAGGTTCCAGATAAGGTCAAAAACTACATACTCAGATCTTCACCAAACTTTGCAGGGATACATTGGATGTCAAGACACGTGGAAAAAACGTACAAAAAAGAGATTGGAGACATCAAGATTTTGGACGAATTTTTTAACAATTTTCAAATTTTCAGAAAGGATGTTCCAGATAAGGTCAAAAACGACATACTCAGATCTTCACCAAACTTTGCAGGGATACATTGGATATCAAGACACGTGGAAAAAACGTACAAAACAAGAGATTGGAGACATCAAGATTTTGGACGAATTTTTTAAGAATTTTCAAATTTTCAGATAGGAGGTTCCAGATAAGGTCAAAAACTACATACTCAGATCTTCACCAAACTTTGCAGGGATACATTGGATGTCAAGACACGTGGAAAAAACGTACAAAACAAGAGATTGGGGTCATCAAGATTTTGGACGGATTTTTTAGGAATTTTCAAATTTTCAGATGGGAGGTTCCAGATAAGGTCAAAAACTACATACTCAGATCTTCACCAAACATTGCAGGGATACATTGGATGTCAAGACACGTGGAAAAAACGTACAAAACAAGAGATTGGAGACATCAAAATTTTGGACGAATTTTTTAAGAATTTTCAAATTTTCAGATAGGAGGTTCCAGATGAGGTCAAAAACTACATACTCAGATCTTCACCAAACTTTGCAGGAATACTTTGCATGTCAAGACACGTGGAAAAAACGTACAAAACAAGAGATGGGAGACATCAAGATTTTCGACGAATTTTTTAAGAATTTTCAAATTTTCAGATGGGAGGTTCCAGATAAGGTCAAAAACGACATACTCAGATCTTCACCAAACTTTGCATGGATACATTGGATGTCAAGACACGTGGAAAAAACATACAAAACATAGGATTGGTGACATCAAGATTTTGGACGAATTTTTTAAGAATTTTCAAATTTTCAGATAGGAGGTTCCATATAAGGTCAAAAACTACATACTCAGATCTTCACCAAACTTTGCAGGGATACATTGGATGTCAAGACACGTGGAAAAAACGTACAAAACAAGAGATTGGAGACATCAAGATTATGGACGAATTTTTTGAGAATTTTCAAATTTTCAGAAAGGAGGTCCCAGATAAGGTCAAAAACTACATACTCAGATCTCCACCAAACATTGCAGGGATACATTGGATGTCAAGACACGTGGAAAAAACGTACAAAACAAGAGATTGGAGACATCAAGATTTTCGACGAATTTTTGAAGAATTTTCAAATTTTCAGATAGGAGGTTCCAGATAAGGTCAAAAACTACATACTCAGATCTTCACCAAACGTTGCAGGGATACTTTGCATGTCAAGACACGTGGAAAAAACGTACAAAACAAGAGATTGGAGACATCAAGATTTTCGACGAATTTTTGAAGAATTTTCAAATTTTCAGATGGGAGGTTCCAGATAAGGTCAAAAACGACATACTCAGATCTTCACCAAACTTTGCATGGATACATTGGATGTCAAGACACGTGGAAAAAACGTACAAAACAAGAGATTGGGGTCATCAAGATTTTGCACGGATTTTTTAGGAATTTTCAAATTTTCAGATGGGAGGTTCCAGATAAGGTCAAAAACTACATACTCAGATCTTCACCAAACTTTGCAGGGATACATTGGATGTCAAGACACGTGGAAAAAACGTACAAAACAAGAGATTGGAGACATCAAGATTTTGGACGAATTTTTTAAGAATTTTCAAATTTTCAGATAGGAGGTTCCATATAAGGTCAAAAACTACATACTCAGATCTTCACCAAACTTTGCATGGATACATTATGTGTCAAGACACGTGGAAAAAACGTACAAAACAAAAGATTGGAGACATCAAGATTTTGGTCGAATTTTTTAAGAATTTTCAAATTTTCAGATGGGAGGTTCCAGATAAGGTCAAAAACTACATACTCAGATCTTCACCAAACTTTGCAGGGATACATTGGATGTCAAGACACGTGGAAAAAACGTACAAAAAAGAGATTGGAGACATCAAGATTTTGGACGAATTTTTTAACAATTTTCAAATTTTCAGAAAGGATGTTCCAGATAAGGTCAAAAACGACATACTCAGATCTTCACCAAACTTTGCAGGGATACATTGGATATCAAGACACGTGGAAAAAACGTACAAAACAAGAGATTGGAGACATCAAGATTTTGGACGAATTTTTTAAGAATTTTCAAATTTTCAGATAGGAGGTTCCAGATAAGGTCAAAAACTACATACTCAGATCTTCACCAAACTTTGCAGGAATACTTTGCATGTCAAGACACGTGGAAAAAACGTACAAAAGAAGAGATTGGAGACATCAAGATTTTGGTCGAATTTTTTAAGAATTTTCAAATTTTCAGATGGGAGGTTCCAGATAAGGTCAAAAACTACATACTCAGATCTTCACCAAACTTTGCAGGGATACATTGGATGTCAAGACACGTGGAAAAAACGTACAAAACAAGAGATAGGAGACATCAAGATTTTGGACGAATTTTTTAACAATTTTCAAATTTTCAGAAAGGATGTTCCAGATAAGGTCAAAAACGACATACTCAGATCTTCACCAAACTTTGCAGGGATACATTGGATATCAAGACACGTGGAAAAAACGTACAAAACAAGAGATTGGAGACATCAAGATTTTGGACGAATTTTTTAAGAATTTTCAAATTTTCAGATAGGAGGTTCCAGATAAGGTCAAAAACTACATACTCAGATCTTCACCAAACTTTGCAGGGATACATTGGAGGTCGAGACACGTGGAAAAAACGTACAAAACAAGAGATTGGAGACATCAAGATTTTGGACGAATTTTTGAAGAATTTTCAAATTTTCAGATAGGAGGTTCCAGATAAGGTAAAAAACTACATACTCAGATCTCAACCAAACATTGCAGGGATACATTGGATGTCAAGACACGTGGAAAAAACGTACAAAACAAGAGATTGGAGACATCAAGATTTTCGACGAATTTTTGAAGAATTTTCAAATTTTCAGATAGGATGTTCCAGATAAGGTCAAAAACTACATACTCAGATCTTCACCAAACGTTGCAGGGATACTTTGCATGTCAAGACACGTGGAAAAAACGTACAAAACAAGAGATTGGAGACATCAAGATTTTCGACGAATTTTTTAAGAATTTTCAAATTTTCAGATGGGAGGTTCCAGATAAGGTCAAAAACGACATACTCAGATCTTCACCAAACTTTGCATGGATACATTGGATGTCAAGACACGTGGAAAAAACGTACAAAACAAGAGATTGGAGACATCAAGATTTTGGACGAATTTTTTAAGAATTCTCAAATTTTCAGAAAGGAGGTTCCATATAAGGTCAAAAACTACAAACTCAAATCTTCACCAAACTTTGCAGGGATACATTGGATGTCAAGACACGTGGAAAAAACGTACAAAACAAGAGATTGGGGTCATCAAGATTTTGGACGAATTTTTTAAGAATTTTCAAATTTTCAGAAAGGAGGTTCCATATAAGGTCAAAAACTACATACTCAGATCTTCACCAAACTTTGCAGGGATACATTGAATGTCAAGACACGTGGAAAAAACGTACAAAACAAGAGATTGGGGTCATCAAGATTTTGGACGGATTTTTTAGGAATTTTCAAATTTTCAGATGGGAGGTTCCAGATAAGGTCAAAAACTACATACTCAGATCTTCACCAAACTTTGCAGGGATACATTGGATGTCAAGACACGTGGAAAAAACGTACAAAACAAGAGATTGGAGACATCAAGATTTTGGACGATTTTTAAGAATTTTTAAATTTTCAGATAGGAGGTTCCATATAAGGTCAAAAACTACATACTCAGATCTTCACCAAACTTTGCATGGATACATTATGTGTCAAGACACGTGGAAAAAACGTACAAAACAAGAGATTGGAGACATCAAGATATTGGTCGAATTTTTTAAGAATTTTCAAATTTTCAGATGGGAGGTTCCAGATAAGGTCAAAAACTACATACTCAGATCTTCACCAAACTTTGCAGGGATACATTGGATGTCAAGACACGTGGAAAAAACGTACAAAACAAGAGATAGGAGACATCAAGATTTTGGACGAATTTTTTAACAATTTTCAAATTTTCAGAAAGGATGTTCCAGATAAGGTCAAAAACAACATACTCAGATCTTCACCAAACTTTGCAGGGATACATTGGATGTCAAGACACGTGGAAAAAACGTACAAAACAAGAGATTGGAGACATCAAGATTTTGGACGAATTTTTTAAGAATTTTCAAATTTTCAGATAGGAGGTTCCAGATAAGGTCAAAAACTACATACTCAGATCTTCACCAAACTTTGCAGGGATACATTGGATGTCAAGACACGTGGAAAAAACGTACAAAACAAGAGATTGGGGTCATCAAGATTTTGGACGGATTTTTTAGGAATTTTCAAATTTTCAGATGGGAGGTTCCAGATAAGGTCAAAAACTACATAGTCAGATCTTCACCAAACTTTGCAGGAATACTTTGCATGTCAAGACACGTGGAAAAAACGTACAAAACAAGAGATTGGAGACATCAAGATTTTCGACGAATTTTTTAAGAATTTTCAAATTTTCAGATGGGAGTTTCCAGATAAGGTCAAAAACTACATACTCAGATCTTCACCAAACTTTGCAGGGATACATTGGATGTCAAGACACGTGGAAAAATCGTACAAAACAAGAGATTGGAGACATCAAGATTTTCGACGAATTTTTTAAGAATTTTCAAATTTTCAGAAAGGATGTTCCAGATAAGGTCAAAAACGACATACTCAGATCTTCACCAAACTTTGCAGGGATACATTGGAGGTCGAGACACGTGGAAAAAACGTACAAAACAAGAGATTGGAGACATCAAGATTATGGACGAATTTTTGAAGAATTTTCAAATTTTCAGATAGGAGGTTCCAGATAAGGTAAAAAACTACATACTCAGATCTCAACCAAACATTGCAGGGATACATTGGATGTCAAGACACGTGGAAAAAACGTACAAAACAAGAGATTGGAGACATCAAGATTTTCGACGAATTTTTGAAGAATTTTCAAATTTTCAGATAGGAGGTTCCAGATAAAGTCAAAAACTACATACTCAGATCTTCACCAAACGTTGCAGGGATACTTTGCATGTCAAGACACGTGGAAAAAACGTACAAAACAAGAGATTGGAGACATCAAGATTTTCGACGAATTTTTTAAGAATTTTCAAATTTTCAGATGGGAGGTTCCAGATAAGGTCAAAAACGACATACTCAGATCTTCACCAAACTTTGCATGGATACATTGGATGTCAAGACACGTGGAAAAAACGTACAAAACAAGAGATTGGAGACATCAAGATTTTGGACGAATTTTTTAAGAATTCTCAAATTTTCAGAAAGGAGGTTCCATATAAGGTCAAAAACTACAAACTCAAATCTTCACCAAACTTTGCAGGGATACATTGGATGTCAAGACACGTGGAAAAAACGTACAAAACAAGAGATTGGGGTCATCAAGATTTTGGACGAATTTTTTAAGAATTTTCAAATTTTCAGAAAGGAGGTTCCATATAAGGTCAAAAACTACATACTCAGATCTTCACCAAACTTTGCAGGGATACATTGAATGTCAAGACACGTGGAAAAAACGTACAAAACAAGAGATTGGGGTCATCAAGATTTTGGACGGATTTTTTAGGAATTTTCAAATTTTCAGATGGGAGGTTCCAGATAAGGTCAAAAACTACATACTCAGATCTTCACCAAACTTTGCAGGGATACATTGGATGTCAAGACACGTGGAAAAAACGTACAAAACAAGAGATTGGAGACATCAAGATTTTGGACGAATTTTTTAAGAATTTTTAAATTTTCAGATAGGAGGTTCCATATAAGGTCAAAAACTACATACTCAGATCTTCACCAAACTTTGCATGGATACATTATGTGTCAAGACACGTGGAAAAAACGTACAAAACAAGAGATTGGAGACATCAAGATATTGGTCGAATTTTTTAAGAATTTTCAAATTTTCAGATGGGAGGTTCCAGATAAGGTCAAAAACTACATACTCAGATCTTCACCAAACTTTGCAGGGATACATTGGATGTCAAGACACGTGGAAAAAACGTACAAAACAAGAGATAGGAGACATCAAGATTTTGGACGAATTTTTTAACAATTTTCAAATTTTCAGAAAGGATGTTCCAGATAAGGTCAAAAACAACATACTCAGATCTTCACCAAACTTTGCAGGGATACATTGGATGTCAAGACACGTGGAAAAAACGTACAAAACAAGAGATTGGAGACATCAAGATTTTGGACGAATTTTTTAAGAATTTTCAAATTTTCAGATAGGAGGTTCCATATAAGGTCAAAAACTACATACTCAGATCTTCACCAAACTTTGCATGGATACATTATGTGTCAAGACACGTGGAAAAAACGTACAAAACAAAAGATTGGAGACATCAAGATTTTGGTCGAATTTTTTAAGAATTTTCAAATTTTCAGATGGGAGGTTCCAGATAAGGTCAAAAACTACATACTCAGATCTTCACCAAACTTTGCAGGGATACATTGGATGTCAAGACACGTGGAAAAAACGTACAAAACAAGAGATTGGAGACATCAAGATTTTGGACGAATTTTTTAAGAATTTTTAAATTTTCAGATAGGAGGTTCCATATAAGGTCAAAAACTACATACTCAGATCTTCACCAAACTTTGCATGGATACATTATGTGTCAAGACACGTGGAAAAAACGTACAAAACAAGAGATTGGAGACATCAAGATATTGGTCGAATTTTTTAAGAATTTTCAAATTTTCAGATGGGAGGTTCCAGATAAGGTCAAAAACTACATACTCAGATCTTCACCAAACTTTGCAGGGATACATTGGATGTCAAGACACGTGGAAAAAACGTACAAAACAAGAGATAGGAGACATCAAGATTTTGGACGAATTTTTTAACAATTTTCAAATTTTCAGAAAGGATGTTCCAGATAAGGTCAAAAACAACATACTCAGATCTTCACCAAACTTTGCAGGGATACATTGGATATCAAGACACGTGGAAAAACGTACAAAACAAGAGATTGGAGACATCAAGATTTTGTACGAATTTTTTAAGAATTTTCAAATTTTCAGATAGGAGGTTCCAGATAAGATCAAAAACTACATACTCAGATCTTCACCAAACTTTGCAGGGATACATTGGATGTCAAGACACGTGGAAAAAAAGTACAAAACAAGAGATTGGGGTCATCAAGATTTTGGACGGATTTTTTAGGAATTTTCAAATTTTCAGATGGGAGGTTCCAGATAAGGTCAAAAACTACATACTCAGATCTTCACCAAACATTGCAGGGATACATTGGATGTCAAGACACGTGGAAAAAACGTACAAAACAAGAGATTGGAGACATCAAGATTTTGGACGAATTTTTTAAGAATTTTCAAATTTTCAGATAGGAGGTTCCAGATGAGGTCAAAAACTACATACTCAGATCTTCACCAAACTTTGCAGGAATACTTTGCATGTCAAGACACGTGGAAAAAACGTACAAAACAAGAGATCGGAGACATCAAGATTTTCGACGAATTTTTTAAGAATTTTCAAATTTTCAGATGGGAGGTTCCAGATAAGGTCAAAAACGACATACTCAGATCTTCACCAAACTTTGCAGGGATCCATTGGAGGTCGAGACACGTGGAAAAAACGTACAAAACAAGAGATTGGAGACATCAAGATTTTGGACGAATTTTTTAAGAATTTTCAAATTTTCAGATAGGAGGTTCCATATAAGGTCAAAAACTACATACTCAGATCTTCACCAAACTTTGCAGGGATACATTGGATGTCAAGACACGTGGAAAAAACGTACAAAACAAGAGATTGGAGACATCAAGATTTTCGACGAAAGTAGTATAGTTTATGCTACGGACAGCACCACTTACAAGTGTAGAAAAGGCGAGGCTATTTGATTGTTCAATCAGATTTGCTTACACTTAAAACAATGCCAAGAGGGGCCTATACCCCAATTCTTCCAGTGTGATATGCTCTGATTTTTAAGAAATTCTGAATTTCTAGTGTAGAAAAGGCGAGGGCTCAACAGATAGATTTGCTTACACTTAAAACAATGCCAAGAGGGGCCTATACCCCAATTCTTCCAGTGTGATATGCTCTGATTTTTAAGAAATTCTGAATTTCTAGTGTAGAAAAGGCGAGGGCTCAACAGATAGATTTGCTTACACTTAAAACAATGCCAAGAGGGGCCTATACCCCAATTCTTCCAGTGTGATATGCTCTGATTTTTAAGAAATTCTGAATTTCTAGTGTAGAAAAGGCGAGGGCTCAACAGATAGATTTGCTTACACTTAAAACAATGCCAAGAGGGGCCTATACCCCAATTCTTCCAGTGTGATATGCTCTTAATTTTAAGAATTTTGAATTCTAGTGTAGAAAGGGTGAAAGCCTCTCAGACAGATTTGCTTATATTTAAAATTATGCCAAGTTCCCATATGATCTTATTGCTTATAGTGTGTCAAAATCCCAGGAATTGAATTTTAGTGTTTCAGATTGATTCTGCCATGTATATTAATATAAAGCTTATAGTTACTGGGTTCTGAGGCCCAGTGGAGTGTGGTGCATGGTTTTTATTGCCTTGCAATCAGGAGGCCTCTGGGTTTGAGTCCTGATAAAATGTGAAGCCTCTCCTGATGGCAAAATGTTAATATTGTTGCTTTGTAAGCAAAAGGCTCGGGTTTGAGTCCTGATAAAATGTAAAGCCTCTCCTGATGGCAAAATGTTAATATTGTTGTTTTGTAAACAAGGGGCTCCGGGTTCGAGTCCTCATATAAGATTGAAATATATACAACTGCCCACACATAAGATATTCACTGCTAGCTGATAATACAGTTGAGGTTTGTGTGTTGTACAACAGGATAATAGAACAAATATCTTCTAGAACTGCTCCGTGACTCTCTCATTTCTTACATCATAAACATATGATTTTTCACCTATGAGAATGACACTACAAATGGTGTCTTCAGGTAAAGCCTCATGGAATTCACAGATAATTTTAATGTTTGTTCTGTCATTCACCACAACTTGTTTTCTTTTTGAAGTGTTGATTACAAACATGGGTCTCCGTGTTTTGAATTCATCTGGAGTGTAGTACATATCAGTACTGCCAGTAGTGACTCTTTTGAAAGCCGAAAATGCCTCATATAATTTGAGAAAATCATCCTTGGACATGTCTAAATTGTAATTTTCTCTGGGGAATACCTCATTTCTGCCATTTTTAAGATATATGTTCTTGATGTTGCAGTTATCAAATCTACTTGAATTTTTTTCCTGATTATTGTGTCTTCCAGTCTGAAACAATACCACTACAAAATCAGGCATGTCATATTGAATACTGGAGAATGAATTTGTAGCATCAAACTCATAATAGGTGCCAGATGCGGGCTTCTGTACACATTGATATGTATAAAATTGCAGAGGAATCTGGGGATTTTTTATTATATCAGCTTTGTATTTAAGAGCGTAACTGGCCTCATATTCAACAACGGGGATTCTTAGCTCCATAGTCTGAATAATGCATTTGCCCTCATCAGGTAGGGTATTGGGCATAGCTTCTCCTGTAGTGTTTAATGTGCTGTACCTCATCAAGGCATTATTATCATTGGCAGCTCTTCTAAATGTGATTCTTAACCCGCCCTTCCACATAATATCTTTGTAATCCGAGAAGAATCCTGGCAACAGGCGCATGGGGAACAGCACTGTGTGGTTCTTAGATAATATCTTATCACCAGCCTCAAATCCACCTATTTTGTAGTAAGAAGCCTCGGTTTTGGATAATTTTAGAGTGGCCAAAGCTGTGGAGGTAATGCCGGGATAATCTATTCTGTTTATAACAACGCCATGCTTTCTGATCTCAATTTCAGAGAACAGATGCGGCACAAAATTATCTACCAATCTTATATTTGTATTTGCCGGATAATCTGTACCATCGAGCTTTACGACATCAAATTTGATGTATAGATCTGCTCTGTGGGGGTGTATAAAACCGTCCCCTACATCAAGATCAACCTCAATCTCTGTGTTGGGTTGATTTAAATTTGCAAATGTCCTCCTGTTTGGGGGGAATGATTGTAGCTCATAACTCTCAATATTTTCCATTGTATGTATTTTTATTTAAATGTTAATCTCTATGATAGCAGTTGTTGTGGCTCCAGCAAAATCAACTAATTCTTCTTTTTCATTAGTGACCATCAATTCAATATAATCTATTCTATTATGGCACACAGGAAAATATAATGTTGGGGATGGATTGTAGATGATTGGCTCCATAAATTCGGAATTAGGTTTGAATGTTGCAATGATGCCGGTTTGTTTGTGAGTGCCTATGCCATTTGATTTGGTGATCATACCCTCAGCCACATTACAGTGAATATTCAGAGTCTCTATGGCCAAGAATTTAGGTATATTCATAGCAGTGTGTTTGATGGCCGGTTCAAGTTTTGTGTTGTTCTCAAAGCCTAACAGCTCTCCTATAGTACCCAGATGCACTGTTTCTGTAGCAGATACAATCTCTACTCTGTGAGTGACAGAATTTTGAGTTAACACTACACCTCTGGGTAATTGAGCATTTAGAGTGGACAGATTATACTGCCCTGGAGTGATGACAATTTTTTGATCCCCTACTGCAATTTTGTTGTTGTGGTGTGTAATATTAGGTATCAAGTACATGCCGTAAAATGCTCTGAGAGCTATTGTTTTGGGATATACTATATCATCATGTAATCTAAGTTTCAATATTGAATTTTGGCTGGTGAGATGGAATACCCCCATGATGTTTCAAATACCACAAGGCTTTTTGAAAATTTTCAATTGATGGTTTATTTATTTGAGACATATATCTAAGAACAGATAAACACAAATGTCCGCAATTAACATCTTTGAAGTTTTGAACACGGGCATTATTGTAATAAAGATTAGCTGATTTTAGATATTTTATTAAATTTTCAGGTGGAACACCTCCAAATGAATCAAACACAAATGCCTCGTTGTTTAAATATTTAAGATAACAGATCCAGTGAGTGCCCTGATTTTTGTACTCATCCAAATTAACAATGCCACACTCTTTGTTGAGTGGTTGTTCTGGTAAAGAATCAGACATGTACACACCTCTAAAATGTTTGATGCCCAGTGGCTTGATCAAAGCTTCAATATCTTGGTTTGTAAGCGGCTCTTGTTTTTTTTAAACTTATTCATAGCTCTCTTAACACCTTTGCCTTTTTTCTCCATGGCCAGGTTATGGCGCTTCTGCTCATCTAATTCTGCCCTATTTTTCTTGGCATCTATTACTGTTTTTGCTATGGCAGCTGATCCCCCAGCCAAGCTCCCCACAGCCCCGAGAGCAGCTAAGATGGCAGGGATAGTAAATATGAATCCCCCTGTATGCAATTTTTTCCTGGATTGCTGTAATTTTTTTAATTGGGGGGTACTAAGCAACAATTTCATACCATGTCCCTTTGCAAGACAAGAGCTTTTTTTCTTCCGCTGCTTTTTGGTTAAAAGACTGTCAATAGTTTTAAGAGATTTGAGACCTGCATAAGGTATTTGATACATAACACCCTTGGCCTTCATCGTAGGTTTATTATATACATATTCACAACCCCCACCCCAGTTTTTGTTTGGTGCTCATGGCTATGGTGGTTCCCAATGCTGCTATTTTTTCACTTAAAGAAGCATCTTTGCTTACAAATCTGCCAAATGCTGCCTCTTCTAATTTCTTGTCTGCAACATGTCTCTTGTCAAGATCAGAATGTGTGTTGTATGCTATGTCATGGTCTCTACAAGCAGCATCCAGGGGATTAACACCAGGGTCCCCTCTGTTTAATCTATGGTCCAATTTTGTGCCTGGACCACAATACTGATAGCCTGGAATGTGTAGTTCAAATGGCAACTTGTTTATAATGTCATTAACAAGCCCCCGACCCTCAGAAACATTCCAAAATTTAGGTGGTAGAGTATTAATAATTTTTATGAGATATCCAATCCCCTTAGGGTCATTCACTATAAAATTAGACAATTTGGTGCTTATCATGTCCATAATTCCAACCTTTTCATTGTAAAAATTGTGGTTCCCAGCATTTTCCTCCCCAGCTATCACCAGCAACCTATCTATAAGTTTCCTGACATCATCAACCCACACAAATTCTTTAGGCAGGGTGTTGTATTGTTTGATTCCACTGCCAGTCTTAATTTGTGACCATATGGGCTTGATTAAATTATTGTATTTTGCCCCACTGCTCGACTTAACCCTTTTTTGTGTGGGATCATTGTTCTGGTATAGAGCATCTGATTTTATTAATATTTCTTTGTAATGCTCATAATCTTGATCTGTATAGCTGCCAGGCCTTTTCCTAGTTATCAGTTCCCACAACCCAGGTGTGCCGGGATATTTAACAAAACCACCTTTTTCTCCGAGACGAGATTCTGAATAAACAATTAGATCATCTCCCATAAATGTTACTCTGAAATTACCAATTCTATGTATGATGCTGCCATCAAGCTCTGTGTCGGCATATAAGCCAAAAACCTCATCTTTGTTGTCTTTAGGTGTGGTTAAATATTTTTGAGCAAGAAGACCCAATTCAATAGGATCCTGTGTAGCTTCAATTCTTCTAGGAGCAACAGGACTAGGTGTATGAATACTGGAAAGTGGGGTGAATGGATAATCTAATATGTTCCTTGCAGCTACAGGTACAAGCTCTGTGATCAAATCTTGATTTTGCTCTGTAACAGTTTTGATATTCTTACCTAAATTATTAATAGCATCAATGACAGGCTGTTCTGTTTGTTTGTGTTTTTCATAAATTCCACGGTTCTCTGATTTCCATCCCTTAAATCTTTTTACAAGATAATCTCTTAACTTAAGATCATCAATGACTGGTCGTTTCATGGTTGTTTATTTATGTCTCAACGTCTAGAAAATCGTTGATTTTATTTCTGTATTTGCCAGTATTAGGCGTTCTTGTCATATCAATTGTGACAAACCCATAACTGTCCTGGCTCCAGCACTTGCTGCAAAATTTAGAAAAATCATTGTAGCTCAAGTCCCCACCTACATATTCATCATGTATGTGTTTGAGGTTGGTATGATCTTGATGAAACACACATATAAAATTGCTGTTGTCTCGGATCAGCTGCTTGGGTATTTTAGAAAAAGTCTGTGCCAGGTAGAAGCAATCAATGTTTTTGTGCCGCCCTTGTGTAAAGAAATTTCTAACCTTGTTTTGATTATCCAGTATAATGTCATCAAACACAACAACAGAATTATCGAGACATTCATCAAGTGGCTTAACATCTGGTTCAAAAGTGGCAATATTCAATCCATCATATAGCTTCATCAGCTGCTGATATTTTAATTGTTCCAAGCTCTTAGAGAAGATATACAAGTGCCTGTTTTTCCAGTCTAACCAGTTGGGTGCTAATAAAAAATTATCAACCATTAGTGTTGTTTTACCACAAGCAGATGGCCCAACAATAAGACATCTAATATTATCAGGTAGCAGCACTCCATTTATCTTATTCTGCTGTTCAGGTTCTGGCAGCCTTTTTATAACATCCCAGGTGCTCATATTATCACTTTGTCTGCATCGATCCAGCTGTTTTCCGGATGACCCAGCCATTTGACAAATAACTTGTTGCCTTTCCTGCGGATGATTTTTTCTATGAGATATGTGTCAGGCTGTTTAGTTTTGCTGAGTTCTTGTTCATAGAACCTGCCTTTGAGAATTTCTCCTCGGTGATCTTTTATTATATATGTGTTAAGGGTCCCAGGTTTAACTTGAACCACTGTAAATAATTCAGTACTCCAGTTTCTTGTAAAGCCTCTTTTGAATAAGTGCTTATATTTACTGATTCTTACTTGATCACCCACCCTGAATTTGGCCCTTCTTGTTGTTGGCTGGTATCTAGGATAATAAACAGTCCTGATCAATTTTTGCTCATCAGATGAAGTTACTTCAGAGGGTTTCATGTTGATTGTGGAATGGACCGAGTTGTTATATTTATGTAGAAGTTCTGGAAGAATATTAATCCATTTATAATTACCTTGAAGTGTAAATTGTTTATACATAAGATTTTTTAAGGTTCTGTTGAATCTCTCTACAATCGAGGCTTTGAGATCACTGTAACTCGAGTAATGTTTTATTGCCTGGCTTTTAATAAATTGTTGAAACACAGAATTATAAAATTCTTTGCCATTATCTGTTTGCAAATAGTGCGGTGATCTTCCTGAATGATTGATGATTGTCCTGAGGGCTTCTGTAACACATTTTCCAGTCTTGGATTTGAGTGGCACAGCCCAGGCAAATTTTGAAAATGTGTCTATCACAGTGAGTAGATACTTGTAGCCCTTGTTGATTTTGTCTAAGTTTTTCAACTGTCCAGTTGCCATTTCAATCAAGTCGCTCTGCCATAAATCATCTATGCCCTTTGTGACTACTGGGAGTCTCTTATAATTATGTCGGGCCTGTCTGTGTAATTCATCGACAATAATTTGTCTAGACATGATATGTAAACAAGAATATTGCAACTATGGGGTGTTCAGCAGCTGATACTGCAGGATTTTCTAAATATAATTTGTCCCCTATTTGTATTTTAAATTCCAAAGAGCCATCATCCTCAACATAGGCTGTTTCTAATGTATTGGGGTCTGTAAAATCCTCTAACTCTACACTGGTGATTTTCACTTTGTTATCAGCATTTGTTATTGATAAGGTAGGGTAGTGGTGTGCCTGTGGCTGATGCCAATATTTGATCTTGATTGGTCTCAATGTGCCTCCAACAAAAAATTGATAATAAAATTGTGCAGGGGACAGCATATATATTTTGCCACCTGGTGTAAATGGTGAATCATATTCTTTGTTGGGGATGCTGTACAATTCAAGAATTACTGTATGTTTTGGATTCTCGATTATGCCTGTTATTTCCTTTTCTGCTGTAAGCAATCTGCTTGTTACAGATTCAAGGTGCTCATTGATGGTCCTAACAACATCATCGTGGCCTGGCTTGATTTTTATGTCCACAATAAGTTTCTTGTATTGTTGCACAATCTCTTGAAGCTGGGTGGCAAAAACAGACAGAGCATTTGCTTGATTGGATTCCATGGTCCCTAGCTGCTGCTTGATATTAGCTACAATTTGTTGCAAATTTTCAACAACTGCCAATTTAGAATTTTGAGCAGTAAGATCATGGACTTGCCTTCTGATATCCTCAAACAGGGCATGCAGTTCATTAATATGTTGATTCGTTGGTAGAGTAGCCACTGTCTGAGTGAGTTGTTTGATCTCTGCTTGGATATTCTTGATATCTTCTGATTTCAATATGCGATTCACAGCTCTCTTAATATTTTTAAGTTCCTGTGATGTAGGAAGATTTGATACTGTATTTTGCAAAGATTCAAGTGCCAATTTCACATTGTTTAATTCAGATGCATCAGCCACATTTTGCATGGCATTTTGGAGCAGGGCTATATCTGCCTGAGAGGGTGTTGATCGTTGTAAAATTTCAAGCTTTGTTTGGATATCATCTATCAAGTGATGAAAATGAGATAGTTCAGATTCAGTGTTGAGGTTTTCAAGCTTTGTGATTTGGTGCTGGACACTGACAAGAGTATCTACAATCCCAGGCAATTTGGATTCTTGTACATTTGTCAAATCACTTTGCACTGCTGCTATTGTACCTTCAAGATGGGTTATGGTACTTTGAATTTTTCCAAAATCTTCATATGTTTCAAGTTGCAGCTTAATGTTGGCTACACTCCGAGTTATTGCATTCAAAGCATCAGAAGATGGCAAGTTGTTCATAAAATTTTCAAGTGTCTCAATTTTTTCTTTAACCTCGGCTATGGCATTGTGCAGAGGATCCAGGTTAGGTATCTGGAGTGACTGAATCTGTTCTTTTAGAGTGGAAATCACTAGATCAAAATCTTCTTGTGATTTTATGCTTTTGACAATTGTTTGGAGCTGTGTCTGGACATTATTTATCTGCTCTTCTAATTGTTGTTTCAATTGCTCAGAGTTGTTAGCCTGGGTCTTAAATTTGGCTTGAAGAGCTGCTACAGCTTCTTCTAAACTTTGAAAATTATCTAATGTTGCCAGGTCAGTATATTTCTGAAGCAGCACTTTGAGTTCAGAATCAATTTTAAGAAGAGGGTCCATGCATTGTGATTGTAAATTTGTAATTTCTAATTGAAGACTGGCATTGAGTGTGGTCTGTAAAGCTTGCAAATCACTTCTTAATTTCTTGACTCTGACATCAAGCATCAGAATCTCATCACTGTGATCTTCATGTCTTGTGTGGCCAAATATATCATTAGGCATTTTTGTTTTACTGGTTATTTATTATAGAGTATCTGATTCTTAATTCTATAAAAAAAGGTATAAGCTTGTCATAAGATCCAGGAACCTCAATATATAAGCAGTCACCAGCAGAAACAGTATATACAGTGCCAGAAATCATGTTTGAGTGCTTGATTCTATAAATATTTCTCCCTACTGAAATTTTAACATCACCCTCAGGGGTTGTAATAAATTGCAATTGCCCACCTACAGGTAATTGGTAATGATTTAAATTATTGTTAAATATGTACAATATTTTACCTGTTTCTTCATCATTATCTGTAAGTATGCTGTTCAGATGAATAATTAACAAGCCACTCAGTTTAGACATTACAGATTGTAAATCAGGAGAGGGTTGTGGTGTAGGCAGGTCCATAATAGCCTGTTTTTTGAACCCAAATAAGTTCATAGGCATGTTTATTTATTTCAAATCATGCTCTGGAATTGGGCATTGATTTCCATTTTTCAAATCACAATGCCCCCAAGGTAAAGTATGTGTGCCACATGACAAAATGCATCTCTTGTCATCATGTGGGTCCAGGGCTACTTTTCTTACAATATTGCTAGTCAGCAAGTGATTCTCACTCTGAATTCTATTTTCTGATGTTCTGATTGAACTCTGTGATTTGATGCAATTTTTATAATCTTCAAATACAAGCTCTTTTTCAACAGTTACTCTGCCAATTCCCTTGGCTTTTTTGACAACAGCACTACATGTTTTAAAACTGTACATCTTGGCACTTAACCCAGCAAATTCCACAATAACATCACCAAGTGTCTCATCTTTTAACTTGCCAGGCACCTTTTTGTTGTGGGGTTGAATTCTTGCATGTTCACTGGTATCAAAGTATTGAAACAATTCAGGCTGTGACATATCTTGATAAACATCTTCTGTTTGAATATCAAGAATAAAACTATCCGTGTCCATGTACAATAATTTTACACGATCCTCATAATAAGGTTTCAGCACATCATAATACAATGTTAACATACGTAATTTGGACAATTCCAATATCGCAGCCCCTTCATAAATAGGTTTATCAAACTTAATCTTTGTTTTCATCATGTTGAAAAGTGCCATGTCATCATCATAAATTCTTCTGTAATTGAAGTTGGGCTTTGCAACCAATTTTTTGCTCCGGCTGGGGTCAGTAATTATTTTAACATCGGTATGTTTTCTGACATTTTCAATAGTTTTGCCATACACTGAATTCACCATCAATTTAAACAATCCCTTATCAAATTGGCTCTTTGCGGATGTTCGAAGCTCCGTGTTTGTGTCAATATATGGTTTCAACCATTCTGAGTGCCTGAACCTCAAAATTCTGCCAACTTTGGTTACTTGAACACCATGTTTCATCAGGAACTGGAGGTTTTTGTAATATATAACATAACCCTCTTTCGGCTCCAGAGTCATCATGAGCTTCTTCTGTTTAGAGCCAGGTGAGCACTGAACCTCGGGAATTGGGGGCAGATCAGAAAATTTGTTGTGCAAATGATCTGGAAATATCAGTTTAGTCTCTAAGAAGAGGCCATATTCACTGTCATCAAAGTCCTGAAGATCTTCAATATTGAAATCTTCGACCCACTCAAGCTCTGCATATGGCAGTTTATCCATCATAGCGTGACCATAGAGGTTGTTTGCATCCACATAAAGTATATAATTTGATGGCCGTGCTGGATCATAATCAGGCATATACTTGTTATTTGCTCTGGCATATCTCTGGGAACATTGCACCATCCCTCCTCTTATACATTCCTCCATAAACAGATACTTATCTTGATCGTGGATCAGATCCAATTGCTTTTTGGTATTGAAAAACATTGCAGACCATGCTAGGCCCGGAGCACTGTAAAAATACACTGGGTCCAGTCCATAATTTTGCATCGAAGATTTTCTGAATGTCTGTATTACATCAGCTGAGAGGGTCACATCAAGTTTCAAATAAGCCATGTGATAATCACCAAATGTCTCGCATTTGAAACTGTTCCACATCAACTTGGCATGGTAATAATCTTCATCAGTGATTCCAGATCCTCTGATTTTGCTGTAAAATGCTTCTTGTGGTGGCAGAGAACACTCATCAAATTTAGAAAAACCTGTAACATAATCATATGGGTATACACCCTTCCGCCTAATTAATTTCAGGTCCTGATTTGGAAACAATGCACGTGTGATTTTCAAGTCATCATCAGATAATTGAGTGGTCAGTGTGGCCAGGCTAGCAGGTAAAAATCTGTAAGAATCAAGAAATCTTATGTGAATAGGAACACCATCAACTTTAATTATCTTGCTAATAGATATATATTTCTCGTCATTTTCAGCTAAAATATTTAAATTCTGCTTGTCAAACCCCTCGTACCTGATCAGATGATGGAAATCATAATTGGATGCTCCATGGCAAAATATGGGGACAAATCTTGGTCTCTTGATCTTAATATTACAGCTATTACACAGGGCCATTAAGAATTTACCATCTGTATGAGAATGGTGATGAACCTTGATATTTGTATCTGAAAATTCACAATCACATACCGGGCATTTTTCTGCATTGTTGAAATCTTCAATCTGTTCCTCTGTTAAAGGCAACATGGGTTTTGATATTAATAAGATGTTAGATGCTATGTCACGGCACACATTTTCTATTCTATGTGCAAATTCTTTGATGGCATCTGGTCCCTTGTATGAATCTTCTTTAATAACAACACCATCCCGTATAACCATAAAACAAAAGCTGGAAGGTTCATGTAACTGGTACGGTGTAATTGATGATTCTTCTGGATCTGGGCTACAGAATGCAAAAGGATTGAGGTTCGATTCGAAATCACAGACAATATATACAGGGTGTTCCAACAAGGCTTCATACTTTTTGAATTCTGCTTTTTCACTTGGATTGGGCATCACCATATGAACAGGTTTATGGTTGCCACAGTATTTCAGATGCTCAATTAACTTGTTTTTAGCAATTTCTGCATTACATTCAGGAACCCCCTTCACCATTTTTTGACCATCAAATACAGTTAAACATCTTCTGCACAACTTGAATATTCTATGAGTTTTGTCTAGTTGTGTTCTCACTAAAGCTTCAAGATTATGTATCAGAGTATAATGATATGTGCCATCCTTTTCAATTAAGAGCAGATCAATCGGAATTGCAGATTCATCATCAAGTGTACTGATTCTGAGAGGTGCTATCGGGCAATTGCCAGTGGAACAAGTAAATACATTAATAGATAATTGTTTGCCATTGATGTGCCTGGCCCTTTTTTCAAATTTATCAATATTCTGAACTGACATTGGATATTCCAAACCCTCCATTACATCATCAAAATCATGTTCATGCTGTTTGTAATAACTTATTCTCTGAGGATTCCTTGAAACTGGATACAAAGCAGCTAATATACACCACAAAAAGCATTTCTGGTCGGTGTTTTTTATATTGACCACGGCTCTTTTGTTTTTGATATTAGCAGGCAATGGCAGATATGTAGATCCTTGTAATGGGCTGAATTCAGAAATATTAACATATAACTTGTGTGGAGAACCGCATAGGCTCCATCCGGACTCTTTTGCCGCAAATTCAGAGTGTTTAATATTTAATTGAACTATTAAACTGCTTATTATTGTATCTGAATTTGAATTTGAATATACAGGTACAGTTTCTGTTAAGTGGGGATGTGTAAATTTTGTGCCGTTTGGTTTCTTATATTGTACAAACAATTTGAGGGAGAGCTTATAAGAGCCATTTTGTGCATTTAGAATTGCCTGCAGATCAGGATTTATACTGTTCAAGAAATTCTCAATGCCGCATCTTGGCTCTGATACAAACCGGTAATCCCTAAGTTGGGCATTAAAACTGCTATGTATGGGTGGTTCATAGCGTGGCTGCTTTGCAGGTCCAGCATTAACAGGTGCTTCGTATTTTCTTTTCAGACCAGATGTGGATGGTTGTGGGGGCAATGTTGATGACTGTACATAAGAATTACACTTATGCCATTTGTAATATGCCTTGCTTAATATTTTATGGCATCTTGGACATATTTTCATGGCCTTTCTGCATTTCCTAGGCTTACATTGGTGCCTAGTCCAATAAGAACTAGATATATTTTTATTACACCGATTGCAATATTTTTGTTTTGGCATTTTTTCTTGTAGTTTATTATATAAGATTTTCTGGGCTTCAATTCCAAACTTTATACTTAATAAAAATATCAGTTGGGTTCAGCAGTTAATGGCTGAGCTGGTGCTTTTATACCCAAACAATAGCAGTAACTAGGTTTTGGTGATAGTTTTGCTGATGTACAACATACAAACCTCAACTGTTTATCAGCTAGCAGTGAATATCTTATGTGTGGGCAGTTGCATATATTTCAATCTTATATCAGGACTCGAACCCAAAGCCTCTGATTACAATGCCACAATATTAATACGTCTCCAAATAGAATATGCCCATATTTTACTGGGTTCTGAGACCCTTATGCAGACAAAATTGGATTTTGAACTGCCATAATATTTTCTAAGTCTTTGCCCAGGCTCATATTATCTGAACAGAATTGCTTTCAGCACGAGGGGGGTACAGTTCATTGCCACTGTGTGAAAATATGTATCTTTATCTCAATAATCTTTGTTACACTTTTACATGTTGTCTTGCATGACTAGGAATTTGTTACACTTTTTCCCCTGTCGTGCTGAAAGATTAATGACCTCTTCAGTGAATCATATAGAAAAATCATTAATGCCCCCCCTTCTAGCGTGTCTCTTGCGTGCCGGCAAAGCATGCAAATGCTTACCCGCTTCTTCTCCTATTGTATTTGAGGAGGTGGTTATAAAACATGAGAAAATAAGAAAATTCAGTTTTTTGTACAATATATTATTGTAAAACACTTTTTACCAGGTTTTCAGATCTGGGAGTTGTATATCAACTATTCTCAAAATCTCACTTGTGGACATATTATTTTGCCACATGTTTTCAATCTTAAATATTATATGAGGACTCGAACCCGGAGCCCCTTGTTTACAAAACAACAATATTAACATTTTGCCATCAGGAGAGGCTTTACATTTTATCAGGACTCAAACCCGAGCCTTTTGCTTACAAAGCAACAATATTAACATTTTGCCATCAGGAGAGGCTTCACATTTTATCAGGACTCAAACCCAGAGGCCTCCTGATTGCAAGGCAATAAAAACCATGCACCACACTCCACTGGGCCTCAGAACCCAGTAACTATAAGCTTTATATTAATATACATGGCAGAATCAATCTGAAACACTAAAATTCAATTCCTGGGATTTTGACACACTATAAGCAATAAGATCATATGGGAACTTGGCATAATTTTAAATATAAGCAAATCTGTCTGAGAGGCTTTCACCCTTTCTACACTAGAATTCAAAATTCTTAAAATTAAGAGCATATCACACTGGAAGAATTGGGGTATAGGCCCCTCTTGGCATTGTTTTAAGTGTAAGCAAATCTATCTGTTGAGCCCTCGCCTTTTCTACACTAGAAATTCAGAATTTCTTAAAAATCAGAGCATATCACACTGGAAGAATTGGGGTATAGGCCCCTCTTGGCATTGTTTTAAGTGTAAGCAAATCTATCTGTTGAGCCCTCGCCTTTTCTACACTAGAAATTCAGAATTTCTTAAAAATCAGAGCATATCACACTGGAAGAATTGGGGTATAGGCCCCTCTTGGCATTGTTTTAAGTGTAAGCAAATCTATCTGTTGAGCCCTCGCCTTTTCTACACTAGAAATTCAGAATTTCTTAAAAATCAGAGCATATCACACTGGAAGAATTGGGGTATAGGCCCCTCTTGGCATTGTTTTAAGTGTAAGCAAATCTGATTGAACAATCAAATAGCCTCGCCTTTTCTACACTTGTAAGTGGTGCTGTCCGTAGCATAAACTATACTACTGACGAATTTTTTAAGAATTTTCAAATTTTCAGAAAGGATGTTCCAGATAAGGTCAAAAACGACATACTCAGATCTTCACCAAACTTTGCATTGATCCATTGGAGGTCGAGACACGTGGAAAAAACGTACAAAACAAGAGATTGGAGACATCAAGATTTTGGACGAATTTTTGAAGAATTTTCAAATTTTCAGATAGGAGGTTCCAGATAAGGTCTAAAACTACATACTCAGATCTCATCCAAACATTGCAGGAATACATTGGATGTCAAGACACGTGGAAAAAACGTACAAAACAAGAGATTGGAGACATCAAGATTTTCGACGAATTTTTGAAGAATTTTCAAATTTTCAGATAGGAGGTTCCAGATAAGGTCAAAAACTACATACTCAGATCTTCACCAAACGTTGCAGGGATACTTTGCATGTCAAGACACGTGGAAAAAACGTACAAAACAAAAGATTGGAGACATCAAGATTTTCGACGAATTTTTTAAGAATTTTCAAATTTTCAGATGGGAGGTTCCAGATAAGGTCAAAAACGACATACTCAGATCTTCACCAAACTTTGCATGGATACATTGGATGTCAAGACACGTGGAAAAAACGTACAAAACAAGCGATTGGAGACATCAAGATTTTGGACGAATTTTTTAAGAATTCTCAAATTTTCAGAAAGGAGGTTCCATATAAGGTCAAAAACTACATACTCAGATCTTCACCAAACTTTGCAGGGATACTTTGGATGTCAAGACACGTGGAAAAAACGTACAAAACAAGCGATTGGGGTCATCAAGATTTTGGTCGAATTTTTTAAGAATTTTCAAATTTTCAGATAGGAGGTTCCATATAAGGTCAAAAACTACATACTCAGATCTTCACCAAACATTGCAGGAATACATTGGATGTCAAGACACGTGGAAAAAACGTACAAAACAAGAGATTGGGGTCATCAAGATTTTGCACGGATTTTTTAGGAATTTTCAAATTTTCAGATGGGAGGTTCCAGATAAGGTCAAAAACTACATACTCAGATCTTCACCAAACTTTGCAGGGATACATTGGATGTCAAGACACGTGGAAAAAACGTACAAAACAAGAGATTGGAGACATCAAGATTTTGGACGAATTTTTTAAGAATTTTCAAATTTTCAGATAGGAGGTTCCATATAAGGTCAAAAACTACATACTCAGATCTTCACCAAACTTTGCATGGATACATTATGTGTCAAGACACGTGGAAAAAACGTACAAAACAAAAGATTGGAGACATCAAGATTTTGGTCGAATTTTTTAAGAATTTTCAAATTTTCAGATGGGAGGTTCCAGATAAGGTCAAAAACTACATACTCAGATCTTCACCAAACTTTGCAGGGATACATTGGATGTCAAGACACGTGGAAAAAACGTACAAAAAAGAGATTGGAGACATCAAGATTTTGGACGAATTTTTTAACAATTTTCAAATTTTCAGAAAGGATGTTCCAGATAAGGTCAAAAACGACATACTCAGATCTTCACCAAACTTTGCAGGGATACATTGGATATCAAGACACGTGGAAAAAACGTACAAAACAAGAGATTGGAGACATCAAGATTTTGGACGAATTTTTTAAGAATTTTCAAATTTTCAGATAGGAGGTTCCAGATAAGGTCAAAAACTACATACTCAGATCTTCACCAAACTTTGCAGGGATACATTGGATGTCAAGACACGTGGAAAAAACGTACAAAACAAGAGATTGGGGTCATCAAGATTTTGGACGGATTTTTTAGGAATTTTCAAATTTTCAGATGGGAGGTTCCAGATAAGGTCAAAAACTACATACTCAGATCTTCACCAAACATTGCAGGGATACATTGGATGTCAAGACACGTGGAAAAAACGTACAAAACAAGAGATTGGAGACATCAAAATTTTGGACGAATTTTTTAAGAATTTTCAAATTTTCAGATAGGAGGTTCCAGATGAGGTCAAAAACTACATACTCAGATCTTCACCAAACTTTGCAGGAATACTTTGCATGTCAAGACACGTGGAAAAAACGTACAAAACAAGAGATCGGAGACATCAAGATTTTCGACGAATTTTTTAAGAATTTTCAAATTTTCAGATGGGAGGTTCCAGATAAGGTCAAAAACGACATACTCAGATCTTCACCAAAATTTGCATGGATACATTGGATGTCGAGACACGTGGAAAAAACGTACAAAACATAGGATTGGTGACATCAAGATTTTGGACGAATTTTTTAAGAATTTTCAAATTTTCAGATAGGAGGTTCCATATAAGGTCAAAAACTACATACTCAGATCTTCACCAAACTTTGCAGGGATACATTGGATGTCAAGACACGTGGAAAAAACGTACAAAACAAGAGATTGGAGACATCAAGATTATGGACGAATTTTTTGAGAATTTTCAAATTTTCAGAAAGGAGGTTCCATATAAGGTCAAAAACTACATACTCAGATCTTCACCAAACTTTGCAGGGATACATTGGATGTCGAGACACGTGGAAAAAACGTACAAAACAAGAGATTGGAGACATCAAGATTTTCGACGAATTTTTTAAGAATTTTCAAATTTTCAGAAAGGATGTTCCAGATAAGGTCAAAAACGACATACTCAGATCTTCACCAAACTTTGCAGGGATACATTGGAGGTCGAGACACGTGGAAAAAACGTACAAAACAAGAGATTGGAGACATCAAGATTTTGGACGAATTTTTGAAGAATTTTCAAATTTTCTGATAGGAGGTCCCAGATAAGGTCAAAAACTACATACTCAGATCTCCACCAAACGTTGCAGGGATACATTGGATGTCAAGACACGTGGAAAAAACGTACAAAACAAGAGATTGGAGACATCAAGATTTTCGACGAATTTTTGAAGAATTTTCAAATTTTCAGATGGGAGGTTCCAGATAAGGTCAAAAACTACATACTCAGATCTTCACCAAACGTTGCAGGGATACTTTGCATGTCAAGACACGTGGAAAAAACGTACAAAACAAGAGATTGGAGACATCAAGATTTTCGACGAATTTTTTAAGAATTTTCAAATTTTCAGATGGGAGGTTCCAGATAAGGTCAAAAACGACATACTCAGATCTTCACCAAACTTTGCATGGATACATTGGATGTCAAGACACGTGGAAAAAACGTACAAAACAAGAGATTGGGGTCATCAAGATTTTGCACGGATTTTTTAGGAATTTTCAAATTTTCAGATGGGAGGTTCCATATAAGGTCAAAAACTACATACTCAGATCTTCACCAAACTTTGCAGGGATACATTGGATGTCAAGACACGTGGAAAAAACGTACAAAACAAGAGATTGGAGACATCAAGATTTTGGACGAATTTTTTAAGAATTTTCAAATTTTCAGATAGGAGGTTCCATATAAGGTCAAAAACTACATACTCAGATCTTCACCAAACTTTGCATGGATACATTATGTGTCAAGACACGTGGAAAAAACGTACAAAACAAAAGATTGGAGACATCAAGATTTTGGTCGAATTTTTTAAGAATTTTCAAATTTTCAGATGGGAGGTTCCAGATAAGGTCAAAAACTACATACTCAGATCTTCACCAAACTTTGCAGGGATACATTGGATGTCAAGACACGTGGAAAAAACGTACAAAAAAGAGATTGGAGACATCAAGATTTTGGACGAATTTTTTAACAATTTTCAAATTTTCAGAAAGGATGTTCCAGATAAGGTCAAAAACGACATACTCAGATCTTCACCAAACTTTGCAGGGATACATTGGATATCAAGACACGTGGAAAAAACGTACAAAACAAGAGATTGGAGACATCAAGATTTTGGACGAATTTTTTAAGAATTTTCAAATTTTCAGATAGGAGGTTCCAGATAAGGTCAAAAACTACATACTCAGATCTTCACCAAACTTTGCAGGGATACATTGGATGTCAAGACACGTGGAAAAAACGTACAAAACAAGAGATTGGGGTCATCAAGATTTTGGACGGATTTTTTAGGAATTTTCAAATTTTCAGATGGGAGGTTCCAGATAAGGTCAAAAACTACATACTCAGATCTTCACCAAACATTGCAGGGATACATTGGATGTCAAGACACGTGGAAAAAACGTACAAAACAAGAGATTGGAGACATCAAAATTTTGGACGAATTTTTTAAGAATTTTCAAATTTTCAGATAGGAGGTTCCAGATGAGGTCAAAAACTACATACTCAGATCTTCACCAAACTTTGCAGGAATACTTTGCATGTCAAGACACGTTGAAAAAACGTACAAAACAAGAGATCGGAGACATCAAGATTTTCGACGAATTTTTTAAGAATTTTCAAATTTTCAGATGGGAGGTTCCAGATAAGGTCAAAAACGACATACTCTGATCTTCACCAAACTTTGCATGGATACATTGGATGTCAAGACACGTGGAAAAACATACAAAACATAGGATTGGTGACATGAAGATTTTGGACGAATTTTTTAAGAATTTTCAAATTTTCAGATAGGAGGTTCCATATAAGGTCAAAAACTACATACTCAGATCTTCACCAAACTTTGCAGGGATACATTGGATGTCAAGACACGTGGAAAAAACGTACAAAACAAGAGATTGGAGACATCAAGATTATGGACGAATTTTTTGAGAATTTTCAAATTTTCAGAAAGGAGGTTCCATATAAGGTCAAAAACTACATACTCAGATCTCCACCAAACTTTGCAGGGATACATTGGATGTCAAGACACGTGGAAAAAACGTACAAAACAAGAGATTGGAGACATCAAGATTTTCGACGAATTTTTTAAGAATTTTCAAATTTTCAGAAAGGATGTTCCAGATAAGGTCAAAAACGACATACTCAGATCTTCACCAAACTTTGCAGGGATACATTGGAGGTCGAGACACGTGGAAAAAACGTACAAAACAAGAGATTGGAGACATCAAGATTTTGGACGAATTTTTGAAGAATTTTCAAATTTTCTGATAGGAGGTCCCAGATAAGGTCAAAAACTACATACTCAGATCTCCACCAAACATTGCAGGGATACATTGGATGTCAAGACACGTGGAAAAAACGTACAAAACAAGAGATTGGAGACATCAAGATTTTCGACGAATTTTTGAAGAATTTTCAAATTTTCAGATAGGAGGTTCCAGATAAGGTCAAAAACTACATACTCAGATCTTCACCAAACGTTGCAGGGATACTGTGCATGTCAAGACACGTGGAAAAAACGTACAAAACAAGAGATTGGAGACATCAAGATTTTCGACGAATTTTTTAAGAATTTTCAAATTTTCAGATGGGAGGTTCCAGATAAGGTCAAAAACGACATACTCAGATCTTCACCAAACTTTGCATGGATACATTGGATGTCAAGACACGTGGAAAAAACGTACAAAACAAGAGATTGGGGTCATCAAGATTTTGCACGGATTTTTTAGGAATTTTCAAATTTTCAGATGGGAGGTTCCAGATAAGGTCAAAAACTACATACTCAGATCTTCACCAAACTTTGCAGGGATACATTGGATGTCAAGACACGTGGAAAAAACGTACAAAACAAGAGATTGGAGACATCAAGATTTTGGACGAATTTTTTAAGAATTTTCAAATTTTCAGATAGGAGGTTCCATATAAGGTCAAAAACTACATACTCAGATCTTCACCAAACTTTGCATGGATACATTATGTGTCAAGACACGTGGAAAAAACGTACAAAACAAGAGATTGGAGACATCAAGATTTTGGACGAATTTTTTAAGAATTTTCAAATTTTCAGATAGGAGGTTCCAGATAAGGTCAAAAACGACATACTCAGATCTTCACCAAACTTTGCATGGATACATTGGATGTCAAGACACGTGGAAAAAACGTACAAAACAAGAGATTGGAGACATCAAGATTTTGGACGAATTTTTTAAGAATTCTCAAATTTTCAGAAAGGAGGTTCCATATAAGGTCAAAAACTACAAACTCAAATCTTCACCAAACTTTGCAGGGATACATTGGATGTCAAGACACGTGGAAAAAACGTACAAAACAAGAGATTGGGGTCATCAAGATTTTGGACGAATTTTTTAAGAATTTTCAAATTTTCAGAAAGGAGGTTCCATATAAGGTCAAAAACTACATACTCAGATCTTCACCAAACTTTGCAGGGATACATTGAATGTCAAGACACGTGGAAAAAACGTACAAAACAAGAGATTGGGGTCATCAAGATTTTGGACGGATTTTTTAGGAATTTTCAAATTTTCAGATGGGAGGTTCCAGATAAGGTCAAAAACTACATACTCAGATCTTCACCAAACTTTGCAGGGATACATTGGATGTCAAGACACGTGGAAAAAACGTACAAAACAAGAGATTGGAGACATCAAGATTTTGGACGAATTTTTTAAGAATTTTTAAATTTTCAGATAGGAGGTTCCATATAAGGTCAAAAACTACATACTCAGATCTTCACCAAACTTTGCATGGATACATTATGTGTCAAGACACGTGGAAAAAACGTACAAAACAAGAGATTGGAGACATCAAGATATTGGTCGAATTTTTTAAGAATTTTCAAATTTTCAGATGGGAGGTTCCAGATAAGGTCAAAAACTACATACTCAGATCTTCACCAAACTTTGCAGGGATACATTGGATGTCAAGACACGTGGAAAAAACGTACAAAACAAGAGATAGGAGACATCAAGATTTTGGACGAATTTTTTAACAATTTTCAAATTTTCAGAAAGGATGTTCCAGATAAGGTCAAAAACAACATACTCAGATCTTCACCAAACTTTGCAGGGATACATTGGATGTCAAGACACGTGGAAAAAACGTACAAAACAAGAGATTGGAGACATCAAGATTTTGGACGAATTTTTTAAGAATTTTCAAATTTTCAGATAGGAGGTTCCATATAAGGTCAAAAACTACATACTCAGATCTTCACCAAACTTTGCATGGATACATTATGTGTCAAGACACGTGGAAAAAACGTACAAAACAAAAGATTGGAGACATCAAGATTTTGGTCGAATTTTTTAAGAATTTTCAAATTTTCAGATGGGAGGTTCCAGATAAGGTCAAAAACTACATACTCAGATCTTCACCAAACTTTGCAGGGATACATTGGATGTCAAGACACGTGGAAAAAACGTACAAAACAAGAGATTGGAGACATCAAGATTTTGGACGAATTTTTTAAGAATTTTTAAATTTTCAGATAGGAGGTTCCATATAAGGTCAAAAACTACATACTCAGATCTTCACCAAACTTTGCATGGATACATTATGTGTCAAGACACGTGGAAAAAACGTACAAAACAAGAGATTGGAGACATCAAGATATTGGTCGAATTTTTTAAGAATTTTCAAATTTTCAGATGGGAGGTTCCAGATAAGGTCAAAAACTACATACTCAGATCTTCACCAAACTTTGCAGGGATACATTGGATGTCAAGACACGTGGAAAAAACGTACAAAACAAGAGATAGGAGACATCAAGATTTTGGACGAATTTTTTAACAATTTTCAAATTTTCAGAAAGGATGTTCCAGATAAGGTCAAAAACAACATACTCAGATCTTCACCAAACTTTGCAGGGATACATTGGATATCAAGACACGTGGAAAAACGTACAAAACAAGAGATTGGAGACATCAAGATTTTGGACGAATTTTTTAAGAATTTTCAAATTTTCAGATAGGAGGTTCCAGATAAGATCAAAAACTACATACTCAGATCTTCACCAAACTTTGCAGGGATACATTGGATGTCAAGACACGTGGAAAAAAAGTACAAAACAAGAGATTGGGGTCATCAAGATTTTGGACGGATTTTTTAGGAATTTTCAAATTTTCAGATGGGAGGTTCCAGATAAGGTCAAAAACTACATACTCAGATCTTCACCAAACATTGCAGGGATACATTGGATGTCAAGACACGTGGAAAAAACGTACAAAACAAGAGATTGGAGACATCAAGATTTTGGACGAATTTTTTAAGAATTTTCAAATTTTCAGATAGGAGGTTCCAGATGAGGTCAAAAACTACATACTCAGATCTTCACCAAACTTTGCAGGAATACTTTGCATGTCAAGACACGTGGAAAAAACGTACAAAACAAGAGATCGGAGACATCAAGATTTTCGACGAATTTTTTAAGAATTTTCAAATTTTCAGATGGGAGGTTCCAGATAAGGTCAAAAACGACATACTCAGATCTTCACCAAACTTTGCAGGGATCCATTGGAGGTCGAGACACGTGGAAAAAACGTACAAAACAAGAGATTGGAGACATCAAGATTTTGGACGAATTTTTTAAGAATTTTCAAATTTTCAGATAGGAGGTTCCATATAAGGTCAAAAACTACATACTCAGATCTTCACCAAACTTTGCAGGGATACATTGGATGTCAAGACACGTGGAAAAAACGTACAAAACAAGAGATTGGAGACATCAAGATTTTCGACGAATTTTTTAAGAATTTTCAAATTTTCAGAAAGGATGTTCCAGATAAGGTCAAAAACGACATACTCAGATCTTCACCAAACTTTGCATTGATCCATTGGAGGTCGAGACACGTGGAAAAAACGTACAAAACAAGAGATTGGAGACATCAAGATTTTGGACGAATTTTTGAAGAATTTTCAAATTTTCAGATAGGAGGTTCCAGATAAGGTCTAAAACTACATACTCAGATCTCATCCAAACATTGCAGGAATACATTGGATGTCAAGACACGTGGAAAAAACGTACAAAACAAGAGATTGGAGACATCAAGATTTTCGACGAATTTTTGAAGAATTTTCAAATTTTCAGATAGGAGGTTCCAGATAAGGTCAAAAACTACATACTCAGATCTTCACCAAACGTTGCAGGGATACTTTGCATGTCAAGACACGTGGAAAAAACGTACAAAACAAAAGATTGGAGACATCAAGATTTTCGACGAATTTTTTAAGAATTTTCAAATTTTCAGATGGGAGGTTCCAGATAAGGTCAAAAACGACATACTCAGATCTTCACCAAACTTTGCATGGATACATTGGATGTCAAGACACGTGGAAAAAACGTACAAAACAAGCGATTGGAGACATCAAGATTTTGGACGAATTTTTTAAGAATTCTCAAATTTTCAGAAAGGAGGTTCCATATAAGGTCAAAAACTACATACTCAGATCTTCACCAAACTTTGCAGGGATACTTTGGATGTCAAGACACGTGGAAAAAACGTACAAAACAAGCGATTGGGGTCATCAAGATTTTGGTCGAATTTTTTAAGAATTTTCAAATTTTCAGATAGGAGGTTCCATATAAGGTCAAAAACTACATACTCAGATCTTCACCAAACATTGCAGGAATACATTGGATGTCAAGACACGTGGAAAAAACGTACAAAACAAGAGATTGGGGTCATCAAGATTTTGCACGGATTTTTTAGGAATTTTCAAATTTTCAGATGGGAGGTTCCAGATAAGGTCAAAAACTACATACTCAGATCTTCACCAAACTTTGCAGGGATACATTGGATGTCAAGACACGTGGAAAAAACGTACAAAACAAGAGATTGGAGACATCAAGATTTTGGACGAATTTTTTAAGAATTTTCAAATTTTCAGATAGGAGGTTCCATATAAGGTCAAAAACTACATACTCAGATCTTCACCAAACTTTGCATGGATACATTATGTGTCAAGACACGTGGAAAAAACGTACAAAACAAAAGATTGGAGACATCAAGATTTTGGTCGAATTTTTTAAGAATTTTCAAATTTTCAGATGGGAGGTTCCAGATAAGGTCAAAAACTACATACTCAGATCTTCACCAAACTTTGCAGGGATACATTGGATGTCAAGACACGTGGAAAAAACGTACAAAAAAGAGATTGGAGACATCAAGATTTTGGACGAATTTTTTAACAATTTTCAAATTTTCAGAAAGGATGTTCCAGATAAGGTCAAAAACGACATACTCAGATCTTCACCAAACTTTGCAGGGATACATTGGATATCAAGACACGTGGAAAAAACGTACAAAACAAGAGATTGGAGACATCAAGATTTTGGACGAATTTTTTAAGAATTTTCAAATTTTCAGATAGGAGGTTCCAGATAAGGTCAAAAACTACATACTCAGATCTTCACCAAACTTTGCAGGGATACATTGGATGTCAAGACACGTGGAAAAAACGTACAAAACAAGAGATTGGGGTCATCAAGATTTTGGACGGATTTTTTAGGAATTTTCAAATTTTCAGATGGGAGGTTCCAGATAAGGTCAAAAACTACATACTCAGATCTTCACCAAACATTGCAGGGATACATTGGATGTCAAGACACGTGGAAAAAACGTACAAAACAAGAGATTGGAGACATCAAAATTTTGGACGAATTTTTTAAGAATTTTCAAATTTTCAGATAGGAGGTTCCAGATGAGGTCAAAAACTACATACTCAGATCTTCACCAAACTTTGCAGGAATACTTTGCATGTCAAGACACGTGGAAAAAACGTACAAAACAAGAGATCGGAGACATCAAGATTTTCGACGAATTTTTTAAGAATTTTCAAATTTTCAGATGGGAGGTTCCAGATAAGGTCAAAAACGACATACTCAGATCTTCACCAAAATTTGCATGGATACATTGGATGTCGAGACACGTGGAAAAAACGTACAAAACATAGGATTGGTGACATCAAGATTTTGGACGAATTTTTTAAGAATTTTCAAATTTTCAGATAGGAGGTTCCATATAAGGTCAAAAACTACATACTCAGATCTTCACCAAACTTTGCAGGGATACATTGGATGTCAAGACACGTGGAAAAAACGTACAAAACAAGAGATTGGAGACATCAAGATTATGGACGAATTTTTTGAGAATTTTCAAATTTTCAGAAAGGAGGTTCCATATAAGGTCAAAAACTACATACTCAGATCTTCACCAAACTTTGCAGGGATACATTGGATGTCGAGACACGTGGAAAAAACGTACAAAACAAGAGATTGGAGACATCAAGATTTTCGACGAATTTTTTAAGAATTTTCAAATTTTCAGAAAGGATGTTCCAGATAAGGTCAAAAACGACATACTCAGATCTTCACCAAACTTTGCAGGGATACATTGGAGGTCGAGACACGTGGAAAAAACGTACAAAACAAGAGATTGGAGACATCAAGATTTTGGACGAATTTTTGAAGAATTTTCAAATTTTCTGATAGGAGGTCCCAGATAAGGTCAAAAACTACATACTCAGATCTCCACCAAACGTTGCAGGGATACATTGGATGTCAAGACACGTGGAAAAAACGTACAAAACAAGAGATTGGAGACATCAAGATTTTCGACGAATTTTTGAAGAATTTTCAAATTTTCAGATGGGAGGTTCCAGATAAGGTCAAAAACTACATACTCAGATCTTCACCAAACGTTGCAGGGATACTTTGCATGTCAAGACACGTGGAAAAAACGTACAAAACAAGAGATTGGAGACATCAAGATTTTCGACGAATTTTTTAAGAATTTTCAAATTTTCAGATGGGAGGTTCCAGATAAGGTCAAAAACGACATACTCAGATCTTCACCAAACTTTGCATGGATACATTGGATGTCAAGACACGTGGAAAAAACGTACAAAACAAGAGATTGGGGTCATCAAGATTTTGCACGGATTTTTTAGGAATTTTCAAATTTTCAGATGGGAGGTTCCATATAAGGTCAAAAACTACATACTCAGATCTTCACCAAACTTTGCAGGGATACATTGGATGTCAAGACACGTGGAAAAAACGTACAAAACAAGAGATTGGAGACATCAAGATTTTGGACGAATTTTTTAAGAATTTTCAAATTTTCAGGTAGGAGGTTCCATATAAGGTCAAAAACTACATACTCAGATCTTCACCAAACTTTGCATGGATACATTATGTGTCAAGACACGTGGAAAAAACGTACAAAACAAAAGATTGGAGACATCAAGATTTTGGTCGAATTTTTTAAGAATTTTCAAATTTTCAGATGGGAGGTTCCAGATAAGGTCAAAAACTACATACTCAGATCTTCACCAAACTTTGCAGGGATACATTGGATGTCAAGACACGTGGAAAAAACGTACAAAAAAGAGATTGGAGACATCAAGATTTTGGACGAATTTTTTAACAATTTTCAAATTTTCAGAAAGGATGTTCCAGATAAGGTCAAAAACGACATACTCAGATCTTCATCAAACTTTGCAGGGATACATTGGATATCAAGACACGTGGAAAAAACGTACAAAACAAGAGATTGGAGACATCAAGATTTTGGACGAATTTTTTAAGAATTTTCAAATTTTCAGATAGGAGGTTCCAGATAAGGTCAAAAACTACATACTCAGATCTTCACCAAACTTTGCAGGGATACATTGGATGTCAAGACACGTGGAAAAAACGTACAAAACAAGAGATTGGGGTCATCAAGATTTTGGACGGATTTTTTAGGAATTTTCAAATTTTCAGATGGGAGGTTCCAGATAAGGTCAAAAACTACATACTCAGATCTTCACCAAACATTGCAGGGATACATTGGATGTCAAGACACGTGGAAAAAACGTACAAAACAAGAGATTGGAGACATCAAAATTTTGGACGAATTTTTTAAGAATTTTCAAATTTTCAGATAGGAGGTTCCAGATGAGGTCAAAAACTACATACTCAGATCTTCACCAAACTTTGCAGGAATACTTTGCATGTCAAGACACGTTGAAAAAACGTACAAAACAAGAGATCGGAGACATCAAGATTTTCGACGAATTTTTTAAGAATTTTCAAATTTTCAGATGGGAGGTTCCAGATAAGGTCAAAAACGACATACTCTGATCTTCACCAAACTTTGCATGGATACATTGGATGTCAAGACACGTGGAAAAACATACAAAACATAGGATTGGTGACATGAAGATTTTGGACGAATTTTTTAAGAATTTTCAAATTTTCAGATAGGAGGTTCCATATAAGGTCAAAAACTACATACTCAGATCTTCACCAAACTTTGCAGGGATACATTGGATGTCAAGACACGTGGAAAAAACGTACAAAACAAGAGATTGGAGACATCAAGATTATGGACGAATTTTTTGAGAATTTTCAAATTTTCAGAAAGGAGGTTCCATATAAGGTCAAAAACTACATACTCAGATCTCCACCAAACTTTGCAGGGATACATTGGATGTCAAGACACGTGGAAAAAACGTACAAAACAAGAGATTGGAGACATCAAGATTTTCGACGAATTTTTTAAGAATTTTCAAATTTTCAGAAAGGATGTTCCAGATAAGGTCAAAAACGACATACTCAGATCTTCACCAAACTTTGCAGGGATACATTGGAGGTCGAGACACGTGGAAAAAACGTACAAAACAAGAGATTGGAGACATCAAGATTTTGGACGAATTTTTGAAGAATTTTCAAATTTTCTGATAGGAGGTCCCAGATAAGGTCAAAAACTACATACTCAGATCTCCACCAAACATTGCAGGGATACATTGGATGTCAAGACACGTGGAAAAAACGTACAAAACAAGAGATTGGAGACATCAAGATTTTCGACGAATTTTTGAAGAATTTTCAAATTTTCAGATAGGAGGTTCCAGATAAGGTCAAAAACTACATACTCAGATCTTCACCAAACGTTGCAGGGATACTGTGCATGTCAAGACACGTGGAAAAAACGTACAAAACAAGAGATTGGAGACATCAAGATTTTCGACGAATTTTTTAAGAATTTTCAAATTTTCAGATGGGAGGTTCCAGATAAGGTCAAAAACGACATACTCAGATCTTCACCAAACTTTGCATGGATACATTGGATGTCAAGACACGTGGAAAAAACGTACAAAACAAGAGATTTGGGTCATCAAGATTTTGCACGGATTTTTTAGGAATTTTCAAATTTTCAGATGGGAGGTTCCAGATAAGGTCAAAAACTACATACTCAGATCTTCACCAAACTTTGCAGGGATACATTGGATGTCAAGACACGTGGAAAAAACGTACAAAACAAGAGATTGGAGACATCAAGATTTTGGACGAATTTTTTAAGAATTTTCAAATTTTCAGATAGGAGGTTCCATATAAGGTCAAAAACTACATACTCAGATCTTCACCAAACTTTGCATGGATACATTATGTGTCAAGACACGTGGAAAAAACGTACAAAACAAAAGATTGGAGACATCAAGATTTTGGTCGAATTTTTTAAGAATTTTCAAATTTTCAGATGGGAGGTTCCAGATAAGGTCAAAAACTACATACTCCGATCTTCACCAAACTTTGCAGGGATACATTGGATGTCAAGACACGTGGAAAAAACGTACAAAAAAGAGATTGGAGACATCAAGATTTTGGACGAATTTTTTTAACAATTTTCAAATTTTCAGAAAGGATGTTCCAGATAAGGTCAAAAACGACATACTCAGATCTTCACCAAACTTTGCAGGGATACATTGGATATCAAGACACGTGGAAAAAACGTACAAAACAAGAGATTGGAGACATCAAGATTTTGGACGAATTTTTTAAGAATTTTCAAATTTTCAGATAGGAGGTTCCAGATAAGGTCAAAAACTACATACTCAGATCTTCACCAAACTTTGCAGGGATACATTGGATGTCAAGACACGTGGAAAAAACGTACAAAACAAGAGATTGGGGTCATCAAGATTTTGGACGGATTTTTTAGGAATTTTCAAATTTTCAGATGGGAGGTTCCAGATAAGGTCAAAAACTACATACTCAGATCTTCACCAAACATTGCAGGGATACATTGGATGTCAAGACACGTGGAAAAAACGTACAAAACAAGAGATTGGAGACATCAAAATTTTGGACGAATTTTTTAAGAATTTTCAAATTTTCAGATAGGAGGTTCCAGATGAGGTCAAAAACTACACACTCAGATCTTCACCAAACTTTGCAGGAATACTTTGCATGTCAAGACACGTGGAAAAAACGTACAAAAGAAGAGATTGGAGACATCAAGATTTTGGTCGAATTTTTTAAGAATTTTCAAATTTTCAGATGGGAGGTTCCAGATAAGGTCAAAAACTACATACTCAGATCTTCACCAAACTTTGCAGGGATACATTGGATGTCAAGACACGTGGAAAAAACGTACAAAACAAGAGATAGGAGACATCAAGATTTTGGACGAATTTTTTAACAATTTTCAAATTTTCAGAAAGGATGTTCCAGATAAGGTCAAAAACGACATACTCAGATCTTCACCAAACTTTGCAGGGATACATTGGATATCAAGACACGTGGAAAAAACGTACAAAACAAGAGATTGGAGACATCAAGATTTTGGACGAATTTTTTAAGAATTTTCAAATTTTCAGATAGGAGGTTCCAGATAAGGTCAAAAACTACATACTCAGATCTTCACCAAACTTTGCAGGGATACATTGGATGTCAAGACACGTGGAAAAAACGTACAAAACAAGAGATTGGGGTCATCAAGATTTTGGACGGATTTTTTAGGAATTTTCAAATTTTCAGATGGGAGGTTCCAGATAAGGTCAAAAACTACATACTCAGATCTTCACGAAACATTGCAGGGATACATTGGATGTCAAGACACGTGGAAAAAACGTACAAAACAAGAGATTGGAGACATCAATATTTTGGACGAATTTTTAAAGAATTTTCAAATTTTCAGATAGGAGGTTCCAGATGAGGTCAAAAACTACATACTCAGATCTTCACCAAACTTTGCATGGATACATTGGATGTCAAGACACGTGGAAAAAACATACAAAACATAGGATTGGTGACATCAAGATTTTGGACGAATTTTTTAAGAATTTTCAAATTTTCAGATAGGAGGTTCCATATAAGGTCAAAAACTACATACTCAGATCTTCACCAAACTTTGCAGGGATACATTGGATGTCAAGACACGTGGAAAAAACGTACAAAACAAGAGATTGGAGACATCAAGATTTTCGACGAATTTTTTAAGAATTTTCAAATTTTCAGAAAGGATGTTCCAGATAAGGTCAAAAACGACATACTCAGATCTTCACCAAACTTTGCAGGGATACATTGGAGGTCGAGACACGTGGAAAAAACGTACAAAACAAGAGATTGGAGACATCAAGATTTTGGACGAATTTTTGAAGAATTTTCAAATTTTCAGATAGGAGGTTCCAGATAAGGTCAAAAACTACATACTCAGATCTCAACCAAACATTGCAGGGATACATTGGATGTCAAGACACGTGGAAAAAACGTACAAAACAAGAGATTGGAGACATCAAGATTTTCGACGAATTTTTGAAGAATTTTCAAATTTTCAGATAGGAGGTTCCAGATAAGGTCAAAAACTACATACTCAGATCTTCACCAAACGTTGCAGGGATACTTTGCATGTCAAGACACGTGGAAAAAACGTACAAAACAAGAGATTGGAGACATCAAGATTTTCGACGAATTTTTTAAGAATTTTCAAATTTTCAGATGGGAGGTTCCAGATAAGGTCAAAAACGACATACTCAGATCTTCACCAAACTTTGCATGGATACATTGGATGTCAAGACACGTGGAAAAAACGTACAAAACAAGAGATTGGAGACATCAAGATTTTGGACGAATTTTTTAAGAATTCTCAAATTTTCAGAAAGGAGGTTCCATATAAGGTCAAAAACTACAAACTCAGATCTTCAACAAACTTTGCAGGGATACATTGGATGTCAAGACACGTGGAAAAAACGTACAAAACAAGAGATTGGGGTCATCAAGATTTTGGACGAATTTTTTAAGAATTTTCAAATTTTCAGAAAGGAGGTTCCATATAAGGTCAAAAACTACATACTCAGATCTTCACCAAACTTTGCAGGGATACATTGAATGTCAAGACACGTGGAAAAAAAGTACAAAACAAGAGATTGGGGTCATCAAGATTTTGGACGGATTTTTTAGGAATTTTCAAATTTTCAGATGGGAGGTTCCAGATAAGGTCAAAAACTACATACTCAGATCTTCACCAAACTTTGCAGGGATACATTGGATGTCAAGACACGTGGAAAAAACGTACAAAACAAGAGATTGGGGTCATCAAGATTTTGGACGAATTTTTTAAGAATTTTCAAATTTTCAGAAAGGAGGTTCCATATAAGGTCAAAAACTACATACTCAGATCTTCACCAAACTTTGCAGGGATACATTGAATGTCAAGACACGTGGAAAAAACGTACAAAACAAGAGATTGTTGTCATCAAGATTTTGGACGGATTTTTTAGGAATTTTCAAATTTTCAGATGGGAGGTTCCAGATAAGGTCAAAAACTACATACTCAGATCTTCACCAAACTTTGCAGGGATACATTGGATGTCAAGACACGTGGAAAAAACGTACAAAACAAGAGATAGGAGACATCAAGATTTTGGACGAATTTTTTAACAATTTTCAAATTTTCTGAAAGGATGTTCCAGATAAGGTCAAAAACAACATACTCAGATCTTCACCAAACTTTGCAGGGATACATTGGATATCAAGACACGTGGAAAAAACGTACAAAACAAGAGATTGGAGACATCAAGATTTTGGACGAATTTTTTAAGAATTTTCAAATTTTCAGATAGGATTTTCCAGATAAGATCAAAAACTACATACTCAGATGTTCACCAAACTTTGCAGGGATACATTGGATGTCAAGACACGTGGAAAAAAAGTACAAAACAAGAGATTGGGGTCATCAAGATTTTGGACGGATTTTTTAGGAATTTTCAAATTTTCAGATGGGAGGTTCCAGATAAGGTCAAAAACTACATACTCAGATCTTCACCAAACATTGCAGGGATACATTGGATGTCAAGACACGTGGAAAAAACGTACAAAACAAGAGATTGGAGACATCAAGATTTTGGACGAATTTTTTAAGAATTTTCAAATTTTCAGATAGGAGGTTCCAGATGAGGTCAAAAACTACATACTCAGATCTTCACCAAACTTTGCAGGAATACTTTGCATGTCAAGACACGTGGAAAAAACGTACAAAACAAGAGATCGGAGACATCAAGATTTTCGACGAATTTTTTAAGAATTTTCAAATTTTCAGATGGGAGGTTCCAGATAAGGTCAAAAACGACATACTCAGATCTTCACCAAACTTTGCAGGGATCCATTGGAGGTCGAGACACGTGGAAAAAACGTACAAAACAAGAGATTGGAGACATCAAGATTTTGGACGAATTTTTTAAGAATTTTCAAATTTTCAGATAGGAGGTTCCATATAAGGTCAAAAACTACATACTCAGATCTTCACCAAACTTTGCAGGGATACATTGGATGTCAAGACACGTGGAAAAAACGTACAAAACAAGAGATTGGAGACATCAAGATTTTCGACGAATTTTTTAAGAATTTTCAAATTTTCAGAAAGGAAGTTCCAGATAAGGTCAAAAACGACATACTCAGATCTTCACCAAACTTTGCAGGGATCCATTGGAGGTCGAGACACGTGGAAAAAACGTACAAAACAAGAGATTGGAGACATCAAGATTTTGGACGAATTTTTGAAGAATTTTCAAATTTTCAGATAGGAGGTTCCAGATAAGGTCTAAAACTACATACTCAGATCTCCACCAAACATTGCAGGAATACATTGGATGTCAAGACACGTGGAAAAAACGTACAAAACAAGAGATTGGAGACATCAAGATTTTCGACGAATTTTTGAAGAATTTTCAAATTTTCAGATAGGAGGTTCCATATAAGGTCAAAAACTACATACTCAGATCTTCACCAAACGTTGCAGGGATACTTTGCATGTCAAGACACGTGGAAAAAACGTACAAAACAAAAGATTGGAGACATCAAGATTTTCGACGAATTTTTTAAGAATTTTCAAATTTTCAGATGGGAGGTTCCAGATAAGGTCAAAAACGACATACTCAGATCTTCACCAAACTTTGCATGGATACATTGGATGTCAAGACACGTGGAAAAAACGTACAAAACAAGAGATTGGAGACATCAAGATTTTGGACGAATTTTTTAAGAATTCTCAAATTTTCAGAAAGGAGGTTCCATATAAGGTCAAAAACTACATACTCAGATCTTCACCAAACTTTGCAGGGATACTTTGGATGTCAAGACACGTGGAAAAAACGTACAAAACAAGAGATTGGGGTCATCAAGATTTTGGACGAATTTTTTAAGAATTTTCAAATTTTCAGATGGGAGGTTCAATATAAGGTCAAAAACTACATACTCAGATCTTCACCAAACTTTGCATGGATACATTGGATGTCAAGACACGTGGAAAAAACGTACAAAACAAGAGATAGGAGACATCAAGATTTTGGACGAATTTTTTAACAATTTTCAAATTTTCAGAAAGGATGTTCCAGATAAGGTCAAAAACAACATACTCAGATCTTCACCAAACTTTGCAGGGATACATTGGATATCAAGACACGTGGAAAAAACGTACAAAACAAGAGATTGGAGACATCAAGATTTTGGACGAATTTTTTAAGAATTTTCAAATTTTCAGATAGGAGGTTCCAGATAAGATCAAAAACTACATACTCAGATCTTCACCAAACTTTGCAGGGATACATTGGATGTCAAGACACGTGGAAAAAAAGTACAAAACAAGAGATTGGGGTCATCAAGATTTTGGACGGATTTTTTAGGAATTTTCAAATTTTCAGATGGGAGGTTCCAGATAAGGTCAAAAACTACATACTCAGATCTTCACCAAACATTGCAGGGATACATTGGATGTCAAGACACGTGGAAAAAACGTACAAAACAAGAGATTGGAGACATCAAGATTTTGGACGAATTTTTTAAGAATTTTCAAATTTTCAGATAGGAGGTTCCAGATGAGGTCAAAAACTACATACTCAGATCTTCACCAAACTTTGCAGGAATACTTTGCATGTCAAGACACGTGGAAAAAACGTACAAAACAAGAGATCGGAGACATCAAGATTTTCGACGAATTTTTTAAGAATTTTCAAATTTTCAGATAGGAGGTTCCATATAAGGTCAAAAACTACATACTCAGAACTTCACCAAACTTTGCAGGGATACATTGGATGTCAAGACACGTGGAAAAAACGTACAAAACAAGAGATTGGAGACATCAAGATTTTCGACGAATTTTTTAAGAATTTTCAAATTTTCAGAAAGGATGTTCCAGATAAGGTCAAAAACGACATACTCAGATCTTCACCAAACTTTGCAGGGATCCATTGGAGGTCGAGACACGTGGAAAAAACGTACAAAACAAGAGATTGGAGACATCAAGATTTTGGACGAATTTTTGAAGAATTTTCAAATTTTCAGATAGGAGGTTCCAGATAAGGTCTAAAACTACATACTCAGATCTCCACCAAACATTGCAGGAATACATTGGATGTCAAGACACGTGGAAAAAACGTACAAAACAAGAGATTGGAGACATCAAGATTTTCGACGAATTTTTGAAGAATTTTCAAATTTTCAGATAGGAGGTTCCATATAAGGTCAAAAACTACATACTCAGATCTTCACCAAACGTTGCAGGGATACTTTGCATGTCAAGACACGTGGAAAAAACGTACAAAACAAAAGATTGGAGACATCAAGATTTTCGACGAATTTTTTAAGAATTTTCAAATTTTCAGATGGGAGGTTCCAGATAAGGTCAAAAACGACATACTCAGATCTTCACCAAACTTTGCATGGATACATTGGATGTCAAGACACGTGGAAAAAACGTACAAAACAAGAGATTGGAGACATCAAGATTTTGGACGAATTTTTTAAGAATTCTCAAATTTTCAGAAAGGAGGTTCCATATAAGGTCAAAAACTACATACTCAGATCTTCACCAAACTTTGCAGGGATACTTTGGATGTCAAGACACGTGGAAAAAACGTACAAAACAAGAGATTGGGGTCATCAAGATTTTGGACGAATTTTTTAAGAATTTTCAAATTTTCAGATGGGAGGTTCAATATAAGGTCAAAAACTACATACTCAGATCTTCACCAAACTTTGCATGGATACATTGGATGTCAAGACACGTGGAAAAAACATACAAAACATAGGATTCGGAACATCAAGATTTTGGTCGAATTTTTTAAGAATTTTCAAATTTTCAGATAGGAGGTTCCATATAAGGTCAAAAACTACATACTCAGATCTTCACCAAACATTGCAGGAATACATTGGATGTCAAGACACGTGGAAAAAACGTACAAAACAAGAGATTGGGGTCATCAAGATTTTGCACGGATTTTTTAGGAATTTTCAAATTTTCAGATGGGAGGTTCCAGATAAGGTCAAAAACTACATACTCAGATCTTCACCAAACTTTGCAGGGATACATTGGATGTCAAGACACGTGGAAAAAACGTACAAAACAAGAGATTGGAGACATCAAGATTTTGGACGAATTTTTTAAGAATTTTCAAATTTTCAGATAGGAGGTTCCATATAAGGTCAAAAACTACATACTCAGATCTTCACCAAACTTTGCATGGATACATTATGTGTCAAGACACGTGGAAAAAACGTACAAAACAAAAGATTGGAGACATCAAGATTTTGGTCGAATTTTTTAAGAATTTTCAAATTTTCAGATGGGAGGTTCCAGATAAGGTCAAAAACTACATACTCAGATCTTCACCAAACTTTGCAGGGATACATTGGATGTCAAGACACGTGGAAAAAACGTACAAAACAAGAGATTGGAGAAATCAAGATTTTGGACGAATTTTTTAAGAATTTTTAAATTTTCAGATAGGAGGTTCCATATAAGGTCAAAAACTACATACTCAGATCTTCACCAAACTTTGCATGGATACATTATGTGTCAAGACACGTGGAAAAAACGTACAAAACAAGAGATTGGAGACATCAAGATATTGGTCGAATTTTTTAAGAATTTTCAAATTTTCAGATGGGAGGTTCCAGATAAGGTCAAAAACTACATACTCAGATCTTCACCAAACTTTGCAGGGATACATTGGATGTCAAGACACGTGGAAAAAACGTACAAAACAAGAGATAGGAGACATCAAGATTTTGGACGAATTTTTTAACAATTTTCAAATTTTCAGAAAGGATGTTCCAGATAAGGTCAAAAACAACATACTCAGATCTTCAAAAAACTTTGCAGGGATACATTGGATATCAAGACACGTGGAAAAAACGTACAAAACAAGAGATTGGAGACATCAAGATTTTGGACGAATTTTTTAAGAATTTTCAAATTTTCAGATAGGAGGTTCCAGATAAGATCAAAAACTACATACTCAGATCTTCACCAAACTTTGCAGGGATACATTGGATGTCAAGACACGTGGAAAAAAAGTACAAAACAAGAGATTGGGGTCATCAAGATTTTGGACGGATTTTTTAGGAATTTTCAAATTTTCAGATGGGAGGTTCCAGATAAGGTCAAAAACTACATACTCAGATCTTCACCAAACATTGCAGGGATACATTGGATGTCAAGACACGTGGAAAAAACGTACAAAACAAGAGATTGGAGACATCAAGATTTTGGACGAATTTTTTAAGAATTTTCAAATTTTCAGATAGGAGGTTCCAGATGAGGTCAAAAACTACATACTCAGATCTTCACCAAACTTTGCAGGAATACTTTGCATGTCAAGACACGTGGAAAAAACGTACAAAACAAGAGATCGGAGACATCAAGATTTTCGACGAATTTTTTAAGAATTTTCAAATTTTCAGATGGGAGGTTCCAGATAAGGTCAAAAACGACATACTCAGATCTTCACCAAACTTTGCAGGGATCCATTGGAGGTCGAGACACGTGGAAAAAACGTACAAAACAAGAGATTGGAGACATCAAGATTTTGGACGAATTTTTTAAGAATTTTCAAATTTTCAGATAGGAGGTTCCATATAAGGTCAAAAACGACATACTCAGATCTTCACCAAACTTTGCAGGGATACATTGGATGTCAAGACACGTGGAAAAAACGTACAAAACAAGAGATTGGAGACATCAAGATTTTCGACGAATTTTTTAAGAATTTTCAAATTTTCAGAAAGGATGTTCCAGATAAGGTCAAAAACGACATACTCAGATCTTCACCAAACTTTGCAGGGATCCATTGGAGGTCGAGACACGTGGAAAAAACGTACAAAACAAGAGATTGGAGACATCAAGATTTTGGACGAATTTTTGAAGAATTTTCAAATTTTCAGATAGGAGGTTCCAGATAAGGTCTAAAACTACATACTCAGATCTCCACCAAACATTGCAGGAATACATTGGATGTCAAGACACGTGGAAAAAACGTACAAAACAAGAGATTGGAGACATCAAGATTTTCGACGAATTTTTGAAGAATTTTCAAATTTTCAGATAGGAGGTTCCAGATAAGGTCAAAAACTACATACTCAGATCTTCACCAAACGTTGCAGGGATACTTTGCATGTCAAGACACGTGGAAAAAACGTACAAAACAAAAGATTGGAGACATCAAGATTTTCGACGAATTTTTTAAGAATTTTCAAATTTTCAGATGGGAGGTTCCAGATAAGGTCAAAAACGACATACTCAGATCTTCACCAAACTTTGCATGGATACATTGGATGTCAAGACACGTGGAAAAAACGTACAAAACAAGAGATTGGAGACATCAAGATTTTGGACGAATTTTTTAAGAATTCTCAAATTTTCAGAAAGGAGGTTCCATATAAGGTCAAAAACTACATACTCAGATCTTCACCAAACTTTGCAGGGATACTTTGGATGTCAAGACACGTGGAAAAAACGTACAAAACAAGAGATTGGGGTCATCAAGATTTTGGACGAATTTTTTAAGAATTTTCAAATTTTCAGATGGGAGGTTCAATATAAGGTCAAAAACTACATACTCAGATCTTCACCAAACTTTGCATGGATACATTGGATGTCAAGACACGTGGAAAAAACATACAAAACATAGGATTCGGAACATCAAGATTTTGGTCGAATTTTTTAAGAATTTTCAAATTTTCAGATAGGAGGTTCCATATAAGGTCAAAAACTACATACTCAGATCTTCACCAAACATTGCAGGAATACATTGGATGTCAAGACACGTGGAAAAAACGTACAAAACAAGAGATTGGGGTCATCAAGATTTTGCACGGATTTTTTAGGAATTTTCAAATTTTCAGATGGGAGGTTCCAGATAAGGTCAAAAACTACATACTCAGATCTTCACCAAACTTTGCAGGGATACATTGGATGTCAAGACACGTGGAAAAAACGTACAAAACAAGAGATTGGAGACATCAAGATTTTGGACGAATTTTTTAAGAATTTTCAAATTTTCAGATAGGAGGTTCCATATAAGGTCAAAAACTACATACTCAGATCTTCACCAAACTTTGCATGGATACATTATGTGTCAAGACACGTGGAAAAAACGTACAAAACAAAAGATTGGAGACATCAAGATTTTGGTCGAATTTTTTAAGAATTTTCAAATTTTCAGATGGGAGGTTCCAGATAAGGTCAAAAACTACATACTCAGATCTTCACCAAACTTTGCAGGGATACATTGGATGTCAAGACACGTGGAAAAAACGTACAAAAAAGAGATTGGAGACATCAAGATTTTGGACCAATTTTTTAACAATTTTCAAATTTTCAGAAAGGATGTTCCAGATAAGGTCAAAAACGACATACTCAGATCTTCACCAAACTTTGCAGGGATACATTGGATATCAAGACACGTGGAAAAAACGTACAAAACAAGAGATTGGAGACATCAAGATTTTGGACGAATTTTTTAAGAATTTTCAAATTTTCAGATAGGAGGTTCCAGATAAGGTCAAAAACTACATACTCAGATCTTCACCAAACTTTGCAGGGATACATTGGATGTCAAGACACGTGGAAAAAACGTACAAAACAAGAGATTGGGGTCATCAAGATTTTGGACGGATTTTTTAGGAATTTTCAAATTTTCAGATGGGAGGTTCCAGATAAGGTCAAAAACTACATACTCAGATCTTCACCAAACATTGCAGGGATACATTGGATGTCAAGACACGTGGAAAAAACGTACAAAACAAGAGATTGGAGACATCAAAATTTTGGACGAATTTTTTAAGAATTTTCAAATTTTCAGATAGGAGGTTCCAGATGAGGTCAAAAACTACATACTCAGATCTTCACCAAACTTTGCAGGAATACTTTGCATGTCAAGACACGTGGAAAAAACGTACAAAACAAGAGATCGGAGACATCAAGATTTTCGACGAATTTTTTAAGAATTTTCAAATTTTCAGATGGGAGGTTCCAGATAAGGTCAAAAACGACATACTCAGATCTTCACCAAACTTTGCATGGATACATTGGATGTCAAGACACGTGGAAAAAACACAAAACATAGGATTGGTGACATCAAGATTTTGGACGAATTTTTTAAGAATTTTCAAATTTTCAGATAGGAGGTTCCATATAAGGTCAAAAACTACATACTCAGATCTTCACCAAACTTTGCAGGGATACATTGGATGTCAAGACACGTGGAAAAAACGTACAAAACAAGAGATTGGAGACATCAAGATTATGGACGAATTTTTTGAGAATTTTCAAATTTTCAGAAAGGAGGTTCCATATAAGGTCAAAAACTACATACTCAGATCTTCACCAAACTTTGCAGGGATACATTGGATGTCAAGACACGTGGAAAAAACGTACAAAACAAGAGATTGGAGACATCAAGATTTTCGACTAATTTTTTAAGAATTTTCAAATTTTCAGAAAGGATGTTCCAGATAAGGTCAAAAACGACATACTCAGATCTTCACCAAACTTTGCAGGGATACATTGGAGGTCGAGACACGTGGAAAAAACGTACAAAAAAAGAGATTGGAGACATCAAGATTTTGGACGAATTTTTTAAGAATTTTCAAATTTTCTGATAGGAGGTCCCAGATAAGGTCAAAAACTACATACTCAGATCTCCACCAAACATTGCAGGGATACATTGGATGTCAAGACACGTGGAAAAAACGTACAAAACAAGAGATTGGAGACATCAAGATTTTCGACGAATTTTTGAAGAATTTTCAAATTTTCAGATAGGAGGTTCCAGATAAGGTCAAAAACTACATACTCAGATCTTCACCAAACGTTGCAGGGATACTTTGCATGTCAAGACACGTGGAAAAAACGTACAAAACAAGAGATTGGAGACATCAAGATTTTCGACGAATTTTTTAAGAATTTTCAAATTTTCAGTTGGGAGGTTCCAGATAAGGTCAAAAACGACATACTCAGATCTTCACCAAACTTTGCATGGATACATTGGATGTCAAGACACGTGGAAAAAACGTACAAAACAAGAGATTGGTATCATCAAGATTTTGCACGGATTTTTTAGGAATTTTCAAATTTTCAGATGGGAGGTTCCAGATAAGGTCAAAAACTACATACTCAGATCTTCACCAAACTTTGCAGGGATACATTGGATGTCAAGACACGTGGAAAAAACGTACAAAACAAGAGATTGGAGACATCAAGATTTTGGACGAATTTTTTAAGAATTTTCAAATTTTCAGATAGGAGGTTCCATATAAGGTCAAAAACTACATACTCAGATCTTCACCAAACTTTGCATGGATACATTATGTGTCAAGACACGTGGAAAAAACGTACAAAACAAAAGATTGGAGACATCAAGATTTTGGTCGAATTTTTTAAGAATTTTCAAATTTTCAGATGGGAGGTTCCAGATAAGGTCAAAAACTACATACTCAGATCTTCACCAAACTTTGCAGGGATACATTGGATGTCAAGACACGTGGAAAAAACGTACAAAAAAGAGATTGGAGACATCAAGATTTTGGACGAATTTTTTAACAATTTTCAAATTTTCAGAAAGGATGTTCCAGATAAGGTCAAAAACGACATACTCAGATCTTCACCAAACTTTGCAGGGATACATTGGATATCAAGACACGTGGAAAAAACGTACAAAACAAGAGATTGGAGACATCAAGATTTTGGACGAATTTTTTAAGAATTTTCAAATTTTCAGATAGGAGGTTCCAGATAAGGTCAAAAACGACATACTCAGATCTTCACCAAACTTTGCAGGGATACATTGGATGTCAAGACACGTGGAAAAAACGTACAAAACAAGAGATTGGGGTCATCAAGATTTTGGACGGATTTTTTAGGAATTTTCAAATTTTCAGATGGGAGGTTCCAGATAAGGTCAAAAACTACATACTCAGATCTTCACCAAACATTGCAGGGATACATTGGATGTCAAGACACGTGGAAAAAACGTACAAAACAAGAGATTGGAGACATCAAAATTTTGGACGAATTTTTTAAGAATTTTCAAATTTTCAGATAGGAGGTTCCAGATGAGGTCAAAAACTACATACTCAGATCTTCACCAAACTTTGCAGGAATACTTTGCATGTCAAGACACGTGGAAAAAACGTACAAAACAAGAGATCGGAGACATCAAGATTTTCGACGAATTTTTTAAGAATTTTCAAATTTTCAGATGGGAGGTTCCAGATAAGGTCAAAAACGACATACTCAGATCTTCACCAAACTTTGCATGGATACATTGGATGTCAAGACACGTGGAAAAAACATACAAAACATAGGATTGGTGACATCAAGATTTTGGACGAATTTTTTAAGAATTTTCAAATTTTCAGATAGGAGGTTCCATATAAGGTCAAAAACTACATACTCAGATCTTCACCAAACTTTGCATGGATACATTATGTGTCAAGACACGTGGAAAAAACGTACAAAACAAAAGATTGGAGACATCAAAATTTTGGTCGAATTTTTTAAGAATTTTCAAATTTTCAGATGGGAGGTTCCAGATAAGGTCAAAAACTACATACTCAGATCTTCACCAAACTTTGCAGGGATACATTGGATGTCAAGACACGTGGAAAAAACGTACAAAAAAGAGATTGGAGACATCAAGATTTTGGACCAATTTTTTAACAATTTTCAAATTTTCAGAAAGGATGTTCCAGATAAGGTCAAAAACGACATACTCAGATCTTCACCAAACTTTGCAGGGATACATTGGATATCAAGACACGTGGAAAAAACGTACAAAACAAGAGATTGGAGACATCAAGATTTTGGACGAATTTTTTAAGAATTTTCAAATTTTCAGATAGGAGGTTCCAGATAAGGTCAAAAACTACATACTCAGATCTTCACCAAACTTTGCAGGGATACATTGGATGTCAAGACACGTGGAAAAAACGTACAAAACAAGAGATTGGGGTCATCAAGATTTTGGACGGATTTTTTAGGAATTTTCAAATTTTCAGATGGGAGGTTCCAGATAAGGTCAAAAACTACATACTCAGATCTTCACCAAACATTGCAGGGATACATTGGATGTCAAGACACGTGGAAAAAACGTACAAAACAAGAGATTGGAGACATCAAAATTTTGGACGAATTTTTTAAGAATTTTCAAATTTTCAGATAGGAGGTTCCAGATGAGGTCAAAAACTACATACTCAGATCTTCACCAAACTTTGCAGGAATACTTTGCATGTCAAGACACGTGGAAAAAACGTACAAAACAAGAGATCGGAGACATCAAGATTTTCGACGAATTTTTTAAGAATTTTCAAATTTTCAGATGGGAGGTTCCAGATAAGGTCAAAAACGACATACTCAGATCTTCACCAAACTTTGCATGGATACATTGGATGTCAAGACACGTGGAAAAAACACAAAACATACGATTGGTGACATCAAGATTTTGGACGAATTTTTTAAGAATTTTCAAATTTTCAGATAGGAGGTTCCATATAAGGTCAAAAACTACATACTCAGATCTTCACCAAACTTTGCAGGGATACATTGGATGTCAAGACACGTGGAAAAAACGTACAAAACAAGAGATTGGAGACATCAAGATTATGGACGAATTTTTTGAGAATTTTCAAATTTTCAGAAAGGAGGTTCCATATAAGGTCAAAAACTACATACTCAGATCTTCACCAAACTTTGCAGGGATACATTGGATGTCAAGACACGTGGAAAAAACGTACAAAACAAGAGATTGGAGACATCAAGATTTTCGACTAATTTTTTAAGAATTTTCAAATTTTCAGAAAGGATGTTCCAGATAAGGTCAAAAACGACATACTCAGATCTTCACCAAACTTTGCAGGGATACATTGGAGGTCGAGACACGTGGAAAAAACGTACAAAAAAAGAGATTGGAGACATCAAGATTTTGGACGAATTTTTTAAGAATTTTCAAATTTTCTGATAGGAGGTCCCAGATAAGGTCAAAAACTACATACTCAGATCTCCACCAAACATTGCAGGGATACATTGGATGTCAAGACACGTGGAAAAAACGTACAAAACAAGAGATTGGAGACATCAAGATTTTCGACGAATTTTTGAAGAATTTTCAAATTTTCAGATAGGAGGTTCCAGATAAGGTCAAAAACTACATACTCAGATCTTCACCAAACGTTGCAGGGATACTTTGCATGTCAAGACACGTGGAAAAAACGTACAAAACAAGAGATTGGAGACATCAAGATTTTCGACGAATTTTTTAAGAATTTTCAAATTTTCAGTTGGGAGGTTCCAGATAAGGTCAAAAACGACATACTCAGATCTTCACCAAACTTTGCATGGATACATTGGATGTCAAGACACGTGGAAAAAACGTACAAAACAAGAGATTGGTATCATCAAGATTTTGCACGGATTTTTTAGGAATTTTCAAATTTTCAGATGGGAGGTTCCAGATAAGGTCAAAAACTACATACTCAGATCTTCACCAAACTTTGCAGGGATACATTGGATGTCAAGACACGTGGAAAAAACGTACAAAACAAGAGATTGGAGACATCAAGATTTTGGACGAATTTTTTAAGAATTTTCAAATTTTCAGATAGGAGGTTCCATATAAGGTCAAAAACTACATACTCAGATCTTCACCAAACTTTGCATGGATACATTATGTGTCAAGACACGTGGAAAAAACGTACAAAACAAAAGATTGGAGACATCAAGATTTTGGTCGAATTTTTTAAGAATTTTCAAATTTTCAGATGGGAGGTTCCAGATAAGGTCAAAAACTACATACTCAGATCTTCACCAAACTTTGCAGGGATACATTGGATGTCAAGACACGTGGAAAAAACGAACAAAAAAGAGATTGGAGACATCAAGATTTTGGACGAATTTTTTAACAATTTTCAAATTTTCAGAAAGGATGTTCCAGATAAGGTCAAAAACGACATACTCAGATCTTCACCAAACTTTGCAGGGATACATTGGATATCAAGACACGTGGAAAAAACGTACAAAACAAGAGATTGGAGACATCAAGATTTTGGACGAATTTTTTAAGAATTTTCAAATTTTCAGATAGGAGGTTCCAGATAAGGTCAAAAACGACATACTCAGATCTTCACCAAACTTTGCAGGGATACATTGGATGTCAAGACACGTGGAAAAAACGTACAAAACAAGAGATTGGGGTCATCAAGATTTTGGACGGATTTTTTAGGAATTTTCAAATTTTCAGATGGGAGGTTCCAGATAAGGTCAAAAACTACATACTCAGATCTTCACCAAACATTGCAGGGATACATTGGATGTCAAGACACGTGGAAAAAACGTACAAAACAAGAGATTGGAGACATCAAAATTTTGGACGAATTTTTTAAGAATTTTCAAATTTTCAGATAGGAGGTTCCAGATGAGGTCAAAAACTACATACTCAGATCTTCACCAAACTTTGCAGGAATACTTTGCATGTCAAGACACGTGGAAAAAACGTACAAAACAAGAGATCGGAGACATCAAGATTTTCGACGAATTTTTTAAGAATTTTCAAATTTTCAGATGGGAGGTTCCAGATAAGGTCAAAAACGACATACTCAGATCTTCACCAAACTTTGCATGGATACATTGGATGTCAAGACACGTGGAAAAAACATACAAAACATAGGATTGGTGACATCAAGATTTTGGACGAATTTTTTAAGAATTTTCAAATTTTCAGATAGGAGGTTCCATATAAGGTCAAAAACTACATACTCAGATCTTCACCAAACTTTGCATGGATACATTATGTGTCAAGACACGTGGAAAAAACGTACAAAACAAAAGATTGGAGACATCAAGATTTTGGTCGAATTTTTTAAGAATTTTCAAATTTTCAGATGGGAGGTTCCAGATAAGGTCAAAAACTACATACTCAGATCTTCACCAAACTTTGCAGGGATACATTGGATGTCAAGACACGTGGAAAAAACGTACAAAAAAGAGATTGGAGACATCAAGATTTTGGACGAATTTTTTAACAATTTTCAAATTTTCAGAAAGGATGTTCCAGATAAGGTCAAAAACGACATACTCAGATCTTCACCAAACTTTGCAGGGATACATTGGATATCAAGACACGTGGAAAAAACGTACAAAACAAGAGATTGGAGACATCAAGATTTTGGACGAATTTTTTAAGAATTTTCAAATTTTCAGATAGGAGGTTCCAGATAAGGTCAAAAACTACATACTCAGATCTTCACCAAACTTTGCAGTGATACATTGGATGTCAAGACACGTGGAAAAAACGTACAAAACAAGAGATTGGGGTCATCAAGATTTTGGACGGATTTTTTAGGAATTTTCAAATTTTCAGATGGGAGGTTCCAGATAAGGTCAAAAACTACATACTCAGATCTTCACCAAACTTTGCAGGGATACATTGGATGTCAAGACACGTGGAAAAAACGTACAAAACAAGAGATTGGGGTCATCAAGATTTTGGACGGATTTTTTAGGAATTTTCAAATTTTCAGATGGGAGGTTCCAGATAAGGTCAAAAACCACATACTCAGATCTTCACCAAACATTGCAGGGATACATTGGATGTCAAGACACGTGGAAAAAACGTACAAAACAAGAGATTGGAGACATCAAAATTTTGGACGAATTTTTTAAGAATTTTCAAATTTTCAGATAGGAGGTTCCAGATGAGGTCAAAAACTACATACTCAGATCTTCACCAAACTTTGCAGGAATACTTTGCATGTCAAGACACGTGGAAAAAACGTACAAAACAAGAGATCGGAGACATCAAGATTTTCGACGAATTTTTTAAGAATTTTCAAATTTTCAGATGGGAGGTTCCAGATAAGGTCAAAAACGACATACTCAGATCTTCACCAAACTTTGCAGGGATACATTGGATGTCAAGACACGTGGAAAAAACATACAAAACATAGGATTGGTGACATCAAGATTTTGGACGAATTTTTTAAGAATTTTCAAATTTTCAGATAGGAGGTTCCATATAAGGTCAAAAACTACATACTCAGATCTTCACCAAACTTTGCAGGGATACATTGGATGTCAAGACACGTGGAAAAAACGTACAAAACAAGAGATTGGAGACATCAAGATTATGGACGAATTTTTTGAGAATTTTCAAATTTTCAGAAAGGAGGTTCCATATAAGGTCAAAAACTACATACTCAGATCTTCACCAAACTTTGCAGGGATACATTGGATGTCAAGACACGTGGAAAAAACGTACAAAACAAGAGATTGGAGACATCAAGATTTTCGACGAATTTTTTAAGAATTTTCAAATTTTCAGAAAGGATGTTCCAGATAAGGTCAAAAACGACATACTCAGATCTTCACCAAACTTTGCAGGGATACATTGGAGGTCGAGACACGTGGAAAAAACGTACAAAACAAGAGATTGGAGACATCAAGATTTTGGACGAATTTTTGAAGAATTTTCAAATTTTCTGATAGGAGGTCCCAGATAAGGTCAAAAACTACATACTCAGATCTCCACCAAACATTGCAGGGATACATTGGATGTCAAGACACGTGGAAAAAACGTACAAAACAAGAGATTGGAGACATCAAGATTTTCGACGAATTTTTGAAGAATTTTCAAATTTTCAGATAGGAGGTTCCAGATAAGGTCAAAAACTACATACTCAGATCTTCACCAAACGTTGCAGGGATACTTTGCATGTCAAGACACGTGGAAAAAACGTACAAAACAAGAGATTGGAGACATCAAGATTTTCGACGAATTTTTTAAGATTTTTCAAATTTTCAGATGGGAGGTTCCAGATAAGGTCAAAAACGACATACTCAGATCTTCACCAAACTTTGCATGGATACATTGGATGTCAAGACACGTGGAAAAAACGTACAAAACAAGAGATTGGGGTCATCAAGATTTTGCACGGATTTTTTAGGAATTTTCAAATTTTCAGATGGGAGGTTCCAGATAAGGTCAAAAACTACATACTCAGATCTTCACCAAACTTTGCAGGGATACATTGGATGTCAAGACACGTGGAAAAAACGTACAAAACAAGAGATTGGAGACATCAAGATTTTGGACGAATTTTTTAAGAATTTTCAAATTTTCAGATAGGAGGTTCCATATAAGGTCAAAAACTACATACTCAGATCTTCACCAAACTTTGCATGGATACATTATGTGTCAAGACACGTGGAAAAAACGTACAAAACAAAAGATTGGAGACATCAAGATTTTGGTCGAATTTTTTAAGAATTTTCAAATTTTCAGATGGGAGGTTCCAGATAAGGTCAAAAACTACATACTCAGATCTTCACCAAACTTTGCAGGGATACATTGGATGTCAAGACACGTGGAAAAAACGTACAAAAAAGAGATTGGAGACATCAAGATTTTGGACGAATTTTTTAACAATTTTCAAATTTTCAGAAAGGATGTTCCATATAAGGTCGAAACGACATACTCAGATCTTCACCAAACTTTTCAGGGATACATTGGATATCAAGACACGTGGAAAAAACGTACAAAACAAGAGATTGGAGACATCAAGATTTTGGACGAATTTTTTAAGAATTTTCAAATTTTCAGATAGGAGGTTCCAGATAAGGTCAAAAACTACATACTCAGATCTTCACCAAACTTTGCAGGGATACATTGGATGTCAAGACACGTGGAAAAAACGTACAAAAAAGAGATTGGAGACATCAAGATTTTGGACGAATTTTTTAACAATTTTCAAATTTTCAGAAAGGATGTTCCAGATAAGGTCAAAAACGACATACTCAGATCTTCACCAAACTTTGCAGGGATACATTGGATGTCAAGACACGTGGAAAAAACGTACAAAACAAGAGATTGGGGTCATCAAGATTTTGGACGGATTTTTTAGGAATTTTCAAATTTTCAGATGGGAGGTTCCAGATAAGGTCAAAAACTACATACTCAGATCTTCACCAAACTTTGCAGGGATACTTTGGATGTCAAGACACGTGGAAAAAACGTACAAAACAAGAGATTGGGGTCATCAAGATTTTGGACGAATTTTTTAACAATTTTCAAATTTTCAGAAAGGAGGTTCCAGATAAGGTCAAAAACTACATACTCAGATCTTCACCAAACTTTGCAGGGATACATTGGATGTCAAGACACGTGGAAAAAACGTACAAAACAAGAGATTGGGGTCATCAAGATTTTGGACGGATTTTTTAGGAATTTTCAAATTTTCAGATGGGAGGTTCCAGATAAGGTCAAAAACTACATACTCAGATCTTCACCAAACATTGCAGGGATACATTGGATGTCAAGACACGTGGAAAAAACGTACAAAACAAGAGATTGGAGACATCAAAATTTTGGACGAATTTTTTAAGAATTTTCAAATTTTCAGATAGGAGGTTCCAGATGAGGTCAAAAACTACATACTCAGATCTTCACCAAACTTTGCAGGAATACTTTGCATGTCAAGACACGTGGAAAAAACGTACAAAACAAGAGATCGGAGACATCAAGATTTTCGACGAATTTTTTAAGAATTTTCAAATTTTCAGATGGGAGGTTCCAGATAAGGTCAAAAACGACATACTCAGATCTTCACCAAACTTTGCAGGGATACATTGGATGTCAAGACACGTGGAAAAAACATACAAAACATAGGATTGGTGACATCAAGATTTTGGACGAATTTTTTAAGAATTTTCAAATTTTCAGATAGGAGGTTCCATATAAGGTCAAAAACTACATACTCAGATCTTCACCAAACTTTGCAGGGATACATTGGATGTCAAGACACGTGGAAAAAACGTACAAAACAAGAGATTGGAGACATCAAGATTATGGACGAATTTTTTGAGAATTTTCAAATTTTCAGAAAGGAGGTTCCATATAAGGTCAAAAACTACATACTCAGATCTTCACCAAACTTTGCAGGGATACATTGGATGTCAAGACACGTGGAAAAAACGTACAAAACAAGAGATTGGAGACATCAAGATTTTCGACGAATTTTTTAAGAATTTTCAAATTTTCAGAAAGGATGTTCCAGATAAGGTCAAAAACGACATACTCAGATCTTCACCAAACTTTGCAGGGATACATTGGAGGTCGAGACACGTGGAAAAAACGTACAAAACAAGAGATTGGAGACATCAAGATTTTGGACGAATTTTTGAAGAATTTTCAAATTTTCTGATAGGAGGTCCCAGATAAGGTCAAAAACTACATACTCAGATCTCCACCAAACATTGAAGGGATACATTGGATGTCAAGACACGTGGAAAAAACGTACAAAACAAGAGATTGGAGACATCAAGATTTTCGACGAATTTTTGAAGAATTTTCAAATTTTCAGATAGGAGGTTCCAGATAAGGTCAAAAACTACATACTCAGATCTTCACCAAACGTTGCAGGGATACTTTGCATGTCAAGACACGTGGAAAAAACGTACAAAACAAGAGATTGGAGACATCAAGATTTTCGACGAATTTTTTAAGATTTTTCAAATTTTCAGATGGGAGGTTCCAGATAAGGTCAAAAACGACATACTCAGATCTTCACCAAACTTTGCATGGATACATTGGATGTCAAGACACGTGGAAAAAACGTACAAAACAAGAGATTGGGGTCATCAAGATTTTGCACGGATTTTTTAGGAATTTTCAAATTTTCAGATGGGAGGTTCCAGATAAGGTCAAAAACTACATACTCAGATCTTCACCAAACTTTGCAGGGATACATTGGATGTCAAGACACGTGGAAAAAACGTACAAAACAAGAGATTGGAGACATCAAGATTTTGGACGAATTTTTTAAGAATTTTCAAATTTTCAGATAGGAGGTTCCATATAAGGTCAAAAACTACATACTCAGATCTTCACCAAACTTTGCATGGATACATTGGATGTCAAGACACGTGGAAAAAACATACAAAACATAGGATTGGTGACATCAAGATTTTGGACGAATTTTTTAAGAATTTTCAAATTTTCAGATAGGAGGTTCCATATAAGGTCAAAAACTACATACTCAGATCTTCACCAAACTTTGCAGGGATACATTGGAGGTCGAGACACGTGGAAAAAAAGTACAAAACAAGAGATTGGGGTCATCAAGATTTTGGACGGATTTTTTAGAAATTTTCAAATTTTCAGATGGGAGGTTCCAGATAAGGTCAAAAACTACATACTCAGATCTTCACCAAACATTGCAGGGATACATTGGATGTCAAGACACGTGGAAAAAACGTACAAAACAAGAGATTGGAGACATCAAGATTTTGGACGAATTTTTTAAGAATTTTCAAATTTTCAGATAGGAGGTTCCAGATGAGGTCAAAAACTACATACTCAGATCTTCACCAAACTTTGCAGGAATACTTTGCATGTCAAGACACGTGGAAAAAACGTACAAAACAAGAGATCGGAGACATCAAGATTTTCGACGAATTTTTTAAGAATTTTCAAATTTTCAGATGGGAGGTTCCAGATAAGGTCAAAAACGACATACTCAGATCTTCACCAAACTTTGCAGGGATCCATTGGAGGTCGAGACACGTGGAAAAAACGTACAAAACAAGAGATTGGAGACATCAAGATTTTGGACGAATTTTTTAAGAATTTTCAAATTTTCAGATAGGAGGTTCCATATAAGGTCAAAAACTACATACTCAGATCTTCACCAAACTTTGCAGGGATACATTGGATGTCAAGACACGTGGAAAAAACGTACAAAACAAGAGATTGGAGACATCAAGATTTTGGACGAATTTTTTAAGAATTCTCAAATTTTCAGAAAGGAGGTTCCATATAAGGTCAAAAACTACATACTCAGATCTTCACCAAACTTTGCAGGGATACTTTGGATGTCAAGACACGTGGAAAAAACGTACAAAACAAGAGATTGGGGTCATCAAGATTTTGGACGAATTTTTTAAGAATTTTCAAATTTTCAGATGGGAGGTTCAATATAAGGTCAAAAACTACATACTCAGATCTTCACCAAACTTTGCATGGATACATTGGATGTCAAGACACGTGGAAAAAACATACAAAACATAGGATTCGGAACATCAAGATTTTGGTCGAATTTTTTAAGAATTTTCAAATTTTCAGATAGGAGGTTCCATATAAGGTCAAAAACTACATACTCAGATCTTCACCAAACATTGCAGGAATACATTGGATGTCAAGACACGTGGAAAAAACGTACAAAACAAGAGATTGGGGTCATCAAGATTTTGCACGGATTTTTTAGGAATTTTCAAATTTTCAGATGGGAGGTTCCAGATAAGGTCAAAAACTACATACTCAGATCTTCACCAAACTTTGCAGGGATACATTGGATGTCAAGACACGTGGAAAAAACGTACAAAACAAGAGATTGGAGACATCAAGATATTGGTCGAATTTTTTAAGAATTTTCAAATTTTCAGATGGGAGGTTCCAGATAAGGTCAAAAACTACATACTCAGATCTTCACCAAACTTTGCAGGGATACATTGGATGTCAAGACACGTGGAAAAAACGTACAAAACAAGAAATAGGAGACATCATGATTTTGGACGAATTTTTTAACAATTTTCAAATTTTCAGAAAGGATGTTCCAGATAAGGTCAAAAACAACATACTCAGATCTTCACCAAACTTTGCAGGGATACATTGGATATCAAGACACGTGAAAAAAACGTACAAAACAAGAGATTGGAGACATCAAGATTTTGGACGAATTTTTTAAGAATTTTCAAATTTTCAGATAGGAGGTTCCAGATAAGATCAAAAACTACATACTCAGATCTTCACCAAACTTTGCAGGGATACATTGGATGTCAAGACACGTGGAAAAAAAGTACAAAACAAGAGATTGGGGTCATCAAGATTTTGGACGGATTTTTTAGGAATTTTCAAATTTTCAGATGGGAGGTTCCAGATAAGGTCAAAAACTACATACTCAGATCTTCACCAAACATTGCAGGGATACATTGGATGTCAAGACACGTGGAAAAAACGTACAAAACAAGAGATTGGAGACATCAAGATTTTGGACGAATTTTTTAAGAATTTTCAAATTTTCAGATAGGAGGTTCCAGATGAGGTCAAAAACTACATACTCAGATCTTCACCAAACTTTGCAGGAATACTTTGCATGTCAAGACACGTGGAAAAAACGTACAAAACAAGAGATCGGAGACATCAAGATTTTCGACGAATTTTTTAAGAATTTTCAAATTTTCAGATGGGAGGTTCCAGATAAGGTCAAAAACGACATACTCAGATCTTCACCAAACTTTGCAGGGATCCATTGGAGGTCGAGACACGTGGAAAAAACGTACAAAACAAGAGATTGGAGACATCAAGATTTTGGACGAATTTTTTAAGAAATTTCAAATTTTCAGATAGGAGGTTCCATATAAGGTCAAAAACTACATACTCAGATCTTCACCAAACTTTGCAGGGATACATTGGATGTCAAGACACGTGGAAAAAACGTACAAAACAAGAGATTGGAGACATCAAGATTTTCGACGAATTTTTTAAGAATTTTCAAATTTTCAGAAAGGATGTTCCAGATAAGGTCAAAAACGACATACTCAGATCTTCACCAAACTTTGCAGGGATCCATTGGAGGTCGAGACACGTGGAAAAAACGTACAAAACAAGAGATTGGAGACATCAAGATTTTGGACGAATTTTTGAAGAATTTTCAAATTTTCAGATAGGAGGTTCCAGATAAGGTCTAAAACTACATACTCAGATCTCCACCAAACATTGCAGGAATACATTGGATGTCAAGACACGTGGAAAAAACGTACAAAACAAGAGATTGGAGACATCAAGATTTTGGACGAATTTTTTAAGAATTTTCAAATTTTCAGATAGGAGGTTCCAGATAAGATCAAAAACTACATACTCAGATCTTCACCAAACTTTGCAGGGATACATTGGATATCAAGACACGTGGAAAAAACGTACAAAACAAGAGATTGGAGACATCAAGATTTTGGACGAATTTTTTAAGAATTTTCAAATTTTCAGATAGGAGGTTCCAGATAAGATCAAAAACTACATACTCAGATCTTCACCAAACTTTGCAGGGATACATTGGATGTCAAGACACGTGGAAAAAAAAGTACAAAACAAGAGATTGGGGTCATCAAGATTTTGGACGGATTTTTTAGGAATTTTCAAATTTTCAGATGGGAGGTTCCAGATAAGGTCAAAAACTACATACTCAGATCTTCACCAAACATTGCAGGGATACATTGGATGTCAAGACACGTGGAAAAAACGTACAAAACAAGAGATTGGAGACATCAAGATTTTGGACGAATTTTTTAAGAATTTTCAAATTTTCAGATAGGAGGTTCCAGATGAGGTCAAAAACTACATACTCAGATCTTCACCAAACTTTGCAGGAATACTTTGCATGTCAAGACACGTGGAAAAAACGTACAAAACAAGAGATCGGAGACATCAAGATTTTCGACGAATTTTTTAAGAATTTTCAAATTTTCAGATGGGAGGTTCCAGATAAGGTCAAAAACGACATACTCAGATCTTCACCAAACTTTGCAGGGATCCATTGGAGGTCGAGACACGTGGAAAAAACGTACAAAACAAGAGATTGGAGACATCAAGATTTTGGACGAATTTTTTAAGAATTTTCAAATTTTCAGATAGGAGGTTCCATATAAGGTCAAAAACTACATACTCAGATCTTCACCAAACTTTGCAGGGATACATTGGATGTCAAGACACGTGGAAAAAACGTACAAAACAAGAGATTGGAGACATCAAGATTTTCGACGAATTTTTTAAGAATTTTCAAATTTTCAGAAAGGATGTTCCAGATAAGGTCAAAAACGACATACTCAGATCTTCACCAAACTTTGCAGGGATCCATTGGAGGTCGAGACACGTGGAAAAAACGTACAAAACAAGAGATTGGAGACATCAAGATTTTGGACGAATTTTTGAAGAATTTTCAAATTTTCAGATAGGAGGTTCCAGATAAGGTCTAAAACTACATACTCAGATCTCCACCAAACATTGCAGGAATACATTGGATGTCAAGACACGTGGAAAAAACGTACAAAACAAGAGATTGGAGACATCAAAATTTTGGACGAATTTTTTAAGAATTTTCAAATTTTCAGATAGGAGGTTCCAGATGAGGTCAAAAACTACATACTCAGATCTTCACCAAACTTTGCAGGAATACTTTGCATGTCAAGACACGTGGAAAAAACGTACAAAACAAGAGATCGGAGACATCAAGATTTTCGACGAATTTTTTAAGAATTTTCAAATTTTCAGATGGGAGGTTCCAGATAAGGTCAAAAACGACATACTCAGATCTTCACCAAACTTTGCATGGATACATTGGATGTCAAGACACGTGGAAAAAACATACAAAACATAGGATTGGTGACATCAAGATTTTGGACGAATTTTTTAAGAATTTTCAAATTTTCAGATAGGAGGTTCCATATAAGGTCAAAAACTACATACTCAGATCTTCACCAAACTTTGCATGGATACATTATGTGTCAAGACACGTGGAAAAAACGTACAAAACAAAAGATTGGAGACATCAAAATTTTGGTCGAATTTTTTAAGAATTTTCAAATTTTCAGATGGGAGGTTCCAGATAAGGTCAAAAACTACATACTCAGATCTTCACCAAACTTTGCAGGGATACATTGGATGTCAAGACACGTGGAAAAAACGTACAAAAAAGAGATTGGAGACATCAAGATTTTGGACGAATTTTTTAACAATTTTCAAATTTTCAGAAAGGATGTTCCAGATAAGGTCAAAAACGACATACTCAGATCTTCACCAAACTTTGCAGGGATACATTGGATATCAAGACACGTGGAAAAAACGTACAAAACAAGAGATTGGAGACATCAAGATTTTGGACGAATTTTTTAAGAATTTTCAAATTTTCAGATAGGAGGTTCCAGATAAGGTCAAAAACTACATACTCAGATCTTCACCAAACTTTGCAGGGATACATTGGATGTCAAGACACGTGGAAAAAACGTACAAAACAAGAGATTGGGGTCATCAAGATTTTGGACGGATTTTTTAGGAATTTTCAAATTTTCAGATGGGAGGTTCCAGATAAGGTCAAAAACTACATACTCAGATCTTCACCAAACTTTGCAGGGATACATTGGATGTCAAGACACGTGGAAAAAACGTACAAAACAAGAGATTGGGGTCATCAAGATTTTGGACGGATTTTTTAGGAATTTTCAAATTTTCAGATGGGAGGTTCCAGATAAGGTCAAAAACCACATACTCAGATCTTCACCAAACATTGCAGGGATACATTGGATGTCAAGACACGTGGAAAAAACGTACAAAACAAGAGATTGGAGACATCAAAATTTTGGACGAATTTTTTAAGAATTTTCAAATTTTCAGATAGGAGGTTCCAGATGAGGTCAAAAACTACATACTCAGATCTTCACCAAACTTTGCAGGAATACTTTGCATGTCAAGACACGTGGAAAAAACGTACAAAACAAGAGATCGGAGACATCAAGATTTTCGACGAATTTTTTAAGAATTTTCAAATTTTCAGATGGGAGGTTCCAGATAAGGTCAAAAACGACATACTCAGATCTTCACCAAACTTTGCAGGGATACATTGGATGTCAAGACACGTGGAAAAAACATACAAAACATAGGATTGGTGACATCAAGATTTTGGACGAATTTTTTAAGAATTTTCAAATTTTCAGATAGGAGGTTCCATATAAGGTCAAAAACTACATACTCAGATCTTCACCAAACTTTGCAGGGATACATTGGATGTCAAGACACGTGGAAAAAACGTACAAAACAAGAGATTGGAGACATCAAGATTATGGACGAATTTTTTGAGAATTTTCAAATTTTCAGAAAGGAGGTTCCATATAAGGTCAAAAACTACATACTCAGATCTTCACCAAACTTTGCAGGGATACATTGGATGTCAAGACACGTGGAAAAAACGTACAAAACAAGAGATTGGAGACATCAAGATTTTCGACGAATTTTTTAAGAATTTTCAAATTTTCAGAAAGGATGTTCCAGATAAGGTCAAAAACGACATACTCAGATCTTCACCAAACTTTGCAGGGATACATTGGAGGTCGAGACACGTGGAAAAAACGTACAAAACAAGAGATTGGAGACATCAAGATTTTGGACGAATTTTTGAAGAATTTTCAAATTTTCTGATAGGAGGTCCCAGATAAGGTCAAAAACTACATACTCAGATCTCCACCAAACATTGCAGGGATACATTGGATGTCAAGACACGTGGAAAAAACGTACAAAACAAGAGATTGGAGACATCAAGATTTTCGACGAATTTTTGAAGAATTTTCAAATTTTCAGATAGGAGGTTCCAGATAAGGTCAAAAACTACATACTCAGATCTTCACCAAACGTTGCAGGGATACTTTGCATGTCAAGACACGTGGAAAAAACGTACAAAACAAGAGATTGGAGACATCAAGATTTTCGACGAATTTTTTAAGATTTTTCAAATTTTCAGATGGGAGGTTCCAGATAAGGTCAAAAACGACATACTCAGATCTTCACCAAACTTTGCATGGATACATTGGATGTCAAGACACGTGGAAAAAACGTACAAAACAAGAGATTGGGGTCATCAAGATTTTGCACGGATTTTTTAGGAATTTTCAAATTTTCAGATGGGAGGTTCCAGATAAGGTCAAAAACTACATACTCAGATCTTCACCAAACTTTGCAGGGATACATTGGATGTCAAGACACGTGGAAAAAACGTACAAAACAAGAGATTGGAGACATCAAGATTTTGGACGAATTTTTTAAGAATTTTCAAATTTTCAGATAGGAGGTTCCATATAAGGTCAAAAACTACATACTCAGATCTTCACCAAACTTTGCATGGATACATTATGTGTCAAGACACGTGGAAAAAACGTACAAAACAAAAGATTGGAGACATCAAGATTTTGGTCGAATTTTTTAAGAATTTTCAAATTTTCAGATGGGAGGTTCCAGATAAGGTCAAAAACTACATACTCAGATCTTCACCAAACTTTGCAGGGATACATTGGATGTCAAGACACGTGGAAAAAACGTACAAAAAAGAGATTGGAGACATCAAGATTTTGGACGAATTTTTTAACAATTTTCAAATTTTCAGAAAGGATGTTCCATATAAGGTCGAAACGACATACTCAGATCTTCACCAAACTTTTCAGGGATACATTGGATATCAAGACACGTGGAAAAAACGTACAAAACAAGAGATTGGAGACATCAAGATTTTGGACGAATTTTTTAAGAATTTTCAAATTTTCAGATAGGAGGTTCCAGATAAGGTCAAAAACTACATACTCAGATCTTCACCAAACTTTGCAGGGATACATTGGATGTCAAGACACGTGGAAAAAACGTACAAAAAAGAGATTGGAGACATCAAGATTTTGGACGAATTTTTTAACAATTTTCAAATTTTCAGAAAGGATGTTCCAGATAAGGTCAAAAACGACATACTCAGATCTTCACCAAACTTTGCAGGGATACATTGGATATCAAGACACGTGGAAAAAACGTACAAAACAAGAGATTGGAGACATCAAGATTTTGGACGAATTTTTTAAGAATTTTCAAATTTTCAGATAGGAGGTTCCAGATAAGGTCAAAAACTACATACTCAGATCTTCACCAAACTTTGCAGGGATACATTGGATGTCAAGACACGTGGAAAAAACGTACAAAACAAGAGATTGGGGTCATCAAGATTTTGGACGGATTTTTTAGGAATTTTCAAATTTTCAGATGGGAGGTTCCAGATAAGGTCAAAAACTACATACTCAGATCTTCACCAAACATTGCAGGGATACATTGGATGTCAAGACACGTGGAAAAAACGTACAAAACAAGAGATTGGAGACATCAAGATTTTGGACGAATTTTTTAAGAATTTTCAAATTTTCAGATAGGAGGTTCCAGATGAGGTCAAAAACTACATACTCAGATCTTCACCAAACTTTGCAGGAATACTTTGCATGTCAAGACACGTGGAAAAAACGTACAAAACAAGAGATCGGAGACATCAAGATTTTCGACGAATTTTTTAAGAATTTTCAAATTTTCAGATGGGAGGTTCCAGATAAGGTCAAAAACGACATACTCAGATCTTCACCAAACTTTGCAGGGATACATTGGATGTCAAGACACGTGGAAAAAACATACAAAACATAGGATTGGTGACATCAAGATTTTGGACGAATTTTTTAAGAATTTTCAAATTTTCAGATAGGAGGTTCCATATAAGGTCAAAAACTACATACTCAGATCTTCACCAAACTTTGCAGGGATACATTGGATGTCAAGACACGTGGAAAAAACGTACAAAACAAGAGATTGGAGACATCAAGATTATGGACGAATTTTTTGAGAATTTTCAAATTTTCAGAAAGGAGGTTCCATATAAGGTCAAAAACTACATACTCAGATCTTCACCAAACTTTGCAGGGATACATTGGATGTCAAGACACGTGGAAAAAACGTACAAAACAAGAGATTGGAGACATCAAGATTTTCGACGAATTTTTTAAGAATTTTCAAATTTTCAGAAAGGATGTTCCAGATAAGGTCAAAAACGACATACTCAGATCTTCACCAAACTTTGCAGGGATACATTGGAGGTCGAGACACGTGGAAAAAACGTACAAAACAAGAGATTGGAGACATCAAGATTTTGGACGAATTTTTGAAGAATTTTCAAATTTTCTGATAGGAGGTCCCAGATAAGGTCAAAAACTACATACTCAGATCTCCACCAAACATTGCAGGGATACATTGGATGTCAAGACACGTGGAAAAAACGTACAAAACAAGAGATTGGAGACATCAAGATTTTCGACGAATTTTTGAAGAATTTTCAAATTTTCAGATAGGAGGTTCCAGATAAGGTCAAAAACTACATACTCAGATCTTCACCAAACGTTGCAGGGATACTTTGCATGTCAAGACACGTGGAAAAAACGTACAAAACAAGAGATTGGAGACATCAAGATTTTCGACGAATTTTTTAAGATTTTTCAAATTTTCAGATGGGAGGTTCCAGATAAGGTCAAAAACGACATACTCAGATCTTCACCAAACTTTGCATGGATACATTGGATGTCAAGACACGTGGAAAAAACGTACAAAACAAGAGATTGGGGTCATCAAGATTTTGCACGGATTTTTTAGGAATTTTCAAATTTTCAGATGGGAGGTTCCAGATAAGGTCAAAAACTACATACTCAGATCTTCACCAAACTTTGCAGGGATACATTGGATGTCAAGACACGTGGAAAAAACGTACAAAACAAGAGATTGGAGACATCAAGATTTTGGACGAATTTTTTAAGAATTTTCAAATTTTCAGATAGGAGGTTCCATATAAGGTCAAAAACTACATACTCAGATCTTCACCAAACTTTGCATGGATACATTGGATGTCAAGACACGTGGAAAAAACATACAAAACATAGGATTGGTGACATCAAGATTTTGGACGAATTTTTTAAGAATTTTCAAATTTTCAGATAGGAGGTTCCATATAAGGTCAAAAACTACATACTCAGATCTTCACCAAACTTTGCAGGGATACATTGGAGGTCGAGACACGTGGAAAAAAAGTACAAAACAAGAGATTGGGGTCATCAAGATTTTGGACGGATTTTTTAGGAATTTTCAAATTTTCAGATGGGAGGTTCCAGATAAGGTCAAAAACTACATACTCAGATCTTCACCAAACATTGCAGGGATACATTGGATGTCAAGACACGTGGAAAAAACGTACAAAACAAGAGATTGGAGACATCAAGATTTTGGACGAATTTTTTAAGAATTTTCAAATTTTCAGATAGGAGGTTCCAGATGAGGTCAAAAACTACATACTCAGATCTTCACCAAACTTTGCAGGAATACTTTGCATGTCAAGACACGTGGAAAAAACGTACAAAACAAGAGATCGGAGACATCAAGATTTTCGACGAATTTTTTAAGAATTTTCAAATTTTCAGATGGGAGGTTCCAGATAAGGTCAAAAACGACATACTCAGATCTTCACCAAACTTTGCAGGGATCCATTGGAGGTCGAGACACGTGGAAAAAACGTACAAAACAAGAGATTGGAGACATCAAGATTTTGGACGAATTTTTTAAGAATTTTCAAATTTTCAGATAGGAGGTTCCATATAAGGTCAAAAACTACATACTCAGATCTTCACCAAACTTTGCAGGGATACATTGGATGTCAAGACACGTGGAAAAAACGTACAAAACAAGAGATTGGAGACATCAAGATTTTGGACGAATTTTTTAAGAATTCTCAAATTTTCAGAAAGGAGGTTCCATATAAGGTCAAAAACTACATACTCAGATCTTCACCAAACTTTGCAGGGATACTTTGGATGTCAAGACACGTGGAAAAAACGTACAAAACAAGAGATTGGGGTCATCAAGATTTTGGACGAATTTTTTAAGAATTTTCAAATTTTCAGATGGGAGGTTCAATATAAGGTCAAAAACTACATACTCAGATCTTCACCAAACTTTGCATGGATACATTGGATGTCAAGACACGTGGAAAAAACATACAAAACATAGGATTCGGAACATCAAGATTTTGGTCGAATTTTTTAAGAATTTTCAAATTTTCAGATAGGAGGTTCCATATAAGGTCAAAAACTACATACTCAGATCTTCACCAAACATTGCAGGAATACATTGGATGTCAAGACACGTGGAAAAAACGTACAAAACAAGAGATTGGGGTCATCAAGATTTTGCACGGATTTTTTAGGAATTTTCAAATTTTCAGATGGGAGGTTCCAGATAAGGTCAAAAACTACATACTCAGATCTTCACCAAACTTTGCAGGGATACATTGGATGTCAAGACACGTGGAAAAAACGTACAAAACAAGAGATTGGAGACATCAAGATATTGGTCGAATTTTTTAAGAATTTTCAAATTTTCAGATGGGAGGTTCCAGATAAGGTCAAAAACTACATACTCAGATCTTCACCAAACTTTGCAGGGATACATTGGATGTCAAGACACGTGGAAAAAACGTACAAAACAAGAGATAGGAGACATCATGATTTTGGACGAATTTTTTAACAATTTTCAAATTTTCAGAAAGGATGTTCCAGATAAGGTCAAAAACAACATACTCAGATCTTCACCAAACTTTGCAGGGATACATTGGATATCAAGACACGTGAAAAAAACGTACAAAACAAGAGATTGGAGACATCAAGATTTTGGACGAATTTTTTAAGAATTTTCAAATTTTCAGATAGGAGGTTCCAGATAAGATCAAAAACTACATACTCAGATCTTCACCAAACTTTGCAGGGATACATTGGATGTCAAGACACGTGGAAAAAAAGTACAAAACAAGAGATTGGGGTCATCAAGATTTTGGACGGATTTTTTAGGAATTTTCAAATTTTCAGATGGGAGGTTCCAGATAAGGTCAAAAACTACATACTCAGATCTTCACCAAACATTGCAGGGATACATTGGATGTCAAGACACGTGGAAAAAACGTACAAAACAAGAGATTGGAGACATCAAGATTTTGGACGAATTTTTTAAGAATTTTCAAATTTTCAGATAGGAGGTTCCAGATGAGGTCAAAAACTACATACTCAGATCTTCACCAAACTTTGCAGGAATACTTTGCATGTCAAGACACGTGGAAAAAACGTACAAAACAAGAGATCGGAGACATCAAGATTTTCGACGAATTTTTTAAGAATTTTCAAATTTTCAGATGGGAGGTTCCAGATAAGGTCAAAAACGACATACTCAGATCTTCACCAAACTTTGCAGGGATCCATTGGAGGTCGAGACACGTGGAAAAAACGTACAAAACAAGAGATTGGAGACATCAAGATTTTGGACGAATTTTTTAAGAAATTTCAAATTTTCAGATAGGAGGTTCCATATAAGGTCAAAAACTACATACTCAGATCTTCACCAAACTTTGCAGGGATACATTGGATGTCAAGACACGTGGAAAAAACGTACAAAACAAGAGATTGGAGACATCAAGATTTTCGACGAATTTTTTAAGAATTTTCAAATTTTCAGAAAGGATGTTCCAGATAAGGTCAAAAACGACATACTCAGATCTTCACCAAACTTTGCAGGGATCCATTGGAGGTCGAGACACGTGGAAAAAACGTACAAAACAAGAGATTGGAGACATCAAGATTTTGGACGAATTTTTGAAGAATTTTCAAATTTTCAGATAGGAGGTTCCAGATAAGGTCTAAAACTACATACTCAGATCTCCACCAAACATTGCAGGAATACATTGGATGTCAAGACACGTGGAAAAAACGTACAAAACAAGAGATTGGAGACATCAAGATTTTGGACGAATTTTTTAAGAATTTTCAAATTTTCAGATAGGAGGTTCCAGATAAGATCAAAAACTACATACTCAGATCTTCACCAAACTTTGCAGGGATACATTGGATATCAAGACACGTGGAAAAAACGTACAAAACAAGAGATTGGAGACATCAAGATTTTGGACGAATTTTTTAAGAATTTTCAAATTTTCAGATAGGAGGTTCCAGATAAGATCAAAAACTACATACTCAGATCTTCACCAAACTTTGCAGGGATACATTGGATGTCAAGACACGTGGAAAAAAAAGTACAAAACAAGAGATTGGGGTCATCAAGATTTTGGACGGATTTTTTAGGAATTTTCAAATTTTCAGATGGGAGGTTCCAGATAAGGTCAAAAACTACATACTCAGATCTTCACCAAACATTGCAGGGATACATTGGATGTCAAGACACGTGGAAAAAACGTACAAAACAAGAGATTGGAGACATCAAGATTTTGGACGAATTTTTTAAGAATTTTCAAATTTTCAGATAGGAGGTTCCAGATGAGGTCAAAAACTACATACTCAGATCTTCACCAAACTTTGCAGGAATACTTTGCATGTCAAGACACGTGGAAAAAACGTACAAAACAAGAGATCGGAGACATCAAGATTTTCGACGAATTTTTTAAGAATTTTCAAATTTTCAGATGGGAGGTTCCAGATAAGGTCAAAAACGACATACTCAGATCTTCACCAAACTTTGCAGGGATCCATTGGAGGTCGAGACACGTGGAAAAAACGTACAAAACAAGAGATTGGAGACATCAAGATTTTGGACGAATTTTTTAAGAATTTTCAAATTTTCAGATAGGAGGTTCCATATAAGGTCAAAAACTACATACTCAGATCTTCACCAAACTTTGCAGGGATACATTGGATGTCAAGACACGTGGAAAAAACGTACAAAACAAGAGATTGGAGACATCAAGATTTTCGACGAATTTTTTAAGAATTTTCAAATTTTCAGAAAGGATGTTCCAGATAAGGTCAAAAACGACATACTCAGATCTTCACCAAACTTTGCAGGGATCCATTGGAGGTCGAGACACGTGGAAAAAACGTACAAAACAAGAGATTGGAGACATCAAGATTTTGGACGAATTTTTGAAGAATTTTCAAATTTTCAGATAGGAGGTTCCAGATAAGGTCTAAAACTACATACTCAGATCTCCACCAAACATTGCAGGAATACATTGGATGTCAAGACACGTGGAAAAAACGTACAAAACAAGAGATTGGAGACATCAAGATTTTCGACGAATTTTTGAAGAATTTTCAAATTTTCAGATAGGAGGTTCCAGATAAGGTCAAAAACTACATACTCAGATCTTCACCAAACGTTGCAGGGGTACTTTGCATGTCAAGACACGTGGAAAAAACGTACAAAACAAAAGATTGGAGACATCAAGATTTTCGACGAATTTTTTAAGAATTTTCAAATTTTCAGATGGGAGGTTCCAGATAAGGTCAAAAACGACATACTCAGATCTTCACCAAACTTTGCATGGATACATTGGATGTCAAGACACGTGGAAAAAACGTACAAAACAAGAGATTGGAGACATCAAGATTTTGGACGAATTTTTTAAGAATTCTCAAATTTTCAGAAAGGAGGTTCCATATAAGGTCAAAAACTACATACTCAGATCTTCACCAAACTTTGCAGGGATACTTTGGATGTCAAGACACGTGGAAAAAACGTACAAAACAAGAGATTGGGGTCATCAAGATTTTGGACGAATTTTTTAAGAATTTTCAAATTTTCAGATGGGAGGTTCAATATAAGGTCAAAAACTACATACTCAGATCTTCACCAAACTTTGCATGGATACATTGGATGTCAAGACACGTGGAAAAAACATACAAAACATAGGATTCGGAACATCAAGATTTTGGTCGAATTTTTTAAGAATTTTCAAATTTTCAGATAGGAGGTTCCATATAAGGTCAAAAACTACATACTTAGATCTTCACCAAACATTGCAGGAATACATTGGATGTCAAGACACGTGGAAAAAACGTACAAAACAAGAGATTGGGGTCATCAAGATTTTGCACGGATTTTTTAGGAATTTTCAAATTTTCAGATGGGAGGTTCCAGATAAGGTCAAAAACTACATACTCAGATCTTCACCAAACTTTGCAGGGATACATTGGATGTCAAGACACGTGGAAAAAACGTACAAAACAAGAGATTGGAGACATCAAGATTTTGGACGAATTTTTTAAGAATTTTCAAATTTTCAGATAGGAGGTTCCATATAAGGTCAAAAACTACATACTCAGATCTTCACCAAACTTTGCATGGATACATTATGTGTCAAGACACGTGGAAAAAACGTACAAAACAAAAGATTGGAGACATCAAGATTTTGGTCGAATTTTTTAAGAATTTTCAAATTTTCAGATGGGAGGTTCCAGATAAGGTCAAAAACTACATACTCAGATCTTCACCAAACTTTGCAGGGATACATTGGATGTCAAGACACGTGGAAAAAACGTACAAAACAAGAGATTGGAGACATCAAGATTTTGGACGAATTTTTTAAGAATTTTTAAATTTTCAGATAGGAGGTTCCATATAAGGTCAAAAACTACATACTCAGATCTTCACCAAACTTTGCATGGATACATTATGTGTCAAGACACGTGGAAAAAACGTACAAAACAAGAGATTGGAGACATCAAGATATTGGTCGAATTTTTTAAGAATTTTCAAATTTTCAGATGGGAGGTTCCAGATAAGGTCAAAAACTACATACTCAGATCTTCACCAAACTTTGCAGGGATACATTGGATGTCAAGACACGTGGAAAAAACGTACAAAACAAGAGATAGGAGACATCAAGATTTTGGACGAATTTTTTAACAATTTTCAAATTTTCAGAAAGGATGTTCCAGATAAGGTCAAAAACAACATACTCAGATCTTCACCAAACTTTGCAGGGATACATTGGATATCAAGACACGTGGAAAAAACGTACAAAACAAGAGATTGGAGACATCAAGATTTTGGACGAATTTTTTAAGAATTTTCAAATTTTCAGATAGGAGGTTCCAGATAAGATCAAAAACTACATACTCAGATCTTCACCAAACTTTGCAGGGATACATTGGATGTCAAGACACGTGGAAAAAAAGTACAAAACAAGAGATTGGGGTCATCAAGATTTTGGACGGATTTTTTAGGAATTTTCAAATTTTCAGATGGGAGGTTCCAGATAAGGTCAAAAACTACATACTCAGATCTTCACCAAACATTGCAGGGATACATTGGATGTCAAGACACGTGGAAAAAACGTACAAAACAAGAGATTGGAGACATCAAGATTTTGGACGAATTTTTTAAGAATTTTCAAATTTTCAGATAGGAGGTTCCAGATGAGGTCAAAAACTACATACTCAGATCTTCACCAAACTTTGCAGGAATACTTTGCATGTCAAGACACGTGGAAAAAACGTACAAAACAAGAGATCGGAGACATCAAGATTTTCGACGAATTTTTTAAGAATTTTCAAATTTTCAGATGGGAGGTTCCAGATAAGGTCAAAAACGACATACTCAGATCTTCACCAAACTTTGCAGGGATCCATTGGAGGTCGAGACACGTGGAAAAAACGTACAAAACAAGAGATTGGAGACATCAAGATTTTGGACGAATTTTTTAAGAATTTTCAAATTTTCAGATAGGAGGTTCCATATAAGGTCAAAAACTACATACTCAGATCTTCACCAAACTTTGCAGGGATACATTGGATGTCAAGACACGTGGAAAAAACGTACAAAACAAGAGATTGGAGACATCAAGATTTTCGACGAATTTTTTAAGAATTTTCAAATTTTCAGAAAGGATGTTCCAGATAAGGTCAAAAACGACATACTCAGATCTTCACCAAACTTTGCAGGGATCCATTGGAGGTCGAGACACGTGGAAAAAACGTACAAAACAAGAGATTGGAGACATCAAGATTTTGGACGAATTTTTGAAGAATTTTCAAATTTTCAGATAGGAGTTTCCAGATAAGGTCTAAAACTACATACTCAGATCTCCACCAAACATTGCAGGAATACATTGGATGTCAAGACACGTGGAAAAAACGTACAAAACAAGAGATTGGAGACATCAAGATTTTCGACGAATTTTTGAAGAATTTTCAAATTTTCAGATAGGAGGTTCCAGATAAGGTCAAAAACTACATACTCAGATCTTCACCAAACGTTGCAGGGATACTTTGCATGTCAAGACACGTGGAAAAAACGTACAAAACAAAAGATTGGAGACATCAAGATTTTCGACGAATTTTTTAAGAATTTTCAAATTTTCAGATGGGACTTTCCAGATAAGGTCAAAAACGACATACTCAGATCTTCACCAAACTTTGCATGGATACATTGGATGTCAAGACACGTGGAAAAAACGTACAAAACAAGAGATTGGAGACATCAAGATTTTGGACGAATTTTTTAAGAATTCTCAAATTTTCAGAAAGGAGGTTCCATATAAGGTCAAAAACTACATACTCAGATCTTCACCAAACTTTGCAGGGATACTTTGGATGTCAAGACACGTGGAAAAAACGTACAAAACAAGAGATTGGGGTCATCAAGATTTTGGACGAATTTTTTAAGAATTTTCAAATTTTCAGATGGGAGGTTCAATATAAGGTCAAAAACTACATACTCAGATCTTCACCAAACTTTGCATGGATACATTGGATGTCAAGACACGTGGAAAAAACATACAAAACATAGGATTCGGAACATCAAGATTTTGGTCGAATTTTTTAAGAATTTTCAAATTTTCAGATAGGAGGTTCCATATAAGGTCAAAAACTACATACTCAGATCTTCACCAAACATTGCAGGAATACATTGGATGTCAAGACACGTGGAAAAAACGTACAAAACAAGAGATTGGGGTCATCAAGATTTTGCACGGATTTTTTAGGAATTTTCAAATTTTCAGATGGGAGGTTCCAGATAAGGTCAAAAACTACATACTCAGATCTTCACCAAACTTTGCAGGGATACATTGGATGTCAAGACACGTGGAAAAAACGTACAAAACAAGAGATTGGAGACATCAAGATTTTGGACGAATTTTTTAAGAATTTTCAAATTTTCAGATAGGAGGTTCCATATAAGGTCAAAAACTACATACTCAGATCTTCACCAAACTTTGCATGGATACATTATGTGTCAAGACACGTGGAAAAAACGTACAAAACAAAAGATTGGAGACATCAAGATTTTGGTCGAATTTTTTAAGAATTTTCAAATTTTCAGATGGGAGGTTCCAGATAAGGTCAAAAACTACATACTCAGATCTTCACCAAACTTTGCAGGGATACATTGGATGTCAAGACACGTGGAAAAAACGTACAAAACAAGAGATAGGAGACATCAAGATTTTGGACGAATTTTTTAACAATTTTCAAATTTTCAGAAAGGATGTTCCAGATAAGGTCAAAAACAACATACTCAGATCTTCACCAAACTTTGCAGGGATACATTGGATGTCAAGACACGTGGAAAAAACGTACAAAACAAGAGATTGGAGACATCAAGATTTTGGACGAATTTTTTAAGAATTTTCAAATTTTCAGATAGGAGGTTCCATATAAGGTCAAAAACTACATACTCAGATCTTCACCAAACTTTGCATGGATACATTATGTGTCAAGACACGTGGAAAAAACGTACAAAACAAAAGATTGGAGACATCAAGATTTTGGTCGAATTTTTTAAGAATTTTCAAATTTTCAGATGGGAGGTTCCAGATAAGGTCAAAAACTACATACTCAGATCTTCACCAAACTTTGCAGGGATACATTGGATGTCAAGACACGTGGAAAAAACGTACAAAACAAGAGATTGGAGACATCAAGATTTTGGACGAATTGTTTAAGAATTTTTAAATTTTCAGATAGGAGGTTCCATATAAGGTCAAAAACTACATACTCAGATCTTCACCAAACTTTGCATGGATACATTATGTGTCAAGACACGTGGAAAAAACGTACAAAACAAGAGATTGGAGACATCAAGATATTGGTCGAATTTTTTAAGAATTTTCAAATTTTCAGATGGGAGGTTCCAGATAAGGTCAAAAACTACATACTCAGATCTTCACCAAACTTTGCAGGGATACATTGGATGTCAAGACACGTGGAAAAAACGTACAAAACAAGAGATAGGAGACATCAAGAATTTGGACGAATTTTTTAACAATTTTCAAATTTTCAGAAAGGATGTTCCAGATAAGGTCAAAAACTACATACTCAGATCTTCACCAAACTTTGCAGGGATACATTGGATGTCAAGACACGTGGAAAAAACGTACAAAACAAGAGATAGGAGACATCAAGATTTTGGACGAATTTTTTAACAATTTTCAAATTTTCAGAAAGGATGTTCCAGATAAGGTCAAAAACGACATACTCAGATCTTCACCAAACTTTGCAGGGATACATTGGATATCAAGACACGTGGAAAAAACGTACAAAACAAGAGATTGGAGACATCAAGATTTTGGACGAATTTTTTAAGAATTTTCAAATTTTCAGATAGGAGGTTCCAGATAAGGTCAAAAACTACATACTCAGATCTTCACCAAACTTTGCAGGGATACATTGGATGTCAAGACACGTGGAAAAAACGTACAAAACAAGAGATTGGAGACATCAAGATTTTGGACGAATTTTTTAAGAATTTTCAAATTTTCAGATAGGAGGTTCCAGATGAGGTCAAAAACTACATACTCAGATCTTCACCAAACTTTGCAGGAATACTTTGCATGTCAAGACACGTGGAAAAAACGTACAAAACAAGAGATCGGAGACATCAAGATTTTGGACGAATTTTTTAAGAATTTTCAAATTTTCAGATGGGAGGTTCCAGATAAGGTCAAAAACTACATACTCAGATCTTCACCAAACATTGCAGGGATACATTGGATGTCAAGACACGTGGAAAAAACGTACAAAACAAGAGATTGGAGACATCAAGATTTTGGACGAATTTTTTAAGAATTTTCAAATTTTCAGATAGGAGGTTCCAGATGAGGTCAAAAACTACATACTCAGATCTTCACCAAACTTTGCAGGAATACTTTGCATGTCAAGACACGTGGAATAAACGTACAAAACAAGAGATCGGAGACATCAAGATTTTCGACGAATTTTTTAAGAATTTTCAAATTTTCAGATGGGAGGTTCCAGATAAGGTCAAAAACGACATACTCAGATCTTCACCAAACTTTGCAGGGATCCATTGGAGGTCGAGACACGTGGAAAAAACGTACAAAACAAGAGATGGAGACATCAAGATTTTGGACGAATTTTTTAAGAATTTTCAAATTTTCAGATATGAGGTTCCATATAAGGTCAAAAACTACATACTCAGATCTTCACCAAACTTTGCAGGGATACATTGGATGTCAAGACACGTGGAAAAAACGTACAAAACAAGAGATTGGACATAATCAAGATTTTCGACGAATTTTTTAAGAATTTTCAAATTTTCAGAAAGGATGTTCCAGTTAAGGTCAAAAACGACATACTCAGATCTTCACCAAACTTTGCAGGGATCCATTGGAGGTCGAGACACGTGGAAAAAACGTACAAAACAAGAGATTGGAGACATCAAGATTTTGGACGAATTTTTGAAGAATTTTCAAATTTTCAGATAGGAGGTTCAAGATAAGGTCTAAAACTACATACTCAGATCTCCACCAAACATTGCAGGAATACATTGGATGTCAAGACACGTGGAAAAAACGTACAAAACAAGAGATTGGAGACATCAAGATTTTCGACGAATTTTTGAAGAATTTTCAAATTTTCAGATAGGAGGTTCCAGATAAGGTCAAAAACTACATACTCAGATCTTCACCAAACGTTGCAGGGATACTTTGCATGTCAAGACACGTGGAAAAAACGTACAAAACAAAAGATTGGAGACATCAAGATTTTCGACGAATTTTTTAAGAATTTTCAAATTTTCAGATGGGAGGTTCCAGATAAGGTCAAAAACGACATACTCAGATCTTCACCAAACTTTGCATGGATACATTGGATGTCAAGACACGTGGAAAAAACGTACAAAACAAGAGATTGGAGACATCAAGATTTTCGACGAATTTTTTAAGAATTTTCAAATTTTCAGATGGGAGGTTCCAGATAAGGTCAAAAACTACATACTCAGATCTTCACCAAACTTTGCAGGGATACATTGGATGTCAAGACACGTGGAAAAAACGTACAAAACAAGAGATTGGAGACATCAAGATTTTGGACGAATTTTTTAAGAATTTTCAAATTTTCAGATAGGAGGTTCCATATAAGGTCAAAAACTACATACTCAGATCTTCACCAAACTTTGCATGGATACATTATGTGTCAAGACACGTGGAAAAAACGTACAAAACAAAAGATTGGAGACATCAAGATTTTGATCGAATTTTTTAAGAATTTTCAAATTTTCAGATGGGAGGTTCCAGATAAGGTCAAAAACTACATACTCAGATCTTCACCAAACTTTGCAGGGATACATTGGATGTCAAGACACGTGGAAAAAACGTACAAAAAAGAGATTGGAGACATCAAGATTTTGGACGAATTTTTTAACAATTTTCAAATTTTCAGAAAGGATGTTCCAGATAAGGTCAAAAACGACATACTCAGATCTTCACCAAACTTTGCAGGGATACATTGGATATCAAGACACGTGGAAAAAACGTACAAAACAAGAGATTGGAGACATCAAGATTTTGGACGAATTTTTTAAGAATTTTCAAATTTTCAGATAGGAGGTTCCAGATAAGGTCAAAAACTACATACTCAGATCTTCACCAAACTTTGCAGGGATACATTGGATGTCAAGACACGTGGAAAAAACGTACAAATCAAGAGATTGGGGTCATCAAGATTTTGGACGGATTTTTTAGGAATTTTCAAATTTTCAGATGGGAGGTTCCAGATAAGGTCAAAAACTACATACTCAGATCTTCACCAAACATTGCAGGGATACATTGCATGTCAAGACACGTGGAAAAAACGTACAAAACAAGAGATTGGAGACATCAAAATTTTGGACGAATTTTTTAAGAATTTTCAAATTTTCAGATAGGAGGTTCCAGATGAGGTCAAAAACTACATACTCAGATCTTCACCAAACTTTGCAGGAATACTTTGCATGTCAAGACACGTGGAAAAAACGTACAAAAGAAGAGATTGGAGACATCAAGATTTTGGTCGAATTTTTTAAGAATTTTCAAATTTTCAGATGGGAGGTTCCAGATAAGGTCAAAAACTACATACTCAGATCTTCACCAAACTTTGCAGGGATACATTGGATGTCAAGACACGTGGAAAAAACGTACAAAACAAGAGATAGGAGACATCAAGATTTTGGACGAATTTTTTAACAATTTTCAAATTTTCAGAAAGGATGTTCCAGATAAGGTCAAAAACGACATACTCAGATCTTCACCAAACTTTGCAGGGATACATTGGATATCAAGACACGTGGAAAAAACGTACAAAACAAGAGATTGGAGACATCAAGATTTTGGACGAATTTTTTAAGAATTTTCAAATTTTCAGATAGGAGGTTCCAGATAAGGTCAAAAACTACATACTCAGATCTTCACCAAACTTTGCAGGGATACATTGGATGTCAAGACACGTGGAAAAAACGTACAAAACAAGAGATTGGGGTCATCAAGATTTTGGACGAATTTTTAAAGAATTTTCAAATTTTCAGATAGGAGGTTCCAGATGAGGTCAAAAACTACATAGTCAGATCTTCACCAAACTTTGCAGGAATACTTTGCACGTCAAGACACGTGGAAAAAACGTACAAAACAAGAGATCGGAGACATCAAGATTTTCGACGAATTTTTTAAGAATTTTCAAATTTTCAGATGGGAGGTTCCAGATAAGGTCAAAAACGACATACTCAGATCTTCACCAAACTTTGCATGGATACATTGGATGTCAAGACACGTGGAAAAAACATACAAAACATAGGATTGGTGACATCAAGATTTTGGACGAATTTTTTAAGAATTTTCAAATTTTCAGATAGGAGGTTCCATATAAGGTCAAAAACTACATACTCAGATCTTCACCAAACTTTGCAGGGATACATTGGATGTCAAGACACGTGGAAAAAACGTACAAAACAAGAGATTGGAGACATCAAGATTTTCGACGAATTTTTTAAGAATTTTCAAATTTTCAGAAAGGATGTTCCAGATAAGGTCAAAAACGACATACTCAGATCTTCACCAAACTTTGCAGGGATACATTGGAGGTCGAGACACGTGGAAAAAACGTACAAAACAAGAGATTGGAGACATCAAGATTTTGGACGAATTTTTGAAGAATTTTCAAATTTTCAGATAGGAGGTTCCAGATAAGGTCAAAAACTACATACTCAGATCTCAACCAAACATTGCAGGGATACATTGGATGTCAAGACACGTGGAAAAAACGTACAAAACAAGAGATTGGAGACATCAAGATTTTCGACGAATTTTTGAAGAATTTTCAAATTTTCAGATAGGAGGTTCCAGATAAGGTCAAAAACTACATACTCAGATCTTCACCAAACGTTGCAGGGATACTTTGCATGTCAAGACACGTGGAAAAAACGTACAAAACAAGAGATTGGAGACATCAAGATTTTCGACGAATTTTTTAAGAATTTTCAAATTTTCAGATGGGAGGTTCCAGATAAGGTCAAAAACGACATACTCAGATCTTCACCAAACTTTGCATGGATACATTGGATGTCAAGACACCTTGAAAAAACGTACAAAACAAGAGATTGGAGACATCAAGATTTTCGACGAATTTTTTAAGAATTTTCAAATTTTCAGAAAGGATGTTCCAGATAAGGTCAAAAACGACATACTCAGATCTTCACCAAACTTTGCAGGGATACATTGGAGGTCGAGACACGTGGAAAAAACGTACAAAACAAGAGATTGGAGACATCAAGATTTTGGACGAATTTTTGAAGAATTTTCAAATTTTCAGATAGGAGGTTCCAGATAAGGTCAAAAACTACATACTCAGATCTCAACCAAACATTGCAGGGATACATTGGATGTCAAGACACGTGGAAAAAACGTACAAAACAAGAGATTGGAGACATCAAGATTTTCGACGAATTTTTGAAGAATTTTCAAATTTTCAGATAGGAGGTTCCAGATAAGGTCAAAAACTACATACTCAGATCTTCACCAAACGTTGCAGGGATACTTTGCATGTCAAGACACGTGGAAAAAACGTACAAAACAAGAGATTGGAGACATCAAGATTTTCGACGAATTTTTTAAGAATTTTCAAATTTTCAGATGGGAGGTTCCAGATAAGGTCAAAAACGACATACTCAGATCTTCACCAAACTTTGCATGGATACATTGGATGTCAAGACACGTGGAAAAAACGTACAAAACAAGAGATTGGAGACATCAAGATTTTGGACGAATTTTTTAAGAATTCTCAAATTTTCAGAAAGGAGGTTCCATATAAGGTCAAAAACTACAAACTCAGATCTTCACCAAACTTTGCAGGGATACATTGGATGTCAAGACACGTGGAAAAAACGTACAAAACAAGAGATTGGGGTCATCAAGATTTTGGACGAATTTTTTAAGAATTTTCAAATTTTCAGAAAGGAGGTTCCATATAAGGTCAAAAACTACATACTCAGATCTTCACCAAACTTTGCAGGGATACATTGGATGTCAAGACACGTGGAAAAAACGTACAAAACAAGAGATTGGAGACATCAAGATTTTGGACGAATTTTTTAAGAATTTTCAAATTTTCAGATAGGAGGTTCCAGATGAGGTCAAAAACTACATACTCAGATCTTCACCAAACTTTGCAGGAATACTTTGCATGTCAAGACACGTGGAAAAAACGTACAAAACAAGAGATCGGAGACATCAAGATTTTCGACGAATTTTTTAAGAATTTTCAAATTTTCAGATGGGAGGTTCCAGATAAGGTCAAAAACGACATACTCAGATCTTCACCAAACTTTGCAGGGATCCATTGGAGGTCGAGACACGTGGAAAAAACGTACAAAACAAGAGATTGGAGACATCAAGATTTTGGACGAATTTTTTAAGAATTTTCAAATTTTCAGATAGGAGGTTCCATATAAGGTCAAAAACTACATACTCAGATCTTCACCAAACTTTGCAGGGATACATTGGATGTCAAGACACGTGGAAAAAACGTACAAAACAAGAGATTGGAGACATCAAGATTTTCGACGAATTTTTTAAGAATTTTCAAATTTTCAGAAAGGATGTTCCAGATAAGGTCAAAAACGACATACTCAGATCTTCACCAAACTTTGCAGGGATCCATTGGAGGTCGAGACACGTGGAAAAAACGTACAAAACAAGAGATTGGAGACATCAAGATTTTGGACGAATTTTTGAAGAATTTTCAAATTTTCAGATAGGAGGTTCCAGATAAGGTCTAAAACTACATACTCAGATCTCCACCAAACATTGCAGGAATACATTGGATGTCAAGACACGTGGAAAAAACGTACAAAACAAGAGATTGGAGACATCAAGATTTTCGACGAATTTTTGAAGAATTTTCAAATTTTCAGATAGGAGGTTCCAGATAAGGTCAAAAACTACATACTCAGATCTTCACCAAACGTTGCAGGGATACTTTGCATGTCAAGACACGTGGAAAAAACGTACAAAACAAGAGATTGGAGACATCAAGGTTTTCGACGAATTTTTTAAGAATTTTCAAATTTTCAGATGGGAGGTTCCAGATAAGGTCAAAAACGACATACTCAGATCTTCACCAAACTTTGCATGGATACATTGGATGTCAAGACACGTGGAAAAAACATACAAAACATAGGATTGGGGACATCAAGATTTTGGTCGAATTTTTTAAGAATTTTCAAATTTTCAGATAGGAGGTTCCATATAAGGTCAAAAACTACATACTCAGATCTTCACCAAACTTTGCAGGGATACATTGGATGTCAAGACACGTGGAAAAAACATACAAGACCTCGGATTGGGGACATCAAGATTTTGGTCAAATTTTTTAAGAATTTTCAAATTTTCAGGTTCCATATAAGGTCAAAAACTACATACTCAGATCTTCATCAAACTTTGCAGGGATACATTGGATGTCAAGACACGTGGAAAAAACGTACAAAACAAGAGATTGGAGACATCAAGATTTTGGACGAATTTTTTAAGAATTTTCAAATTTTCAGATAGGAGGTTCCATATAAGGTCAAAAACTACATACTCAGATCTTCACCAAACATTGCAGGGATACATTGGAGGTCAAGACACGTGGAAAAAACGTACAAAACAAGAGATTGGAGACATCAAGATCTTGGACGAATTTTTTAAAAATTTTCAAATTTTCAGATAGGAGGTTCCAGATAAGGTCTAAAACTACATACTCAGATCTTCACCAAACTTTGCAGGGATACATTGGATGTCAAGACACGTGGAAAAACATACAAAACATAGGATTGGGGATATCAAGATTTTGGTCAAATTTTTTAAGAATTTTCAAATTTTCAGATAGGAGGTTCCATATAAGGTCAAAAACTACATACTCAGATCTTCACCAAACGTTGCAGGTATACTTTGCATGTCAAGACACGTGGAAAAAACGTACAAAACAAGAGATTGGAGACATCAAGATTTTCGACAAATTTTTTAAGAATTTTCAAATTTTCAGATGGGAGGTTCCAGATAAGGTCAAAAACGACATACTCAGATCTTCACCAAACTTTGCATGGATACATTGGATGTCAAGACACGTGGAAAAAACGTACAAAACAAGAAATTGGAGACATCAAGATTTTGGACGAATTTTTTAAGAATTTTCAAATTTTCAGAAAGGAGGTTCCGTATAAGGTCAAAAACTACATACTCAGATCTTCACCAAACTTTGCAGGGATACATTGGATGTCAAGACACGTGGAAAAAACCTATAAAACAAGAGATTGGGGTCATCAAGATTTTGGACGGATTTCTTAGGAATTTTCGAATTTTCAGATGGGAGGTTCCATATAAGGTCAAAAACTACATACTCAGATCTTCACCAAACTTTGCAGGGATACATTGGATGTCAAGACACGTGGAAAAAACGTACAAAACAAGAGATTGGAGACATCAAGATTTTGGACGAATTTTTGAAGAATTTTCAAATTTTCAGATAGGAGGTTCCAGATAAGGTCAAAAACTACATACTCAGATCTTCACCAAACGTTGCAGGGATACTTTGCATGTCAAGACACGTGGAAAAAACGTACAAAACAAGACATTGGAGACATCAAGATTTTCGACGAATTTTTTAAGAATTTTCAAATTTTCAGATGGGAGGTTCCAGATAAGGTCAAAAACGACATACTCAGATCTTCACCAAACTTTGCATGGATACATTGGATGTCAAGACACGTGGAAAAAACGTACAAAACAAGAGATTGGAGACATAAAGATTTTGGACGAATTTTTTAAGAATTTTCAAATTTTCAGATAGGAGGTTCCAGATGAGGTCAAAAACTACATACTCAGATCTTCACCAAACTTTGCAGGAATACTTTGCATGTCAAGACACGTGGAAAAAAAAGTACAAAACAAGGGATCGGAGACATCAAGATTTTGGACGAATTTTTTAAGAATTTTCAAATTTTCAGATAGGAGGTTCCAGATGAGGTCAAAAACTACATACTCAGATCTTCAACAAACTTTGAAGGAATACTTTGCATGTCAAGACACGTGGAAAAAACGTACAAAACAAGGGATCGGAGACATCAAGATTTTCGACGATTTTTTTAAGAATTTTCAAATTTTCAGATGGGAGGTTCCAGATAAGGTCAAAAACGACATACTCAGATCTTCACCAAACTTTGCATGGATACATTGGATGTCAAGACACGTGGAAAAAACATACAAAACATAGGATTGGTGACATCAAGATTTTGGACGAATTTTTTAAGAATTTTCAAATTTTCAGAAAGGAGGTTCCATATAAGGTCAAAAACTACATACTCAGATCTTCACCAAACTTTGCAGGGATACATTGGATGTCAAGACACGTGGAAAAAACGTACAAAACAAGAGATTGGAGACATCAAGATTTTCGACGAATTTTTTAAGAATTTTCAAATTTTCAGATAGGAGGTTCCAGATAAGGTCAAAAACTACATACTCAGATCTCCACCAAACATTGCAGGGATACATTGGATGTCAAGACACGTGGAAAAAACGTACAAAACAAGAGATTGGAGACATCAAGATTTTCGACGAATTTTTGAAGAATTTTCAAATTTTCAGATAGGAGGTTCCAGATAAGGTCAAAAACTACATACTCAGATCTTCACCAAACGTTGCAGGGATACTTTGCATGTCAAGACACGTGGAAAAAACGTACAAAACAAGAGATTGGAGACATCAAGGTTTTCGACGAATTTTTTAAGAATTTTCAAATTTTCAGATGGGAGGTTCCAGATAAGGTCAAAAACGACATACTCAGATCTTCACCAAACTTTGCATGGATACATTGGATGTCAAGACACGTGGAAAAAACATACAAAACATAGGATTGGGGACATCAAGATTTTGGTCGAATTTTTTAAGAATTTTCAAATTTTCAGATAGGAGGTTCCATATAAGGTCAAAAACTACATACTCAGATCTTCACCAAACTTTGCAGGGATACATTGGATGTCAAGACACGTGGAAAAAACATACAAGACCTAGGATTGGGGACATCAAGATTTTGGTCAAATTTTTTAAGAATTTTCAAATTTTCAGGTTCCATATAAGGTCAAAAACTACATACTCAGATCTTCACCAAACTTTGCAGGGATACATTGGATGTCAAGACACGTGGAAAAAACGTACAAAACAAGAGATTGGAGACATCAAGATTTTGGACGAATTTTTTAAGAATTTTCAAATTTTCAGATAGGAGGTTCCATATAAGGTCAAAAACTACATACTCAGATCTTCACCAAACATTGCAGGGATACATTGGAGGTCAAGACACGTGGAAAAAACGTACAAAACAAGAGATTGGAGACATCAAGATCTTGGACGAATTTTTTAAAATTTTTCAAATTTTCAGATAGGAGGTTCCAGATAAGGTCTAAAACTACATACTCAGATCTTCACCAAACTTTGCAGGGATACATTGGATGTCAAGACACGTGGAAAAAACATACAAAACATAGGATTGGGGATATCAAGATTTTGGTCAAATTTTTTAAGAATTTTCAAATTTTCAGATAGGAGGTTCCATATAAGGTCAAAAACTACATACTCAGATCTTCACCAAACGTTGCAGGTATACTTTGCATGTCAAGACACGTGGAAAAAACGTACAAAACAAGAGATTGGAGACATCAAGATTTTCGACAAATTTTTTAAGAATTTTCAAATTTTCAGATGGGAGGTTCCAGATAAGGTCAAAAACGACATACTCAGATCTTCACCAAACTTTGCATGGATACATTGGATGTCAAGACACGTGGAAAAAACGTACAAAACAAGAAATTGGAGACATCAAGATTTTGGACGAATTTTTTAAGAATTTTCAAATTTTCAGAAAGGAGGTTCCGTATAAGGTCAAAAACTACATACTCAGATCTTCACCAAACTTTGCAGGGATACATTGGATGTCAAGACACGTGGAAAAAACGTATAAAACAAGAGATTGGGGTCATCAAGATTTTGGACGGATTTTTTAGGAATTTTCGAATTTTCAGATGGCAGGTTCCATATAAGGTCAAAAACTACATACTCAGATCTTCACCAAACTTTGCAGGGATACATTGGATGTCAAGACACGTGGAAAAAACGTACAAAACAAGAGATTGGAGACATCAAGATTTTGGACGAATTTTTGAAGAATTTTCAAATTTTCAGATAGGAGGTTCCAGATAAGGTCAAAAACTACATACTCAGATCTTCACCAAACGTTGCAGGGATACTTTGCATGTCAAGACACGTGGAAAAAACGTACAAAACAAGACATTGGAGACATCAAGATTTTCGACGAATTTTTTAAGAATTTTCAAATTTTCAGATGGGAGGTTCCAGATAAGGTCAAAAACGACATACTCAGATCTTCACCAAACTTTGCATGGATACATTGGATGTCAAGACACGTGGGAAAAACGTACAAAACAAGAAATTGGAGACATCAAGATTTTGGACGAATTTTTTAAGAATTTTCAAATTTTCAGAAAGGAGGTTCCGTATAAGGTCAAAAACTACATACTCAGATCTTCACCAAACTTTGCAGGGATACATTGGATGTCAAGACACGTGGAAAAAACGTACAAAACAAGAGATTGGAGACATCAAGATTTTGAACGAATTTTTTAAGAAATTTCAAATTTTCAGATAGGAGGTTCCATATAAGGTCAAAAACTACATACTCAGATCTTCACCAAACATTGCAGGGATACATTGGATGTCAAGACACGTGGAAAAAACATACAAAACATAGGATTGGGGACATCAAGATTTTGGTGGAATTTTTTAAGAATTTTCAAATTTTCAGATAGGAGGATCCATATAAGGTCAAAAACTACATACTCAGATCTTCACCAAACTTTGCAGGGATACATTGGATGTCAAGACACGTGGAAAAACGTACAAAACAAGAGATTGGAGACATCAAGATTTTGGACGATTTTTTTAAGAATTTTCAAATTTTCAGATAGGAGGTTCCAGATAAGGTCAAAAAATACATACACAGATCTTCACCAAACTTTGCAGGGATACATTGGATGTCAAGACACGTGGAAAAAACGTACAAAACAAGAGATTGGAGACATCAAGATTTTGGACGAATTTTTGAGGAATTTTCAAATTTTCAGAAATGAGGTGCCAGATAAGGTCAAAAACTACATACTCAGATCTTCACCAAACTTTGCAGGGATACATTGGATGTCAAGACACGTGGGAAAAACGTACAAAACAAGAGATTGGAGACATCAAGATTTTGGACGAATTTTTGAGGAATTTTCAAATTTTCAGAAATGAGGTGCCAGATAAGGTCAAAAACTACATACTCAGATCTTCACCAAACTTTGCAGGGATACATTGGATGTCAAGACACGTGGAAAAAACGTACAAAACAAGAGATTGGAGACATCAAGATCTTGGACGAATTTTTTAAAAATTTTCAAATTTTCAGATAGGAGGTTCCAGATAAGGTCTAAAACTACATACTCAGATCTTCACCAAACTTTGCAGGGATACATTGGATGTCAAGACACGTGGAAAAAACATACAAAACATAGGATTGGGGATATCAAGATTTTGGTCAAATTTTTTAAGAATTTTCAAATTTTCAGATAGGAGGTTCCATATAAGGTCAAAAACTACATACTCAGATCTTCACCAAACGTTGCAGGGATACTTTGCATGTCAAGACACGTGGAAAAAACGAACAAAACAAGAGATTGGAGACATCAAGATTTTCGACAAATTTTTTAAGAATTTTCAAATTTTCAGATGGGAGGTTCCAGATAAGGTCAAAAACGACATACTCAGATCTTCACCAAACTTTGCATGGATACATTGGATGTCAAGACACGTGGAAAAAACGTACAAAACAAGAAATTGGAGACATCAAGATTTTGGACGAATTTTTTAAGAATTTTCAAATTTTCAGAAAGGAGGTTCCGTATAAGGTCAAAAACTACATACTCAGATCTTCACCAAACTTTGCAGGGATACATTGGATGTCAAGACACGTGGAAAAAACGTATAAAACAAGAGATTGGGGTCATCAAGATTTTGGACGGATTTTTTAGGAATTTTCGAATTTTCAGATGGCAGGTTCCATATAAGGTCAAAAACTACATACTCAGATCTTCACCAAACTTTGCAGGGATACATTGGATGTCAAGACACGTGGAAAAAACGTACAAAACAAGAGATTGGAGACATCAAGATTTTGAACGAATTTTTTAAGAATTTTCAAATTTTCAGAAAGGAGGTTCCGTATAAGGTCAAAAACTACATACTCAGATCTTCACCAAACTTTGCAGGGATACATTGGATGTCAAGACACGTGGAAAAAACGTACAAAACAAGAGATTGGAGACATCAAGATTTTGAACGAATTTTTTAAGAAATTTCAAATTTTCAGATAGGAGGTTCCATATAAGGTCAAAAACTACATACTCAGATCTTCACCAAACATTGCAGGGATACATTGGATGTCAAGACACGTGGAAAAAATGTACAAAACAAGAGATTGGAGACATCAAGATTTTCGACGGATTTTTTAAGAATTTTCAAATTTTCAGATAGGAGGTTCCATATAAGGTCAAAAACTACATACTCAGATCTTCACCAAACTTAGCAGGGATACATTGGATGTCAAGACACGTGGAAAAAACATACAAGACATAGGATTGGGGACATCAAGATTTGGTCAAATTTTTTAAGAATTTTCAAATTTTCAGATAGGAGGTTCCATATAAGGTCAAAAACTACATACTCAGATCTTCACCAAACATTGCAGGGATACATTGTATGTCAAGACACGTGGAAAAAATGTACAAAACAAGAGATTGGAGACATCAAGATTTTCGACGGATTTTTTAAGAATTTTTAAATTTTCAGATGGGAGGTTCCAGATAAGGTCAAAAACGACATACTCAGATCTTCACCAAACTTTGCATGGATACATTGGATGTCAAGACACGTGGAAAAAACATACAAAACATAGGATTGGGGACATCAAGATTTTGGTGGAATTTTTTAAGAATTTTCAAATTTTCAGATAGGAGGTTCCATATAAGGTCAAAAACTACATACTCAGATCTTCACCAAACTTTGCAGGGATACATTGGATGTCAAGACACGTGGAAAAACGTACAAAACAAGAGATTGAAGACATCAAGATTTTGGACGATTTTTTTAAGAATTTTCAAATTTTCAGATAGGAGGTTCCAGATAAGGTCAAAAACGACATACTCAGATCTTCACCAAACTTTGCAGGGATACATTGGATGTCAAGACACGTGGAAAAAACGTACAAAACAAGAGATTGGAGACATCAAGATTTTGGACGAATTTTTGAGGAATTTTCAAATTTTCAGAAATGAGGTGCCAGATAAGGTCAAAAACTACATACTCAGATCTTCACCAAACTTTGCAGGGATACATTGGATGTCAAGACACGTGGGAAAAACGTACAAAACAAGAGATTGGAGACATCAAGATTTTGGACGAATTTTTGAGGAATTTTCAAATTTTCAGAAATGAGGTGCCAGATAAGGTCAAAAACTACATACTCAGATCTTCACCAAACTTTGCAGGGATACATTGGATGTCAAGACACGTGGAAAAAACGTACAAAACAAGAGATTGGAGACATCAAGATTTTGGACGAATTTTTTAAGAATTTTCAAATTTTCAGATAGGTGGTTCCAGATGAGGTCAAAAACTACATACTCAGATCTTCACCAAACTTTGCAGGAATACTTTGCATGTCAAGACACGTGGAAAAAACGTACAAAACAAGAGATCGGAGACATCAAGATTTTCGACGACTTTTTTAAGAATTTTCAAATTTTCAGATAGGAGGTTCCAGATAAGGTCAAAAACGACATACTCAGATCTTCACCAAACTTTGCAAGGATACATTGGATGTCAAGACACGTGGAAAAAACGTACAAAACAAGAGATTGGAGACATCAAGATTTTGGACGAATTTTTTAAGAATTTTCAAATTTTCAGAAAGGATGTTCCAGATAAGGTCAAAAACGACATACTCAGATCTTCACCAAACTTTGCAGGGATACATTGGAGGTCGAGACACGTGGAAAAAACGTACAAAACAAGAGATTGGAGACAACAAGATTTTGGACGAATTTTTTAAAAATTTTCAATTTTTCAGATAGGAGGTTCCAGATAAGGTCAAAAACTACATACTCAGATCTTCACCAAACTTTGCAGGGATACATTGGATGTCAAGACACGTGGAAAAAACATACAAAACATAGGATTGGTGACATCAAGATTTTGGACGAATTTTTTAAGAATTTTCAAATTTTCAGATAGGAGGTTCCATATAAGGTCAAAAACTACATACTCAGATCTTCACCAAACTTTGCAGGGATACATTGGATGTCAAGACACGTGGAAAAAACGTACAAAACAAGAGATTGGAGACATCAAGATTTTCGACGAATTTTTTAAGAATTTTCAAATTTTCAGAAAGGATGTTCCAGATAAGGTCAAAAACGACATACTCAGATCTTCACCAAACTTTGCAGGGATACATTGGAGGTCGAGACACGTGGAAAAAACGTACAAAACAAGAGATTGGAGACATCAAGATTTTGGACGAATTTTTGAAGAATTTTCAAATTTTCAGATAGGAGGTTCCAGATAAGGTCAAAAACTACATACTCAGATCTCAACCAAACATTGCAGGGATACATTGGATGTCAAGACACGTGGAAAAAACGTACAAAACAAGAGATTGGAGACATCAAGATTTTCGACGAATTTTTGAAGAATTTTCAAATTTTCAGATAGGAGGTTCCAGATAAGGTCAAAAACTACATACTCAGATCTTCACCAAACGTTGCAGGGATACTTTGCATGTCAAGACACGTGGAAAAAACGTACAAAACAAGAGATTGGAGACATCAAGATTTTCGACGAATTTTTTAAGAATTTTCAAATTTTCAGATGGGAGGTTCCAGATAAGGTCAAAAACGACATACTCAGATCTTCACCAAACTTTGCATGGATACATTGGATGTCAAGACACGTGGAAAAAACGTACAAAACAAGAGATTGGAGACATCAAGATTTTGGACGAATTTTTTAAGAATTCTCAAATTTTCAGAAAGGAGGTTCCATATAAGGTCAAAAACTACAAACTCAGATCTTCACCAAACTTTGCAGGGATACATTGGATGTCAAGACACGTGGAAAAAACGTACAAAACAAGAGATTGGGGTCATCAAGATTTTGGACGAATTTTTTAAGAATTTTCAAATTTTCAGAAAGGAGGTTCCATATAAGGTCAAAAACTACATACTCAGATCTTCACCAAACTTTGCAGGGATACATTGAATGTCAAGACACGTGGAAAAAACGTACAAAACAAGAGATTGGGGTCATCAAGATTTTGGACGGATTTTTTAGGAATTTTCAAATTTTCAGATGGGAGGTTCCAGATAAGGTCAAAAACTACATACTCAGATCTTCACCAAACTTTGCAGGGATACATTGGATGTCAAGACACGTGGAAAAAACGTACAAAACAAGAGATTGGAGACATCAAGATTTTGGACGAATTTTTTAAGAATTTTTAAATTTTCAGATAGGAGGTTCCATATAAGGTCAAAAACTACATACTCAGATCTTCACCAAACTTTGCATGGATACATTATGTGTCAAGACACGTGGAAAAAACGTACAAAACAAGAGATTGGAGACATCAAGATATTGGTCGAATTTTTTAAGAATTTTCAAATTTTCAGATGGGAGGTTCCAGATAAGGTCAAAAACTACATACTCAGATCTTCACCAAACTTTGCAGGGATACATTGGATGTCAAGACACGTGGAAAAAACGTACAAAACAAGAGATAGGAGACATCAAGATTTTGGACGAATTTTTTAACAATTTTCAAATTTTCAGAAAGGATGTTCCAGATAAGGTCAAAAACGACATACTCAGATCTTCACCAAACTTTGCAGGGATACATTGGATATCAAGACACGTGGAAAAAACGTACAAAACAAGAGATTGGAGACATCAAGATTTTGGACGAATTTTTTAAGAATTTTCAAATTTTCAGATAGGAGGTTCCAGATAAGATCAAAAACTACATACTCAGATCTTCACCAAACTTTGCAGGGATACATTGGATGTCAAGACACGTGGGAAAAACGTACAAAACAAGAGATTGGAGACATCAAGATTTTGGACGAATTTTTGAGGAATTTTCAAATTTTCAGAAATGAGGTGCCAGATAAGGTCAAAAACTACATACTCAGATCTTCACCAAACTTTGCAGGGATACATTGGATGTCAAGACACGTGGAAAAAACGTACAAAACAAGAGATTGGAGACATCAAGATTTTGGACGAATTTTTTAAGAATTTTCAAATTTTCAGATAGGTGGTTCCAGATGAGGTCAAAAACTACATACTCAGATCTTCACCAAACTTTGCAGGAATACTTTGCATGTCAAGACACGTGGAAAAAACGTACAAAACAAGAGATCGGAGACATCAAGATTTTCGACGACTTTTTTAAGAATTTTCAAATTTTCAGATAGGAGGTTCCAGATAAGGTCAAAAACGACATACTCAGATCTTCACCAAACTTTGCAAGGATACATTGGATGTCAAGACACGTGGAAAAAACGTACAAAACAAGAGATTGGAGACATCAAGATTTTCGACGAATTTTTTAAGAATTTTCAAATTTTCAGATAGGAGGTTCCAGATAAGGTCAAAAACTACATACTCAGATCTCCACCAAACATTGCAGGGATACATTGGATGTCAAGACACGTGGAAAAAACGTACAAAACAAGAGATTGGAGACATCAAGATTTTCGACGAATTTTTGAAGAATTTTCAAATTTTCAGATAGGAGGTTCCAGATAAGGTCAAAAACTACATACTCAGATCTTCACCAAACGTTGCAGGGATACTTTGCATGTCAAGACACGTGGAAAAAACGTACAAAACAAGAGATTGGAGACATCAAGGTTTTCGACGAATTTTTTAAGAATTTTCAAATTTTCAGATGGGAGGTTCCAGATAAGGTCAAAAACGACATACTCAGATCTTCACCAAACTTTGCATGGATACATTGGATGTCAAGACACGTGGAAAAAACATACAAAACATAGGATTGGGGACATCAAGATTTTGGTCGAATTTTTTAAGAATTTTCAAATTTTCAGATAGGAGGTTCCATATAAGGTCAAAAACTACATACTCAGATCTTCACCAAACTTTGCAGGGATACATTGGATGTCAAGACACGTGGAAAAAACATACAAGACCTAGGATTGGGGACATCAAGATTTTGGTCAAATTTTTTAAGAATTTTCAAATTTTCAGGTTCCATATAAGGTCAAAAACTACATACTCAGATCTTCACCAAACTTTGCAGGGATACATTGGATGTCAAGACACGTGGAAAAAACGTACAAAACAAGAGATTGGAGACATCAAGATTTTGGACGAATTTTTTAAGAATTTTCAAATTTTCAGATAGGAGGTTCCATATAAGGTCAAAAACTACATACTCAGATCTTCACCAAACATTGCAGGGATACATTGGAGGTCAAGACACGTGGAAAAAACGTACAAAACAAGAGATTGGAGACATCAAGATCTTGGACGAATTTTTTAAAATTTTTCAAATTTTCAGATAGGAGGTTCCAGATAAGGTCTAAAACTACATACTCAGATCTTCACCAAACTTTGCAGGGATACATTGGATGTCAAGACACGTGGAAAAAACATACAAAACATAGGATTGGGGATATCAAGATTTTGGTCAAATTTTTTAAGAATTTTCAAATTTTCAGATAGGAGGTTCCATATAAGGTCAAAAACTACATACTCAGATCTTCACCAAACGTTGCAGGTATACTTTGCATGTCAAGACACGTGGAAAAAACGTACAAAACAAGAGATTGGAGACATCAAGATTTTCGACAAATTTTTTAAGAATTTTCAAATTTTCAGATGGGAGGTTCCAGATAAGGTCAAAAACGACATACTCAGATCTTCACCAAACTTTGCATGGATACATTGGATGTCAAGACACGTGGAAAAAACGTACAAAACAAGAAATTGGAGACATCAAGATTTTGGACGAATTTTTTAAGAATTTTCAAATTTTCAGAAAGGAGGTTCCGTATAAGGTCAAAAACTACATACTCAGATCTTCACCAAACTTTGCAGGGATACATTGGATGTCAAGACACGTGGAAAAAACGTATAAAACAAGAGATTGGGGTCATCAAGATTTTGGACGGATTTTTTAGGAATTTTCGAATTTTCAGATGGCAGGTTCCATATAAGGTCAAAAACTACATACTCAGATCTTCACCAAACTTTGCAGGGATACATTGGATGTCAAGACACGTGGAAAAAACGTACAAAACAAGAGATTGGAGACATCAAGATTTTGGACGAATTTTTGAAGAATTTTCAAATTTTCAGATAGGAGGTTCCAGATAAGGTCAAAAACTACATACTCAGATCTTCACCAAACGTTGCAGGGATACTTTGCATGTCAAGACACGTGGAAAAAACGTACAAAACAAGACATTGGAGACATCAAGATTTTCGACGAATTTTTTAAGAATTTTCAAATTTTCAGATGGGAGGTTCCAGATAAGGTCAAAAACGACATACTCAGATCTTCACCAAACTTTGCATGGATACATTGGATGTCAAGACACGTGGGAAAAACGTACAAAACAAGAAATTGGAGACATCAAGATTTTGGACGAATTTTTTAAGAATTTTCAAATTTTCAGAAAGGAGGTTCCGTATAAGGTCAAAAACTACATACTCAGATCTTCACCAAACTTTGCAGGGATACATTGGATGTCAAGACACGTGGAAAAAACGTACAAAACAAGAGATTGGAGACATCAAGATTTTGAACGAATTTTTTAAGAAATTTCAAATTTTCAGATAGGAGGTTCCATATAAGGTCAAAAACTACATACTCAGATCTTCACCAAACATTGCAGGGATACATTGGATGTCAAGACACGTGGAAAAAACATACAAAACATAGGATTGGGGACATCAAGATTTTGGTGGAATTTTTTAAGAATTTTCAAATTTTCAGATAGGAGGATCCATATAAGGTCAAAAACTACATACTCAGATCTTCACCAAACTTTGCAGGGATACATTGGATGTCAAGACACGTGGAAAAACGTACAAAACAAGAGATTGGAGACATCAAGATTTTGGACGATTTTTTTAAGAATTTTCAAATTTTCAGATAGGAGGTTCCAGATAAGGTCAAAAAATACATACACAGATCTTCACCAAACTTTGCAGGGATACATTGGATGTCAAGACACGTGGAAAAAACGTACAAAACAAGAGATTGGAGACATCAAGATTTTGGACGAATTTTTGAGGAATTTTCAAATTTTCAGAAATGAGGTGCCAGATAAGGTCAAAAACTACATACTCAGATCTTCACCAAACTTTGCAGGGATACATTGGATGTCAAGACACGTGGGAAAAACGTACAAAACAAGAGATTGGAGACATCAAGATTTTGGACGAATTTTTGAGGAATTTTCAAATTTTCAGAAATGAGGTGCCAGATAAGGTCAAAAACTACATACTCAGATCTTCACCAAACTTTGCAGGGATACATTGGATGTCAAGACACGTGGAAAAAACGTACAAAACAAGAGATTGGAGACATCAAGATCTTGGACGAATTTTTTAAAAATTTTCAAATTTTCAGATAGGAGGTTCCAGATAAGGTCTAAAACTACATACTCAGATCTTCACCAAACTTTGCAGGGATACATTGGATGTCAAGACACGTGGAAAAAACATACAAAACATAGGATTGGGGATATCAAGATTTTGGTCAAATTTTTTAAGAATTTTCAAATTTTCAGATAGGAGGTTCCATATAAGGTCAAAAACTACATACTCAGATCTTCACCAAACGTTGCAGGGATACTTTGCATGTCAAGACACGTGGAAAAAACGAACAAAACAAGAGATTGGAGACATCAAGATTTTCGACAAATTTTTTAAGAATTTTCAAATTTTCAGATGGGAGGTTCCAGATAAGGTCAAAAACGACATACTCAGATCTTCACCAAACTTTGCATGGATACATTGGATGTCAAGACACGTGGAAAAAACGTACAAAACAAGAAATTGGAGACATCAAGATTTTGGACGAATTTTTTAAGAATTTTCAAATTTTCAGAAAGGAGGTTCCGTATAAGGTCAAAAACTACATACTCAGATCTTCACCAAACTTTGCAGGGATACATTGGATGTCAAGACACGTGGAAAAAACGTATAAAACAAGAGATTGGGGTCATCAAGATTTTGGACGGATTTTTTAGGAATTTTCGAATTTTCAGATGGCAGGTTCCATATAAGGTCAAAAACTACATACTCAGATCTTCACCAAACTTTGCAGGGATACATTGGATGTCAAGACACGTGGAAAAAACGTACAAAACAAGAGATTGGAGACATCAAGATTTTGAACGAATTTTTTAAGAATTTTCAAATTTTCAGAAAGGAGGTTCCGTATAAGGTCAAAAACTACATACTCAGATCTTCACCAAACTTTGCAGGGATACATTGGATGTCAAGACACGTGGAAAAAACGTACAAAACAAGAGATTGGAGACATCAAGATTTTGAACGAATTTTTTAAGAAATTTCAAATTTTCAGATAGGAGGTTCCATATAAGGTCAAAAACTACATACTCAGATCTTCACCAAACATTGCAGGGATACATTGGATGTCAAGACACGTGGAAAAAATGTACAAAACAAGAGATTGGAGACATCAAGATTTTCGACGGATTTTTTAAGAATTTTCAAATTTTCAGATAGGAGGTTCCATATAAGGTCAAAAACTACATACTCAGATCTTCACCAAACTTAGCAGGGATACATTGGATGTCAAGACACGTGGAAAAAACATACAAGACATAGGATTGGGGACATCAAGATTTGGTCAAATTTTTTAAGAATTTTCAAATTTTCAGATAGGAGGTTCCATATAAGGTCAAAAACTACATACTCAGATCTTCACCAAACATTGCAGGGATACATTGTATGTCAAGACACGTGGAAAAAATGTACAAAACAAGAGATTGGAGACATCAAGATTTTCGACGGATTTTTTAAGAATTTTTAAATTTTCAGATGGGAGGTTCCAGATAAGGTCAAAAACGACATACTCAGATCTTCACCAAACTTTGCATGGATACATTGGATGTCAAGACACGTGGAAAAAACATACAAAACATAGGATTGGGGACATCAAGATTTTGGTGGAATTTTTTAAGAATTTTCAAATTTTCAGATAGGAGGTTCCATATAAGGTCAAAAACTACATACTCAGATCTTCACCAAACTTTGCAGGGATACATTGGATGTCAAGACACGTGGAAAAACGTACAAAACAAGAGATTGAAGACATCAAGATTTTGGACGATTTTTTTAAGAATTTTCAAATTTTCAGATAGGAGGTTCCAGATAAGGTCAAAAACGACATACTCAGATCTTCACCAAACTTTGCAGGGATACATTGGATGTCAAGACACGTGGAAAAAACGTACAAAACAAGAGATTGGAGACATCAAGATTTTGGACGAATTTTTGAGGAATTTTCAAATTTTCAGAAATGAGGTGCCAGATAAGGTCAAAAACTACATACTCAGATCTTCACCAAACTTTGCAGGGATACATTGGATGTCAAGACACGTGGGAAAAACGTACAAAACAAGAGATTGGAGACATCAAGATTTTGGACGAATTTTTGAGGAATTTTCAAATTTTCAGAAATGAGGTGCCAGATAAGGTCAAAAACTACATACTCAGATCTTCACCAAACTTTGCAGGGATACATTGGATGTCAAGACACGTGGAAAAAACGTACAAAACAAGAGATTGGAGACATCAAGATTTTGGACGAATTTTTTAAGAATTTTCAAATTTTCAGATAGGTGGTTCCAGATGAGGTCAAAAACTACATACTCAGATCTTCACCAAACTTTGCAGGAATACTTTGCATGTCAAGACACGTGGAAAAAACGTACAAAACAAGAGATCGGAGACATCAAGATTTTCGACGACTTTTTTAAGAATTTTCAAATTTTCAGATAGGAGGTTCCAGATAAGGTCAAAAACGACATACTCAGATCTTCACCAAACTTTGCAAGGATACATTGGATGTCAAGACACGTGGAAAAAACGTACAAAACAAGAGATTGGAGACATCAAGATTTTGGACGAATTTTTTAAGAATTTTCAAATTTTCAGAAAGGATGTTCCAGATAAGGTCAAAAACGACATACTCAGATCTTCACCAAACTTTGCAGGGATACATTGGAGGTCGAGACACGTGGAAAAAACGTACAAAACAAGAGATTGGAGACAACAAGATTTTGGACGAATTTTTTAAAAATTTTCAATTTTTCAGATAGGAGGTTCCAGATAAGGTCAAAAACTACATACTCAGATCTTCACCAAACTTTGCAGGGATACATTGGATGTCAAGACACGTGGAAAAAACATACAAAACATAGGATTGGTGACATCAAGATTTTGGACGAATTTTTTAAGAATTTTCAAATTTTCAGATAGGAGGTTCCATATAAGGTCAAAAACTACATACTCAGATCTTCACCAAACTTTGCAGGGATACATTGGATGTCAAGACACGTGGAAAAAACGTACAAAACAAGAGATTGGAGACATCAAGATTTTCGACGAATTTTTTAAGAATTTTCAAATTTTCAGAAAGGATGTTCCAGATAAGGTCAAAAACGACATACTCAGATCTTCACCAAACTTTGCAGGGATACATTGGAGGTCGAGACACGTGGAAAAAACGTACAAAACAAGAGATTGGAGACATCAAGATTTTGGACGAATTTTTGAAGAATTTTCAAATTTTCAGATAGGAGGTTCCAGATAAGGTCAAAAACTACATACTCAGATCTCAACCAAACATTGCAGGGATACATTGGATGTCAAGACACGTGGAAAAAACGTACAAAACAAGAGATTGGAGACATCAAGATTTTCGACGAATTTTTGAAGAATTTTCAAATTTTCAGATAGGAGGTTCCAGATAAGGTCAAAAACTACATACTCAGATCTTCACCAAACGTTGCAGGGATACTTTGCATGTCAAGACACGTGGAAAAAACGTACAAAACAAGAGATTGGAGACATCAAGATTTTCGACGAATTTTTTAAGAATTTTCAAATTTTCAGATGGGAGGTTCCAGATAAGGTCAAAAACGACATACTCAGATCTTCACCAAACTTTGCATGGATACATTGGATGTCAAGACACGTGGAAAAAACGTACAAAACAAGAGATTGGAGACATCAAGATTTTGGACGAATTTTTTAAGAATTCTCAAATTTTCAGAAAGGAGGTTCCATATAAGGTCAAAAACTACAAACTCAGATCTTCACCAAACTTTGCAGGGATACATTGGATGTCAAGACACGTGGAAAAAACGTACAAAACAAGAGATTGGGGTCATCAAGATTTTGGACGAATTTTTTAAGAATTTTCAAATTTTCAGAAAGGAGGTTCCATATAAGGTCAAAAACTACATACTCAGATCTTCACCAAACTTTGCAGGGATACATTGAATGTCAAGACACGTGGAAAAAACGTACAAAACAAGAGATTGGGGTCATCAAGATTTTGGACGGATTTTTTAGGAATTTTCAAATTTTCAGATGGGAGGTTCCAGATAAGGTCAAAAACTACATACTCAGATCTTCACCAAACTTTGCAGGGATACATTGGATGTCAAGACACGTGGAAAAAACGTACAAAACAAGAGATTGGAGACATCAAGATTTTGGACGAATTTTTTAAGAATTTTTAAATTTTCAGATAGGAGGTTCCATATAAGGTCAAAAACTACATACTCAGATCTTCACCAAACTTTGCATGGATACATTATGTGTCAAGACACGTGGAAAAAACGTACAAAACAAGAGATTGGAGACATCAAGATATTGGTCGAATTTTTTAAGAATTTTCAAATTTTCAGATGGGAGGTTCCAGATAAGGTCAAAAACTACATACTCAGATCTTCACCAAACTTTGCAGGGATACATTGGATGTCAAGACACGTGGAAAAAACGTACAAAACAAGAGATAGGAGACATCAAGATTTTGGACGAATTTTTTAACAATTTTCAAATTTTCAGAAAGGATGTTCCAGATAAGGTCAAAAACGACATACTCAGATCTTCACCAAACTTTGCAGGGATACATTGGATATCAAGACACGTGGAAAAAACGTACAAAACAAGAGATTGGAGACATCAAGATTTTGGACGAATTTTTTAAGAATTTTCAAATTTTCAGATAGGAGGTTCCAGATAAGATCAAAAACTACATACTCAGATCTTCACCAAACTTTGCAGGGATACATTGGATGTCAAGACACGTGGGAAAAACGTACAAAACAAGAGATTGGAGACATCAAGATTTTGGACGAATTTTTGAGGAATTTTCAAATTTTCAGAAATGAGGTGCCAGATAAGGTCAAAAACTACATACTCAGATCTTCACCAAACTTTGCAGGGATACATTGGATGTCAAGACACGTGGAAAAAACGTACAAAACAAGAGATTGGAGACATCAAGATTTTGGACGAATTTTTTAAGAATTTTCAAATTTTCAGATAGGTGGTTCCAGATGAGGTCAAAAACTACATACTCAGATCTTCACCAAACTTTGCAGGAATACTTTGCATGTCAAGACACGTGGAAAAAACGTACAAAACAAGAGATCGGAGACATCAAGATTTTCGACGACTTTTTTAAGAATTTTCAAATTTTCAGATAGGAGGTTCCAGATAAGGTCAAAAACGACATACTCAGATCTTCACCAAACTTTGCAAGGATACATTGGATGTCAAGACACGTGGAAAAAACGTACAAAACAAGAGATTGGAGACATCAAGATTTTGGACGAATTTTTTAAGAATTTTCAAATTTTCAGAAAGGATGTTCCAGATAAGGTCAAAAACGACATACTCAGATCTTCACCAAACTTTGCAGGGATACATTGGAGGTCGAGACACGTGGAAAAAACGTACAAAACAAGAGATTGGAGACAACAAGATTTTGGACGAATTTTTTAAAAATTTTCAATTTTTCAGATAGGAGGTTCCAGATAAGGTCAAAAACTACATACTCAGATCTTCACCAAACTTTGCAGGGATACATTGGATGTCAAGACACGTGGAAAAAACATACAAAACATAGGATTGGTGACATCAAGATTTTGGACGAATTTTTTAAGAATTTTCAAATTTTCAGATAGGAGGTTCCATATAAGGTCAAAAACTACATACTCAGATCTTCACCAAACTTTGCAGGGATACATTGGATGTCAAGACACGTGGAAAAAACGTACAAAATAAGAGATTGGAGACATCAAGATTTTCGACGAATTTTTTAAGAATTTTCAAATTTTCAGAAAGGATGTTCCAGATAAGGTCAAAAACGACATACTCAGATCTTCACCAAACTTTGCAGGGATACATTGGAGGTCGAGACACGTGGAAAAAACGTACAAAACAAGAGATTGGAGACATCAAGATTTTGGACGAATTTTTGAAGAATTTTCAAATTTTCAGATAGGAGGTTCCAGATAAGGTCAAAAACTACATACTCAGATCTCAACCAAACATTGCAGGGATACATTGGATGTCAAGACACGTGGAAAAAACGTACAAAACAAGAGATTGGAGACATCAAGATTTTCGACGAATTTTTGAAGAATTTTCAAATTTTCAGATAGGAGGTTCCAGATAAGGTCAAAAACTACATACTCAGATCTTCACCAAACGTTGCAGGGATACTTTGCATGTCAAGACACGTGGAAAAAACGTACAAAACAAGAGATTGGAGACATCAAGATTTTCGACGAATTTTTTAAGAATTTTCAAATTTTCAGATGGGAGGTTCCAGATAAGGTCAAAAACGACATACTCAGATCTTCACCAAACTTTGCATGGATACATTGGATGTCAAGACACGTGGAAAAAACGTACAAAACAAGAGATTGGAGACATCAAGATTTTGGACGAATTTTTTAAGAATTCTCAAATTTTCAGAAAGGAGGTTCCATATAAGGTCAAAAACTACAAACTCAGATCTTCACCAAACTTTGCAGGGATACATTGGATGTCAAGACACGTGGAAAAAACGTACAAAACAAGAGATTGGGTTCATCAAGATTTTGGACGGATTTTTTAGGAATTTTCAAATTTTCAGATGGGAGGTTCCAGATAAGGTCAAAAACTACATACTCAGATCTTCACCAAACTTTGCAGGGATACATTGGATGTCAAGACACGTGGAAAAAACGTACAAAACAAGAGATTGGAGACATCAAGATTTTGGACGAATTTTTTAAGAATTCTCAAATTTTCAGAAAGGAGGTTCCATATAAGGTCAAAAACTACAAACTCAGATCTTCACCAAACTTTGCAGGGATACATTGGATGTCAAGACACGTGGAAAAAACGTACAAAACAAGAGATTGGGGTCATCAAGATTTTGGACGAATTTTTTAAGAATTTTCAAATTTTCAGAAAGGAGGTTCCATATAAGGTCAAAAACTACATACTCAGATCTTCACCAAACTTTGCAGGGATACATTGAATGTCAAGACACGTGGAAAAAACGTACAAAACAAGAGATTGGGGTCATCAAGATTTTGGACGGATTTTTTAGGAATTTTCAAATTTTCAGATGGGAGGTTCCAGATAAGGTCAAAAACTACATACTCAGATCTTCACCAAACTTTGCAGGGATACATTGGATGTCAAGACACGTGGAAAAAACGTACAAAACAAGAGATTGGAGACATCAAGATTTTGGACGAATTTTTTAAGAATTTTTAAATTTTCAGATAGGAGGTTCCATATAAGGTCAAAAACTACATACTCAGATCTTCACCAAACTTTGCATGGATACATTATGTGTCAAGACACGTGGAAAAAACGTACAAAACAAGAGATTGGAGACATCAAGATATTGGTCGAATTTTTTAAGAATTTTCAAATTTTCAGATGGGAGGTTCCAGATAAGGTCAAAAACTACATACTCAGATCTTCACCAAACTTTGCAGGGATACATTGGATGTCAAGACACGTGGAAAAAACGTACAAAACAAGAGATAGGAGACATCAAGATTTTGGACGAATTTTTTAACAATTTTCAAATTTTCAGAAAGGATGTTCCAGATAAGGTCAAAAACGACATACTCAGATCTTCACCAAACTTTGCAGGGATACATTGGATATCAAGACACGTGGAAAAAACGTACAAAACAAGAGATTGGAGACATCAAGATTTTGGACGAATTTTTTAAGAATTTTCAAATTTTCAGATAGGAGGTTCCAGATAAGATCAAAAACTACATACTCAGATCTTCACCAAACTTTGCAGGGATACATTGGATGTCAAGACACGTGGGAAAAACGTACAAAACAAGAGATTGGAGACATCAAGATTTTGGACGAATTTTTGAGGAATTTTCAAATTTTCAGATAGGAGGTTCCAGATAAGGTCAAAAACTACATACTCAGATCTTCACCAAACGTTGCAGGGATACTTTGCATGTCAAGACACGTGGAAAAAAACGTACAAAACAAGAGATTGGAGACATCAAGATTTTCGACGAATTTTTTAAGAATTTTCAAATTTTCAGATAGGAGGTTCCAGATAAGGTCAAAAACGACATACTCAGATCTTCACCAAACTTTGCATGGATACATTGGATGTCAAGACACGTGGAAAAAACGTACAAAACAAGAGATTGGAGACATCAAGATTTTGGACGAATTTTTTAAGAATTCTCAAATTTTCAGAAAGGAGGTTCCATATAAGGTCAAAAACTACAAACTCAGATCTTCACCAAACTTTGCAGGGATACATTGGATGTCAAGACACGTGGAAAAAACGTACAAAACAACAGATTGGGGTCATCAAGATTTTGGACGAATTTTTTAAGAATTTTCAAATTTTCAGAAAGGAGGTTCCATATAAGGTCAAAAACTACATACTCAGATCTTCACCAAACTTTGCAGGGATACATTGGATGTCAAGACACGTGGAAAAAACGTACAAAACAAGAGATAGGAGACATCAAGATTTTGGACGAATTTTTTAACAATTTTCAAATTTTCAGAAAGGATGTTCCAGATAAGGTCAAAAACGACATACTCAGATCTTCACCAAACTTTGCAGGGATACATTGGATATCAAGACACGTGGAAAAAACGTACAAAACAAGAGATTGGAGACATCAAGATTTTGGACGAATTTTTTAAGAATTTTCAAATTTTCAGATAGGAGGTTCCAGATAAGATCAAAAACTACATACTCAGATCTTCACCAAACTTTGCAGGGATACATTGGATGTCAAGACACGTGGGAAAAACGTACAAAACAAGAGATTGGAGACATCAAGATTTTGGACGAATTTTTTAAGAATTTTCAAATTTTCAGATAGGTGGTTCCAGATGAGGTCAAAAACTACATACTCAGATCTTCACCAAACTTTGCAGGAATACTTTGCATGTCAAGACACGTGGAAAAAACGTACAAAACAAGAGATCGGAGACATCAAGATTTTCGACGACTTTTTTAAGAATTTTCAAATTTTCAGATAGGAGGTTCCAGATAAGGTCAAAAACGACATACTCAGATCTTCACCAAACTTTGCAAGGATACATTGGATGTCAAGACACGTGGAAAAAACGTACAAAACAAGAGATTGGAGACATCAAGATTTTGGACGAATTTTTTAAGAATTTTCAAATTTTCAGAAAGGATGTTCCAGATAAGGTCAAAAACGACATACTCAGATCTTCACCAAACTTTGCAGGGATACATTGGAGGTCGAGACACGTGGAAAAAACGTACAAAACAAGAGATTGGAGACAACAAGATTTTGGACGAATTTTTTAAAAATTTTCAATTTTTCAGATAGGAGGTTCCAGATAAGGTCAAAAACTACATACTCAGATCTTCACCAAACTTTGCAGGGATACATTGGATGTCAAGACACGTGGAAAAAACATACAAAACATAGGATTGGTGACATCAAGATTTTGGACGAATTTTTTAAGAATTTTCAAATTTTCAGATAGGAGGTTCCATATAAGGTCAAAAACTACATACTCAGATCTTCACCAAACTTTGCAGGGATACATTGGATGTCAAGACACGTGGAAAAAACGTACAAAACAAGAGATTGGAGACATCAAGATTTTCGACGAATTTTTTAAGAATTTTCAAATTTTCAGAAAGGATGTTCCAGATAAGGTCAAAAACGACATACTCAGATCTTCACCAAACTTTGCAGGGATACATTGGAGGTCGAGACACGTGGAAAAAACGTACAAAACAAGAGATTGGAGACATCAAGATTTTGGACGAATTTTTGAAGAATTTTCAAATTTTCAGATAGGAGGTTCCAGATAAGGTCAAAAACTACATACTCAGATCTCAACCAAACATTGCAGGGATACATTGGATGTCAAGACACGTGGAAAAAACGTACAAAACAAGAGATTGGAGACATCAAGATTTTCGACGAATTTTTGAAGAATTTTCAAATTTTCAGATAGGAGGTTCCAGATAAGGTCAAAAACTACATACTCAGATCTTCACCAAACGTTGCAGGGATACTTTGCATGTCAAGACACGTGGAAAAAACGTACAAAACAAGAGATTGGAGACATCAAGATTTTCGACGAATTTTTTAAGAATTTTCAAATTTTCAGATAGGAGGTTCCAGATAAGGTCAAAAACTACATACTCAGATCTCAACCAAACATTGCAGGGATACATTGGATGTCAAGACACGTGGAAAAAACGTACAAAACAAGAGATTGGAGACATCAAGATTTTCGACGAATTTTTGAAGAATTTTCAAATTTTCAGATAGGAGGTTCCAGATAAGGTCAAAAACTACATACTCAGATCTTCACCAAACGTTGCAGGGATACTTTGCATGTCAAGACACGTGGAAAAAACGTACAAAACAAGAGATTGGAGACATCAAGATTTTGGACGAATTTTTTAAGAATTCTCAAATTTTCAGAAAGGAGGTTCCATATAAGGTCAAAAACTACAAACTCAGATCTTCACCAAACTTTGCAGGGATACATTGGATGTCAAGACACGTGGAAAAAACGTACAAAACAAGAGATTGGGGTCATCAAGATTTTGGACGGATTTTTTAGGAATTTTCAAATTTTCAGATGGGAGGTTCCAGATAAGGTCAAAAACTACATACTCAGATCTTCACCAAACTTTGCAGGGATACATTGGATGTCAAGACACGTGGAAAAAACGTACAAAACAAGAGATTGGAGACATCAAGATTTTGGACGAATTTTTTAAGAATTTTTAAATTTTCAGATAGGAGGTTCCATATAAGGTCAAAAACTACATACTCAGATCTTCACCAAACTTTGCATGGATACATTATGTGTCAAGACACGTGGAAAAAACGTACAAAACAAGAGATTGGAGACATCAAGATATTGGTCGAATTTTTTAAGAATTTTCAAATTTTCAGTTGGGAGGTTCCAGATAAGGTCAAAAACTACATACTCAGATCTTCACCAAACTTTGCAGGGATACATTGGATGTCAAGACACGTGGAAAAAACGTACAAAACAAGAGATAGGAGGCATCAAGATTTTGGACGAATTTTTTAACAATTTTCAAATTTTCAGAAAGGATGTTCCAGATAAGGTCAAAAACGACATACTCAGATCTTCACCAAACTTTGCAGGGATACATTGGATATCAAGACACGTGGAAAAAACGTACAAAACAAGAGATTGGAGACATCAAGATTTTGGACGAATTTTTTAAGAATTTTCAAATTTTCAGATAGGAGGTTCCAGATAAGATCAAAAACTACATACTCAGATCTTCACCAAACTTTGCAGGGATACATTGGATGTCAAGACACGTGGAAAAAAACGTACAAAACAAGAGATTGGGGTCATCAAGATTTTGGACGGATTTTTTAGGAATTTTCAAATTTTCAGATGGGAGGTTCCAGATAAGGTCAAAAACTACATACTCAGATCTTCACCAAACATTGCAGGGATACATTGGATGTCAAGACACGTGGAAAAAACGTACAAAACAAGAGATTGGAGACATCAAGATTTTGGACGAATTTTTTAAGAATTTTCAAATTTTCAGATAGGAGGTTCCAGATGAGGTCAAAAACTACATACTCAGATCTTCACCAAACTTTGCAGGAATACTTTGCATGTCAAGACACGTGGAAAAAACGTACAAAACAAGAGATCGGAGACATCAAGATTTTCGACGAATTTTTTAAGAATTTTCAAATTTTCAGATGGGAGGTTCCAGATAAGGTCAAAAACGACATACTCAGATCTTCACCAAACTTTGCAGGGATCCATTGGAGGTCGAGACACGTGGAAAAAACGTACAAAACAAGAGATTGGAGACATCAAGATTTTGGACGAATTTTTTAAGAATTTTCAAATTTTCAGATTGGAGGTTCCATATAAGGTCAAAAACTACATACTCAGATCTTCACCAAACTTTGCAGGGATACATTGGATGTCAAGACACGTGGAAAAAACGTACAAAACAAGAGATTGGAGACATCAAGATTTTCGACGAATTTTTTAAGAATTTTCAAATTTTCAGAAAGGATGTTCCAGTTAAGGTCAAAAACGACATACTCAGATCTTCACCAAACTTTGCAGGGATCCATTGGAGGTCGAGACACGTGGAAAAAACGTACAAAACAAGAGATTGGAGACATCAAGATTTTGGACGAATTTTTGAAGAATTTTCAAATTTTCAGATAGGAGGTTCCAGATAAGGTCTAAAACTACATACTCAGATCTCCACCAAACATTGCAGGAATACATTGGATGTCAAGACACGTGGAAAAAACGTACAAAACAAGAGATTGGAGACATCAAGATTTTCGACGAATTTTTGAAGAATTTTCAAATTTTCAGATAGGAGGTTCCAGATAAGGTCAAAAACGACATACTCAGATCTTCACCAAACTTTGCATGGATACATTGGATGTCAAGACACGTGGAAAAAACGTACAAAACAAGAGATTGGAGACATCAAGATTTTGGACGAATTTTTTAAGAATTCTCAAATTTTCAGAAAGGAAGTTCCATATAAGGTCAAAAACTACATACTCAGATCTTCACCAAACTTTGCAGGGATACATTGGATGTCAAGACACGTGGAAAAAACGTACAAAACAAGAGATTGGGGTCATGAAGGTTTTGGACGAATTTTTTAAGAATTTTCAAATTTTCAGATGGGAGGTTCAATATAAGGTCAAAAACTACATACTCAGATCTTCACCAAACTTTGCATGGATACATTGGATGTCAAGACACGTGGAAAAAACATACAAAACATAGGATTGGGGACATCAAGATTTTGGTCGAATTTTTTAAGAATTTTCAAATTTTCAGATAGGAGGTTCCATATAAGGTCATAAACTACAAACTCAGATCTTCACCAAACATTGCAGGAATACATTGGATGTCAAGACACGTGGAAAAAACGTACAAAACAAGAGATTGGGGTCATCAAGATTTTGCACGGATTTTTTAGGAATTTTCAAATTTTCAGATGGGAGGTTCCAGATAAGGTCAAAAACTACATACTCAGATCTTCACCAAACTTTGCAGGGATACATTGGATGTCAAGACACGTGGATAAAACGTACAAAACAAGAGATTGGAGACATCAAGATTTTGGACGAATTTTTTAAGAATTTTCAAATTTTCAGATAGGAGGTTCCATATAAGGTCAAAAACTACATACTCAGATCTTCACCAAACTTTGCATGGATACATTATGTGTCAAGACACGTGGAAAAAACGTACAAAACAAAAGATTGGAGACATCAAGATTTTGGTCGAATTTTTTAAGAATTTTCAAATTTTCAGATGGGAGGTTCCAGATAAGGTCAAAAACTACATACTCAGATCTTCACCAAACTTTGCAGGGATACATTGGATGTCAAGACACGTGGAAAAAACGTACAAAAAAGAGATTGGAGACATCAAGATTTTGGACGAATTTTTTAACAATTTTCAAATTTTCAGAAAGGATGTTCCAGATAAGGTCAAAAACGACATACTCAGATCTTCACCAAACTTTGCAGGGATACATTGGATATCAAGACACGTGGAAAAAACGTACAAAACAAGAGATTGGAGACATCAAGATTTTGGACGAATTTTTTAAGAATTTTCAAATTTTCAGATAGGAGGTTCCAGATAAGGTCAAAAACTACATACTCAGATCTTCACCAAACGTTGCAGGGATACATTGGATGTCAAGACACGTGGAAAAAACGTACAAAACAAGAGATTGGGGTCATCAAGATTTTGGACGGATTTTTTAGGAATTTTCAAATTTTCAGATGGGAGGTTCCAGATAAGGTCAAAAACTACATACTCAGATCTTCACCAAACATTGCAGGGATACATTGGATGTCAAGACACGTGGAAAAAACGTACAAAACAAGAGATTGGAGACATCAATATTTTGGACGAATTTTTAAAGAATTTTCAAATTTTCAGATAGGAGGTTCCAGATGAGGTCAAAAACTACATAGTCAGATCTTCACCAAACTTTGCAGGAATACTTTGCATGTCAAGACACGTGGAAAAAACGTACAAAACAAGAGATCGGAGACATCAAGATTTTCGACGAATTTTTTAAGAATTTTCAAATTTTCAGATGGGAGGTTCCAGATAAGGTCAAAAACGACATACTCAGATCTTCACCAAACTTTGCATGGATACATTGGATGTCAAGACACGTGGAAAAAACATACAAAACATAGGATTGGTGACATCAAGATTTTGGACGAATTTTTTAAGAATTTTCAAATTTTCAGATAGGAGGTTCCATATAAGGTCAAAAACTACATACTCAGATCTTCACCAAACTTTGCAGGGATACATTGGATGTCAAGACACGTGGAAAAAACGTACAAAACAAGAGATTGGAGACATCAAGATTTTCGACGAATTTTTTAAGAATTTTCAAATTTTCAGAAAGGATGTTCCAGATAAGGTCAAAAACGACATTCTCAGATCTTCACCAAACTTTGCAGGGATACATTGGAGGTCGAGACACGTGGAAAAAACGTACAAAACAAGAGATTGGAGACATCAAGATTTTGGACGAATTTTTGAAGAATTTTCAAATTTTCAGATAGGAGGTTCCAGATAAGGTCAAAAACTACATACTCAGATCTCAACCAAACATTGCAGGGATACATTGGATGTCAAGACACGTGGAAAAAACGTACAAAACAAGAGATTGGAGACATCAAGATTTTCGACGAATTTTTGAAGAATTTTCAAATTTTCAGATAGGAGGTTCCAGATAAGGTCAAAAACTACATACTCAGATCTTCACCAAACGTTGCAGGGATACTTTGCATGTCAAGACACGTGGAAAAAACGTACAAAACAAGAGATTGGAGACATCAAGATTTTCGACGAATTTTTTAAGAATTTTCAAATTTTCAGATGGGAGGTTCCAGATAAGGTCAAAAACGACATACTCAGATCTTCACCAAACTTTGCATGGATACATTGGATGTCAAGACACGTGGAAAAAACGTACAAAACAAGAGATTGGAGACATCAAGATTTTGGACGAATTTTTTAAGAATTCTCAAATTTTCAAAAAGGAGGTTCCATATAAGGTCAAAAACTACAAACTCAGATCTTCACCAAACTTTGCAGGGATACATTGGATGTCAAGACACGTGGAAAAAACGTACAAAACAAGAGATTGGGGTCATCAAGATTTTGGACGAATTTTTTAAGAATTTTCAAATTTTCAGAAAGGAGGTTCCATATAATGTCAAAAACTACATACTCAGATCTTCACCAAACTTTGCAGGGATACATTGAATGTCAAGACACGTGGAAAAAACGTACAAAACAAGAGATTGGGGTCATCAAGATTTTGGACGGATTTTTTAGGAATTTTCAAATTTTCAGATGGGAGGTTCCAGATAAGGTCAAAAACTACATACTCAGATCTTCACCAAACTTTGCAGGGATACATTGGATGTCAAGACACGTGGAAAAAACGTACAAAACAAGAGATTGGAGACATCAAGATTTTGGACGAATTTTTTAAGAATTTTTAAATTTTCAGATAGGAGGTTCCATATAAGGTCAAAAACTACATACTCAGATCTTCACCAAACTTTGCATGGATACATTATGTGTCAAGACACGTGGAAAAAACGTACAAAACAAGAGATTGGAGACATCAAGATATTGGTCGAATTTTTTAAGAATTTTCAAATTTTCAGATGGGAGGTTCCAGATAAGGTCAAAAACTACATACTCAGATCTTCACCAAACTTTGCAGGGATACATTGGATGTCAAGACACGTGGAAAAAACGTACAAAACAAGAGATAGGAGACATCAAGATTTTGGACGAATTTTTTAACAATTTTCAAATTTTCAGAAAGGATGTTCCAGATAAGGTCAAAAACAACATACTCAGATCTCCACCAAACTTTGCAGGGATACATTGGATATCAAGACACGTGGAAAAAACGTACAAAACAAGAGATTGGAGACATCAAGATTTTGGACGAATTTTTTAAGAATTTTCAAATTTTCAGATAGGAGGTTCCAGATAAGATCAAAAACTACATACTCAGATCTTCACCAAACTTTGCAGGGATACATTGGATGTCAAGACACGTGGAAAAAAAGTACAAAACAAGAGATTGGGGTCATAAAGATTTTGGACGGATTTTTTAGGAATTTTCAAATTTTCAGATGGGAGGTTCCAGATAAGGTCAAAAACTACATACTCAGATCTTCACCAAACATTGCAGGGATACATTGGATGTCAAGACACGTGGAAAAAACGTACAAAACAAGAGATTGGAGACATCAAGATTTTGGACGAATTTTTTAAGAATTTTCAAATTTTCAGATAGGAGGTTCCAGATGAGGTCAAAAACTACATACTCAGATCTTCACCAAACTTTGCAGGAATACTTTGCATGTCAAGACACGTGGAAAAAACGTACAAAACAAGAGATCGGAGACATCAAGATTTTCGACGAATTTTTTAAGAATTTTCAAATTTTCAGATGGGAGGTTCCAGATAAGGTCAAAAACGACATACTCAGATCTTCACCAAACTTTGCAGGGATCCATTGGAGGTCGAGACACGTGGAAAAAACGTACAAAACAAGAGATTGGAGACATCAAGATTTTGGACGAATTTTTTAAGAATTTTCAAATTTTCAGATAGGAGGTTCCATATAAGGTCAAAAACTACATACTCAGATCTTCACCAAACTTTGCAGGGATACATTGGATGTCAAGACACGTGGAAAAAACGTACAAAACAAGAGATTGGAGACATCAAGATTTTCGACGAATTTTTTAAGAATTTTCAAATTTTCAGAAAGGATGTTCCAGATAAGGTCAAAAACGACATACTCAGATCTTCACCAAACTTTGCAGGGATCCATTGGAGGTCGAGACACGTGGAAAAAACGTACAAAACAAGAGATTGGAGACATCAAGATTTTGGACGAATTTTTGAAGAATTTTCAAATTTTCAGATAGGAGGTTCCAGATAAGGTCTAAAACTACATACTCAGATCTCCACCAAACATTGCAGGAATACATTGGATGTCAAGACACGTGGAAAAAACGTACAAAACAAGAGATTGGAGACATCAAGATTTTCGACGAATTTTTGAAGAATTTTCAAATTTTCAGATAGGAGGTTCCAGATAAGGTCAAAAACTACATACTCAGATCTTCACCAAACGTTGCAGGGATACTTTGCATGTCAAGACACGTGGAAAAAACGTACAAAACAAAAGATTGGAGACATCAAGTTTTTCGACGAATTTTTTAAGAATTTTCAAATTTTCAGATGGGAGGTTCCAGATAAGGTCACAAACGACATACTCAGATCTTCACCAAACTTTGCATGGATACATTGGATGTCAAGACACGTGGAAAAAACGTACAAAACAAGAGATTGGAGACATCAAGATTTTGGACGAATTTTTTAAGAATTCTCAAATTTTCAGAAAGGAGGTTCCATATAAGGTCAAAAACTACATACTCAGATCTTCACCAAACTTTGCAGGGATACTTTGGATATCAAGACACGTGGAAAAAACGTACAAAACAAGAGATTGGGGTCATCAAGATTTTGGACGAATTTTTTAAGAATTTTCAAATTTTCAAATGGGAGGTTCAATATAAGGTCAAAAACTACATACTCAGATCTTCACCAAACTTTGCATGGATACATTGGATGTCAAGACACGTGGAAAAAACATACAAAACATAGGATTCGGAACATCAAGATTTTGGTCGAATTTTTTAAGAATTTTCAAATTTTCAGATGGGAGGTTCCATATAAGGTCAAAAACTACATACTCAGATCTTCACCAAACATTGCAGGAATACATTGGATGTCAAGACACGTGGAAAAAACGTACAAAACAAGAGATTGGGGTCATCAAGATTTTGCACGGATTTTTTAGGAATTTTCAAATTTTCAGATGGGAGGTTCCAGATAAGGTCAAAAACTACATACTCAGATCTTCACCAAACTTTGCAGGGATACATTGGATGTCAAGACACGTGGAAAAAACGTACAAAACAAGAGATTGGAGACATCAAGATTTTGGACGAATTTTTTAAGAATTTTCAAATTTTCAGATAGGAGGTTCCATATAAGGTCAAAAACTACATACTCAGATCTTCACCAAACTTTGCATGGATACATTATGTGTCAAGACACGTGGAAAAAACGTACAAAACAAAAGATTGGAGACATCAAGATTTTGGTCGAATTTTTTAAGAATTTTCAAATTTTCAGATGGGAGGTTCCAGATAAGGTCAAAAACTACATACTCAGATCTTCACCAAACTTTGCAGGGATACATTGGATGTCAAGACACGTGGAAAAAACGTACAAAAAAGAGATTGGAGACATCAAGATTTTGGACGAATTTTTTAACAATTTTCAAATTTTCAGAAAGGATGTTCCAGATAAGGTCAAAAACGACATACTCAGATCTTCACCAAACTTTGCATGGATACATTGGATGTCAAGACACGTGGAAAAAACATACAAAACATAGGATTGGTGACATCAAGATTTTGGACGAATTTTTTAAGAATTTTCAAATTTTCAGATAGGAGGTTCCATATAAGGTCAAAAACTACATACTCAGATCTTCACCAAACTTTGCAGGGATACATTGGATGTCAAGACACGTGGAAAAAACGTACAAAACAAGAGATTGGAGACATCAAGATTTTCGACGAATTTTTTAAGAATTTTCAAATTTTCAGAAAGGATGTTCCAGATAAGGTCAAAAACGACATACTCAGATCTTCACCAAACTTTGCAGGGATACATTGGAGGTCGAGACACGTGGAAAAAACGTACAAAACAAGAGATTGGAGACATCAAGATTTTGGACGAATTTTTGAAGAATTTTCAAATTTTCAGATAGGAGGTTCCAGATAAGGTCAAAAACTACATACTCAGATCTCAACCAAACATTGCAGGGATACATTGGATGTCAAGACACGTGGAAAAAACGTACAAAACAAGAGATTGGAGACATCAAGATTTTCGACGAATTTTTGAAGAATTTTCAAATTTTCAGATAGGAGGTTCCAGATAAGGTCAAAAACTACATACTCAGATCTTCACCAAACGTTGCAGGGATACTTTGCATGTCAAGACACGTGGAAAAAACGTACAAAACAAGAGATTGGAGACATCAAGATTTTCGACGAATTTTTTAAGAATTTTCAAATTTTCAGATGGGAGGTTCCAGATAAGGTCAAAAACGACATACTCAGATCTTCACCAAACTTTGCATGGATACATTGGATGTCAAGACACGTGGAAAAAACGTACAAAACAAGAGATTGGAGACATCAAGATTTTGGACGAATTTTTTAAGAATTCTCAAATTTTCAGAAAGGAGGTTCCATATAAGGTCAAAAACTACATACTCAGATCTTCACCAAACTTTGCAGGGATACTTTGGATGTCAAGACACGTGGAAAAAACGTACAAAACAAGAGATTGGGGTCATCAAGATTTTGGTCGAATTTTTTAAGAATTTTCAAATTTTCAGATGGGAGGTTCCAGATAAGGTCAAAAACTACATAGTCAGATCTTCACCAAACTTTGCAGGAATACTTTGCATGTCAAGACACGTGGAAAAAACGTACAAAACAAGAGATCGGAGACATCAAGATTTTCGACGAATTTTTTAAGAATTTTCAAATTTTCAGATGGGAGGTTCCAGATAAGGTCAAAAACGACATACTCAGATCTTCACCAAACTTTGCATGGATACATTGGATGTCAAGACACGTGGAAAAAACATACAAAACATAGGATTGGTGACATCAAGATTTTGGACGAATTTTTTAAGAATTTTCAAATTTTCAGATAGGAGGTTCCATATAAGGTCAAAAACTACATACTCAGATCTTCACCAAACTTTGCAGGGATACATTGGATGTCAAGACACGTGGAAAAAACGTACAAAACAAGAGATTGGAGACATCAAGATTTTCGACGAATTTTTTAAGAATTTTCAAATTTTCAGAAAGGATGTTCCAGATAAGGTCAAAAACGACATTCTCAGATCTTCACCAAACTTTGCAGGGATACATTGGAGGTCGAGACACGTGGAAAAAACGTACAAAACAAGAGATTGGAGACATCAAGATTTTGGACGAATTTTTGAAGAATTTTCAAATTTTCAGATAGGAGGTTCCAGATAAGGTCAAAAACTACATACTCAGATCTCAACCAAACATTGCAGGGATACATTGGATGTCAAGACACGTGGAAAAAACGTACAAAACAAGAGATTGGAGACATCAAGATTTTCGACGAATTTTTGAAGAATTTTCAAATTTTCAGATAGGAGGTTCCAGATAAGGTCAAAAACTACATACTCAGATCTTCACCAAACGTTGCAGGGATACTTTGCATGTCAAGACACGTGGAAAAAACGTACAAAACAAGAGATTGGAGACATCAAGATTTTCGACGAATTTTTTAAGAATTTTCAAATTTTCAGATGGGAGGTTCCAGATAAGGTCAAAAACGACATACTCAGATCTTCACCAAACTTTGCATGGATACATTGGATGTCAAGACACGTGGAAAAAACGTACAAAACAAGAGATTGGAGACATCAAGATTTTGGACGAATTTTTTAAGAATTCTCAAATTTTCAGAAAGGAGGTTCCATATAAGGTCAAAAACTACAAACTCAGATCTTCACCAAACTTTGCAGGGATACATTGGATGTCAAGACACGTGGAAAAAACGTACAAAACAAGAGATTGGGGTCATCAAGATTTTGGACGAATTTTTTAAGAATTTTCAAATTTTCAGAAAGGAGGTTCCATATAATGTCAAAAACTACATACTCAGATCTTCACCAAACTTTGCAGGGATACATTGAATGTCAAGACACGTGGAAAAAACGTACAAAACAAGAGATTGGGGTCATCAAGATTTTGGACGGATTTTTTAGGAATTTTCAAATTTTCAGATGGGAGGTTCCAGATAAGGTCAAAAACTACATACTCAGATCTTCACCAAACTTTGCAGGGATACATTGGATGTCAAGACACGTGGAAAAAACGTACAAAACAAGAGATTGGAGACATCAAGATTTTGGACGAATTTTTTAAGAATTTTTAAATTTTCAGATAGGAGGTTCCATATAAGGTCAAAAACTACATACTCAGATCTTCACCAAACTTTGCATGGATACATTATGTGTCAAGACACGTGGAAAAAACGTACAAAACAAGAGATTGGAGACATCAAGATATTGGTCGAATTTTTTAAGAATTTTCAAATTTTCAGATGGGAGGTTCCAGATAAGGTCAAAAACTACATACTCAGATCTTCACCAAACTTTGCAGGGATACATTGGATGTCAAGACACGTGGAAAAAACGTACAAAACAAGAGATAGGAGACATCAAGATTTTGGACGAATTTTTTAACAATTTTCAAATTTTCAGAAAGGATGTTCCAGATAAGGTCAAAAACAACATACTCAGATCTCCACCAAACTTTGCAGGGATACATTGGATATCAAGACACGTGGAAAAAACGTACAAAACAAGAGATTGGAGACATCAAGATTTTGGACGAATTTTTTAAGAATTTTCAAATTTTCAGATAGGAGGTTCCAGATAAGATCAAAAACTACATACTCAGATCTTCACCAAACTTTGCAGGGATACATTGGATGTCAAGACACGTGGAAAAAAAGTACAAAACAAGAGATTGGGGTCATCAAGATTTTGGACGGATTTTTTAGGAATTTTCAAATTTTCAGATGGGAGGTTCCAGATAAGGTCAAAAACTACATACTCAGATCTTCACCAAACATTGCAGGGATACATTGGATGTCAAGACACGTGGAAAAAACGTACAAAACAAGAGATTGGAGACATCAAGATTTTGGACGAATTTTTTAAGAATTTTCAAATTTTCAGATAGGAGGTTCCAGATGAGGTCAAAAACTACATACTCAGATCTTCACCAAACTTTGCAGGAATACTTTGCATGTCAAGACACGTGGAAAAAACGTACAAAACAAGAGATCGGAGACATCAAGATTTTCGACGAATTTTTTAAGAATTTTCAAATTTTCAGATGGGAGGTTCCAGATAAGGTCAAAAACGACATACTCAGATCTTCACCAAACTTTGCAGGGATCCATTGGAGGTCGAGACACGTGGAAAAAACGTACAAAACAAGAGATTGGAGACATCAAGATTTTGGACGAATTTTTTAAGAATTTTCAAATTTTCAGATAGGAGGTTCCATATAAGGTCAAAAACTACATACTCAGATCTTCACCAAACTTTGCAGGGATACATTGGATGTCAAGACACGTGGAAAAAACGTACAAAACAAGAGATTGGAGACATCAAGATTTTCGACGAATTTTTTAAGAATTTTCAAATTTTCAGAAAGGATGTTCCAGATAAGGTCAAAAACGACATACTCAGATCTTCACCAAACTTTGCAGGGATCCATTGGAGGTCGAGACACGTGGAAAAAACGTACAAAACAAGAGATTGGAGACATCAAGATTTTGGACGAATTTTTGAAGAATTTTCAAATTTTCAGATAGGAGGTTCCAGATAAGGTCTAAAACTACATACTCAGATCTCCACCAAACATTGCAGGAATACATTGGATGTCAAGACACGTGGAAAAAACGTACAAAACAAGAGATTGGAGACATCAAGATTTTCGACGAATTTTTGAAGAATTTTCAAATTTTCAGATAGGAGGTTCCAGATAAGGTCAAAAACTACATACTCAGATCTTCACCAAACGTTGCAGGGATACTTTGCATGTCAAGACACGTGGAAAAAACGTACAAAACAAAAGATTGGAGACATCAAGTTTTTCGACGAATTTTTTAAGAATTTTCAAATTTTCAGATGGGAGGTTCCAGATAAGGTCACAAACGACATACTCAGATCTTCACCAAACTTTGCATGGATACATTGGATGTCAAGACACGTGGAAAAAACGTACAAAACAAGAGATTGGAGACATCAAGATTTTGGACGAATTTTTTAAGAATTCTCAAATTTTCAGAAAGGAGGTTCCATATAAGGTCAAAAACTACATACTCAGATCTTCACCAAACTTTGCAGGGATACTTTGGATGTCAAGACACGTGGAAAAAACGTACAAAACAAGAGATTGGGGTCATCAAGATTTTGGACGAATTTTTTAAGAATTTTCAAATTTTCAAATGGGAGGTTCAATATAAGGTCAAAAACTACATACTCAGATCTTCACCAAACTTTGCATGGATACATTGGATGTCAAGACACGTGGAAAAAACATACAAAACATAGGATTCGGAACATCAAGATTTTGGTCGAATTTTTTAAGAATTTTCAAATTTTCAGATAGGAGGTTCCATATAAGGTCAAAAACTACATACTCAGATCTTCACCAAACATTGCAGGAATACATTGGATGTCAAGACACGTGGAAAAAACGTACAAAACAAGAGATTGGGGTCATCAAGATTTTGCACGGATTTTTTAGGAATTTTCAAATTTTCAGATGGGAGGTTCCAGATAAGGTCAAAAACTACATACTCAGATCTTCACCAAACTTTGCAGGGATACATTGGATGTCAAGACACGTGGAAAAAACGTACAAAACAAGAGATTGGAGACATCAAGATTTTGGACGAATTTTTTAAGAATTTTCAAATTTTCAGATAGGAGGTTCCATATAAGGTCAAAAACTACATACTCAGATCTTCACCAAACTTTGCATGGATACATTATGTGTCAAGACACGTGGAAAAAACGTACAAAACAAAAGATTGGAGACATCAAGATTTTGGTCGAATTTTTTAAGAATTTTCAAATTTTCAGATGGGAGGTTCCAGATAAGGTCAAAAACTACATACTCAGATCTTCACCAAACTTTGCAGGGATACATTGGATGTCAAGACACGTGGAAAAAACGTACAAAAAAGAGATTGGAGACATCAAGATTTTGGACGAATTTTTTAACAATTTTCAAATTTTCAGAAAGGATGTTCCAGATAAGGTCAAAAACGACATACTCAGATCTTCACCAAACTTTGCATGGATACATTGGATGTCAAGACACGTGGAAAAAACATACAAAACATAGGATTGGTGACATCAAGATTTTGGACGAATTTTTTAAGAATTTTCAAATTTTCAGATAGGAGGTTCCATATAAAGTCAAAAACTACATACTCAGATCTTCACCAAACTTTGCAGGGATACATTGGATGTCAAGACACGTGGAAAAAACGTACAAAACAAGAGATTGGAGACATCAAGATTTTCGACGAATTTTTTAAGAATTTTCAAATTTTCAGAAAGGATGTTCCAGATAAGGTCAAAAACGACATACTCAGATCTTCACCAAACTTTGCAGGGATACATTGGAGGTCGAGACACGTGGAAAAAACGTACAAAACAAGAGATTGGAGACATCAAGATTTTGGACGAATTTTTGAAGAATTTTCAAATTTTCATATAGGAGGTTCCAGATAAGGTCAAAAACTACATACTCAGATCTCAACCAAACATTGCAGGGATACATTGGATGTCAAGACACGTGGAAAAAACGTACAAAACAAGAGATTGGAGACATCAAGATTTTCGACGAATTTTTGAAGAATTTTCAAATTTTCAGATAGGAGGTTCCAGATAAGGTCAAAAACTACATACTCAGATCTTCACCAAACGTTGCAGGGATACTTTGCATGTCAAGACACGTGGAAAAAACGTACAAAACAAGAGATTGGAGACATCAAGATTTTCGACGAATTTTTTAAGAATTTTCAAATTTTCAGATGGGAGGTTCCAGATAAGGTCAAAAACGACATACTCAGATCTTCACCAAACTTTGCATGGATACATTGGATGTCAAGACACGTGGAAAAAACGTACAAAACAAGAGATTGGAGACATCAAGATTTTGGACGAATTTTTTAAGAATTCTCAAATTTTCAGAAAGGAGGTTCCATATAAGGTCAAAAACTACATACTCAGATCTTCACCAAACTTTGCAGGGATACTTTGGATGTCAAGACACGTGGAAAAAACGTACAAAACAAGAGATTGGGGTCATCAAGATTTTGGTCGAATTTTTTAAGAATTTTCAAATTTTCAGATGGGAGGTTCCAGATAAGGTCAAAAACTACATAGTCAGATCTTCACCAAACTTTGCAGGAATACTTTGCATGTCAAGACACGTGGAAAAAACGTACAAAACAAGAGATCGGAGACATCAAGATTTTCGACGAATTTTTTAAGAATTTTCAAATTTTCAGATGGGAGGTTCCAGATAAGGTCAAAAACGACATACTCAGATCTTCACCAAACTTTGCATGGATACATTGGATGTCAAGACACGTGGAAAAAACATACAAAACATAGGATTGGTGACATCAAGATTTTGGACGAATTTTTTAAGAATTTTCAAATTTTCAGATAGGAGGTTCCATATAAGGTCAAAAACTACATACTCAGATCTTCACCAAACTTTGCAGGGATACATTGGATGTCAAGACACGTGGAAAAAACGTACAAAACAAGAGATTGGAGACATCAAGATTTTCGACGAATTTTTTAAGAATTTTCAAATTTTCAGAAAGGATGTTCCAGATAAGGTCAAAAACGACATTCTCAGATCTTCACCAAACTTTGCAGGGATACATTGGAGGTCGAGACACGTGGAAAAAACGTACAAAACAAGAGATTGGAGACATCAAGATTTTGGACGAATTTTTGAAGAATTTTCAAATTTTCAGATAGGAGGTTCCAGATAAGGTCAAAAACTACATACTCAGATCTCAACCAAACATTGCAGGGATACATTGGATGTCAAGACACGTGGAAAAAACGTACAAAACAAGAGATTGGAGACATCAAGATTTTCGACGAATTTTTGAAGAATTTTCAAATTTTCAGATAGGAGGTTCCAGATAAGGTCAAAAACTACATACTCAGATCTTCACCAAACGTTGCAGGGATACTTTGCATGTCAAGACACGTGGAAAAAACGTACAAAACAAGAGATTGGAGACATCAAGATTTTCGACGAATTTTTTAAGAATTTTCAAATTTTCAGATGGGAGGTTCCAGATAAGGTCAAAAACGACATACTCAGATCTTCACCAAACTTTGCATGGATACATTGGATGTCAAGACACGTGGAAAAAACGTACAAAACAAGAGATTGGAGACATCAAGATTTTGGACGAATTTTTTAAGAATTCTCAAATTTTCAGAAAGGAGGTTCCATATAAGGTCAAAAACTACAAACTCAGATCTTCACCAAACTTTGCAGGGATACATTGGATGTCAAGACACGTGGAAAAAACGTACAAAACAAGAGATTGGGGTCATCAAGATTTTGGACGAATTTTTTAAGAATTTTCAAATTTTCAGAAAGGAGGTTCCATATAATGTCAAAAACTACATACTCAGATCTTCACCAAACTTTGCAGGGATACATTGAATGTCAAGACACGTGGAAAAAACGTACAAAACAAGAGATTGGGGTCATCAAGATTTTGGACGGATTTTTTAGGAATTTTCAAATTTTCAGATGGGAGGTTCCAGATAAGGTCAAAAACTACATACTCAGATCTTCACCAAACTTTGCAGGGATACATTGGATGTCAAGACACGTGGAAAAAACGTACAAAACAAGAGATTGGAGACATCAAGATTTTGGACGAATTTTTTAAGAATTTTTAAATTTTCAGATAGGAGGTTCCATATAAGGTCAAAAACTACATACTCAGATCTTCACCAAACTTTGCATGGATACATTATGTGTCAAGACACGTGGAAAAAACGTACAAAACAAGAGATTGGAGACATCAAGATATTGGTCGAATTTTTTAAGAATTTTCAAATTTTCAGATGGGAGGTTCCAGATAAGGTCAAAAACTACATACTCAGATCTTCACCAAACTTTGCAGGGATACATTGGATGTCAAGACACGTGGAAAAAACGTACAAAACAAGAGATAGGAGACATCAAGATTTTGGACGAATTTTTTAACAATTTTCAAATTTTCAGAAAGGATGTTCCAGATAAGGTCAAAAACAACATACTCAGATCTCCACCAAACTTTGCAGGGATACATTGGATATCAAGACACGTGGAAAAAACGTACAAAACAAGAGATTGGAGACATCAAGATTTTGGACGAATTTTTTAAGAATTTTCAAATTTTCAGATAGGAGGTTCCAGATAAGATCAAAAACTACATACTCAGATCTTCACCAAACTTTGCAGGGATACATTGGATGTCAAGACACGTGGAAAAAAAGTACAAAACAAGAGATTGGGGTCATCAAGATTTTGGACGGATTTTTTAGGAATTTTCAAATTTTCAGATGGGAGGTTCCAGATAAGGTCAAAAACTACATACTCAGATCTTCACCAAACATTGCAGGGATACATTGGATGTCAAGACACGTGGAAAAAACGTACAAAACAAGAGATTGGAGACATCAAGATTTTGGACGAATTTTTTAAGAATTTTCAAATTTTCAGATAGGAGGTTCCAGATGAGGTCAAAAACTACATACTCAGATCTTCACCAAACTTTGCAGGAATACTTTGCATGTCAAGACACGTGGAAAAAACGTACAAAACAAGAGATCGGAGACATCAAGATTTTCGACGAATTTTTTAAGAATTTTCAAATTTTCAGATGGGAGGTTCCAGATAAGGTCAAAAACGACATACTCAGATCTTCACCAAACTTTGCAGGGATCCATTGGAGGTCGAGACACGTGGAAAAAACGTACAAAACAAGAGATTGGAGACATCAAGATTTTGGACGAATTTTTTAAGAATTTTCAAATTTTCAGATAGGAGGTTCCATATAAGGTCAAAAACTACATACTCAGATCTTCACCAAACTTTGCAGGGATACATTGGATGTCAAGACACGTGGAAAAAACGTACAAAACAAGAGATTGGAGACATCAAGATTTTCGACGAATTTTTTAAGAATTTTCAAATTTTCAGAAAGGATGTTCCAGATAAGGTCAAAAACGACATACTCAGATCTTCACCAAACTTTGCAGGGATCCATTGGAGGTCGAGACACGTGGAAAAAACGTACAAAACAAGAGATTGGAGACATCAAGATTTTGGACGAATTTTTGAAGAATTTTCAAATTTTCAGATAGGAGGTTCCAGATAAGGTCTAAAACTACATACTCAGATCTCCACCAAACATTGCAGGAATACATTGGATGTCAAGACACGTGGAAAAAACGTACAAAACAAGAGATTGGAGACATCAAGATTTTCGACGAATTTTTGAAGAATTTTCAAATTTTCAGATAGGAGGTTCCAGATAAGGTCAAAAACTACATACTCAGATCTTCACCAAACGTTGCAGGGATACTTTGCATGTCAAGACACGTGGAAAAAACGTACAAAACAAAAGATTGGAGACATCAAGTTTTTCGACGAATTTTTTAAGAATTTTCAAATTTTCAGATGGGAGGTTCCAGATAAGGTCACAAACGACATACTCAGATCTTCACCAAACTTTGCATGGATACATTGGATGTCAAGACACGTGGAAAAAACGTACAAAACAAGAGATTGGAGACATCAAGATTTTGGACGAATTTTTTAAGAATTCTCAAATTTTCAGAAAGGAGGTTCCATATAAGGTCAAAAACTACATACTCAGATCTTCACCAAACTTTGCAGGGATACTTTGGATGTCAAGACACGTGGAAAAAACGTACAAAACAAGAGATTGGGGTCATCAAGATTTTGGACGAATTTTTTAAGAATTTTCAAATTTTCAAATGGGAGGTTCAATATAAGGTCAAAAACTACATACTCAGATCTTCACCAAACTTTGCATGGATACATTGGATGTCAAGACACGTGGAAAAAACATACAAAACATAGGATTCGGAACATCAAGATTTTGGTCGAATTTTTTAAGAATTTTCAAATTTTCAGATAGGAGGTTCCATATAAGGTCAAAAACTACATACTCAGATCTTCACCAAACATTGCAGGAATACATTGGATGTCAAGACACGTGGAAAAAACGTACAAAACAAGAGATTGGGGTCATCAAGATTTTGCACGGATTTTTTAGGAATTTTCAAATTTTCAGATGGGAGGTTCCAGATAAGGTCAAAAACTACATACTCAGATCTTCACCAAACTTTGCAGGGATACATTGGATGTCAAGACACGTGGAAAAAACGTACAAAACAAGAGATTGGAGACATCAAGATTTTGGACGAATTTTTTAAGAATTTTCAAATTTTCAGATAGGAGGTTCCATATAAGGTCAAAAACTACATACTCAGATCTTCACCAAACTTTGCATGGATACATTATGTGTCAAGACACGTGGAAAAAACGTACAAAACAAAAGATTGGAGACATCAAGATTTTGGTCGAATTTTTTAAGAATTTTCAAATTTTCAGATGGGAGGTTCCAGATAAGGTCAAAAACTACATACTCAGATCTTCACCAAACTTTGCAGGGATACATTGGATGTCAAGACACGTGGAAAAAACGTACAAAAAAGAGATTGGAGACATCAAGATTTTGGACGAATTTTTTAACAATTTTCAAATTTTCAGAAAGGATGTTCCAGATAAGGTCAAAAACGACATACTCAGATCTTCACCAAACTTTGCATGGATACATTGGATGTCAAGACACGTGGAAAAAACATACAAAACATAGGATTGGTGACATCAAGATTTTGGACGAATTTTTTAAGAATTTTCAAATTTTCAGATAGGAGGTTCCATATAAAGTCAAAAACTACATACTCAGATCTTCACCAAACTTTGCAGGGATACATTGGATGTCAAGACACGTGGAAAAAACGTACAAAACAAGAGATTGGAGACATCAAGATTTTCGACGAATTTTTTAAGAATTTTCAAATTTTCAGAAAGGATGTTCCAGATAAGGTCAAAAACGACATACTCAGATCTTCACCAAACTTTGCAGGGATACATTGGAGGTCGAGACACGTGGAAAAAACGTACAAAACAAGAGATTGGAGACATCAAGATTTTGGACGAATTTTTGAAGAATTTTCAAATTTTCAGATAGGAGGTTCCAGATAAGGTCAAAAACTACATACTCAGATCTCAACCAAACATTGCAGGGATACATTGGATGTCAAGACACGTGGAAAAAACGTACAAAACAAGAGATTGGAGACATCAAGATTTTCGACGAATTTTTGAAGAATTTTCAAATTTTCAGATAGGAGGTTCCAGATAAGGTCAAAAACTACATACTCAGATCTTCACCAAACGTTGCAGGGATACTTTGCATGTCAAGACACGTGGAAAAAACGTACAAAACAAGAGATTGGAGACATCAAGATTTTCGACGAATTTTTTAAGAATTTTCAAATTTTCAGATGGGAGGTTCCAGATAAGGTCAAAAACGACATACTCAGATCTTCACCAAACTTTGCATGGATACATTGGATGTCAAGACACGTGGAAAAAACGTACAAAACAAGAGATTGGAGACATCAAGATTTTGGACGAATTTTTTAAGAATTCTCAAATTTTCAGAAAGGAGGTTCCATATAAGGTCAAAAACTACATACTCAGATCTTCACCAAACTTTGCAGGGATACTTTGGATGTCAAGACACGTGGAAAAAACGTACAAAACAAGAGATTGGGGTCATCAAGATTTTGGACGAATTTTTTAAGAATTTTCAAATTTTCAGATGGGAGGTTCAATATAAGGTCAAAAACTACATACTCAGATCTTCACCAAACTTTGCATGGATACATAGGATGTCAAGACACGTGGAAAAAACATACAAAACATAGGATTCGGAACATCAAGATTTTGGTCGAATTTTTTAAGAATTTTCAAATTTTCAGATAGGAGGTTCCATATAAGGTCAAAAACTACATACTCAGATCTTCACCAAACATTGCAGGAATACATTGGATGTCAAGACACGTGGAAAAAACGTACAAAACAAGAGATTGGGGTCATCAAGATTTTGCACGGATTTTTTAGGAATTTTCAAATTTTCAGATGGGAGGTTCCAGATAAGGTCAAAAACTACATACTCAGATCTTCACCAAACTTTGCAGGGATACATTGGATGTCAAGACACGTGGAAAAAACGTACAAAACAAGAGATTGGAGACATCAAGATTTTGGACGAATTTTTTAAGAATTTTCAAATTTTCAGATAGGAGGTTCCATATAAGGTCAAAAACTACATACTCAGATCTTCACCAAACTTTGCATGGATACATTATGTGTCAAGACACGTGGAAAAAACGTACAAAACAAAAGATTGGAGACATCAAGATTTTGGTCGAATTTTTTAAGAATTTTCAAATTTTCAGATGGGAGGTTCCAGATAAGGTCAAAAACTACATACTCAGATCTTCACCAAACTTTGCAGGGATACATTGGATGTCAAGACACGTGGAAAAAACGTACAAAAAAGAGATTGGAGACATCAAGATTTTGGACGAATTTTTTAACAATTTTCAAATTTTCAGAAAGGATGTTCCAGATAAGGTCAAAAACGACATACTCAGATCTTCACCAAACTTTGCATGGATACATTGGATGTCAAGACACGTGGAAAAAACATACAAAACATAGGATTGGTGACATCAAGATTTTGGACGAATTTTTTAAGAATTTTCAAATTTTCAGATAGGAGGTTCCATATAAGGTCAAAAACTACATACTCAGATCTTCACCAAACTTTGCAGGGATACATTGGATGTCAAGACACGTGGAAAAAACGTACAAAACAAGAGATTGGAGACATCAAGATTTTCGACGAATTTTTTAAGAATTTTCAAATTTTCAGAAAGGATGTTCCAGATAAGGTCAAAAACGACATACTCAGATCTTCACCAAACTTTGCAGGGATACATTGGAGGTCGAGACACGTGGAAAAAACGTACAAAACAAGAGATTGGAGACATCAAGATTTTGGACGAATTTTTGAAGAATTTTCAAATTTTCAGATAGGAGGTTCCAGATAAGGTCAAAAACTACATACTCAGATCTCAACCAAACATTGCAGGGATACATTGGATGTCAAGACACGTGGAAAAAACGTACAAAACAAGAGATTGGAGACATCAAGATTTTCGACGAATTTTTGAAGAATTTTCAAATTTTCAGATAGGAGGTTCCAGATAAGGTCAAAAACTACATACTCAGATCTTCACCAAACGTTGCAGGGATACTTTGCATGTCAAGACACGTGGAAAAAACGTACAAAACAAGGGATTGGAGACATCAAGATTTTCGACGAATTTTTTAAGAATTTTCAAATTTTCAGATGGGAGGTTCCAGATAAGGTCAAAAACGACATACTCAGATCTTCACCAAACTTTGCATGGATACATTGGATGTCAAGACACGTGGAAAAAACGTACAAAACAAGAGATTGGAGACATCAAGATTTTGGACGAATTTTTTAAGAATTCTCAAATTTTCAGAAAGGAGGTTCCATATAAGGTCAAAAACTACAAACTCAGATCTTGACCAAACTTTGCAGGGATACATTGGATGTCAAGACACGTGGAAAAAACGTACAAAACAAGAGATTGGGGTCATCAAGATTTTGGACGAATTTTTTAAGAATTTTCAAATTTTCAGAAAGGAGGTTCCATATAAGGTCAAAAACTACATACTCAGATCTTCACCAAACTTTGCATGGATACATTATGTGTCAAGACACGTGGAAAAAACGTACAAAACAAGAGATTGGAGACATCAAGATATTGGTCGAATTTTTTAAGAATTTTCAAATTTTCAGATGGGAGGTTCCAGATAAGGTCAAAAACTACATACTCAGATCTTCACCAAACTTTGCAGGGATACATTGGATGTCAAGACACGTGGAAAAAACGTACAAAACAAGAGATAGGAGACATCAAGATTTTGGACGAATTTTTTAACAATTTTCAAATTTTCAGAAATGATGTTCCAGATAAGGTCAAAAACAACATACTCAGATCTTCACCAAACTTTGCAGGGATACATTGGATATCAAGACACGTGGAAAAAACGTACAAAACAAGAGATTGGAGACATCAAGATTTTGGACGAATTTTTTAAGAATTTTCAAATTTTCAGATAGGAGGTTCCAGATAAGATCAAAAACTACATACTCAGATCTTCACCAAACTTTGCAGGGATACATTGGATGTCAAGACACGTGGAAAAAAAGTACAAAACAAGAGATTGGGGTCATCAAGATTTTGGACGGATTTTTTAGGAATTTTCAAATTTTCAGATGGGAGGTTCCAGATAAGGTCAAAAACTACATACTCAGATCTTCACCAAACATTGCAGGGATACATTGGATGTCAAGACACGTGGAAAAAACGTACAAAACAAGAGATTGGAGACATCAAGATTTTGGACGAATTTTTTAAGAATTTTCAAATTTTCAGATAGGAGGTTCCAGATGAGGTCAAAAACTACATACTCAGATCTTCACCAAACTTTGCAGGAATACTTTGCATGTCAAGACACGTGGAAAAAACGTACAAAACAAGAGATCGGAGACATCAAGATTTTCGACGAATTTTTTAAGAATTTTCAAATTTTCAGATGGGAGGTTCCAGATAAGGTCAAAAACGACATACTCAGATCTTCACCAAACTTTGCAGGGATCCATTGGAGGTCGAGACACGTGGAAAAAACGTACAAAACAAGAGATTGGAGACATCAAGATTTTGGACGAATTTTTTAAGAATTTTCAAATTTTCAGGTAGGAGGTTCCATATAAGGTCAAAAACTACATACTCAGATCTTCACCAAACTTTGCAGGGATACATTGGATGTCAAGACACGTGGAAAAAACGTACAAAACAAGAGATTGGAGACATCAAGATTTTCGACGAATTTTTTAAGAATTTTCAAATTTTCAGAAAGGATGTTCCAGATAAGGTCAAAAACGACATACTCAGATCTTCACCAAACTTTGCAGGGATCCATTGGAGGTCGAGACACGTGGAAAAAACATACAAAACAAGAGATTGGAGACATCAAGATTTTGGACGAATTTTTGAAGAATTTTCAAATTTTCAGATAGGAGGTTCCAGATAAGGTCTAAAACTACATACTCAGATCTCCACCAAACATTGCAGGAATACATTGGATGTCAAGACACGTGGAAAAAACGTACAAAACAAGAGATTGGAGACATCAAGATTTTCGACGAATTTTTGAAGAATTTTCAAATTTTCAGATAGGAGGTTCCAGATAAGGTCAAAAACTACATACTCAGATCTTCACCAAACGTTGCAGGGATACTTTGCATGTCAAGACACGTGGAAAAAACGTACAAAACAAAAGATTGGAGACATCAAGATTTTCGACGAATTTTTTAAGAATTTTCAAATTTTCAGATGGGAGGTTCCAGATAAGGTCAAAAACGACATACTCAGATCTTCACCAAACTTTGCATGGATACATTGGATGTCAAGACACGTGGAAAAAACGTACAAAACAAGAGATTGGAGACATCAAGATTTTGGACGAATTTTTTAAGAATTCTCAAATTTTCAGAAAGGAGGTTCCATATAAGGTCAAAAACTACATACTCAGATCTTCACCAAACTTTGCAGGGATACTTTGGATGTCAAGACACGTGGAAAAAACGTACAAAACAAGAGATTGGGGTCATCAAGATTTTGGACGAATTTTTTAAGAATTTTCAAATTTTCAGATGGGAGGTTCAATATAAGGTCAAAAACTACATACTCAGATCTTCACCAAACTTTGCATGGATACATTGGATGTCAAGACACGTGGAAAAAACATACAAAACATAGGATTCGGAACATCAAGATTTTGGTCGAATTTTTTAAGAATTTTCAAATTTTCAGATAGGAGGTTCCATATAAGGTCAAAAACTACATACTCAGATCTTCACCAAACATTGCAGGAATACATTGGATGTCAAGACACGTGGAAAAAACGTACAAAACAAGAGATTGGGGTCATCAAGATTTTGCACGGATTTTTTAGGAATTTTCAAATTTTCAGATGGGAGGTTCCAGATAAGGTCAAAAACTACATACTCAGATCTTCACCAAACTTTGCAGGGATACATTGGATGTCAAGACACGTGGAAAAAACGTACAAAACAAGAGATTGGAGACATCAAGATTTTGGACGAATTTTTTAAGAATTTTCAAATTTTCAGATAGGAGGTTCCATATAAGGTCAAAAACTACATACTCAGATCTTCACCAAACTTTGCATGGATACATTATGTGTCAAGACACGTGGAAAAAACGTACAAAACAAAAGATTGGAGACATCAAGATTTTGGTCGAATTTTTTAAGAATTTTCAAATTTTCAGATGGGAGGTTCCAGATAAGGTCAAAAACTACATACTCAGATCTTCACCAAACTTTGCAGGGATACATTGGATGTCAAGACACGTGGAAAAAACGTACAAAAAAGAGATTGGAGACATCAAGATTTTGGACGAATGTTTTAACAATTTTCAAATTTTCAGAAAGGATGTTCCAGATAAGGTCAAAAACGACATACTCAGATCTTCACCAAACTTTGCAGGGATACATTGGATATCAAGACACGTGGAAAAAACGTACAAAACAAGAGATTGGAGACATCAAGATTTTGGACGAATTTTTTAAGAATTTTCAAATTTTCAGATAGGAGGTTCCAGATAAGGTCAAAAACTACATACTCAGATCTTCACCAAACTTTGCAGGGATACATTGGATGTCAAGACACGTGGAAAAAACGTACAAAACAAGAGATTGGGGTCATCAAGATTTTGGACGGATTTTTTAGGAATTTTCAAATTTTCAGATGGGAGGTTCCAGATAAGGTCAAAAACTACATACTCAGATCTTCACCAAACATTGCAGGGATACATTGGATGTCAAGACACGTGGAAAAAACGTACAAAACAAGAGATTGGAGACATCAAAATTTTGGACGAATTTTTTAAGAATTTTCAAATTTTCAGATAGGAGGTTCCAGATGAGGTCAAAAACTACATACTCAGATCTTCACCAAACTTTGCAGGAATACTTTGCATGTCAAGACACGTGGAAAAAACGTACAAAACAAGAGATCGGAGACATCAAGATTTTCGACGAATTTTTTAAGAATTTTCAAATTTTCAGATGGGAGGTTCCAGATAAGGTCAAAAACGACATACTCAGATCTTCACCAAACTTTGCATGGATACATTGGATGTCAAGACACGTGGAAAAAACATACAAAACATAGGATTGGTGACATCAAGATTTTCGACGAATTTTTTAAGAATTTTCAAATTTTCAGAAAGGATGTTCCAGATAAAGTCAAAAACGACATACTCAGATCTTCACCAAACTTTGCAGGGATACATTGGAGGTCGAGACACGTGGAAAAAACGTACAAAACAAGAGATTGGAGACATCAAGATTTTGGACGAATTTTTGAAGAATTTTCAAATTTTCTGATAGGAGGTCCCAGATAAGGTCAAAAACTACATACTCAGATCTCCACCAAACATTGCAGGGATACATTGGATGTCAAGACACGTTGAAAAAACGTACAAAACAAGAGATTGGAGACATCAAGATTTTCGACGAATTTTTGAAGAATTTTCAAATTTTCAGATAGGAGGTTCCAGATAAGGTCAAAAACTACATACTCAGATCTTCACCAAACGTTGCAGGGATACTTTGCATGTCAAGACACGTGGAAAAAACGTACAAAACAAGAGATTGGAGACATCAAGATTTTCGACGAATTTTTTAAGAATTTTCAAATTTTCAGATGGGAGGTTCCAGATAAGGTCAAAAACGACATACTCAGATCTTCACCAAACTTTGCATGGATACATTGGATGTCAAGACACGTGGAAAAAACGTACAAAACAAGAGATTGGAGACATCAAGATTTTGGACGAATTTTTTAAGAATTCTCAAATTTTCAGAAAGGAGGTTCCATATAAGGTCAAAAACTACATACTCAGATCTTCACCAAACTTTGCAGGGATACATTGGATGTCAAGACACGTGGAAAAAACGTACAAAACAAGAGATTGGGGTCATCAAGATTTTGGACGAATTTTTTAAGAATTTTCAAATTTTCAGAAAGGAGGTTCCATATAAGGTCAAAAACTACATACTCAGATCTTCACCAAACTTTGCAGGGATACATTGAATGTCAAGACACGTGGAAAAAACGTACAAAACAAGAGATTGGGGTCATCAAGATTTTGGACGGATTTTTTAGGAATTTTCAAATTTTCAGATGGGAGGTTCCAGATAAGGTCAAAAACTACATACTCAGATCTTCACCAAACTTTGCAGGGATACATTGGATGTCAAGACACGTGGAAAAAACGTACAAAACAAGAGATTGGAGACATCAAGATTTTGGACGAATTTTTTAAGAATTTTCAAATTTTCAGATGGGAGGTTCCATATAAGGTCAAAAACTACATACTCAGATCTTCACCAAACTTTGCATGGATACATTATGTGTCAAGACACGTGGAAAAAACGTACAAAACAAGAGATTGGAGACATCAAGATTTTGGTCGAATTTTTTAAGAATTTTCAAATTTTCAGATGGGAGGTTCCAGATAAGGTCAAAAACTACATACTCTGATCTTCACCAAACTTTGCAGGGATACATTGGATGTCAAGACACGTGGAAAAAACGTACAAAACAAGAGATAGGAGACATCAAGATTTTGGACGAATTTTTTAACAATTTTCAAATTTTCAGAAAGGATGTTCCAGATAAGGTCAAAAACGACATACTCAGATCTTCACCAAACTTTGCAGGGATACATTGGATATCAAGACACGTGGAAAAAACGTACAAAACAAGAGATTGGAGACATCAAGATTTTGGACGAATTTTTTAAGAATTTTCAAATTTTCAGATAGGAGGTTCCAGATAAGGTCAAAAACTACATACTCAGATCTTCACCAAACTTTGCAGGGATACATTGGATGTCAAGACACGTGGAAAAACGTACAAAACAAGAGATTGGGGTCATCAAGATTTTGGACGGATTTTTTTAGGAATTTTCAAATTTTCAGATGGGAGGTTCCAGATAAGGTCAAAAACTACATACTCAGATCTTCACCAAACATTGCAGGGATACATTGGATGTCAAGACACGTGGAAAAAACGTACAAAACAAGAGATTGGAGACATCAAGATTTTGGACGAATTTTTTAAGAATTTTCAAATTTTCAGATAGGAGGTTCCAGATGAGGTCAAAAACTACATACTCAGATCTTCACCAAACTTTGCAGGAATACTTTGCATGTCAAGACACGTGGAAAAATAGTACAAAACAAGGGATCGGAGACATCAAGATTTTGGACGAATTTTTTAAGAATTTTCAAATTTTCAGATAGGAGGTTCCAGATGAGGTCAAAAACTACATACTCAGATCTTCAACAAACTTTGCAGGAATACTTTGCATGTCAAGACACGTGGAAAAAAAGTACAAAACAAGGGATCGGAGACATCAAGATTTTCGACGATTTTTTTAAGAATTTTCAAATTTTCAGATGGGAGGTTCCAGATAAGGTCAAAAACGACATACTCAGATCTTCACCAAACTTTGCATGGATACATTGGATGTCAAGACACGTGGAAAAAACATACAAAACATAGGATTGGTGACATCAAGATTTTGGACGAATTTTTTAAGAATTTTCAAATTTTCAGATGGGAGGTTCCAGATAAGTTCAAAAACGACATACTCAGATCTTCACCAAACTTTGCATGGATACATTGGATGTCAAGACACGTGGAAAAAACATACAAAACATAGGATTGGGGACATCAAGATTTTGGTCGAATTTTTTAAGAATTTTCAAATTTTCAGATAGGAGGTTCCATATAAGGTCAAAAACTACATACTCAGATCTTCACCAAACTTTGCAGGGATACATTGGATGTCAAGACACGTGGAAAAAACATACAAGACCTAGGATTGAAGACATCAAGATTTTGGTCAAATTTTTTAAGAATTTTCAAATTTTCAGGTTACATATAAGGTCAAAAACTACATACTCAGATCTTCACCAAACTTTGCAGGGATACATTGGATGTCAAGACACGTGGAAAAAACGTACAAAACAAGAGATTGGAGACATCAAGATTTTGGACGAATTTTTTAAGAATTTTCAAATTTTCAGATAAAAGGTTCCATATAAGGTCAAAAACTACATACTCAGATCTTCACCAAACATTGCAGGGATACATTGGAGGTCAAGACACGTGGAAAAAACGTACAAAACAAGAGATTGGAGACATCAAGATCTTGGACGAATTTTTTAAAAATTTTCAAATTTTCAGATAGGAGGTTCCAGATAAGGTCTAAAACTACATACTCAGATCTTCACCAAACTTTGCAGGGATACATTGGATGTCAAGACACGTGGAAAAAACATACAAAACATAGGATTGGGGATATCAAGATTTTGGTCAAATTTTTTAAGAATTTTCAAATTTTCAGATAGGAGGTTCCATATAAGGTCAAAAACTACATACTCAGATCTTCACCAAACGTTGCAGGTATACTTTGCATGTCAAGACACGTGGAAAAAACGTACAAAACAAGAGATTGGAGACATCAAGATTTTCTACAAATTTTTTAAGAATTTTCAAATTTTCAGATGGGAGGTTCCAGATAAGGTCAAAAACGACATACTCAGATCTTCACCAAACTTTGCATGGATACATTGGATGTCAAGACACGTGGAAAAAACGTACAAAACAAAAAATTGGAGACATCAAGATTTTGGACGAATTTTTTAAGAATTTTCAAATTTTCAGAAAGGAGGTTCCGTATAAGGTCAAAAACTACATACTCAGATCTTCACCAAACTTTGCAGGGATACATTGGATGTCAAGACACGTGGAAAAAACCTATAAAACAAGAGATTGGGGTCATCAAGATTTTGGACGGATTTTTTAGGAATTTTCGAATTTTCAGATGGGAGGTTCCATATAAGGTCAAAAACTACATACTCAGATCTTCACCAAACTTTGCAGGGATACATTGGATGTCAAGACACGTGGAAAAAACGTACAAAACAAGAGATTGGAGACATCAAGATTTTGGACGAATTTTTGAAGAATTTTCAAATTTTCAGATAGGAGGTTCCAGATAAGGTCAAAAACTACATACTCAGATCTTCACCAAACGTTGCAGGGATACTTTGCATGTCAAGACACGTGGAAAAAACGTACAAAACAAGAGATTGGAGACATCAAGATTTTCTACAAATTTTTTAAGAATTTTCAAATTTTCAGATGGGAGGTTCCAGATAAGGTCAAAAACGACATACTCAGATCTTCACCAAACTTTGCATGGATACATTGGATGTCAAGACACGTGGAAAAAACGTACAAAACAAAAAATTGGAGACATCAAGATTTTGGACGAATTTTTTAAGAATTTTCAAATTTTCAGATGGGAGGTTCCAGATAAGGTCAAAAACGACATACTCAGATCTTCACCAAACTTTGCATGGATACATTGGATGTCAAGACACGTGGGAAAAACGTACAAAACAAGAAATTGGAGACATCAAGATTTTGGACGAATTTTTTAAGAATTTTCAAATTTTCAGAAAGGAGGTTCCGTATAAGGTCAAAAACTACATACTCAGATCTTCACCAAACTTTGCAGGGATACATTGGATGTCAAGACACGTGGAAAAAACGTACAAAACAAGAGATTGGAGACATCAAGATTTTGAACGAATTTTTTAAGAAATTTCAAATTTTCAGATAGGAGGTTCCATATAAGGTCAAAAACTACATACTCAGATCTTCACCAAACATTGCAGGGATACATTGGATGTCAAGACACGTGGAAAAAACATACAAAACATAGGATTGGGGACATCAAGATTTTGGTGGAATTTTTTAAGAATTTTCAAATTTTCAGAAATGAGGTGCCAGATAAGGTCAAAAACTACATACTCAGATCTTCACCAAACTTTGCAGGGATACATTGGATGTCAAGACACGTGGAAAAAATGTACAAAACAAGAGATTGGAGACATCAAGATCTTGGACGAATTTTTTAAAAATTTTCAAATTTTCAGATAGGAGGTTCCAGATAAGGTCTAAAACTACATACTCAGATCTTCACCAAACTTTGCAGGGATACATTGGATGTCAAGACACGTGGAAAAAACATACAAAACATAGGATTGGTGACATCAAGATTTTGGACGAATTTTTTAAGAATTTTCAAATTTTCAGAAAGGAGGTTCCATATAAGGTCAAAAACTACATACTCAGATCTTCACCAAACTTTGCAGGGATACATTGGATGTCAAGACACGTGGAAAAAACGTACAAAACAAGAGATTGGAGACATCAAGATTTTCGACGAATTTTTTAAGAATTTTCAAATTTTCAGATAGGAGGTTCCAGATAAGGTCAAAAACTACATACTCAGATCTCCACCAAACATTGCAGGGATACATTGGATGTCAAGACACGTGGAAAAAACGTACAAAACAAGAGATTGGAGACATCAAGATTTTGGACGAATTTTTGAAGAATTTTCAAATTTTCAGATAGGAGGTTCCAGATAAGGTCAAAAACTACATACTCAGATCTTCACCAAACGTTGCAGGGATACTTTGCATGTCAAGACACGTGGAAAAAACGTACAAAACAAGAGATTGGAGACATCAAGGTTTTCGACGAATTTTTTAAGAATTTTCAAATTTTCAGATGGGAGGTTCCAGATAAGTTCAAAAACGACATACTCAGATCTTCACCAAACTTTGCATGGATACATTGGATGTCAAGACACGTGGAAAAAACATACAAAACATAGGATTGGGGACATCAAGATTTTGGTCGAATTTTTTAAGAATTTTCAAATTTTCAGATAGGAGGTTCCATATAAGGTCAAAAACTACATACTCAGATCTTCACCAAACTTTGCAGGGATACATTGGATGTCAAGACACGTGGAAAAAACATACAAGACCTAGGATTGAAGACATCAAGATTTTGGTCAAATTTTTTAAGAATTTTCAAATTTTCAGGTTACATATAAGGTCAAAAACTACATACTCAGATCTTCACCAAACTTTGCAGGGATACATTGGATGTCAAGACACGTGGAAAAAACGTACAAAACAAGAGATTGGAGACATCAAGATTTTGGACGAATTTTTTAAGAATTTTCAAATTTTCAGATAGGAGGTTCCATATAAGGTCAAAAACTACATACTCAGATCTTCACCAAACATTGCAGGGATACATTGGAGGTCAAGACACGTGGAAAAAACGTACAAAACAAGAGATTGGAGACATCAAGATCTTGGACGAATTTTTTAAAAATTTTCAAATTTTCAGATAGGAGGTTCCAGATAAGGTCTAAAACTACATACTCAGATCTTCACCAAACTTTGCAGGGATACATTGGATGTCAAGACACGTGGAAAAAACATACAAAACATAGGATTGGGGATATCAAGATTTTGGTCAAATTTTTTAAGAATTTTCAAATTTTCAGATAGGAGGTTCCATATAAAGTCAAAAACTACATACTCAGATCTTCACCAAACGTTGCAGGTATACTTTGCATGTCAAGACACGTGGAAAAAACGTTCAAAACAAGAGATTGGAGACATCAAGATTTTCTACAAATTTTTTAAGAATTTTCAAATTTTCAGATGGGAGGTTCCAGATAAGGTCAAAAACGACATACTCAGATCTTCACCAAACTTTGCATGGATACATTGGATGTCAAGACACGTGGAAAAAACGTACAAAACAAAAAATTGGAGACATCAAGATTTTGGACGAATTTTTTAAGAATTTTCAAATTTTCAGAAAGGAGGTTCCGTATAAGGTCAAAAACTACATACTCAGATCTTCACCAAACTTTGCAGGGATACATTGGATGTCAAGACACGTGGAAAAAACCTATAAAACAAGAGATTGGGGTCATCAAGATTTTGGACGGATTTTTTAGGAATTTTCGAATTTTCAGATGGGAGGTTCAATATAAGGTCAAAAACTACATACTCAGATCTTCACCAAACTTTGCAGGGATACATTGGATGTCAAGACACGTAGAAAAAACGTACAAAACAAGAGATTGGAGACATCAAGATTTTGGACGAATTTTTGAAGAATTTTCAAATTTTCAGATAGGAGGTTCCAGATAAGGTCAAAAACTACATACTCAGATCTTCACCAAACGTTGCAGGGATACTTTGCATGTCAAGACACGTGGAAAAAACGTACAAAACAAGACATTGGAGACATCAAGATTTTCGACGAATTTTTTAAGAATTTTCAAATTTTCAGATGGGAGGTTCCAGATAAGGTCAAAAACGACATACTCAGATCTTCACCAAACTTTGCATGGATACATTGGATGTCAAGACACGTGGGAAAAACGTACAAAACAAGAAATTGGAGACATCAAGATTTTGGACGAATTTTTTAAGAATTTTCAAATTTTCAGAAAGGAGGTTCCGTATAAGGTCAAAAACTACATACTCAGATCTTCACCAAACTTTGCAGGGATACATTGGATGTCAAGACACGTGGAAAAAACGTACAAAACAAGAGATTGGAGACATCAAGATTTTGAACGAATTTTTTAAGAAATTTCAAATTTTCAGATAGGAGGTTCCATATAAGGTCAAAAACTACATACTCAGATCTTCACCAAACATTGCAGGGATACATTGGATGTCAAGACACGTGGAAAAAACATACAAAACATAGGATTGGGGACATCAAGATTTTGGTGGAATTTTTTAAGAATTTTCAAATTTTCAGATAGGAGGTTCCATATAAGGTCAAAAACTACATACTCAGATCTTCACCAAACTTTGCAGGGATACATTGGATGTCAAGACACGTGGGAAAAACGTACAAAACAAGAGATTGGAGACATCAAGATTTTGGACGAATTTTTGAGGAATTTTCAAATTTTCAGAAATGAGGTGCCAGATAAGGTCAAAAACTACATACTCAGATCTTCACCAAACTTTGCAGGGATAAATTGGATGTCAAGACACGTGGAAAAAACGTACAAAACAAGAGATTGGAGACATCAAGATCTTGGACGAATTTTTTAAAAATTTTCAAATTTTCAGATAGGAGGTTACAGATAAGGTCTAAAACTACATACTCAGATCTTCACCAAACTTTGCAGGGATACATTGGATGTCAAGACACGTGGAAAAAACATACAAAACATAGGATTGGGGATATCAAGATTTTGGTCAAATTTTTTAAGAATTTTCAAATTTTCAGATAGGAGGTTCCATATAAGGTCAAAAACTACAGACTCAGATCTTCACCAAACGTTGCAGGGATACTTTGCATGTCAAGACACGTGGAAAAAACGAACAAAACAAGAGATTGGAGACATCAAGATTTTCGACAAATTTTTTAAGAATTTTCAAATTTTCAGATGGGAGGTTCCAGATAAGGTCAAAAACGACATACTCAGATCTTCACCAAACTTTGCATGGATACATTGGATGTCAAGACACGTGGAAAAAACGTACAAAACAAGAAATTGGAGACATCAAGATTTTGGACGAATTTTTTAAGAATTTTCAAATTTTCAGAAAGGAGGTTCCGTATAAGGTCAAAAACTACATACTCAGATCTTCACCAAACTTTGCAGGGATACATTGGATGTCAAGACACGTGGAAAAAACGTATAAAACAAGAGATTGGGGTCATCAAGATTTTGGACGGATTTTTTAGGAATTTTCGAATTTTCAGATAGCAGGTTCCATATAAGGTCAAAAACTACATACTCAGATCTTCACCAAACTTTGCAGGGATACATTGGATGTCAAGACACGTGGAAAAAACGTACAAAACAAGAGATTGGAGACATCAAGATTTTGAACGAATTTTTTAAGAATTTTCAAATTTTCAGAAAGGAGGTTCCGTATAAGGTCAAAAACTACATACTCAGATCTTCACCAAACTTTGCAGGGATACATTGGATGTCAAGACACGTGGAAAAAACGTACAAAACAAGAGATTGGAGACATCAAGATTTTGAACGAATTTTTTAAGAAATTTCAAATTTTCAGATAGGAGGTTCCATATAAGGTCAAAAACTACATACTCAGATCTTCACCAAACATTGCAGGGATACATTGGATGTCAAGACACGTGGAAAAAATGTACAAAACAAGAGATTGGAGACATCAAGATTTTCGACGGATTTTTTAAGAATTTTCAAATTTTCAGATAGGAGGTTCCATATAAGTAGGGGCATGCATATTTCGTTTTTGACGAAAAAACGAAATTTGAAAAAACACATTGTAGTGTTAATTTTTCATGTTTTTGAAAGGTGTGAGGTGCATTTTGTGACCATATTTTGTCACGAAATAATGCGAAATGAACTGCAAAAAGCGAAATTAACTCTTAAACACGAAATTCAGGGTTTATTCACCAATGCGACACCTTCCGAGGTCTGAATTATCCTGAGAGTTATGCAATTCCCGAAAAATTGATTAATATAGGAGAAGCAAAAATAGACTCCTTTACACAGAAATAAACTTAATACTCGGATAACTACATAAATGTGCTATTAGAAGTGAAATGTTAATTCTGTGGAATAAGTGTAGTTTTTAAATCAAATTTAGGATTATTTTCATAATTTTAAAACCAATATGTCTTTTTATATACCACTTTTCATCCATTTTTTCACCGCTATAACACCGATATTTTATTTTATTTACCACTTCAGAACCCGAAATTGACCCAGTTTTTGTACCGAAATTTTGCCTTTTTATTTACAAAAAATATGTGCCTCTACATATAAGGTCAAAAACTACATACTCAGATCTTCACCAAACATTGCAGGGATACATTGGATGTCAAGACACGTGGAAAAAATGTACAAAACAAGAGATTGGAGACATCAAGATTTTCGACGGATTTTTTAAGAATTTTCAAATTTTCAGATGGGAGGTTCCATATAAGGTCAAAAACTACATACTCAGATCTTCACCAAACATTGCAGGGATACATTGTATGTCAAGACACGTGGAAAAAATGTACAAAACAAGAGATTGGAGACATCAAGATTTTCGACGGATTTTTTAAGAATTTTTAAATTTTCAGATGGGAGGTTCCAGATAAGGTCAAAAACGACATACTCAGATCTTCACCAAACTTTGCATGGATACATTGGATGTCAAGACACGTGGAAAAAACATACAAAACATAGGATTGGGGACATCAAGATTTTGGTGGAATTTTTTAAGAATTTTCAAATTTTCAGAAATGAGGTGCCAGATAAGGTCAAAAACTACATACTCAGATCTTCACCAAACTTTGCAGGGATACATTGGATGTCAAGACACGTGGGAAAAACGTACAAAACAAGAGATTGGAGACATCAAGATTTTGGACGAATTTTTGAGGAATTTTCAAATTTTCAGAAATGAGGTGCCAGATAAAGTCAAAAACTACATACTCAGATCTTCACCAAACTTTGCAGGGATACATTGGATGTCAAGACACGTTGAAAAAACGTACAAAACAAGAGATTGGAGACATCAAGATTTTGGACGAATTTTTTAAGAATTTTCAAATTTTCAGATAGGTGGTTCCAGATGAGGTCAAAAATACATACTCAGATCTTCACCAAACTTTGCAGGAATACTTTGCATGTCAAGACACGTGGAAAAAACGTACAAAACAAGAGATCGGAGACATCAAGATTTTCGACGACTTTTTTAAGAATTTTCAAATTTTCAGATAGGAGGTTCCAGATAAGGTCAAAAACGACATACTCAGATCTTCACCAAACTTTGCAAGGATACATTGGATGTCAAGACACGTGGAAAAAACGTACAAAACAAGAGATTGGAGACATCAAGATTTTGGACGAATTTTTTAAGAATTTTCAAATTTTCAGAAAGGATGTTCCAGATAAGGTCAAAAACGACATACTCAGATCTTCACCAAACTTTGCAGGGATACATTGGAGGTCGAGACACGTGGAAAAAACGTACAAAACAAGAGATTGGAGACAACAAGATTTTGGACGAATTTTTTAAAAATTTTCAATTTTTCAGATAGGAGGTTCCAGATAAGGTCAAAAACTACATACTCAGATCTTCACCAAACTTTGCAGGGATACATTGGATGTCAAGACACGTGGAAAAAACATACAAAACATAGGATTGGTGACATCAAGATTTTGGACGAATTTTTTAAGAATTTTCAAATTTTCAGATAGGAGGTTCCATATAAGGTCAAAAACTACATACTCAGATCTTCACCAAACTTTGCAGGGATACATTGGATGTCAAGACACGTGGAAAAAACGTACAAAACAAGAGATTGGAGACATCAAGATTTTCGACGAATTTTTGAAGAATTTTCAAATTTTCAGATGGGAGGTTCCAGATAAGGTCAAAAACGACATACTCAGATCTTCACCAAACTTTGCAGGGATACATTGGATTTCAAGACACGTGGAAAAAACGTACAAAACAAGAGATTGGGGTCATCAATATTTTGGACGGATTTTTTAGGAATTTTCAAATTTTCAGATGGGAGGTTCCACATAAGGTCAAAAACTACATACTCAGATCTTCACCAAACTTTGCAGGGATACATTGGATGTCAAGACACGTGGAAAAAACGTACAAAACAGAAGATTGGAGAAATCAAGATTTTGAACGAATTTTTTAAGAATTTTCAAATTTTCAGATAGGAGGTTCCATTAAGGTCAAAAACTACATACTCAGATCTTCACCAAACTTTGCATGGATACATTGGATGTCAAGACACGTGGAAAAAACATACAAAACATAGGATTGGGGACATCAAGATTTTGGTCGAATTTTTTAAGAATTTTCAAATTTTCAGGTTCCATATAAGGTCAAAAACTACATACTCAGATCTTCACCAAACTTTGCAGGAATACATTGGATGTTAAGACACGTGGAAAAAACGTACAAAACAAGAGATTGGAGACATCAAGATTTTGGACGAATTTTTTAAGAATTTTCAAATTTTCAGAAATGCGGTTCCAGATAAGGTCAAAAACTACATACTCAGATCTTCACCAAACTTTGCAGGGATACATTGGATGTCAAGACACGTGGAAAAAACGTACAAAACAAGGGATTGGGGTCATCAAGATTTTGGACGGATTTTTTAGGAATTTTCAAATTTTCAGATGGGAGGTTCCAGATAAGGTCAAAAACTACATACTCAGATCTTCACCAAACTTTGCAGTGATACATTGGATGTCAAGACACGTGGAAAAAACGTACAAAACAAGAGATTGGGGTCATCAAGATTTTGGACGGATTTTTTAAGAATTTTCAAATTTTCAGATGGGAGGTTCCAGATAAGGTCAAAAACGACATACTCAGATCTTCACCAAACTTTGCAGGAATACATTGGATGTCAAGACACGTGGAAAAAACATACAAAACATAAGATTCGGGACATCAAGATTTTGGTCGAATTTTTTAAGAATTTTCAAATTTTCAGATAGGAGGTTCCATATAAGGTCAAAAACTACATTCTCAGATCTTCACCAAACTATGCAGGGATACATTGGATGTCAAGACACGTGGAAAAAACGTACAAAACAAGAGATTGGAGACATCAAGATTTTGGACGAATTTTTTAAGAATTTTCAAATTTTCAGATAGGAGGTTCCATTTAAGGTCAAAAACTACATACTCAGATCTTCACCAAACTTTCCAGGGATACATTGGATGTCAAGACACGTGGAAAAAACGTACAAAACAAAAGATTGGAGACATCAAGATTTTGGACGAATTTTTTAAGAATTTTCAAATTTTCAGATAGGAGGTTCCATATAAGGTCAAAAACTACATACTCAGATCTTCACCAAACATTGCAGGGATACATTGGATGTCAAGACACGTGGAAAAAACGTACAAAACAAGAGATTGGAGACATCAAGATTTTGGACGAATTTTTTAAAAATTTTCAAATTTTCAGATAGGAGGTTCCAGATAAGATCAAAAACTACATACTCAGATCTTCACCAAACTTTGCAGGGATACATTGGATGTCAAGACACGTGGAAAAAACATACAAAACATAGGATTGGGGATATCAAGATTTTGGTCAAATTTTTTAAGAATTTTCAAATTTTCAGATAGGAGGTTCCATATAAGGTCAAAAACTACATACTCAGATCTTCACCAAACGTTGCAGGGATACTTTGGATGTCAAGACACGTGGAAAAAACGTACAAAACAAGAGATTGGAGACATCAAGATTTTCGACAAATTTTTTAAGAATTTTCAAAATTTCAGATGGGAGGTTCCAGATAAGGTCAAAAACGACATACTCAGATCTTCACCAAACTTTGCATGGATACATTGGATGTCAAGACACGTGGAAAAAACGTACAAAACAAGAAATTAGAGACATCAAGATTTTGGACGAATTTTTTAAGAATTTTCAAATTTTCAGAAAGGAGGTTCCGTATAAGGTCAAAAACTACATACTCACATCTTCACCAAACTTTGCAGGGATACATTGGATGTCAAGACACGTGGAAAAAACGTATAAAACAAGAGATTGGGGTCATCAAGATTTTGGACGGATTTTTTAGGAATTTTCGAATTTTCAGATGGGAGGTTCCAGATAAGGTCAAAAACTACATACTCAGATCTTCACCAAACTTTGCAGGGATACATTGGATGTCAAGACACGTGGAAAAAACGAACAAAACAAGAGATTGGAGACATCAAGATTTTGGACGAATTTTTGAAGAATTTTCAAATTTTCAGATAGGAGGTTCCAGATAAGGTCAAAAACTACATACTCAGATCTTCACCAAACGTTGCAGGGATACTTTGCATGTCAAGACACGTGGAAAAAACGTACAAAACAAGACATTGGAGACATCAAGATTTTCGACGAATTTTTTAAGAATTTTCAAATTTTCAGATGGGAGGTTCCAGATAAGGTCAAAAACGACATACTCAGATCTTCACCAAACTTTGCATGGATACATTGGATGTCAAGACACGTGGAAAAAACATACAAAACATAGGATTGGGGACATCAAGATTTTGGTCGAATTTTTTAAGAATTTTCAAATTTTCAGATAGGAGGTTCCATATAAGGTCAAAAACTACATACTCAGATCTTCACCAAACTTTGCAGGGATACATTGGATGTCAAGACATGTGGAAAAAACGTACAAAACAAGAGATTGGAGACATCAAGATTTTGGACGATTTTTTTAAGAATTTTCAAATTTTCAGATAGGAGGTTCCAGATAAGGTCAAAAACGACATACTCAGATCTTCACCAAACTTTGCAGGGATACATTGGATGTCAAGACACGTGAAAAAACATACAAGACATAGGATTGGGGACATCAAGATTTTGGTCGAATTTTTTAAGAATTTTCAAATTTTCAGATAGGAGGTTCCATATAAGGTCAATAACTGCATACTCAGATCTTCACCAAACTATGCAGGGATACATTGGATGTCAAGACACGTGGAAAAAACGTACAAAACAAGAGATTGGAGACATCAAGATTTTGGAAGAATTTTTTAAGAATTTTCAAATTTTCAGATAGGAGGTTCCAGATAAGGTCAAAAACTACATACTCAGATCTTCACCAAACTTTGCAGGGACACATTGGATGTCAAGACACGTGGAAAAAACGTACAAAACAAGAGATTGGAGACATCAAGATTTTGGACGAATTTTTGAGGAATTTTCAAATTTTCAGAAATGAGGTTCCAGATAAGGTCAAAAACTACATACTCAGATCTTCACCAAACTTTGCAGGGATACATTGGATGTCAAGACACGTGGGGAAAACATACAAACCAAGAGATTGGAGACATCAAGATTTTGGACGAATTTTTTAAGAATTTTCAAATTTTCAGATAGGAGGTTCCATTTAAGGTCAAAAACTACATACTCAGATCTTCACCAAACTTTGCAGGGATACATTGGATGTCAAGACACGTGGATAAAACGTATAAAACAAGAGATTGGGGTCATCAAGATTTTGGACGGATTTTTTAGGAATTTTCGAATTTTCAGATGGCAGGTTCCATATAAGGTCAAAAACTACATACTCAGATCTTCACCAAATTTTGCAGGGATACATTGGATGTCAAGACACGTGGAAAAACGTACAAAACAAGAGATTAGAGACATCAAGATTTTGAACGAATTTTTTAAGAATTTTCAAATTTTCAGAAAGGAGGTTCCGTATAAGGTCAAAAACTACATACTCAGATCTTCACCAAACTTTGCAGGGATACATTGGATGTCAAGACACGTGGAAAAAACGTACAAAACAAGAGATTGGAGACATCAAGATTTTGAACGAATTTTTTAAGAAATTTCAAATTTTCAGATAGGAGGTTCCATATAATTTCAAAAACTACATACTCAGATCTTCACCAAACTTAGCAGGGATACATTGGATGTCAAGACACGTGGAAAAAACATACAAGACATAGGATTGGGGACATCAAGATTTGGTCAAATTTTTTAAGAATTTTCAAATTTTCAGATAGGAGGTTCCATATAAGGTCAAAAACTACATACTCAGATCTTCACCAAACATTGCAGGGATACATTGTATGTCAAGACACGTGGAAAAAATGTACAAAACAAGAGATTGGAGACATCAAGATTTTCGACGGATTTTTTAAGAAATTTTAAATTTTCAGATGGGAGGTTCCAGATAAGGTCAAAAACGACATACTCAGATCTTCACCAAACTTTGCATGGATACATTGGATGTCAAGACACGTGGAAAAAACATACAAAACATAGGATTGGGGACATCAAGATTTTGGTGGAATTTTTTAAGAATTTTCAAATTTTCAGATAGGAGGTTCCATATAAGGTCAAAAACTACATACTCAGATCTTCACCAAACTTTGCAGGGATACATTGGATGTCAAGACACGTGGAAATTGTACAAAACAAGAGATTGGAGACATCAAGATTTTGGACGATTTTTTTAAGAATTTTCAAATTTTCAGATAGGAGGTTCCAGATAAGGTCAAAAACGACATACTCAGATCTTCACCAAACTTTGCAGGGATACATTGGATGTCAAGACACGTGGAAAAAACGTACAAAACAAGAGATTGGAGACATCAAGATTTTGGACGAATTTTTGAGGAATTTTCAAATTTTCAGAAATGAGGTGCCAGATAAGGTCAAAAACTACATACTCAGATCTTCACCAAACTTTGCAGGGATACATTGGATGTCAAGACACGTGGGAAAAACGTACAAAACAAGAGATTGGAGACATCAAGATTTTGGACGAATTTTTGAGGAATTTTCAAATTTTCAGAAATGAGGTGCCAGATAAGGTCAAAAACTACATACTCAGATCTTCACCAAACTTTGCAGGGATACATTGGATGTCAAGACACGTGGAAAAAACGTACAAAACAAGAGATTGGAGACATCAAGATCTTGGACGAATTTTTTAAAAATTTTCAAATTTTCAGATAGGAGGTTCCAGATAAGGTCTAAAACTACATACTCAGATCTTCACCAAACTTTGCAGGGATACATTGGATGTCAAGACACGTGGAAAAAACATACAAAACATAGGATTGGGGATATCAAGATTTTGGTCAAATTTTTTAAGAATTTTCAAATTTTCAGATAGGAGGTTCCATATAAGGTCAAAAACTACATACTCAGATCTTCACCAAACGTTGCAGGGATACTTTGCATGTCAAGACACGTGGAAAAAACGAACAAAACAAGAGATTGGAGACATCAAGATTTTCGACAAATTTTTTAAGAATTTTCAAATTTTCAGATGGGAGGTTGCAGATAAGGTCAAAAACGACATACTCAGATCTTCACCAAACTTTGCATGGTTACATTGGATGTCAAGACACGTGGAAAAAACGTACAAAACAAGAAATTGGAGATATCAAGATTTTGGACGAATTTTTTAAGAATTTTCAAATTTTCAGAAAGGAGGTTCCGTATAAGGTCAAAAACTACATACTCAGATCTTCACCAAACTTTGCAGGGATACATTGGATGTCAAGACACGTGGAAAAAACGTATAAAACAAGAGATTGGGTTCATCAAGATTTTGGACGGATTTTTTAGGAATTTTCGAATTTTCAGATGGGAGGTTCCAGATAAGGTCAAAAACTACATACTCAGATCTTCACCAAACCTTGCAGGGATACATTGGATGTCAAGACACGTGGAAAAAACGAACAAAACAAGAGATTGGAGACATCAAGATTTTGGACGAATTTTTTAAGAATTTTCAAATTTTCAGATAGGAGGTTCCAGATAAGGTCAAAAACTACATACTCAGATCTTCACCAAACGTTGCAGGGATACTTTGCATGTCAGGACACGTGGAAAAAACGTACAAAACAAGACATTGGAGACATCAAGATTTTCGACAAATTTTTTAAGAATTTTCAAATTTTCAGATGGGAGGTTCCAGATAAGGTCAAAAACGACATACTCAGATCTTCACCAAACTTTGCATGGATACATTGGATGTCAAGACACGTGGGAAAAACGTACAAAACAAGAAATTGGAGACATCAAGATTTTGGACGAATTTTTTAAGAATTTTCAAATTTTCAGAAAGGAGGTTCCGTATAAGGTCAAAAACTACATACTCAGATCTTCACCAAACTTTGCAGGGATACATTGGATGTCAAGACACGTGGAAAAAACGTACAAAACAAGAGATTGGAGACATCAAGATTTTGAACGAATTTTTTAAGAATTTTCAAATTTTCACATAGGAGGTTCCATATAAGGTCAAAAACTACATACTCAGATCTTCACCAAACATTGCAGGGATACATTGGATGTCAAGACACGTGGAAAAAATGTACAAAACAAGAGATTGGAGACATCAAGATTTTCGACGGATTTTTTAAGAATTTTCAAATTTTCAGATAGGAGGTTCCATATAAGGTCAAAAACTACATACTCAGATCTTCACCAAACTTAGCAGGGATACATTGGATGTCAAGACACGTGGAAAAAACATACAAGACATAGGATTGGGGACATCAAGATTTGGTCAAATTTTTTAAGAATTTTCAAATTTTCAGATAGGAGGTTCCATATAAGGTCAAAAACTACATCCTCAGATCTTCACCAAACATTGCAGGGATACATTGTATGTCAAGACACGTGGAAAAAATGTACAAAACAAGAGATTGGAGACATCAAGATTTTCGACGGATTTTTTAAGAATTTTTAAATTTTCAGATGGGAGGTTCCAGATAAGGTCAAAAACGACATACTCAGATCTTCACCAAACTTTGCATGGATACATTGGATGTCAAGACACGTGGAAAAAACATACAAAACATTGGATTGGGGACATCAAGATTTTGGTCGAATTTTTTAAGAATTTTCAAATTTTCAGATAGGAGGTTACATATAAGGTCAAAAACTACATACTCAGATCTTCACCAAACTTTGCAGGGATACATTGGATGTCAAGACACGTGGAAAAAACGTACAAAACAAGAGATTGGAGACATCAAGATTTTGGACGAATTTTTGAGGAATTTTCAAATTTTCAGAAATGAGGTGCCAGATAAGGTCAAAAACTACATACTCAGATCTTCACCAAATTTTGCAGGGATACATTGGATGTCAAGACACGTGGGAAAAACGTACAAAACAAAAGATTGGAGACATCAAGATTTTGGACGAATTTTTGAGGAATTTTCAAATTTTCTGAAATGAGGTGCCAGATAAGGTCAAAAACTACATACTCAGATCTTCACCAAACTTTGCAGGGATACATTGGATGTCAAGACACGTGGAAAAAACGTACAAAACAAGAGATTGGAGACATCAAGATTTTGGACGAATTTTTTAAGAATTTTCAAATTTTCAGATAGGAGGTTCCAGATGAGGTCAAAAACTACATACTCAGATCTTCACCAAACTTTGCAGGAACACTTTGCATGTCAAGACACGTGGAAAAAACGTACAAAACAAGAGATCGGAGACATCAAGATTTTGACGAATTTTTTAAGAATTTTCAAATTTTCAGATAGGAGGTTCCAGATAAGGTCAAAAACGACATACTCAGATCTTCACCAAACTTTGCAGGGATACATTGGATGTCAAGACACGTGGAAAAAACGTACAAAACAAGAGATTGGAGACATCAAGATTTTGGACGAATTTTTTAAGAATTTTCAAATTTTCAGAAAGGATGTTCCAGATAATGTCAAAAACTACATACTCAGATTTTCACCAAACTTTGCAGGGATACATTGGATGTCAAGACACGTGGAAAAAACGTACAAAACAAGAGATTGGAGACATCAATATTTTGGACGGATTTTTTAGGAATTTTCAAATTTTCAGATGGGAGGTTCCAGATAAGGTCAAAAACTACATACTCAGATCTTCACCAAACTTTGCAGGGATACATTGGATGTCAAGACACGTGGAAAAAACGTACAAAACAGAAGATTGGAGACATCAAGATTTTGAACGAATTTTTTAAGAATTTTCAAATTTTCAGATAGGAGGTTCCATTAAGGTCAAAAACTACATACTCAGATCTTCACCAAACTTTGCATGGATACATTGGATGTCAAGACACGTGGAAAAAACATACAAAACATAGGATTGGGAACATCAAGATTTTGGTCGAATTTTTTAAGAATTTTCAAATTTTCAGATAGGAGGTTCCATATAAGGTCAAAAACTACATACTCAGATCTTCACCAAACTTTGCAGGGATACATTGGATGTCAAGACACGTGGAAAAAACATACAAGACCTAGGATTGGGGACATCAAGATTTTGGTCAAATTTTTTAAGAATTTTCAAATTTTCAGGTTCCATATAAGGTCAAAAACTACATACTCAGATCTTCACCAAACTTTGCAGGAATACATTGGATGTTAAGACACGTGGAAAAAACGTACAAAACAAGAGATTGGAGACATCAAGGTTTTGGACGAATTTTTTTAAGAATTTTCAAATTTTCAGAAATGCGTATCCAGATAAGGTCAAAAACTACATACTCAGATCTTCACCAAACTTTGCAGGGATACATTGGATGTCAAGACACGTGGAAAAAACGTACAAAACATGGGATTGGGGTCATCAAGATTTTGGACGGATTTTTTAGGAATTTTCAAATTTTCAGATGGGAGGTTCCAGATAAGGTCAAAAACTACATACTCAGATCTTCACCAAACTTTGCAGGGATACATTGGATGTCAAGACACGTGGAAAAAACGTACAAAACAAGAGATTGGGGTGATCAAGATTTTGGACGGATTTTTTAAGAATTTTCAAATTTTCAGATGGGAGGTTCCAGATAAGGTCAAAAACGACATACTGAGATCCTCACCAAACTTTGCAGGAATACATTGGATGTCAAGACACGTGGAAAAAACATACAAAACAAGATTCGGGACATCAAGATTTTGGTCGATTTTTTAAGAATTTTCAAATTTTCAGATAGGAGGTTCCATATAAGGTAAAAAACGACATACTCAGATCTTCACCGAACTTTGCAGGGATACATTGGATGTCAAGACACGTGGAAAAAACATACAAAACATAGGATTGGGGACATCAAGATTTTGGTCAAATTTTTTAAGAATTTTCAAATTTTCAGATAGGAGGTTCCATATAAGGTCAAAAACTACATACTCAGATCTTCACCAAACATTGCAGGGATACATTGGATGTCAAGACACGTGGAAAAAACGTACAAAACAAGAGATTGGAGACATCAAGATTTTGGACGAATTTTTGAAGAATTTTCAAATTTTCAGATAGGAGGTTCCAAATAAGGTCAAAAACTACATACTCAGATCTTCACCAAACGTTGCAGGGATACTTTGCATGTCAAGACACGTGGAAAAAACGTACAAAACAAGAGATTGGAGACATCAAGATTTTCGACGAATTTTTTAAGAATTTTCAAATTTTCAGATGGGAGGTTCCAGATAAGGTCAAAAACGACATACTCAGATCTTCACCAAACTTTGCATGGATACATTGGATGTCAAGACACGTGGAAAAAACGTACAAAACAAGAAATTGGAGACATCAAGATTTTGGACGAATTTTTTAAGAATTTTCAAATTTTCAGAAAGGAGGTTCCGTATAAGGTCAAAAACTACATACTCAGATCTTCACCAAACTTTGCAGGGATACATTGGATGTCAAGACACGTGGAAAAAACGTACAAAACATGAGATTGGGGTCATCAAGATTTTGGACGGATTTTTTAGGAATTTTCAAATTTTCAGATGGGAGGTTCCAGATAAGGTCAAAAACTACATACTCAGATCTTCACCAAACTTTGCAGTGATACATTGGATGTCAAGACACGTGGAAAAAACGTACAAAACAAGAGATTGGAGACATCAAGATTTTGAACGAATTTTTTAAGAATTTTCAAATTTTCAGATAGGAGGTTCCATATAAGGTCAAAAACTACATACTCAGATCTTCACCAAACTTTGCATGGATACATTGGATGTCAAGACACGTGGAAAAAACATACAAAACATAGGATTGGGGACATCAAGATTTTGGTCGAATTTTTTTAGAATTTTCAAATTTTCAGATAGGAGGTTCCAGATAAGGTCAAAAACTACATTCTCAGATCTTCACCAAACTTTGCAGGGATACATTGGATGTCAAGACACGTGAAAAAAACGTACAAACCAAGAGATTGGAGACATCAAGATTTTGGACGAATTTTTTAAGAATTTTCAAATTTTCAGAAAGGAGGTTCCATATAAGGTCAAAAACTACATACTCAGATCTTCACCAAACTATGCAGGGATACATTGGATGTCAAGACACGTGGAAAAAACGTACAAAACAAGAGATTGGAGACATCAAGATTTTGGACGAATTTTTTAAGAATTTTCAAATTTTCAGATAGGAGGTTCCAGATAAGGTCAAAAACTACATACTCAGATCTTCACCAAACTTTGCAGGGACACATTGGATGTCAAGACACGTGGAAAAAACGTACAAAACAAGAGATTGGAGACATCAAGATTTTGGACGAATTTTTGAGGAATTTTCAAATTTTCAGAAATGAGGTTCCAGATAAGGTCAAAAACTACATACTCAGATCTTCACCAAACTTTGCAGGGATACATTGGATGTCAAGACACGTGGGGAAAACATACAAACCAAGAGATTGGATACATCAAGATTTTGGACGAATTTTTTAAGAATTTTCAAATTTTCAGATAGGAGGTTTCATTTAAGGTCAAAAACTACATACTCAGATCTTCACCAAACTTTGCAGGGATATATTGGATGTCAAGACACGTGGAAAAAACGTACAAAACAAGAGATTGGAGACATCAAGATTTTGGACGAATTTTTTAAGAATTTTCAAATTTTCAGAAAGGATGTTCCAGATAAGGTCAAAAACGACATACTCAGATCTTAACCAAACTTTGCAGGGATACATTGGATGTCAAGACACGTGGAAAAAACATACAAGACATAGGATTGGGGACATCAAGATTTTGGTCAAATTTTTTAAGAATTTTCAAATTTTCAGATAGGATGTTCCATATAAGGTCAAAAACTACATACTCAGATCTTCACCAAACATTGCAGGGATACATTGGATGTCAAGACACGTGGAAAAACGTACAAAACAAGAGATTTGAGACATCAAGATTTCGGACGAATTTTTTAAGAATTTTCAAATTTTCAGATAGGAGGTTCCAGATAAGGTCAAAAACTACATACTCAGATCTTCACCAAACTTTGCAGGGATACATTGGATGTCAAGACACGTGGGAAAAACATACAAAACATAGGATTGGGGACATCAAGATTTTGGTCAAATTTTTTAAGAATTTTCAAATTTTCAGATAGGAGGTTCCATATAATGTCAAAAACTACATACTCAGATCTTCACCAAACTATGCAGGGATACATTGGATGTCAAGACACGTGGAAAAAACGTACAAAACAAGAGATTGGAGACATCAAGATTTTGGACGATTTTTTTAAGAATTTTCAAATTTTCAGATAGGAGGTTCCAGATAAGGTCAAAAACTACATACTCAGATCTTCACCAAACTTTGCAGGGACACATTGGATGTCAAGACACGTGGAAAAAACGTACAAAACAAGAGATTGGAGACATCAAGATTTTGGACGAATTTTTGAGGAATTTTCAAATTCTCAGAAATGAGGTTCCAGATAAGGTCAAAAACTACATACTCAGATCTTCACCAAACTTTGCAGGGATACATTGGATGTCAAGACACGTGGGGAAAACATACAAACCAAGAGATTGGAGACATCAAGATTTTGGACGAATTTTTTAAGAATTTTCAAATTTTCAGATAGGAGGTTCCATATAAGGTCAAAAACTACATACTCAGATCTTCACCAAACTTTGCAGGGATACATTGGATGTCAAGACACGTGGAAAAAACGTACAAAACAAGAGATTGGAGACATCAAGATTTTGGACGAATTTTTTAAGAATTTTCAAATTTTCAGAAAGGATGTTCCAGATAAGGTCAAAAACGACATACTCAGATCTTCACCAAACTTTGCAGGGATACATTGGATGTCAAGACACGTGGAAAAAACATACAAAACATAGGATTGGGGACATCAAGATTTTGGTCAAATTTTTTAAGAATTTTCAAATTTTCAGATAGGAGGTTCCATATAAGGTCAAAAACTACATACTCAGATCTTCACCAAACATTGCAGGGATACATTGGATGTCAAGACAGGTGGAAAAACGTACAAAACAAGAGATTGGAGACATGAAGATTTCGGACGAATTTTTTAAGAATTTTCAAATTTTCAGATGGGAGGTTCCAGATAAGGTCAAAAACGACATACTCAGATCTTCACCAAACTTTGCATGGATACATTGGATGTCAAGACACGTGGAAAAAAACATACAAAACATAGAATTGAGGACATCAAGATTTTTGGTCGAATTTTTTAAGAATTTTCAAATTTTCAGATAGGAGGTTCCAGATAAGGTCAAAAACTACATTCTCAGATCTTCACCAAACGTTGCAGGGATACTATGCATGTCAAGACACGTGGAAAAAACGTACAAAACAAGACATTGGAGACATCAAGATTTTCGACGAATTTTTTAAGAATTTTCAAATTTTCAGATGGGAGGTTCCAGATAAGGTCAAAAACGACATACTCAGATCTTCACCAAACTTTGCATGGATACATTGGATGTCAAGACACGTGGAAAAAACATACAAAACATAGGATTGGGGACATCAAGATTTTGGTCGAATTTTTTAAGAATTTTCAAATTTTCAGATAAGGGATTCCATATAAGGTCAAAAACTACATACTCAGATCTTCACCAAACTTTGCAGGGATACATTGGATGTCAAGACACGTGGAAAAAACGTACAAAACAAGAGATAGGAGACATCAAGATTTTGGACGAATTTTTTAAGAATTTTCAAATTTTCAGATAGGAGGTTCCAGATAAGGTCAAAAACGACATACTCAGATCTTCACCAAACTTTGCAGGGATACATTGGATGTCAAGACACGTGAAAAAAACATACAAGACATAGGATTGGGGACATCAAGATTTTGGTCGAATTTTTTAAGAATTTTCAAATTTTCAGATAGGAGGTTCCATATAAGTTCAAAAACTGCATACTCAGATCTTCACTAAACTATGCAGGGATACATTGGATGTCAAGACACGTGGAAAAAACGTACAAAACAAGAGATTGGAGACATCAAGATTTTGGAAGAATTTTTTAAGAATTTTCAAATTTTCAGATAGGAGGTTCCAGATAAGGTCAAAAACTACATACTCAGATCTTCACCAAACTTTGCAGGGATACATTGGATTGTCAAGACACGTGGGGAAAACATACAAACCAAGAGATTGGAGACATCAAGATTTTGGACGAATTTTTTAAGAATTTTCAAATTTTCAGATAGGAGGTTCCATTTAAGGTCAAAAACTACATACTCAGATCTTCACCAAACTTTGCAGGGATACATTGGATGTCAAGACACGTGGAAAAAACGTACAAAACAAAAGATTGGAGACATCAAGATTTTGGACGAATTTTTTAAGAATTTTCAAATTTTCAGATAGGAGGTTCCATATAAGGTCAAAAACTACATACTCAGATCTACACCAAACATTGCAGGGATACATTGGAGGTCAAGACACGTGGAAAAAACGTACAAAACAAGAGATTGGAGACATCAAGATTTTGGACGAATTTTTTAAAAATTTGCAAATTTTCAGATAGGAGGTTCCAGATAAGGTCAAAAACGACATACTCAGATCTTCACCAAACTTTGCAGGGATACATTGGATGTCAAGACACGTGAAAAAAACATACAAGACATAGGATTGGGGACATCAAGATTTTGGTCGAATTTTTTAAGAATTTTCAAATTTTCAGATAGGAGGTTCCATATAAGTTCAAAAACTGCATACTCAGATCTTCACTAAACTATGCAGGGATACATTGGATGTCAAGACACGTGGAAAAAACGTACAAAACAAGAGATTGGAGACATCAAGATTTTGGAAGAATTTTTTAAGAATTTTCAAATTTTCAGATAGGAGGTTCCAGATAAGGTCAAAAACTACATACTCAGATCTTCACCAAACTTTGCAGGGATACATTGGATGTCAAGACACGTGGAAAAAACATACAAAACATAGGATTGGGGATATCAAGATTTTGGTCAAATTTTTTAAGAATTTTCAAATTTTCAGATAGGAGGTTCCATATAAGGTCAAAAACTACATACTCAGATTTTCACCAAACGTTGCAGGGATACTTTGCATGTCAAGACACGTGGAAAAAACGTACAAAACAAGAGATTGGAGACATCAAGATTTTCGACAAATTTTTTAAGAATTTTCAAATTTTCAGATGGGAGGTTCCAGATAAGGTCAAAAACGACATACTCAGATCTTCACCAAACTTTGCATGGATACATTGGATGTCAAGACACGTGGAAAAAACGTACAAAACAAGAAATTAGAGATATCAAGATTTTGGACGAATTTTTTAAGAATTTTCAAATTTTCAGAAAGGAGGTTCCGTATAAGGTCAAAAACTACATACTCAGATCTTCACCAAACTTTGCAGGGATACATTGGATGTCAAGACACGTGGAAAAACCGTATAAAACAAGAGATTGGGTTCATCAAGGTTTTGGACGGATTTTTTAGGAATTTTCGAATTTTCAGATGGGAGGTTCCAGATAAGGTCAAAAACTACATACTCAGATCTTCACCAAACTTTGCAGGGATACATTGGATGTCAAGACACGTGGAAAAAACGAACAAAACAAGAGATTGGAGACATCAAGATTTTGGACGAATTTTTGAAGAATTTTCAAATTTTCAGATAGGAGGTTCCAGATAAGGTCAAAAACTACATACTCAGATCTTTACCAAACGTTGCAGGGATACTTTGCATGTCAAGACACGTGGAAAAAACGTACAAAACAAGACATTGGAGACATCAAGATTTTCGACGAATTTTTGAAGAATTTTCAAATTTTCAGATGGGAGGTTCCAGATAAGGTCAAAAACGACATACTCAGATCTTCACCAAACTTTGCATGGATACATTGGATGTCAAGACACGTGGGAAAAACGTACAAAACAAGAAATTGGAGACATCAAGATTTTGGACGAATTTTTTAAGAATTTTCAAATTTTCAGAAAGGAGGTTCCGTATAAGGTCAAAAACTACATACTCAGATCTTCACCAAACTTTGCAGGGATACATTGGATGTCAAGACACGTGGAAAAAACGTACAAAACAAGAGATTGGAGACATCAAGATTTTGAACGAATTTTTTAAGAATTTTCAAATTTTCAGATAGGAGGTTCCATATAAGGTCAAAAACTACATACTCAGATCTTCACCAAACTTTGCAGGGATACATTGGATGTCAAGACACGTGGAAAAAACGTACAAAACAAGAGATTGGAGACATCAAGATTTTGGACGAATTTTTTAAGAATTTTCAAATTTTCAGATAGGAGGTTCCAGATAAGGTCAAAAACGACATACTCAGATCTTCACCAAACTTTGCAGGGATACATTGGTTGTCAAGACACGTGAAAAAAACATACAAGACATAGGATTGGGGACATCAAGATTTTGGTCGAATTTTTTAAGAATTTTCAAATTTTCAGATAGGAGGTTCCATATAAGGTCAAAAACTGCATACTCAGATCTTCACCAAACTATGCAGGGATACATTGGATGTCAAGACACGTGGAAAAAACGTACAAAACAAGAGATTGGAGACATCAAGATTTTGGAAGAATTTTTTAAGAATTTTCAAATTTTCAGATAGGAGGTTCCAGATAAGGTCAAAAACTACATACTCAGATCTTCACCAAACTTTGCAGGGATACATTGGATTGTCAAGACACGTGGGGAAAACATACAAACCAAGAGATTGGAGACATCAAGATTTTGGACGAATTTTTTAAGAATTTTCAAATTTTCAGATAGGAGGTTCCATTTAAGGTCAAAAACTACATACTCAGATCTTCACCAAACTTTGCAGGGATACATTGGATGTCAAGACACGTGGAAAAAACGTACAAAACAAAAGATTGGAGACATCAAGATTTTGGACGAATTTTTTAAGAATTTTCAAATTTTCAGATAGGAGGTTCCATATAAGGTCAAAAACTACATACTCAGATCTACACCAAACATTGCAGGGATACATTGGAGGTCAAGACACGTGGAAAAAACGTACAAAACAAGAGATTGGAGACATCAAGATTTTGGACGAATTTTTTAAAAATTTTCAAATTTTCAGATAGGAGGTTCCAGATAAGGTCTAAAACTACATACTCAGATCTTCACCAAACTTTGCAGGGATACATTGGATGTCAAGACACGTGGAAAAAACATACAAAACATAGGATTGGGGATATCAAGATTTTGGTCAAATTTTTTAAGAATTTTCAAATTTTCAGATAGGAGGTTCCATATAAGGTCAAAAACTACATACTCAGATTTTCACCAAACGTTGCAGGGATACTTTGCATGTCAAGACACGTGGAAAAAACGTACAAAACAAGAGATTGGAGACATCAAGATTTTCGACAAATTTTTTAAGAATTTTCAAATTTTCAGATGGGAGGTTCCAGATAAGGTCAAAAACGACATACTCAGATCTTCACCAAACTTTGCATGGATACATTGGATGTCAAGACACGTGGAAAAAACGTACAAAACAAGAAATTAGAGATATCAAGATTTTGGACGAATTTTTTAAGAATTTTCAAATTTTCAGAAAGGAGGTTCCGTATAAGGTCAAAAACTACATACTCAGATCTTCACCAAACTTTGCAGGGATACATTGGATGTCAAGACACGTGGAAAAAACGTATAAAACAAGAGATTGGGTTCATCAAGATTTTGGACGGATTTTTTAGGAATTTTCGAATTTTCAGATGGGAGGTTCCAGATAAGGTCAAAAACTACATACTCAGATCTTCACCAAACTTTGCAGGGATACATTGGATGTCAAGACACGTGGAAAAAACGAACAAAACAAGAGATTGGAGACATCAAGATTTTGGACGAATTTTTGAAGAATTTTCAAATTTTCAGATAGGAGGTTCCAGATAAGGTCAAAAACTACATACTCAGATCTTCACCAAACGTTGCAGGGATACTTTGCATGTCAAGACACGTGGAAAAAACGTACAAAACAAGACATTGGAGACATCAAGATTTTCGACGAATTTTTTAAGAATTTTCAAATTTTCAGATGGGAGGTTCCAGATAAGGTCAAAAACGACATACTCAGATCTTCACCAAACTTTGCATGGATACATTGGATGTCAAGACACGTGGGAAAAACGTACAAAACAAGAAATTGGAGACATCAAGATTTTGGACGAATTTTTTAAGAATTTTCAAATTTTCAGAAAGGAGGTTCCGTATAAGGTCAAAAACTACATACTCAGATCTTCACCAAACTTAGCAGGGATACATTGGATGTCAAGACACGTGGAAAAAACGTACAAAACAAGAGATTGGAGACATCAAGATTTTGAACGAATTTTTTAAGAATTTTCAAATTTTCAGATAGGAGGTTCCATATAAGGTCAAAAACTACATACTCAGATCTTCACCAAACTTTGCAGGGATACATTGGATGTCAAGACACGTGGAAAAAACGTACAAAACAAGAGATTGGAGACATCAAGATTTTGGACGAATTTTTGAGGAATTTTCAAATTTTCAGAAATGAGGTGCCAGATAAGGTCAAAAACTACATACTCAGATCTTCACCAAATTTTGCAGGGATACATTGGATGTCAAGACACGTGGGAAAAACGTACAAAACAAAAGATTGGAGACATCAAGATTTTGGACGAATTTTTGAGGAATTTTCAAATTTTCTGAAATGAGGTGCCAGATAAGGTCAAAAACTACATACTCAGATCTTCACCAAACTTTGCAGGGATACATTGGATGTCAAGACACGTGGAAAAAACGTACAAAACAAGAGATTGGAGACATCAAGATTTTGGACGAATTTTTTAAGAATTTTCAAATTTTCAGATAGGAGGTTCCAGATGAGGTCAAAAACTACATACTCAGATCTTCACCAAACTTTGCAGGAACACTTTGCATGTCAAGACACGTGGAAAAAACGTACAAAACAAGAGATCGGAGACATCAAGATTTTGACGAATTTTTTAAGAATTTTCAAATTTTCAGATAGGAGGTTCCAGATAAGGTCAAAAACGACATACTCAGATCTTCACCAAACTTTGCAGGGATACATTGGATGTCAAGACACGTGGAAAAAACGTACAAAACAAGAGATTGGAGACATCAAGATTTTGGACGAATTTTTTAAGAATTTTCAAATTTTCAGAAAGGATGTTCCAGATAATGTCAAAAACTACATACTCAGATCTTCACCAAACTTTGCAGGGATACATTGGATGTCAAGACACGTGGAAAAAACGTACAAAACAAGAGATTGGAGACATCAATATTTTGGACGGATTTTTTAGGAATTTTCAAATTTTCAGATGGGAGGTTCCAGATAAGGTCAAAAACTACATACTCAGATCTTCACCAAACTTTGCAGGGATACATTGGATGTCAAGACACGTGGAAAAAACGTACAAAACAGAAGATTGGAGACATCAAGATTTTGAACGAATTTTTTAAGAATTTTCAAATTTTCAGATAGGAGGTTCCATTAAGGTCAAAAACTACATACTCAGATCTTCACCAAACTTTGCATGGATACATTGGATGTCAAGACACGTGGAAAAAACATACAAAACATAGGATTGGGAACATCAAGATTTTGGTCGAATTTTTTAAGAATTTTCAAATTTTCAGATAGGAGGTTCCATATAAGGTCAAAAACTACATACTCAGATCTTCACCAAACTTTGCAGGGATACATTGGATGTCAAGACACGTGGAAAAAACATACAAGACCTAGGATTGGGGACATCAAGATTTTGGTCAAATTTTTTAAGAATTTTCAAATTTTCAGGTTCCATATAAGGTCAAAAACTACATACTCAGATCTTCACCAAACTTTGCAGGAATACATTGGATGTTAAGACACGTGGAAAAAACGTACAAAACAAGAGATTGGAGACATCAAGGTTTTGGACGAATTTTTTTAAGAATTTTCAAATTTTCAGAAATGCGTATCCAGATAAGGTCAAAAACTACATACTCAGATCTTCACCAAACTTTGCAGGGATACATTGGATGTCAAGACACGTGGAAAAAACGTACAAAACATGGGATTGGGGTCATCAAGATTTTGGACGGATTTTTTAGGAATTTTCAAATTTTCAGATGGGAGGTTCCAGATAAGGTCAAAAACTACATACTCAGATCTTCACCAAACTTTGCAGGGATACATTGGATGTCAAGACACGTGGAAAAAACGTACAAAACAAGAGATTGGGGTGATCAAGATTTTGGACGGATTTTTTAAGAATTTTCAAATTTTCAGATGGGAGGTTCCAGATAAGGTCAAAAACGACATACTGAGATCCTCACCAAACTTTGCAGGAATACATTGGATGTCAAGACACGTGGAAAAAACATACAAAACAAGATTCGGGACATCAAGATTTTGGTCGATTTTTTAAGAATTTTCAAATTTTCAGATAGGAGGTTCCATATAAGGTAAAAAACGACATACTCAGATCTTCACCGAACTTTGCAGGGATACATTGGATGTCAAGACACGTGGAAAAAACATACAAAACATAGGATTGGGGACATCAAGATTTTGGTCAAATTTTTTAAGAATTTTCAAATTTTCAGATAGGAGGTTCCATATAAGGTCAAAAACTACATACTCAGATCTTCACCAAACATTGCAGGGATACATTCGATGTCAAGACACGTGGAAAAAACGTACAAAACAAGAGATTGGAGACATCAAGATTTTGGACGAATTTTTGAAGAATTTTCAAATTTTCAGATAGGAGGTTCCAAATAAGGTCAAAAACTACATACTCAGATCTTCACCAAACGTTGCAGGGATACTTTGCATGTCAAGACACGTGGAAAAAACGTACAAAACAAGAGATTGGAGACATCAAGATTTTCGACGAATTTTTTAAGAATTTTCAAATTTTCAGATGGGAGGTTCCAGATAAGGTCAAAAACGACATACTCAGATCTTCACCAAACTTTGCATGGATACATTGGATGTCAAGACACGTGGAAAAAACGTACAAAACAAGAAATTGGAGACATCAAGATTTTGGACGAATTTTTTAAGAATTTTCAAATTTTCAGAAAGGAGGTTCCGTATAAGGTCAAAAACTACATACTCAGATCTTCACCAAACTTTGCAGGGATACATTGGATGTCAAGACACGTGGAAAAAACGTACAAAACATGAGATTGGGGTCATCAAGATTTTGGACGGATTTTTTAGGAATTTTCAAATTTTCAGATGGGAGGTTCCAGATAAGGTCAAAAACTACATACTCAGATCTTCACCAAACTTTGCAGTGATACATTGGATGTCAAGACACGTGGAAAAAACGTACAAAACAAGAGATTGGAGACATCAAGATTTTGAACGAATTTTTTAAGAATTTTCAAATTTTCAGATAGGAGGTTCCATATAAGGTCAAAAACTACATACTCAGATCTTCACCAAACTTTGCATGGATACATTGGATGTCAAGACACGTGGAAAAAACATACAAAACATAGGATTGGGGACATCAAGATTTTGGTCGAATTTTTTTAGAATTTTCAAATTTTCAGATAGGAGGTTCCAGATAAGGTCAAAAACTACATTCTCAGATCTTCACCAAACTTTGCAGGGATACATTGGATGTCAAGACACGTGAAAAAAACGTACAAACCAAGAGATTGGAGACATCAAGATTTTGGACGAATTTTTTAAGAATTTTCAAATTTTCAGAAAGGAGGTTCCATATAAGGTCAAAAACTACATACTCAGATCTTCACCAAACTATGCAGGGATACATTGGATGTCAAGACACGTGGAAAAAACGTACAAAACAAGAGATTGGAGACATCAAGATTTTGGACGAATTTTTTAAGAATTTTCAAATTTTCAGATAGGAGGTTCCAGATAAGGTCAAAAACTACATACTCAGATCTTCACCAAACTTTGCAGGGACACATTGGATGTCAAGACACGTGGAAAAAACGTACAAAACAAGAGATTGGAGACATCAAGATTTTGGACGAATTTTTGAGGAATTTTCAAATTTTCAGAAATGAGGTTCCAGATAAGGTCAAAAACTACATACTCAGATCTTCACCAAACTTTGCAGGGATACATTGGATGTCAAGACACGTGGGGAAAACATACAAACCAAGAGATTGGATACATCAAGATTTTGGACGAATTTTTTAAGAATTTTCAAATTTTCAGATAGGAGGTTTCATTTAAGGTCAAAAACTACATACTCAGATCTTCACCAAACTTTGCAGGGATATATTGGATGTCAAGACACGTGTAAAAAACGTACAAAACAAGAGATTGGAGACATCAAGATTTTGGACGAATTTTTTAAGAATTTTCAAATTTTCAGAAAGGATGTTCCAGATAAGGTCAAAAACGACATACTCAGATCTTAACCAAACTTTGCAGGGATACATTGGATGTCAAGACACGTGGAAAAAACATACAAGACATAGGATTGGGGACATCAAGATTTTGGTCAAATTTTTTAAGAATTTTCAAATTTTCAGATAGGATGTTCCATATAAGGTCAAAAACTACATACTCAGATCTTCACCAAACATTGCAGGGATACATTGGATGTCAAGACACGTGGAAAAACGTACAAAACAAGAGATTTGAGACATCAAGATTTCGGACGAATTTTTTAAGAATTTTCAAATTTTCAGATAGGAGGTTCCAGATAAGGTCAAAAACTACATACTCAGATCTTCACCAAACTTTGCAGGGATACATTGGATGTCAAGACACGTGGGAAAAACATACAAAACATAGGATTGGGGACATCAAGATTTTGGTCAAATTTTTTAAGAATTTTCAAATTTTCAGATAGGAGGTTCCATATAATGTCAAAAACTACATACTCAGATCTTCACCAAACTATGCAGGGATACATTGGATGTCAAGACACGTGGAAAAAACGTACAAAACAAGAGATTGGAGACATCAAGATTTTGGACGATTTTTTTAAGAATTTTCAAATTTTCAGATAGGAGGTTCCAGATAAGGTCAAAAACTACATACTCAGATCTTCACCAAACTTTGCAGGGACACATTGGATGTCAAGACACGTGGAAAAAACGTACAAAACAAGAGATTGGAGACATCAAGATTTTGGACGAATTTTTGAGGAATTTTCAAATTCTCAGAAATGAGGTTCCAGATAAGGTCAAAAACTACATACTCAGATCTTCACCAAACTTTGCAGGGATACATTGGATGTCAAGACACGTGGGGAAAACATACAAACCAAGAGATTGGAGACATCAAGATTTTGGACGAATTTTTTAAGAATTTTCAAATTTTCAGATAGGAGGTTCCATATAAGGTCAAAAACTACATACTCAGATCTTCACCAAACTTTGCAGGGATACATTGGATGTCAAGACACGTGGAAAAAACGTACAAAACAAGAGATTGGAGACATCAAGATTTTGGACGAATTTTTTAAGAATTTTCAAATTTTCAGAAAGGATGTTCCAGATAAGGTCAAAAACGACATACTCAGATCTTCACCAAACTTTGCAGGGATACATTGGATGTCAAGACACGTGGAAAAAACATACAAAACATAGGATTGGGGACATCAAGATTTTGGTCAAATTTTTTAAGAATTTTCAAATTTTCAGATAGGAGGTTCCATATAAGGTCAAAAACTACATACTCAGATCTTCACCAAACATTGCAGGGATACATTGGATGTCAAGACACGTGGAAAAACGTACAAAACAAGAGATTGGAGACATGAAGATTTCGGACGAATTTTTTAAGAATTTTCAAATTTTCAGATGGGAGGTTCCAGATAAGGTCAAAAACGACATACTCAGATCTTCACCAAACTTTGCATGGATACATTGGATGTCAAGACACGTGGAAAAAAACATACAAAACATAGAATTGAGGACATCAAGATTTTTGGTCGAATTTTTTAAGAATTTTCAAATTTTCAGATAGGAGGTTCCAGATAAGGTCAAAAACTACATTCTCAGATCTTCACCAAACGTTGCAGGGATACTATGTATGTCAAGACACGTGGAAAAAACGTACAAAACAAGACATTGGAGACATCAAGATTTTCGACGAATTTTTTAAGAATTTTCAAATTTTCAGATGGGAGGTTCCAGATAAGGTCAAAAACGACATACTCAGATCTTCACCAAACTTTGCATGGATACATTGGATGTCAAGACACGTGGAAAAAACATACAAAACATAGGATTGGGGACATCAAGATTTTGGTCGAATTTTTTAAGAATTTTCAAATTTTCAGATAGGAGATTCCATATAAGGTCAAAAACTACATACTCAGATCTTCACCAAACTTTGCAGGGATACATTGGATGTCAAGACACGTGGAAAAAACGTACAAAACAAGAGATAGGAGACATCAAGATTTTGGACGAATTTTTTAAGAATTTTCAAATTTTCAGATAGGAGGTTCCAGATAAGGTCAAAAACGACATACTCAGATCTTCACCAAACTTTGCAGGGATACATTGGATGTCAAGACACGTGAAAAAAACATACAAGACATAGGATTGGGGACATCAAGATTTTGGTCGAATTTTTTAAGAATTTTCAAATTTTCAGATAGGAGGTTCCATATAAATTCAAAAACTGCATACTCAGATCTTCACTAAACTATGCAGGGATACATTGGATGTCAAGACACGTGGAAAAAACGTACAAAACAAGAGATTGGAGACATCAAGATTTTGGAAGAATTTTTTAAGAATTTTCAAATTTTCAGATAGGAGGTTCCAGATAAGGTCAAAAACTACATACTCAGATCTTCACCAAACTTTGCAGGGATACATTGGATTGTCAAGACACGTGGGGAAAACATACAAAACAAGAGATTGGAGACATCAAGATTTTGGACGAATTTTTTAAGAATTTTCAAATTTTCAGATAGGAGGTTCCATTTAAGGTCAAAAACTACATACTCAGATCTTCACCAAACTTTGCAGGGATACATTGGATGTCAAGACACGTGGAAAAAACGTACAAAACAAAAGATTGGAGACATCAAGATTTTGGACGAATTTTTTAAGAATTTTCAAATTTTCAGATAGGAGGTTCCATATAAGGTCAAAAACTACATACTCAGATCTACACCAAACATTGCAGGGATACATTGGAGGTCAAGACACGTGGAAAAAACGTACAAAACAAGAGATTGGAGACATCAAGATTTTGGACGAATTTTTTAAAAATTTGCAAATTTTCAGATAGGAGGTTCCAGATAAGGTCAAAAACGACATACTCAGATCTTCACCAAACTTTGCAGGGATACATTGGATGTCAAGACACGTGAAAAAAACATACAAGACATAGGATTGGGGACATCAAGATTTTGGTCGAATTTTTTAAGAATTTTCAAATTTTCAGATAGGAGGTTCCATATAAGTTCAAAAACTGCATACTCAGATCTTCACTAAACTATGCAGGGATACATTGGATGTCAAGACACGTGGAAAAAACGTACAAAACAAGAGATTGGAGACATCAAGATTTTGGAAGAATTTTTTAAGAATTTTCAAATTTTCAGATAGGAGGTTCCAGATAAGGTCAAAAACTACATACTCAGATCTTCACCAAACTTTGCAGGGATACATTGGATGTCAAGACACGTGGAAAAAACATACAAAACATAGGATTGGGGATATCAAGATTTTGGTCAAATTTTTTAAGAATTTTCAAATTTTCAGATAGGAGGTTCCATATAAGGTCAAAAACTACATACTCAGATTTTCACCAAACGTTGCAGGGATACTTTGCATGTCAAGACACGTGGAAAAAACGTACAAAACAAGAGATTGGAGACATCAAGATTTTCGACAAATTTTTTAAGAATTTTCAAATTTTCAGATGGGAGGTTCCAGATAAGGTCAAAAACGACATACTCAGATCTTCACCAAACTTTGCATGGATACATTGGATGTCAAGACACGTGGAAAAAACGTACAAAACAAGAAATTAGAGATATCAAGATTTTGGACGAATTTTTTAAGAATTTTCAAATTTTCAGAAAGGAGGTTCCGTATAAGGTCAAAAACTACATACTCAGATCTTCACCAAACTTTGCAGGGATACATTGGATGTCAAGACACGTGGAAAAACCGTATAAAACAAGAGATTGGGTTCATCAAGGTTTTGGACGGATTTTTTAGGAATTTTCGAATTTTCAGATGGGAGGTTCCAGATAAGGTCAAAAACTACATACTCAGATCTTCACCAAAATTTGCAGGGATACATTGGATGTCAAGACACGTGGAAAAAACGAACAAAACAAGAGATTGGAGACATCAAGATTTTGGACGAATTTTTGAAGAATTTTCAAATTTTCAGATAGGAGGTTCCAGATAAGGTCAAAAACTACATACTCAGATCTTCACCAAACGTTGCAGGGATACTTTGCATGTCAAGACACGTGGAAAAAACGTACAAAACAAGACATTGGAGACATCAAGATTTTCGACGAATTTTTGAAGAATTTTCAAATTTTCAGATGGGAGGTTCCAGATAAGGTCAAAAACGACATACTCAGATCTTCACCAAACTTTGCATGGATACATTGGATGTCAAGACACGTGGGAAAAACGTACAAAACAAGAAATTGGAGACATCAAGATTTTGGACGAATTTTTTAAGAATTTTCAAATTTTCAGAAAGGAGGTTCCGTATAAGGTCAAAAACTACATACTCAGATCTTCACCAAACTTAGCAGGGATACATTGGATGTCAAGACACGTGGAAAAAACGTACAAAACAAGAGATTGGAGACATCAAGATTTTGAACGAATTTTTTAAGAATTTTCAAATTTTCAGATAGGAGGTTCCATATAAGGTCAAAAACTACATACTCAGATCTTCACCAAACTTTGCAGGGATACATTGGATGTCAAGACACGTGGAAAAAACGTACAAAACAAGAGATTGGAGACATCAAGATTTTGGACGAATTTTTGAGGAATTTTCAAATTTTCAGAAATGAGGTGCCAGATAAGGTCAAAAACTACATACTCAGATCTTCACCAAATTTTGCAGGGATACATTGGATGTCAAGACACGTGGAAAAAACGTACAAAACAAAAGATTGGAGACATCAAGATTTTGGACGAATTTTTGAGGAATTTTCAAATTTTCTGAAATGAGGTGCCAGATAAGGTCAAAAACTACATACTCAGATCTTCACCAAACTTTGCAGGGATACATTGGATGTCAAGACACGTGGAAAAAACGTACAAAACAAGAGATTGGAGACATCAAGATTTTGGACGAATTTTTTAAGAATTTTCAAATTTTCAGATAGGAGGTTCCAGATGAGGTCAAAAACTACATACTCAGATCTTCACCAAACTTTGCAGGAACACTTTGCATGTCAAGACACGTGGAAAAAACGTACAAAACAAGAGATCGGAGACATCAAGATTTTGACGAATTTTTTAAGAATTTTCAAATTTTCAGATAGGAGGTTCCAGATAAGGTCAAAAACGACATACTCAGATCTTCACCAAACTTTGCAGGGATACATTGGATGTCAAGACACGTGGAAAAAACGTACAAAACAAGAGATTGGAGACATCAAGATTTTGGACGAATTTTTTAAGAATTTTCAAATTTTCAGAAAGGATGTTCCAGATAATGTCAAAAACTACATACTCAGATCTTCACCAAACTTTGCAGGGATACATTGGATGTCAAGACACGTGGAAAAAACGTACAAAACAAGAGATTGGAGACATCAATATTTTGGACGGATTTTTTAGGAATTTTCAAATTTTCAGATGGGAGGTTCCAGATAAGGTCAAAAACTACATACTCAGATCTTCACCAAACTTTGCAGGGATACATTGGATGTCAAGACACGTGGAAAAAACGTACAAAACAGAAGATTGGAGACATCAAGATTTTGAACGAATTTTTTAAGAATTTTCAAATTTTCAGATAGGAGGTTCCATTAAGGTCAAAAACTACATACTCAGATCTTCACCAAACTTTGCATGGATACATTGGATGTCAAGACACGTGGAAAAAACATACAAAACATAGGATTGGGAACATCAAGATTTTGGTCGAATTTTTTAAGAATTTTCAAATTTTCAGATAGGAGGTTCCATATAAGGTCAAAAACTACATACTCAGATCTTCACCAAACTTTGCAGGGATACATTGGATGTCAAGACACGTGGAAAAAACATACAAGACCTAGGATTGGGGACATCAAGATTTTGGTCAAATTTTTTAAGAATTTTCAAATTTTCAGGTTCCATATAAGGTCAAAAACTACATACTCAGATCTTCACCAAACTTTGCAGGAATACATTGGATGTTAAGACACGTGGAAAAAACGTACAAAACAAGAGATTGGAGACATCAAGGTTTTGGACGAATTTTTTTAAGAATTTTCAAATTTTCAGAAATGCGTATCCAGATAAGGTCAAAAACTACATACTCAGATCTTCACCAAACTTTGCAGGGATACATTGGATTGTCAAGACACGTGGGGAAAACATACAAACCAAGAGATTGGAGACATCAAGATTTTGGACGAATTTTTTAAGAATTTTCAAATTTTCAGATAGGAGGTTCCATTTAAGGTCAAAAACTACATACTCAGATCTTCACCAAACTTTGCAGGGATACATTGGATGTCAAGACACGTGGAAAAAACGTACAAAACAAAAGATTGGAGACATCAAGATTTTGGACGAATTTTTTAAGAATTTTCAAATTTTCAGATAGGAGGTTCCATATAAGGTCAAAAACTACATACTCAGATCTACACCAAACATTGCAGGGATACATTGGAGGTCAAGACACGTGGAAAAAACGTACAAAACAAGAGATTGGAGACATCAAGATTTTGGACGAATTTTTTAAAAATTTTCAAATTTTCAGATGGGAGGTTCCAGATAAGGTCAAAAACGACATACTCAGATCTTCACCAAACTTTGCATGGATACATTGGATGTCAAGACACGTGGAAAAAACGTACAAAACAAGAAATTAGAGATATCAAGATTTTGGACGAATTTTTTAAGAATTTTCAAATTTTCAGAAAGGAGGTTCCGTATAAGGTCAAAAACTACATACTCAGATCTTCACCAAACTTTGCAGGGATACATTGGATGTCAAGACACGTGGAAAAAACGTATAAAACAAGAGATTGGGTTCATCAAGATTTTGGACGGATTTTTTAGGAATTTTCGAATTTTCAGATGGGAGGTTCCAGATAAGGTCAAAAACTACATACTCAGATCTTCACCAAACTTTGCAGGGATACATTGGATGTCAAGACACGTGGAAAAAACGAACAAAACAAGAGATTGGAGACATCAAGATTTTGGACGAATTTTTGAAGAATTTTCAAATTTTCAGATAGGAGGTTCCAGATAAGGTCAAAAACTACATACTCAGATCTTCACCAAACGTTGCAGGGATACTTTGCATGTCAAGACACGTGGAAAAAACGTACAAAACAAGACATTGGAGACATCAAGATTTTCGACGAATTTTTTAAGAATTTTCAAATTTTCAGATGGGAGGTTCCAGATAAGGTCAAAAACGACATACTCAGATCTTCACCAAACTTTGCATGGATACATTGGATGTCAAGACACGTGGGAAAAACGTACAAAACAAGAAATTGGAGACATCAAGATTTTGGACGAATTTTTTAAGAATTTTCAAATTTTCAGAAAGGAGGTTCCGTATAAGGTCAAAAACTACATACTCAGATCTTCACCAAACTTAGCAGGGATACATTGGATGTCAAGACACGTGGAAAAAACGTACAAAACAAGAGATTGGAGACATCAAGATTTTGAACGAATTTTTTAAGAATTTTCAAATTTTCAGATAGGAGGTTCCATATAAGGTCAAAAACTACATACTCAGATCTTCACCAAACTTTGCAGGGATACATTGGATGTCAAGACACGTGGAAAAAACGTACAAAACAAGAGATTGGAGACATCAAGATTTTGGACGAATTTTTGAGGAATTTTCAAATTTTCAGAAATGAGGTGCCAGATAAGGTCAAAAACTACATACTCAGATCTTCACCAAATTTTGCAGGGATACATTGGATGTCAAGACACGTGGGAAAAACGTACAAAACAAAAGATTGGAGACATCAAGATTTTGGACGAATTTTTGAGGAATTTTCAAATTTTCTGAAATGAGGTGCCAGATAAGGTCAAAAACTACATACTCAGATCTTCACCAAACTTTGCAGGGATACATTGGATGTCAAGACACGTGGAAAAAACGTACAAAACAAGAGATTGGAGACATCAAGATTTTGGACGAATTTTTTAAGAATTTTCAAATTTTCAGATAGGAGGTTCCAGATGAGGTCAAAAACTACATACTCAGATCTTCACCAAACTTTGCAGGAACACTTTGCATGTCAAGACACGTGGAAAAAACGTACAAAACAAGAGATCGGAGACATCAAGATTTTGACGAATTTTTTAAGAATTTTCAAATTTTCAGATAGGAGGTTCCAGATAAGGTCAAAAACGACATACTCAGATCTTCACCAAACTTTGCAGGGATACATTGGATGTCAAGACACGTGGAAAAAACGTACAAAACAAGAGATTGGAGACATCAAGATTTTGGACGAATTTTTTAAGAATTTTCAAATTTTCAGAAAGGATGTTCCAGATAATGTCAAAAACTACATACTCAGATCTTCACCAAACTTTGCAGGGATACATTGGATGTCAAGACACGTGGAAAAAACGTACAAAACAAGAGATTGGAGACATCAATATTTTGGACGGATTTTTTAGGAATTTTCAAATTTTCAGATGGGAGGTTCCAGATAAGGTCAAAAACTACATACTCAGATCTTCACCAAACTTTGCAGGGATACATTGGATGTCAAGACACGTGGAAAAAACGTACAAAACAGAAGATTGGAGACATCAAGATTTTGAACGAATTTTTTAAGAATTTTCAAATTTTCAGATAGGAGGTTCCATTAAGGTCAAAAACTACATACTCAGATCTTCACCAAACTTTGCATGGATACATTGGATGTCAAGACACGTGGAAAAAACATACAAAACATAGGATTGGGAACATCAAGATTTTGGTCGAATTTTTTAAGAATTTTCAAATTTTCAGATAGGAGGTTCCATATAAGGTCAAAAACTACATACTCAGATCTTCACCAAACTTTGCAGGGATACATTGGATGTCAAGACACGTGGAAAAAACATACAAGACCTAGGATTGGGGACATCAAGATTTTGGTCAAATTTTTTAAGAATTTTCAAATTTTCAGGTTCCATATAAGGTCAAAAACTACATACTCAGATCTTCACCAAACTTTGCAGGAATACATTGGATGTTAAGACACGTGGAAAAAACGTACAAAACAAGAGATTGGAGACATCAAGGTTTTGGACGAATTTTTTTAAGAATTTTCAAATTTTCAGAAATGCGTATCCAGATAAGGTCAAAAACTACATACTCAGATCTTCACCAAACTTTGCAGGGATACATTGGATGTCAAGACACGTGGAAAAAACGTACAAAACATGGGATTGGGGTCATCAAGATTTTGGACGGATTTTTTAGGAATTTTCAAATTTTCAGATGGGAGGTTCCAGATAAGGTCAAAAACTACATACTCAGATCTTCACCAAACTTTGCAGGGATACATTGGATGTCAAGACACGTGGAAAAAACGTACAAAACAAGAGATTGGGGTGATCAAGATTTTGGACGGATTTTTTAAGAATTTTCAAATTTTCAGATGGGAGGTTCCAGATAAGGTCAAAAACGACATACTGAGATCCTCACCAAACTTTGCAGGAATACATTGGATGTCAAGACACGTGGAAAAAACATACAAAACAAGATTCGGGACATCAAGATTTTGGTCGATTTTTTAAGAATTTTCAAATTTTCAGATAGGAGGTTCCATATAAGGTAAAAAACGACATACTCAGATCTTCACCGAACTTTGCAGGGATACATTGGATGTCAAGACACGTGGAAAAAACATACAAAACATAGGATTGGGGACATCAAGATTTTGGTCAAATTTTTTAAGAATTTTCAAATTTTCAGATAGGAGGTTCCATATAAGGTCAAAAACTACATACTCAGATCTTCACCAAACATTGCAGGGATACATTGGATGTCAAGACACGTGGAAAAAACGTACAAAACAAGAGATTGGAGACATCAAGATTTTGGACGAATTTTTGAAGAATTTTCAAATTTTCAGATAGGAGGTTCCAAATAAGGTCAAAAACTACATACTCAGATCTTCACCAAACGTTGCAGGGATACTTTGCATGTCAAGACACGTGGAAAAAACGTACAAAACAAGAGATTGGAGACATCAAGATTTTCGACGAATTTTTTAAGAATTTTCAAATTTTCAGATGGGAGGTTCCAGATAAGGTCAAAAACGACATACTCAGATCTTCACCAAACTTTGCATGGATACATTGGATGTCAAGACACGTGGAAAAAACGTACAAAACAAGAAATTGGAGACATCAAGATTTTGGACGAATTTTTTAAGAATTTTCAAATTTTCAGAAAGGAGGTTCCGTATAAGGTCAAAAACTACATACTCAGATCTTCACCAAACTTTGCAGGGATACATTGGATGTCAAGACACGTGGAAAAAACGTACAAAACATGAGATTGGGGTCATCAAGATTTTGGACGGATTTTTTAGGAATTTTCAAATTTTCAGATGGGAGGTTCCAGATAAGGTCAAAAACTACATACTCAGATCTTCACCAAACTTTGCAGTGATACATTGGATGTCAAGACACGTGGAAAAAACGTACAAAACAAGAGATTGGAGACATCAAGATTTTGAACGAATTTTTTAAGAATTTTCAAATTTTCAGATAGGAGGTTCCATATAAGGTCAAAAACTACATACTCAGATCTTCACCAAACTTTGCATGGATACATTGGATGTCAAGACACGTGGAAAAAACATACAAAACATAGGATTGGGGACATCAAGATTTTGGTCGAATTTTTTTAGAATTTTCAAATTTTCAGATAGGAGGTTCCAGATAAGGTCAAAAACTACATTCTCAGATCTTCACCAAACTTTGCAGGGATACATTGGATGTCAAGACACGTGAAAAAAACGTACAAACCAAGAGATTGGAGACATCAAGATTTTGGACGAATTTTTTAAGAATTTTCAAATTTTCAGAAAGGAGGTTCCATATAAGGTCAAAAACTACATACTCAGATCTTCACCAAACTTTGCAGGGACACATTGGATGTCAAGACACGTGGAAAAAACGTACAAAACAAGAGATTGGAGACATCAAGATTTTGGACGAATTTTTGAGGAATTTTCAAATTTTCAGAAATGAGGTTCCAGATAAGGTCAAAAACTACATACTCAGATCTTCACCAAACTTTGCAGGGATACATTGGATGTCAAGACACGTGGGGAAAACATACAAACCAAGAGATTGGATACATCAAGATTTTGGACGAATTTTTTAAGAATTTTCAAATTTTCAGATAGGAGGTTCCAGATAAGGTCAAAAACTACATACTCAGATCTTCACCAAACTTTGCAGGGATACATTGGATGTCAAGACACGTGGGAAAAACATACAAAACATAGGATTGGGGACATCAAGATTTTGGTCAAATTTTTTAAGAATTTTCAAATTTTCAGATAGGAGGTTCCATATAATGTCAAAAACTACATACTCAGATCTTCACCAAACTATGCAGGGATACATTGGATGTCAAGACACGTGGAAAAAACGTACAAAACAAGAGATTGGAGACATCAAGATTTTGGACGATTTTTTTAAGAATTTTCAAATTTTCAGATAGGAGGTTCCAGATAAGGTCAAAAACTACATACTCAGATCTTCACCAAACTTTGCAGGGACACATTGGATGTCAAGACACGTGGAAAAAACGTACAAAACAAGAGATTGGAGACATCAAGATTTTGGACGAATTTTTGAGGAATTTTCAAATTCTCAGAAATGAGGTTCCAGATAAGGTCAAAAACTACATACTCAGATCTTCACCAAACTTTGCAGGGATACATTGGATGTCAAGACACGTGGGGAAAACATACAAACCAAGAGATTGGAGACATCAAGATTTTGGACGAATTTTTTAAGAATTTTCAAATTTTCAGATAGGAGGTTCCATATAAGGTCAAAAACTACATACTCAGATCTTCACCAAACTTTGCAGGGATACATTGGATGTCAAGACACGTGGAAAAAACGTACAAAACAAGAGATTGGAGACATCAAGATTTTGGACGAATTTTTTAAGAATTTTCAAATTTTCAGAAAGGATGTTCCAGATAAGGTCAAAAACGACATACTCAGATCTTCACCAAACTTTGCAGGGATACATTGGATGTCAAGACACGTGGAAAAAACATACAAAACATAGGATTGGGGACATCAAGATTTTGGTCAAATTTTTTAAGAATTTTCAAATTTTCAGATAGGAGGTTCCATATAAGGTCAAAAACTACATACTCAGATCTTCACCAAACATTGCAGGGATACATTGGATGTCAAGACACGTGGAAAAACGTACAAAACAAGAGATTGGAGACATGAAGATTTCGGACGAATTTTTTAATAATTTTCAAATTTTCAGATGGGAGGTTCCAGATAAGGTCAAAAACGACATACTCAGATCTTCACCAAACTTTGCATGGATACATTGGATGTCAAGACACGTGGAAAAAAACATACAAAACATAGAATTGAGGACATCAAGATTTTTGGTCGAATTTTTTAAGAATTTTCAAATTTTCAGATAGGAGGTTCCAGATAAGGTCAAAAACTACATTCTCAGATCTTCACCAAACGTTGCAGGGATACTATGCATGTCAAGACACGTGGAAAAAACGTACAAAACAAGACATTGGAGACATCAAGATTTTCGACGAATTTTTTAAGAATTTTCAAACTTTCAGATGGGAGGTTCCAGATAAGGTCAAAAACGACATACTCAGATCTTCACCAAACTTTGCATGGATACATTGGATGTCAAGACACGTGGAAAAAACATACAAAACATAGGATTGGGGACATCAAGATTTTGGTCGAATTTTTTAAGAATTTTCAAATTTTCAGATAGGAGATTCCATATAAGGTCAAAAACTACATACTCAGATCTTCACCAAACTTTGCAGGGATACATTGGATGTCAAGACACGTGGAAAAAACGTACAAAACAAGAGATAGGAGACATCAAGATTTTGGACGAATTTTTTAAGAATTTTCAAATTTTCAGATAGGAGGTTCCAGATAAGGTCAAAAACGACATACTCAGATCTTCACCAAACTTTGCAGGGATACATTGGATGTCAAGACACGTGAAAAAAACATACAAGACATAGGATTGGGGACATCAAGATTTTGGTCGAATTTTTTAAGAATTTTCAAATTTTCAGATAGGAGGTTCCAGATAAGGTCAAAAACTACATACTCAGATCTTCACCAAACTTTGCAGGGATACATTGGATTGTCAAGACACGTGGGGAAAACATACAAAACAAGAGATTGGAGACATCAAGATTTTGGACGAATTTTTTAAGAATTTTCAAATTTTCAGATAGGAGGTTCCATTTAAGGTCAAAAACTACATACTCAGATCTTCACCAAACTTTGCAGGGATACATTGGATGTCAAGACACGTGGAAAAAACGTACAAAACAAAAGATTGGAGACATCAAGATTTTGGACGAATTTTTTAAGAATTTTCAAATTTTCAGATAGGAGGTTCCATATAAGGTCAAAAACTACATACTCAGATCTACACCAAACATTGCAGGGATACATTGGAGGTCAAGACACGTGGAAAAAACGTACAAAACAAGAGATTGGAGACATCAAGATTTTGGACGAATTTTTTAAAAATTTGCAAATTTTCAGATAGGAGGTTCCAGATAAGGTCAAAAACGACATACTCAGATCTTCACCAAACTTTGCAGGGATACATTGGATGTCAAGACACGTGAAAAAAACATACAAGACATAGGATTGGGGACATCAAGATTTTGGTCGAATTTTTTAAGAATTTTCAAATTTTCAGATAGGAGGTTCCATATAAGTTCAAAAACTGCATACTCAGATCTTCACTAAACTATGCAGGGATACATTGGATGTCAAGACACGTGGAAAAAACGTACAAAACAAGAGATTGGAGACATCAAGATTTTGGAAGAATTTTTTAAGAATTTTCAAATTTTCAGATAGGAGGTTCCAGATAAGGTCAAAAACTACATACTCAGATCTTCACCAAACTTTGCAGGGATACATTGGATGTCAAGACACGTGGAAAAAACATACAAAACATAGGATTGGGGATATCAAGATTTTGGTCAAATTTTTTAAGAATTTTCAAATTTTCAGATAGGAGGTTCCATATAAGGTCAAAAACTACATACTCAGATTTTCACCAAACGTTGCAGGGATACTTTGCATGTCAAGACACGTGGAAAAAACGTACAAAACAAGAGATTGGAGACATCAAGATTTTCGACAAATTTTTTAAGAATTTTCAAATTTTCAGATGGGAGGTTCCAGATAAGGTCAAAAACGACATACTCAGATCTTCACCAAACTTTGCATGGATACATTGGATGTCAAGACACGTGGAAAAAACGTACAAAACAAGAAATTAGAGATATCAAGATTTTGGACGAATTTTTTAAGAATTTTCAAATTTTCAGAAAGGAGGTTCCGTATAAGGTCAAAAACTACATACTCAGATCTTCACCAAACTTTGCAGGGATACATTGGATGTCAAGACACGTGGAAAAACCGTATAAAACAAGAGATTGGGTTCATCAAGGTTTTGGACGGATTTTTTAGGAATTTTCGAATTTTCAGATGGGAGGTTCCAGATAAGGTCAAAAACTACATACTCAGATCTTCACCAAACTTTGCAGGGATACATTGGATGTCAAGACACGTGGAAAAAACGAACAAAACAAGAGATTGGAGACATCAAGATTTTGGACGAATTTTTGAAGAATTTTCAAATTTTCAGATAGGAGGTTCCAGATAAGGTCAAAAACTACATACTCAGATCTTCACCAAACGTTGCAGGGATACTTTGCATGTCAAGACACGTGGAAAAAACGTACAAAACAAGACATTGGAGACATCAAGATTTTCGACGAATTTTTGAAGAATTTTCAAATTTTCAGATGGGAGGTTCCAGATAAGGTCAAAAACGACATACACAGATCTTCACCAAACTTTGCATGGATACATTGGATGTCAAGACACGTGGGAAAAACGTACAAAACAAGAAATTGGAGACATCAAGATTTTGGACGAATTTTTTAAGAATTTTCAAATTTTCAGAAAGGAGGTTCCGTATAAGGTCAAAAACTACATACTCAGATCTTCACCAAACTTTGCAGGGATACATTGGATGTCAAGACACGTGGAAAAAACGTACAAAACAAGAGATTGGAGACATCAAGATTTTGAACGAATTTTTTAAGAATTTTCAAATTTTCAGATAGGAGGTTCCATATAAGGTCAAAAACTACATACTCAGATCTTCACCAAACTTTGCAGGGATACATTGGATGTCAAGACACGTGGAAAAAACGTACAAAACAAGAGATTGGAGACATCAAGATTTTGGACGAATTTTTTAAGAATTTTCAAATTTTCAGATAGGAGGTTCCAGATAAGGTCAAAAACGACATACTCAGATCTTCACCAAACTTTGCAGGGATACATTGGATGTCAAGACACGTGAAAAAAACATACAAGACATAGGATTGGGGACATCAAGATTTTGGTCGAATTTTTTAAGAATTTTCAAATTTTCAGATAGGAGGTTCCATATAAGGTCAAAAACTGCATACTCAGATCTTCACCAAACTATGCAGGGATACATTGGATGTCAAGACACGTGGAAAAAACGTACAAAACAAGAGATTGGAGACATCAAGATTTTGGAAGAATTTTTTAAGAATTTTCAAATTTTCAGATAGGAGGTTCCAGATAAGGTCAAAAACTACATACTCAGATCTTCACCAAACTTTGCAGGGATACATTGGATTGTCAAGACACGTGGGGAAAACATACAAACCAAGAGATTGGAGACATCAAGATTTTGGACGAATTTTTTAAGAATTTTCAAATTTTCAGATAGGAGGTTCCATTTAAGGTCAAAAACTACATACTCAGATCTTCACCAAACTTTGCAGGGATACATTGGATGTCAAGACACGTGGAAAAAACGTACAAAACAAAAGATTGGAGACATCAAGATTTTGGACGAATTTTTTAAGAATTTTCAAATTTTCAGATAGGAGGTTCCATATAAGGTCAAAAACTACATACTCAGATCTACACCAAACATTGCAGGGATACATTGGAGGTCAAGACACGTGGAAAAAACGTACAAAACAAGAGATTGGAGACATCAAGATTTTGGACGAATTTTTTAAAAATTTTCAAATTTTCAGATAGGAGGTTCCAGATAAGGTCTAAAACTACATACTCAGATCTTCACCAAACTTTGCAGGGATACATTGGATGTCAAGACACGTGGAAAAAACATACAAAACATAGGATTGGGGATATCAAGATTTTGGTCAAATTTTTTAAGAATTTTCAAATTTTCAGATAGGAGGTTCCATATAAGGTCAAAAACTACATACTCAGATTTTCACCAAACGTTGCAGGGATACTTTGCATGTCAAGACACGTGGAAAAAACGTACAAAACAAGAGATTGGAGACATCAAGATTTTCGACAAATTTTTTAAGAATTTTCAAATTTTCAGATGGGAGGTTCCAGATAAGGTCAAAAACGACATACTCAGATCTTCACCAAACTTTGCATGGATACATTGGATGTCAAGACACGTGGAAAAAACGTACAAAACAAGAAATTAGAGATATCAAGATTTTGGACGAATTTTTTAAGAATTTTCAAATTTTCAGAAAGGAGGTTCCGTATAAGGTCAAAAACTACATACTCAGATCTTCACCAAACTTTGCAGGGATACATTGGATGTCAAGACACGTGGAAAAAACGTATAAAACAAGAGATTGGGTTCATCAAGATTTTGGACGGATTTTTTAGGAATTTTCGAATTTTCAGATGGGAGGTTCCAGATAAGGTCAAAAACTACATACTCAGATCTTCACCAAACTTTGCAGGGATACATTGGATGTCAAGACACGTGGAAAAAACGAACAAAACAAGAGATTGGAGACATCAAGATTTTGGACGAATTTTTGAAGAATTTTCAAATTTTCAGATAGGAGGTTCCAGATAAGGTCAAAAACTACATACTCAGATCTTCACCAAACGTTGCAGGGATACTTTGCATGTCAAGACACGTGGAAAAAACGTACAAAACAAGACATTGGAGACATCAAGATTTTCGACGAATTTTTTAAGAATTTTCAAATTTTCAGATGGGAGGTTCCAGATAAGGTCAAAAACGACATACTCAGATCTTCACCAAACTTTGCATGGATACATTGGATGTCAAGACACGTGGGAAAAACGTACAAAACAAGAAATTGGAGACATCAAGATTTTGGACGAATTTTTTAAGAATTTTCAAATTTTCAGAAAGGAGGTTCCGTATAAGGTCAAAAACTACATACTCAGATCTTCACCAAACTTAGCAGGGATACATTGGATGTCAAGACACGTGGAAAAAACGTACAAAACAAGAGATTGGAGACATCAAGATTTTGAACGAATTTTTTAAGAATTTTCAAATTTTCAGATAGGAGGTTCCATATAAGGTCAAAAACTACATACTCAGATCTTCACCAAACTTTGCAGGGATACATTGGATGTCAAGACACGTGGAAAAAACGTACAAAACAAGAGATTGGAGACATCAAGATTTTGGACGAATTTTTTAAGAATTTTCAAATTTTCAGAAAGGATGTTCCAGATAAGGTCAAAAACGACATACTCAGATCTTCACCAAACTTTGCAGGGATACATTGGATGTCAAGACACGTGGAAAAACATACAAAACATAGGATTGGGGACATCAAGATTTTGGTCAAATTTTTTAAGAATTTTCAAATTTTCAGATAGGAGGTTCCATATAAGGTCAAAAACTACATACTCAGATCTTCACCAAACATTGCAGGGATACATTGGATGTCAAGACACGTGGAAAAACGTACAAAACAAGAGATTGGAGACATCAAGATTTCGGACGAATTTTTTAAGAATTTTCAAATTTTCAGATGGGAGGTTCCAGATAAGGTCAAAAACGACATACTCAGATCTTCACCAAACTTTGCATGGATACATTGGATGTCAAGACACGTGGAAAAAACATACAAAACATAGAATTGGGGACATCAAGATTTTGGTCGAATTTTTTAAGAATTTTCAAATTTTCAGATAGGAGGTTCCAGATAAGGTCAAAAACTACATACTCAGATCTTCACCAAACGTTGCAGGGATACTTTGCATGTCAAGACACGTGGAAAAAACGTACAAAACAAGACATTGGAGACATCAAGATTTTCGACGAATTTTTTAAGAATTTTCAAATTTTCAGATGGGAGGTTCCAGATAAGGTCAAAAACGACATACTCAGATCTTCACCAAACTTTGCATGGATACATTGGATGTCAAGACACGTGGAAAAAACATACAAAACATAGGATTGGGGACATCAAGATTTTGGTCGAATTTTTTAAGAATTTTCAAATTTTCAGATAGGAGGTTCCATATAAGGTCAAAAACTACATACTCAGATCTTCACCAAACTTTGCAGGGATACATTGGATGTCAAGACACGTGAAAAAAACATACAAGACATAGGATTGGGGACATCAAGATTTTGGTCGAATTTTTTAAGAATTTTCAAATTTTCAGATAGGAGGTTCCATATAAGGTCAAAAACTGCATACTCAGATCTTCACCAAACTATGCAGGGATACATTGGATGTCAAGACACGTGGAAAAAACGTACAAAACAAGAGATTGGAGACATCAAGATTTTGGAAGAATTTTTTAAGAATTTTCAAATTTTCAGATAGGAGGTTCCAGATAATGTCAAAAACTACATACTCAGATCTTCACCAAACTTTGCAGGGACACATTGGATGTCAAGACACGTGGAAAAAACGTACAAAACAAGAGATTGGAGACATCAAGATTTTGGACGAATTTTTTAAGAATTTTCAAATTTTCAGATAGGAGGTTCCATTTAAGGTCAAAAACTACATACTCAGATCTTCACCAAACTTTGCAGGGATACATTGGATGTCAAGACACGTGGAAAAAACGTACAAAACAAAAGATTGGAGACATCAAGATTTTGGACGAATTTTTTAAGAATTTTCAAATTTTCAGATAGGAGGTTCCATATAAGGTCATAAACTACATACTCAGATCTACACCAAACATTGCAGGGATACATTGGAGGTCAAGACACGTGGAAAAAACGTACAAAACAAGAGATTGGAGACATCAAGATTTTGGACGAATTTTTTAAAAATTTTCAAATTTTCAGATAGGAGGTTCCAGATAAGGTCTAAAACTACATACTCAGATCTTCACCAAACTTTGCAGGGATACATTGGATGTCAAGACACGTGGAAAAAACATACAAAACATAGGATTGGGGATATCAAGATTTTGGTCAAATTTTTTAAGAATTTTCAAATTTTCAGATAGGAGGATCCATATAAGGTCAAAAACTACATACTCAGATTTTCACCAAACGTTGCAGGGATACTTTGCATGTCAAGACACGTGGAAAAAACGTACAAAACAAGAGATTGGAGACATCAAGATTTTCGACAAATTTTTTAAGAATTTTCAAATTTTCAGATGGGAGGTTCCAGATAAGGTCAAAAACGACATACTCAGATCTTCACCAAACTTTGCATGGATACATTGGATGTCAAGACACGTGGAAAAAACGTAGAAAACAAAAAATTAGAGATATCAAGATTTTGGACGAATTTTTTAAGAATTTTCAAATTTTCAGAAAGGAGGTTCCGTATAAGGTCAAAAACTACATACTCAGATCTTCACCAAACTTTGCAGGGATACATTGGATGTCAAGACACGTGGAAAAAACGTATAAAACAAGAGATTGGGTTCATCAAGATTTTGGACGGATTTTCTAGGAATTTTCGAATTTTCAGATGGGAGGTTCCAGATAAGGTCAAAAACTACATACTCAGATCTTCACCAAACTTTGCAGGGATACATTGGATGTCAAGACACGTGGAAAAAACGAACAAAACAAGAGATTGGAGACATCAAGATTTTGTTCGAATTTTTGAAGAATTTTCAAATTTTCAGATAGGAGGTTCCAGATAAGGTCAAAAACTACATACTCAGATCTTCACCAAACGTTGCAGGGATACTTTGCATGTCAAGACACGTGGAAAAAACGTACAAAACAAGACATTGGAGACATCAAGATTTTCGACGAATTTTTTAAGAATTTTCAAATTTTCAGATGGGAGGTTCCAGATAAGGTCAAAAACGACATACTCAGATCTTCACCAAACTTTGCATGGATACATTGGATGTCAAGACACGTGGGAAAAACGTACAAAACAAGAAATTGGAGACATCAAGATTTTGGACGAATTTTTTAAGAATTTTCAAATTTTCAGAAAGGAGGTTCCGTATAAGGTCAAAAACTACATACTCAGATCTTCACCAAACTTTGCAGGGATACATTGGATGTCAAGACACGTGGAAAAAACGTACAAAACAAGAGATTGGAGACATCAAGATTTTGAACGAATTTTTTAAGAATTTTCAAATTTTCAGATAGGAGGTTCCATATAAGGTCAATAAACTACATACTCAGATCTTCACCAAACATTGCAGGGATACATTGGATGTCAAGACACGTGGAAAATATGTACAAAACAAGAGATTGGAGACGTCAAGATTTTCGACGGATTTTTTAAGAATTTTCAAATTTTCAGATAGGAGGTTCCATATAAGTTCAAAAACTACATACTCAGATCTTCACCAAACTTAGCAGGGATACATTGGATGTCAAGACACGTGGAAAAAACATACAAGACATAGGATTGGGGACATCAAGATTTGGTCAAATTTTTTAAGAATTTTCAAATTTTCAGATTCGAGGTTCCATATAAGGTCAAAAACTACATCCTCAGATCTTCACCAAACATTGCAATGATACATTGTATGTCAAGACACGTGGAAAAAATGTACAAAACAAGAGATTGGAGACATCAAGATTTTCGACGGATTTTTTAAGAATTTTTAAATTTTCAGATGGGAGGTTCCAGATAAGGTCAAAAACGACATACTCAGATCTTCACCAAACTTTGCATGGATGCATTGGATGTCAAGACACGTGGAAAAAACATACAAAACATTGGATTGGGGACATCAAGATTTTGGTCGAATTTTTTAAGAATTTTCAAATTTTCAGATAGGAGGTTCCATATAAGGTCAAAAACTACATACTCAGATCTACACCAAACATTGCAGGGATACATTGGAGGTCAAGACACGTGGAAAAAACGTACAAAACAAGAGATTGGAGACATCAAGATTTTGGACGAATTTTTTAAAAATTTTCAAATTTTCAGATAGGAGGTTCCAGATAAGGTCTAAAACTACATACTCAGATCTTCACCAAACTTTGCAGGGATACATTGGATGTCAAGACACGTGGAAAAAACATACAAAACATAGGATTGGGGATATCAAGATTTTGGTCAAATTTTTTAAGAATTTTCAAATTTTCAGATAGGAGGTTCCATATAAGGTCAAAAACTACATACTCAGATTTTCACCAAACGTTGCAGGGATACTTTGCATGTCAAGACACGTGGAAAAAACGTACAAAACAAGAGATTGGAGACATCAAGATTTTCGACAAATTTTTTAAGAATTTTCAAATTTTCAGATGGGAGGTTCCAGATAAGGTCAAAAACGACATACTCAGATCTTCACCAAACTTTGCATGGATACATTGGATGTCAAGACACGTGGAAAAAACGTACAAAACAAGAAATTAGAGATATCAAGATTTTGGACGAATTTTTTAAGAATTTTCAAATTTTCAGAAAGGAGGTTCCGTATAAGGTCAAAAACTACATACTCAGATCTTCACCAAACTTTGCAGGGATACATTGGATGTCAAGACACGTGGAAAAAACGTATAAAACAAGAGATTGGGTTCATCAAGATTTTGGACGGATTTTTTAGGAATTTTCGAATTTTCAGATGGGAGGTTCCAGATAAGGTCAAAAACTACATACTCAGATCTTCACCAAACTTTGCAGGGATACATTGGATGTCAAGACACGTGGAAAAAACGAACAAAACAAGAGATTGGAGACATCAAGATTTTGGACGAATTTTTTAAGAATTTTCAAATTTTCAGATAGGAGGTTCCAGATGAGGTCAAAAACTACATACTCAGATCTTCACCAAACTTTGCAGGAACACTTTGCATGTCAAGACACGTGGAAAAAACGTACAAAACAAGAGATCGGAGACATCAAGATTTTGACGAATTTTTTAAGAATTTTCAAATTTTCAGATAGGAGGTTCCAGATATAGTCAAAAACGACATACTCAGATCTTCACCAAACTTTGCAGGGATACATTGGATGTCAAGACACGTGGAAAAAACGTACAAAACAAGAGATTGGAGACATCAAGATTTTGGACGAATTTTTTAAGAATTTTCAAATTTTCAGAAAGGATGTTCCAGATAAGGTCAAAAACGACATACTCAGATCTTCACCAAACTTTGCAGGGATACATTGGAGGTCGAGACACGTGGAAAAAACATACAAAACAAGAGATTGGAGACAACAAGATTTTGGACGAATTATTTAAAAATTTTCAATTTTTCAGATAGGAGGTTCCAGATAAGGTCAAAAACTACATACTCAGATCTTCACCAAACTTTGCAGGGATACATTGGATGTCAAGGCACGTGGAAAAAACACAAAACATAGGATTGGGGATATCAAGATTTTGGTCAAATTTTTTAAGAATTTTCCAATTTTCAGATAGGAGGTTCCATATAAGGTCAAAAACTACATACTCAGATCTTCACCAAACTTTGCATGGATACATTGGATGTCAAGACACGTGGAAAAAACATACAAAACATAGGATTGGGGACATCAAGATTTTGGTCGAATTTTTTAAGAATTTTCAAATTTTCAGATAGGAGGTTCCATTAAGGTCAAAAACTACATACTCAGATCTTCACCAAACTTTGCATGGATACATTGGATGTCAAGACACGTGGAAAAAACATACAAAACATAGGATTGGGGACATCAAGATTTTGGTCGAATTTTTTAAGAATTTTCAAATTTTCAGATAGGAGGTTCCATATAAGGTCAAAAACTACATACTCAGATCTTCACCAAACTTTGCAGGGATACATTGGATGTCAAGACACGTGGAAAAAACGTACAAAACAATAGATTGGGGTCATCAAGATTTTGGACGGATTTTTTAGGAATTTTCAAATTTTCAGATGGGAGGTTCCAGATAAGGTCAAAAACTACATACTCAGATCTTCACCAAACTTTGCAGGGATACATTGGATGTCAAGACACGTGGAAAAAACGTACAAAACAGAAGATTGGAGACATCAAGATTTTGAACGAATTTTTTAAGAATTTTCAAATTTTCACATAGGAGGTTCCATTAAGGTCAAAAACTACATACTCAGATCTTCACCAAACTTTGCATGGATACATTGGATGTCAAGACACGTGGAAAAAACAAACAAAACATAGGATGGGGGACATCAAGATTTTGGTCGAATTTTTTAAGAATTTTCAAATTTTCAGATAGGAGGTTCCATATAAGGTCAAAAACTACATACTCAGATCTTCACCAAACTTTGCAGGGATACATTGGATGTCAAGACACGTGGAAAAAACATACAAGACCTAGGATTGGGGACATCAAGATTTTGGTCAAATTTTTTAAGAATTTTCAAATTTTCAGGTTCCATATAAGGTCAAAAACTACATACTCAGATCTTCACCAAACTTTGCAGGAATACATTGGATGTTAAGACACGTGGAAAAGACGTACAAAACAAGAGATTGGAGACATCAAGATTTTGGACGAATTTTTTAAGAATTTTCAAATTTTCAGAAATGCGGTTCCAGATAAGGTCAAAAACTACATACTCAGATCTTCACCAAACTTTGCAGGGATACATTGGATGTCAAGACACGTGGAAAAAACGTACAAAACAAGAGATTGGGGTGATCAAGATTTTGGACGGATTTTTTAAGAATTTTCAAATTTTCAGATGGGAGGTTCCAGATAAGGTCAAAAACGACATACTGAGATCTTCACCAAACTTTGCAGGAATACATTGGATGTCAAGACACGTGGAAAAAACATACAAAACATAAGAATCGGAACATCAAGATTTTGGTCGATTTTTTAAGAATTTTCAAATTTTCAGATAGGAGGTTCCATATAAGGTAAAAAACTACATACTCAGATCTTCACCAAACGTTGCAGGGATACTTTGCATGTCAAGACACGTGGAAAAAACGTACAAAACAAGAGATTGGAGACATCAAGATTTTGGACGAATTTTTTAAGAATTTTCAAATTTTCAGATAGGAGGTTCCAGATAAGGTCAAAAACTACATACTCAGATCTTCACCAAACTTTGCAGGGACACATTGGATGTCAAGACACGTGGAAAAAACGTACAAAACAAGAGATTGGAGACATCAAGATTTTGGACGAATTTTTGAGGAATTTTCAAATTTTCAGATAGGAGGTTCCATATAAGGTCAAAAACTACATACTCAGATCTTCACCAAACTTTGCAGGGATACATTGGATGTCAAGACACGTGGAAAAAACGTACAAAACAAGAGATCGGAGACATCAAGATTTTGACGAATTTTTTAAGAATTTTCAAATTTTCAGATAGGAGGTTCCAGATATAGTCAAAAACGACATACTCAGATCTTCACCAAACTTTGCAGGGATACATTGGATGTCAAGACACGTGGAAAAAACGTACAAAACAAGAGATTGGAGACATCAAGATTTTGGACGAATTTTTTAAGAATTTTCAAATTTTCAGAAAGGATGTTCCAGATAAGGTCAAAAACGACATACTCAGATCTTCACCAAACTTTGCAGGGATACATTGGAGTTCGAGACACGTGGAAAAAACATACAAAACAAGAGATTGGAGACAACAAGATTTTGGACGAATTATTTAAAAATTTTCAATTTTTCAGATAGGAGGTTCCAGATAAGGTCAAAAACTACATACTCAGATCTTCACCAAACTTTGCAGGGATACATTGGATGTCAAGGCACGTGGAAAAAACACAAAACATAGGATTGGGGATATCAAGATTTTGGTCAAATTTTTTAAGAATTTTCCAATTTTCAGATAGGAGGTTCCATATAAGGTCAAAAACTACATACTCAGATCTTCACCAAACTTTGCATGGATACATTGGATGTCAAGACACGTGGAAAAAACATACAAAACATAGGATTGGGGACATCAAGATTTTGGTCGAATTTTTTAAGAATTTTCAAATTTTCAGATAGGAGGTTCCATTAAGGTCAAAAACTACATACTCAGATCTTCACCAAACTTTGCATGGATACATTGGATGTCAAGACACGTGGAAAAAACATACAAAACATAGGATTGGGGACATCAAGATTTTGGTCGAATTTTTTAAGAATTTTCAAATTTTCAGATAGGAGGTTCCATATAAGGTCAAAAACTACATACTCAGATCTTCACCAAACTTTGCAGGGATACATTGGATGTCAAGACACGTGGAAAAAACGTACAAAACAATAGATTGGGGTCATCAAGATTTTGGACGGATTTTTTAGGAATTTTCAAATTTTCAGATGGGAGGTTCCAGATAAGGTCAAAAACTACATACTCAGATCTTCACCAAACTTTGCAGGGATACATTGGATGTCAAGACACGTGGAAAAAACGTACAAAACAGAAGATTGGAGACATCAAGATTTTGAACGAATTTTTTAAGAATTTTCAAATTTTCAGATAGGAGGTTCCATTAAGGTCAAAAACTACATACTCAGATCTTCACCAAACTTTGCATGGATACATTGGATGTCAAGACACGTGGAAAAAACAAACAAAACATAGGATGGGGGACATCAAGATTTTGGTCGAATTTTTTAAGAATTTTCAAATTTTCAGATAGGAGGTTCCATATAAGGTCAAAAACTACATACTCAGATCTTCACCAAACTTTGCAGGGATACATTGGATGTCAAGACACGTGGAAAAAACATACAAGACCTAGGATTGGGGACATCAAGATTTTGGTCAAATTTTTTAAGAATTTTCAAATTTTCAGGTTCCATATAAGGTCAAAAACTACATACTCAGATCTTCACCAAACTTTGCAGGAATACATTGGATGTTAAGACACGTGGAAAAGACGTACAAAACAAGAGATTGGAGACATCAAGATTTTGGACGAATTTTTTAAGAATTTTCAAATTTTCAGAAATGCGGTTCCAGATAAGGTCAAAAACTACATACTCAGATCTTCACCAAACTTTGCAGGGATACATTGGATGTCAAGACACGTGGAAAAAACGTACAAAACATGGGATTGGGGTCATTAAGATTTTGGACGGATTTTTTAGGAATTTTCAAATTTTCAGATGGGAGGTTCCAGATAAGGTCAAAAACTACATACTCAGATCTTCACCAAACTTTGCAGGGATACATTGGATGTCAAGACACGTGGAAAAAACGTACAAAACAAGAGATTGGGGTGATCAAGATTTTGGACGGATTTTTTAAGAATTTTCAAATTTTCAGATGGGAGGTTCCAGATAAGGTCAAAAACGACATACTGAGATCTTCACCAAACTTTGCAGGAATACATTGGATGTCAAGACACGTGGAAAAAACATACAAAACATAAGAATCGGAACATCAAGATTTTGGTCGATTTTTTAAGAATTTTCAAATTTTCAGATAGGAGGTTCCATATAAGGTAAAAAACTACATACTCAGATCTTCACCAAACGTTGCAGGGATACTTTGCATGTCAAGACACGTGGAAAAAACGTACAAAACAAGAGATTGGAGACATCAAGATTTTGGACGAATTTTTTAAGAATTTTCAAATTTTCAGATAGGAGGTTCCAGATAAGGTCAAAAACTACATACTCAGATCTTCACCAAACTTTGCAGGGACACATTGGATGTCAAGACACGTGGAAAAAACGTACAAAACAAGAGATTGGAGACATCAAGATTTTGGACGAATTTTTGAGGAATTTTCAAATTTTCAGATAGGAGGTTCCATATAAGGTCAAAAACTACATACTCAGATCTTCACCAAACTTTGCAGGGATACATTGGATGTCAAGACACGCGGGAAAAACATACAAAACATAGGATTGGGGACATCAAGATTTTGGTCAAATTTTTTAAGAATTTTCAAATTTTCAGATAGGAGTTTCCATATAAGGTCAAAAACTACATACTCAGATCTTCACCAAACTTTGCAGGGATACATTGGATGTCAAGACACGTGGAAAAAACGTACAAAACAAGAGATTGGAGACATCAAGATTTTGGACGAATTTTTTAAGAATTTTCAAATTTTCAGAAAGGATGTTCCAGATAAGGTCAAAAACGACATACTCAGATCTTCACCAAACTTTGCAGGGATACATTGGATGTCAAGACACGTGGAAAAAACATACAAAACATAGGATTGGGGACATCAAGATTTTGGTCAAATTTTTTAAGATTTTTCAAATTTTCAGATAGGAGGTTCCATATAAGGTCAAAAACTACATACTCAGATCTTCACCAAACATTGCAGGGATACATTGGATGTCAAGACACGTGGAAAAACGTACAAAACAAGAGATTGGAGACATCAAGATTTCGGACGAATTTTTTAAGAATTTTCAAATTTTCAGATAGGAGGTTCCAGATAAGGTCAAAAACGACATACTCAGATCTTCACCAAACTTTGCATGGATACATTGGATGTCAAGACACGTGGAAAAAACATACAAAACATAGAATTGGGGACATCAAGATTTTGGTCGAATTTTTTAAGAATTTTCAAATTTTCAGATAGGAGGTTCCAGATAAGGTCAAAAACTACATACTCAGATCTTCACCAAACGTTGCAGGGATACTTTGCATGTCAAGACACGTGGAAAAAACGTACAAAACAAGAGATTGGAGACATCAAGATTTTCGACAAATTTTTTAAGAATTTTCAAATTTTCAGATGGAAGGTTCCAGATAAGGTCAAAAACGACATACTCAGATCTTCACCAAACTTTGCATGGATACATTGGATGTCAAGACACGTTAAAAAAACGTACAAAACAAGAAATTGGAGACATCAAGATTTTGGACGAATTTTTTAAGAATTTTCAAATTTTCAGAAAGGAGGTTCCGTATAAGGTCAAAAACTACATACTCAGATCTTCGCCAAACTTTGCAGGGATACATTGGATGTCAAGACACGTGGAAAAAACGTACAAAACAAGAGATTGGGGTCATCAAGGTTTTGGACGGATTTTTTAGGAATTTTCAAATTCTCAGATGGGAGGTTCCAGATAAGGTCAAAAACTACATACTCAGATCTTCACCAAACTTTGCAGTGATACATTGGATGTCAAGACACGTGGAAAAAACGTACAAAACAAGAGATTGGAGACATCAAGATTTTGAACGAATTTTTTAAGAATTTTCAAATTTTCAGATAGGAGGTTCCATATAAGGTCAAAAACTACATACTCAGATCTTCACCAAACTTTGAATGGATACATTGCATGTCAAGACACGTGGAAAAAACATACAAAACATAGGATTGGGGACATCAAGATTTTGGTCGAATTTTTTAAGAATTTTCAAATTTTCAGATAGGAGGTTCCATATAAGGTCAAAAACTACATACTCAGATCTTCACCAAACTTTGCAGGGATACATTGGATGTCAAGACACGTGGAAAAAACGTACAAAACAAGAGATTGGAGACATCAAGATTTTGGACGAATTTTTTAAGAATTTTCAAATTTTCAGATAGGAGGTTCCAGATAAGGTCAAAAACGACATACTCAGATCTTCACCATACTTTGCAGGGATACATTGGATGTCAAGACACGTGGAAAAAACGTACAAAACAAGAGATTGGAGACATCAAGATTTTGGACGAATTTTTGTGGAATTTTCAAATTTTCAGAAATGAGGTGCCAGATAAGGTCAAAAACTACATACTCAGATCTTCACCAAACTTTGCAGGGATACATTGGATAACAAGACACGTGGGAAAAACGTACAAAACAAGAGATTGGAGACATCAAGATTTTGGACGAATTTTTGAGGAATTTTCAAATTTTCAGAAAAGAGGTGCCAGATAAGGTCAAAAACTACATACTCAGATCTTCACCAAACTATGCAGGGATACATTGGATGTCAAGACACGTGGAAAAAACGTACAAAACAAGAGATTGGAGACATCAAGATTTTGGACGAATTTTTTAAGAATTTTCAAATTTTCAGATGGGAGGTTCCAGATGAGGTTAAAAACTACATACTCAGATCTTCACCAAACTTTGCAGGAATACTTTGCATGTCAAGACACGTGGAAAAAACGTACAAAACAAGAGATCGGAGACATCAAGATTTTCGACGAATTTTTTAAGAATTTTCAAATTTTCAGATAGGAGGTTCCAGATAAGGTCAAAAACTACATACTCAGATCTTCACCAAACTTTGCAGGGATACATTGGATGTCAAGACACGTGGAAAAAACGTACAAAACAAGAGATTGGAGACATCAAGATTTTGGACGAATTTTTTAAGAATTTTCAAATTTTCAGAAAGGATGTTCCAGATAAGGTCAAAAACGACATACTCAGATCTTCACCAAACTTTGCAGGGATATATTGGAGGTCGAGACACGTGGAAAAAACGTACAAAACAAGAGATTGGAGACAACAAGATTTTGGACGAATTTTTTAAAAATTTTCAATTTTTCAGATAGGAGGTTCCAGATAAGGTCAAAAACTACATACTCAGATCTTCACCAAACTTTGCAGGGATACATTGGATGTCAAGACACGTGGAAAAAACATACAAAACATAGGATTGGGGATATCAAGATTTTGGTCAAATTTTTTAAGAATTTTCAAATTTTCAGATAGGAGGTTCCAGATAAGGTCAAAAACTACATACTCAGATCTTCACCAAACTTTGCAGGGATACATTGGATGTCAAGGCACGTGGAAAAAACACAAAACATAGGATTGGGGATATCAAGATTTTGGTCAAATTTTTTAAGAATTTTCCAATTTTCAGATAGGAGGTTCCATATAAGGTCAAAAACTACATACTCAGATCTTCACCAAACTTTGCATGGATACATTGGATGTCAAGACACGTGGAAAAAACATACAAAACATAGGATTGGGGACATCAAGATTTTGGTCGAATTTTTTAAGAATTTTCAAATTTTCAGATAGGAGGTTCCATTAAGGTCAAAAACTACATACTCAGATCTTCACCAAACTTTGCATGGATACATTGGATGTCAAGACACGTGGAAAAAACATACAAAACATAGGATTGGGGACATCAAGATTTTGGTCGAATTTTTTAAGAATTTTCAAATTTTCAGATAGGAGGTTCCATATAAGGTCAAAAACTACATACTCAGATCTTCACCAAACTTTGCAGGGATACATTGGATGTCAAGACACGTGGAAAAAACGTACAAAACAATAGATTGGGGTCATCAAGATTTTGGACGGATTTTTTAGGAATTTTCAAATTTTCAGATGGGAGGTTCCAGATAAGGTCAAAAACTACATACTCAGATCTTCACCAAACTTTGCAGGGATACATTGGATGTCAAGACACGTGGAAAAAACGTACAAAACAGAAGATTGGAGACATCAAGATTTTGAACGAATTTTTTAAGAATTTTCAAATTTTCAGATAGGAGGTTCCATTAAGGTCAAAAACTACATACTCAGATCTTCACCAAACTTTGCATGGATACATTGGATGTCAAGACACGTGGAAAAAACAAACAAAACATAGGATGGGGGACATCAAGATTTTGGTCGAATTTTTTAAGAATTTTCAAATTTTCAGATAGGAGGTTCCATATAAGGTCAAAAACTACATACTCAGATCTTCACCAAACTTTGCAGGGATACATTGGATGTCAAGACACGTGGAAAAAACATACAAGACCTAGGATTGGGGACATCAAGATTTTGGTCAAATTTTTTAAGAATTTTCAAATTTTCAGGTTCCATATAAGGTCAAAAACTACATACTCAGATCTTCACCAAACTTTGCAGGAATACATTGGATGTTAAGACACGTGGAAAAGACGTACAAAACAAGAGATTGGAGACATCAAGATTTTGGACGAATTTTTTAAGAATTTTCAAATTTTCAGAAATGCGGTTCCAGATAAGGTCAAAAACTACATACTCAGATCTTCACCAAACTTTGCAGGGATACATTGGATGTCAAGACACGTGGAAAAAACGTACAAAACATGGGATTGGGGTCATTAAGATTTTGGACGGATTTTTTAGGAATTTTCAAATTTTCAGATGGGAGGTTCCAGATAAGGTCAAAAACTACATACTCAGATCTTCACCAAACTTTGCAGGGATACATTGGATGTCAAGACACGTGGAAAAAACGTACAAAACAAGAGATTGGGGTGATCAAGATTTTGGACGGATTTTTTAAGAATTTTCAAATTTTCAGATGGGAGGTTCCAGATAAGGTCAAAAACGACATACTGAGATCTTCACCAAACTTTGCAGGAATACATTGGATGTCAAGACACGTGGAAAAAACATACAAAACATAAGAATCGGAACATCAAGATTTTGGTCGATTTTTTAAGAATTTTCAAATTTTCAGATAGGAGGTTCCATATAAGGTAAAAAACTACATACTCAGATCTTCACCAAACGTTGCAGGGATACTTTGCATGTCAAGACACGTGGAAAAAACGTACAAAACAAGAGATTGGAGACATCAAGATTTTGGACGAATTTTTTAAGAATTTTCAAATTTTCAGATAGGAGGTTCCAGATAAGGTCAAAAACTACATACTCAGATCTTCACCAAACTTTGCAGGGACACATTGGATGTCAAGACACGTGGAAAAAACGTACAAAACAAGAGATTGGAGACATCAAGATTTTGGACGAATTTTTGAGGAATTTTCAAATTTTCAGATAGGAGGTTCCATATAAGGTCAAAAACTACATACTCAGATCTTCACCAAACTTTGCAGGGATACATTGGATGTCAAGACACGCGGGAAAAACATACAAAACATAGGATTGGGGACATCAAGATTTTGGTCAAATTTTTTAAGAATTTTCAAATTTTCAGATAGGAGTTTCCATATAAGGTCAAAAACTACATACTCAGATCTTCACCAAACTTTGCAGGGATACATTGGATGTCAAGACACGTGGAAAAAACGTACAAAACAAGAGATTGGAGACATCAAGATTTTGGACGAATTTTTTAAGAATTTTCAAATTTTCAGAAAGGATGTTCCAGATAAGGTCAAAAACGACATACTCAGATCTTCACCAAACTTTGCAGGGATACATTGGATGTCAAGACACGTGGAAAAAACATACAAAACATAGGATTGGGGACATCAAGATTTTGGTCAAATTTTTTAAGATTTTTCAAATTTTCAGATAGGAGGTTCCATATAAGGTCAAAAACTACATACTCAGATCTTCACCAAACATTGCAGGGATACATTGGATGTCAAGACACGTGGAAAAACGTACAAAACAAGAGATTGGAGACATCAAGATTTCGGACGAATTTTTTAAGAATTTTCAAATTTTCAGATAGGAGGTTCCAGATAAGGTCAAAAACGACATACTCAGATCTTCACCAAACTTTGCATGGATACATTGGATGTCAAGACACGTGGAAAAAACATACAAAACATAGAATTGGGGACATCAAGATTTTGGTCGAATTTTTTAAGAATTTTCAAATTTTCAGATAGGAGGTTCCAGATAAGGTCAAAAACTACATACTCAGATCTTCACCAAACGTTGCAGGGATACTTTGCATGTCAAGACACGTGGAAAAAACGTACAAAACAAGAGATTGGAGACATCAAGATTTTCGACAAATTTTTTAAGAATTTTCAAATTTTCAGATGGAAGGTTCCAGATAAGGTCAAAAACGACATACTCAGATCTTCACCAAACTTTGCATGGATACATTGGATGTCAAGACACGTTAAAAAAACGTACAAAACAAGAAATTGGAGACATCAAGATTTTGGACGAATTTTTTAAGAATTTTCAAATTTTCAGAAAGGAGGTTCCGTATAAGGTCAAAAACTACATACTCAGATCTTCGCCAAACTTTGCAGGGATACATTGGATGTCAAGACACGTGGAAAAAACGTACAAAACAAGAGATTGGGGTCATCAAGGTTTTGGACGGATTTTTTAGGAATTTTCAAATTCTCAGATGGGAGGTTCCAGATAAGGTCAAAAACTACATACTCAGATCTTCACCAAACTTTGCAGTGATACATTGGATGTCAAGACACGTGGAAAAAACGTACAAAACAAGAGATTGGAGACATCAAGATTTTGAACGAATTTTTTAAGAATTTTCAAATTTTCAGATAGGAGGTTCCATATAAGGTCAAAAACTACATACTCAGATCTTCACCAAACTTTGAATGGATACATTGCATGTCAAGACACGTGGAAAAAACATACAAAACATAGGATTGGGGACATCAAGATTTTGGTCGAATTTTTTAAGAATTTTCAAATTTTCAGATAGGAGGTTCCATATAAGGTCAAAAACTACATACTCAGATCTTCACCAAACTTTGCAGGGATACATTGGATGTCAAGACACGTGGAAAAAACGTACAAAACAAGAGATTGGAGACATCAAGATTTTGGACGAATTTTTTAAGAATTTTCAAATTTTCAGATAGGAGGTTCCAGATAAGGTCAAAAACGACATACTCAGATCTTCACCATACTTTGCAGGGATACATTGGATGTCAAGACACGTGGAAAAAACGTACAAAACAAGAGATTGGAGACATCAAGATTTTGGACGAATTTTTGTGGAATTTTCAAATTTTCAGAAATGAGGTGCCAGATAAGGTCAAAAACTACATACTCAGATCTTCACCAAACTTTGCAGGGATACATTGGATAACAAGACACGTGGGAAAAACGTACAAAACAAGAGATTGGAGACATCAAGATTTTGGACGAATTTTTGAGGAATTTTCAAATTTTCAGAAAAGAGGTGCCAGATAAGGTCAAAAACTACATACTCAGATCTTCACCAAACTATGCAGGGATACATTGGATGTCAAGACACGTGGAAAAAACGTACAAAACAAGAGATTGGAGACATCAAGATTTTGGACGAATTTTTTAAGAATTTTCAAATTTTCAGATGGGAGGTTCCAGATGAGGTTAAAAACTACATACTCAGATCTTCACCAAACTTTGCAGGAATACTTTGCATGTCAAGACACGTGGAAAAAACGTACAAAACAAGAGATCGGAGACATCAAGATTTTCGACGAATTTTTTAAGAATTTTCAAATTTTCAGATAGGAGGTTCCAGATAAGGTCAAAAACTACATACTCAGATCTTCACCAAACTTTGCAGGGATACATTGGATGTCAAGACACGTGGAAAAAACGTACAAAACAAGAGATTGGAGACATCAAGATTTTGGACGAATTTTTTAAGAATTTTCAAATTTTCAGAAAGGATGTTCCAGATAAGGTCAAAAACGACATACTCAGATCTTCACCAAACTTTGCAGGGATATATTGGAGGTCGAGACACGTGGAAAAAACGTACAAAACAAGAGATTGGAGACAACAAGATTTTGGACGAATTTTTTAAAAATTTTCAATTTTTCAGATAGGAGGTTCCAGATAAGGTCAAAAACTACATACTCAGATCTTCACCAAACTTTGCAGGGATACATTGGATGTCAAGACACGTGGAAAAAACATACAAAACATAGGATTGGGGATATCAAGATTTTGGTCAAATTTTTTAAGAATTTTCAAATTTTCAGATAGGAGGTTCCATATAAGGTCAAAAACTACATACTCAGATCTTCACCAAACATTGCAGGGATACATTGGATGTCAAGACACGTGGAAAAAACGTACAAAACAAGAGATTGGAGACATCAAGATTTTCGACGAATTTTTGAAGAATTTTCAAATTTTCAGATGGGAGGTTCCAGATAAGGTCAAAAACGACATACTCAGATCTTCACCAAACTTTGCAGGGATACATTGGATGTCAAGACACGTGGAAAAAACGTACAAAACAAGAGATTGGGGTCATCAATATTTTGGACGGATTTTTTAGGAATTTTCAAATTTTCAGATGGGAGGTTCCAGATAAGGTCAAAAACTACATACTCAGATCTTCACCAAACTTTGCAGGGATACATTGGATGTCAAGACACGCGGGAAAAACATACAAAACATAGGATTGGGGACATCAAGATTTTGGTCAAATTTTTTAAGAATTTTCAAATTTTCAGATAGGAGGTTCCATATAAGGTCAAAAACTACATACTCAGATCTTCACCAAACTATGCAGGGATACATTGGATGTCAAGACACGTGGAAAAAACGTACAAAACAAGAGATTGGAGACATCAAGATTTTGAACGATTTTTTTAAGAATTTTCAAATTTTCAGATAGGAGGTTCCAGATAAGGTCAAAAACTACATACTCAGATCTTCACCAAACTTTGCAGGGACACATTGGATGTCAAGACACGTGGAAAAAACGTACAAAACAAGAGATTGGAGACATCAAGATTTTGGACGAATTTTTGAGGAATTTTCAAATTCTCAGAAATGAGGTTCCAGATAAGGTCAAAAACTACATACTCAGATCTTCACCAAACTTTGCAGGGATACATTGGATGTCAAGACACGTGGGGAAAACACACAAACCAAGAGATTGGAGACATCAAGATTTTGGACGAATTTTTTAAGAATTTTCAAATTTTCAGATAGGAGGTTCCATATAAGGTCAAAAACTACATACTCAGATCTTCACCAAACTTTGCAGGGATACATTGGATGTCAAGACACGTGGAAAAAACGTACAAAACAAGAGATTGGAGACATCAAGATTTTGGACGAATTTTTTAAGAATTTTCAAATTTTCAGAAAGGATGTTCCAGATAAGGTCAAAAACGACATACTCAGATCTTCACCAAACTTTGCAGGGATACATTGGATGTCAAGACACGTGGAAAAAACATACAAAACATAGGATTGGGGACATCAAGATTTTGGTCAAATTTTTTAAGAATTTTCAAATTTTCAGATAGGAGGTTCCATATAAGGTCAAAAACTACATACTCAGATCTTCACCAAACATTGCAGGGATACATTGGATGTCAAGACACGTGGAAAAACGTACAAAACAAGAGATTGGAGACATCAAGATTTCGGACGAATTTTTTAAGAATTTTCAAATTTTCAGATGGGAGGTTCCAGATAAGGTCAAAAACGACATACTCAGATCTTCACCAAACTTTGCATGGATACATTGGATGTCAAGACACGTGGAAAAAACATACAAAACATAGAATTGGGGACATCAAGATTTTGGTCGAATATTTTAAGAATTTTCAAATTTTCAGATAGGAGGTTCCAGATAAGGTCAAAAACTACATACTCAGATCTTCACCAAACGTTGCAGGGATACTTTGCATGTCAAGACACGTGGAAAAAACGTACAAAACAAGAGATTGGAGACATCAAGATTTTCGACAATTTTTTTAAGAATTTTCAAATTTTCAGATGGAAGGTTCCAGATAAGGTCAAAAACGACATACTCAGATCTTCACCAAAACTTTGCATGGATACATTGGATGTCAAGACACGTGGAAAAAACGTACAAAACAAGAAATTGGAGACATCAAGATTTTGGACGAATTTTTTAAGAATTTTCAAATTTTCAGAAAGGAGGTTCTGTATAAGGTCAAAAACTACATACTCAGATCTTCGCCAAACTTTGCAGGGATACATTGGATGTCAAGACACGTGGAAAAAACGTACAAAACAAGAGATTGGGGTCATCAAGATTTTGGACGGATTTTTTAGGAATTTTCAAATTCTCAGATGGGAGGTTCCAGATAAGGTCAAAAACTACATACTCAGATCTTCACCAAACTTTGCAGTGATACATTGGATGTCAAGACACGTGGAAAAAACGTACAAAACAAGAGATTGGAGACATCAAGATTTTGAACGAATTTTTTAAGAATTTTCAAATTTTCAGATAGGAGGTTCCATATAAGGTCAAAAACTACATACTCAGATCTTCACCAAACTTTGAATGGATACATTGGATGTCAAGACACGTGGAAAAAACATACAAAACATAGGATTGGGGACATCAAGATTTTGGTCGAATTTTTTAAGAATTTTCAAATTTTCAGATAGGAGGTTCCATATAAGGTCAAAAACTACATACTCAGATCTTCACCAAACTTTGCAGGGATACATTGGATGTCAAGACACGTGGAAAAAACGTACAAAACAAGAGATTGGAGACATCAAGATTTTGGACGAATTTTTTAAGAATTTTCAAATTTTCAGATAGGAGGTTCCAGATAAGGTCAAAAACGAATTACTCAGATCTTCACCATACTTTGCAGGGATACATTGGATGTCAAGACACGTGGAAAAAACGTACAAAACAAGAGATTGGAGACATCAAGATTTTGGACGAATTTTTGTGGAATTTTCAAATTTTCAGAAATGAGGTGCCAGATAAGGTCAAAAACTACATACTCAGATCTTCACCAAACTTTGCAGGGATACATTGGATAACAAGACACGTGGGAAAAACGTACAAAACAAGAGATTGGAGACATCAAGGTTTTGGACGAATTTTTGAGGAATTTTCAAATTTTCAGAAATGAGGTGCCAGATAAGGTCAAAAACTACATACTCAGATCTTCACCAAACTATGCAGGGATACATTGGATGTCAAGACACGTGGAAAAAACGTACAAAACAAGAGATTGGAGACATCAAGATTTTGGACGAATTTTTTAAGAATTTTCAAATTTTCAGATGGGAGGTTCCAGATGAGGTCAAAAACTACATACTCAGATCTTCACCAAACTTTGCAGGAATACTTTGCATGTCAAGACACGTGGAAAAAACGTACAAAACAAGAGATCGGAGACATCAAGATTTTCGACGAATTTTTTAAGAATTTTCAAATTTTCAGATAGGAGGTTCCAGATAAGGTCAAAAACGACATACTCAGATCTTCACCAAACTTTGCAGGGATACATTGGATGTCTAGACACGTGGAAAAAACGTACAAAACAAGAGATTGGAGACATCAAGATTTTGGACGAATTTTTTAAGAATTTTCAAATTTTCAGAAAGGATGTTCCAGATAAGGTCAAAAACGACATACTCAGATCTTCACCAAACTTTGCAGGGATATATTGGAGGTCGAGACACGTGGAAAAAACGTACAAAACAAGAGATTGGAGACAACAAGATTTTGGACGAATTTTTTAAAAATTTTCAATTTTTCAGATAGGAGGTTCCAGATAAGGTCAAAAACTACATACTCAGATCTTCACCAAACTTTGCAGGGATACATTGGATGTCAAGACACGTGGAAAAAACATACAAAACATAGGATTGGGGATATCAAGATTTTGGTCAAATTTTTTAAGAATTTTCAAATTTTCAGATAGGAGGTTCCATATAAGGTCAAAAACTACATACTGAGATCTTCACCAAACATTGCAGGGATACATTGGATGTCAAGACACGTGGAAAAAACGTACAAAACAAGAGATTGGAGACATCAAGATTTTCGACGAATTTTTGAAGAATTTTCAAATTTTCAGATGGGAGGTTCCAGATAAGGTCAAAAACGACATACTCTGATCTTCACCAAACTTTGCAGGGATACATTGGATGTCAAGACACGTGGAAAAAACGTACAAAACAAGAGATTGGGGTCATCAATATTTTGGACGGATTTTTTAGGAATTTTCAAATTTTCAGATGGGAGGTTCCAGATAAGGTCAAAAACTACATACTCAGATCTTCACCAAACTTTGCAGGGATACATTGGATGTCAAGACACGTGGAAAAAACGTACAAAACAGAAGATTGGAGACATCAAGATTTTGAACGAATTTTTTAAGAATTTTCAAATTTTCAGATAGGAGGTTCCATTAAGGTCAAAAACTACATACTCAGATCTTCACCAAACTTTGCAGCGATACATTGGATGTCAAGACACGTAAAAAAAACATACAAGACCTAGGATTGGGGACATCAAGATTTTGGTCAAATTTTTTAAGAATTTTCAAATTTTCAGGTTCCAGATAAGGTCAAAAACGACATACTCAGATCTTCACCAAACTTTGCAGGGATACATTGGATGTCAAGACACGTGGAAAAAACATACAAAACATAGGATTGGGGACATCAAGATTTTGGTCAAATTTTTTAAGAATTTTCAAATTTTCAGATAGGAGGTTCCATATAAGGTCAAAAACTACATACTCAGATCTTCACCAAACATTGCAGGGATACATTGGATGTCAAGACACGTGGAAAAACGTACAAAACAAGAGATTGGAGACATCAAGATTTCGGACGAATTTTTGAAGAATTTTCAAATTTTCAGATAGGAGGTTCCAAATAAGGTCAAAAACTACATACTTAGATCTTCACCAAACGTTGCAGGGATACTTTGCATGTCAAGACACGTGGAAAAAACGTACAAAACAAGAGATTGGGGTCATCAAGATTTTGGACGGATTTTTTAGGAATTTTCAAATTCTCAGATGGGAGGTTCCAGATAAGGTCAAAAACTACATACTCAGATCTTCACCAAACTTTGCAGTGATACATTGGATGTCAAGACACGTGGAAAAAACGTACAAAACAAGAGATTGGAGACATCAAGATTTTGAACGAATTTTTTAAGAATTTTCAAATTTTCAGATAGGAGGTTCCATATAAGGTCAAAAACTACATACTCAGATCTTCACCAAACTTTGAATGGATACATTGCATGTCAAGACACGTGGAAAAAACATACAAAACATAGGATTGGGGACATCAAGATTTTGGTCGAATTTTTTAAGAATTTTCAAATTTTCAGATAGGAGGTTCCAAATAAGGTCAAAAACTACATACTTAGATCTTCACCAAACGTTGCAGGGATACTTTGCATGTCAAGACACGTGGAAAAAACGTACAAAACAAGAGATTGGGGTCATCAAGATTTTGGACGGATTTTTTAGGAATTTTCAAATTCTCAGATGGGAGGTTCCAGATAAGGTCAAAAACTACATACTCAGATCTTCACCAAACTTTGCAGTGATACATTGGATGTCAAGACACGTGGAAAAAACGTACAAAACAAGAGATTGGAGACATCAAGATTTTGAACGAATTTTTTAAGAATTTTCAAATTTTCAGATAGGAGGTTCCATATAAGGTCAAAAACGACATACTGAGATCTTCACCAAACTTTGCAGGAATACATTGGATGTCAAGACACGTGGAAAAAACATACAAAACATAAGATTCGGGACATCAAGATTTTGGTCGATTTTTTAAGAATTTTCAAATTTTCAGATAGGAGGTTCCATATATGGTAAAAAACTACATACTCAGATCTTCACCGAACTTTGCAGGGATACATTGGATGTCAAGACACGTGGAAAAAACATACAAAACATAGGATTGGGGACATCAAGATTTTGGTCAAATTTTTTAAGAATTTTCAAAATTTCAGATAGGAGGTTCCATATAAGGTCAAAAACTACATACTCAGATCTTCACCAAACATTGCAGGGATACATTGGATGTCAAGACACGTGGAAAAAACGTACAAAACAAGAGATTGGAGACATCAAGATTTTGGACGAATTTTTGAAGAATTTTCAAATTTTCAGATAGGAGGTTCCAAATAAGGTCAAAAACTACATACTCAGATCTTCACCAAACGTTGCAGGGATACTTTGCATGTCAAGACACGTGGAAAAAACGTACAAAACAAGAGTTTGGAGACATCAAGATTTTCGACGAATTTTTTAAGAATTTTCAAATTTTCAGATGGGAGGTTCCAGATAAGGTCAAAAACGACATACTCAGATCTTCACCAAACTTTGCATGGATACATTGGATGTCAAGACACGTGGAAAAAACGTACAAACCAAGAGATTGGAGACATCAAGATTTTGGACGAATTTTTTAAGAATTTTCAAATTTTCAGAAAGGAGGTTCCATATAAGGTCAAAAACTACATACTCAGATCTTCACCAAACTATGCAGGGATACATTGGATGTCAAGACACGTGGAAAAAACGTACAAAACAAGAGATTGGAGACATCAAGATTTTGGACGAATTTTTTAAGAATTTTCAAATTTTCAGATAGGAGGTTCCAGATAAGGTCAAAAACTACATACTCAGATCTTCACCAAACTTTGCAGGGACACATTGGATGTCAAGACACGTGGAAAAAACGTACAAAACAAGAGATTGGAGACATCAAGATTTTGGACGAATTTTTTAAGAATTTTCAAATTTTCAGAAAGGATGTTCCAGATAAGGTCAAAAACGACATACTCAGATCTTCACCAAACTTTGCAGGGATACATTGGATGTCAAGACACGTGGAAAAAACATACAAAACATAGGATTGGGGACATCAAGATTTTGGTCAAATTTTTTAAGAATTTTCAAATTTTCAGATAGGATGTTCCATATAAGGTCAAAAACTACATACTCAGATCTTCACCAAACATTGCAGGGATACATTGGATGTCAAGACACGTGGAAAAACGTACAAAACAAGAGATTTGAGACATCAAGATTTCGGACGAATTTTTTAAGAATTTTCAAATTTTCAGATAGGAGGTTCCAGATAAGGTCAAAAACTACATACTCAGATCTTCACCAAACTTTGCAGGGATACATTGGATGTCAAGACACGCGGGAAAAACATACAAAACATAGGATTGGGGACATCAAGATTTTGGTCAAATTTTTTAAGAATTTTCAAATTTTCAGATAGGAGGTTCCATATAAGGTCAAAAACTACATACTCAGATCTTCACCAAACTATGCAGGGATACATTGGATGTCAAGACACGTGGAAAAAACGTACAAAACAAGAGATTGGAGACATCAAGATTTTGGACGATTTTTTTAAGAATTTTCAAATTTTCAGATAGGAGGTTCCAGATAAGGTCAAAAACTACATACTCAGATCTTCACCAAACTTTGCAGGGACACATTGGATGTCAAGACACGTGGAAAAAACGTACGAAACAAGAGATTGGAGACATCAAGATTTTGGACGAATTTTTGAGGAATTTTCAAATTCTCAGAAATGAGGTTCCAGATAAGGTCAAAAACTACATACTCAGATCTTCACCAAACTTTGCAGGGATACATTGGATGTCAAGACACGTGGGGAAAACACACAAACCAAGAGATTGGAGACATCAAGATTTTGGACGAATTTTTTAAGAATTTTCAAATTTTCAGATAGGAGGTTCCATATAAGGTCAAAAACTACATACTCAGATCTTCACCAAACTTTGCAGGGATACATTGGATGTCAAGACACGTGGAAAAAACGTACAAAACAAGAGATTGGAGACATCAAGATTTTGGACGAATTTTTTAAGAATTTTCAAATTTTCAGAGAGGATGTTCCAGATAAGGTCAAAAACGACATACTCAGATCTTCACCAAACTTTGCAGGGATACATTGGATGTCAAGACACGTGGAAAAAACATACAAAACATAGGATTGGGGACATCAAGATTTTGGTCAAATTTTTTAAGAATTTTCAAATTTTCAGATAGGAGGTTCCATATAAGGTCAAAAACTACATACTCAGATCTTCACCAAACATTGCAGGGATACATTGGATGTCAAGACACGTGGAAAAACGTACAAAACAAGAGATTGGAGACATCAAGATTTCGGACGAATTTTTTAAGAATTTTCAAATTTTCAGATGGGAGGTTCCAGATAAGGTCAAAAACGACATACTCAGATCTTCACCAAACTTTGCATGGATACATTGGATGTCAAGACACGTGGAAAAAACATACAAAACATAGAATTGGGGACATCAAGATTTTGGTCGAATATTTTAAGAATTTTCAAATTTTCAGATAGGAGGTTCCAGATAAGGTCAAAAACTACATACTCAGATCTTCACCAAACGTTGCAGGGATACTTTGCATGTCAAGACACGTGGAAAAAACGTACAAAACAAGAGATTGGAGACATCAAGATTTTCGACAAATTTTTTAAGAATTTTCAAATTTTCAGATGGAAGGTTCCAGATAAGGTCAAAAACGACATACTCAGATCTTCACCAAAACTTTGCATGGATACATTGGATGTCAAGACACGTGGAAAAAACGTACAAAACAAGAAATTGGAGACATCAAGATTTTGGACGAATTTTTTAAGAATTTTCAAATTTTCAGAAAGGAGGTTCTGTATAAGGTCAAAAACTACATACTCAGATCTTCGCCAAACTTTGCAGGGATACATTGGATGTCAAGACACGTGGAAAAAACGTACAAAACAAGAGATAGGGGTCATCAAGATTTTGGACGGATTTTTTAGGAATTTTCAAATTCTCAGATGGGAGGTTCCAGATAAGGTCAAAAACTACATACTCAGATCTTCACCAAACTTTGCAGTGATACATTGGATGTCAAGACACGTGGAAAAAACGTACAAAACAAGAGATTGGAGACATCAAGATTTTGAACGAATTTTTTAAGAATTTTCAAATTTTCAGATAGGAGGTTCCATATAAGGTCAAAAACTACATACTCAGATCTTCACCAAACTTTGAATGGATACATTGGATGTCAAGACACGTGGAAAAAACATACAAAACATAGGATTGGGGACATCAAGATTTTGGTCGAATTTTTTAAGAATTTTCAAATTTTCAGATAGGAGGTTCCATATAAGGTCAAAAACTACATACTCAGATCTTCACCAAACTTTGCAGGGATACATTGGATGTCAAGACACGTGGAAAAAACGTACAAAACAAGAGATTGGAGACATCAAGATTTTGGACGAATTTTTTAAGAATTTTCAAATTTTCAGATAGGAGGTTCCAGATAAGGTCAAAAACGAATTACTCAGATCTTCACCATACTTTGCAGGGATACATTGGATGTCAAGACACGTGGAAAAAACGTACAAAACAAGAGATTGGAGACATCAAGATTTTGGACGAATTTTTGTGGAATTTTCAAATTTTCAGAAATGAGGTGCCAGATAAGGTCAAAAACTACATACTCAGATCTTCACCAAACTTTGCAGGGATACATTGGATAACAAGACACGTGGGAAAAACGTACAAAACAAGAGATTGGAGACATCAAGGTTTTGGACGAATTTTTGAGGAATTTTCAAATTTTCAGAAATGAGGTGCCAGATAAGGTCAAAAACTACATACTCAGATCTTCACCAAACTATGCAGGGATACATTGGATGTCAAGACACGTGGAAAAAACGTACAAAACAAGAGATTGGAGACATCAAGATTTTGGACGAATTTTTTAAGAATTTTCAAATTTTCAGATGGGAGGTTCCAGATGAGGTCAAAAACTACATACTCAGATCTTCACCAAACTTTGCAGGAATACTTTGCATGTCAAGACACGTGGAAAAAACGTACAAAACAAGAGATCGGAGACATCAAGATTTTCGACGAATTTTTTAAGAATTTTCAAATTTTCAGATAGGAGGTTCCAGATAAGGTCAAAAACGACATACTCAGATCTTCACCAAACTTTGCAGGGATACATTGGATGTCTAGACACGTGGAAAAAACGTACAAAACAAGAGATTGGAGACATCAAGATTTTGGACGAATTTTTTAAGAATTTTCAAATTTTCAGAAAGGATGTTCCAGATAAGGTCAAAAACGACATACTCAGATCTTCACCAAACTTTGCAGGGATATATTGGAGGTCGAGACACGTGGAAAAAACGTACAAAACAAGAGATTGGAGACAACAAGATTTTGGACGAATTTTTTAAAAATTTTCAATTTTTCAGATAGGAGGTTCCAGATAAGGTCAAAAACTACATACTCAGATCTTCACCAAACTTTGCAGGGATACATTGGATGTCAAGACACGTGGAAAAAACATACAAAACATAGGATTGGGGATATCAAGATTTTGGTCAAATTTTTTAAGAATTTTCAAATTTTCAGATAGGAGGTTCCATATAAGGTCAAAAACTACATACTCAGATCTTCACCAAACATTGCAGGGATACATTGGATGTCAAGACACGTGGAAAAAACGTACAAAACAAGAGATTGGAGACATCAAGATTTTCGACGAATTTTTGAAGAATTTTCAAATTTTCAGATGGGAGGTTCCAGATAAGGTCAAAAACGACATACTCTGATCTTCACCAAACTTTGCAGGGATACATTGGATGTCAAGACACGTGGAAAAAACGTACAAAACAAGAGATTGGGGTCATCAATATTTTGGACGGATTTTTTAGGAATTTTCAAATTTTCAGATGGGAGGTTCCAGATAAGGTCAAAAACTACATACTCAGATCTTCACCAAACTTTGCAGGGATACATTGGATGTCAAGACACGTGGAAAAAACGTACAAAACAGAAGATTGGAGACATCAAGATTTTGAACGAATTTTTTAAGAATTTTCAAATTTTCAGATAGGAGGTTCCATTAAGGTCAAAAACTACATACTCAGATCTTCACCAAACTTTGCAGCGATACATTGGATGTCAAGACACGTAAAAAAAACATACAAGACCTAGGATTGGGGACATCAAGATTTTGGTCAAATTTTTTAAGAATTTTCAAATTTTCAGGTTCCAGATAAGGTCAAAAACGACATACTCAGATCTTCACCAAACTTTGCAGGGATACATTGGATGTCAAGACACGTGGAAAAAACATACAAAACATAGGATTGGGGACATCAAGATTTTGGTCAAATTTTTTAAGAATTTTCAAATTTTCAGATAGGAGGTTCCATATAAGGTCAAAAACTACATACTCAGATCTTCACCAAACATTGCAGGGATACATTGGATGTCAAGACACGTGGAAAAACGTACAAAACAAGAGATTGGAGACATCAAGATTTCGGACGAATTTTTGAAGAATTTTCAAATTTTCAGATAGGAGGTTCCAAATAAGGTCAAAAACTACATACTTAGATCTTCACCAAACGTTGCAGGGATACTTTGCATGTCAAGACACGTGGAAAAAACGTACAAAACAAGAGATTGGGGTCATCAAGATTTTGGACGGATTTTTTAGGAATTTTCAAATTCTCAGATGGGAGGTTCCAGATAAGGTCAAAAACTACATACTCAGATCTTCACCAAACTTTGCAGTGATACATTGGATGTCAAGACACGTGGAAAAAACGTACAAAACAAGAGATTGGAGACAGCAAGATTTTGAACGAATTTTTTAAGAATTTTCAAATTTTCAGATAGGAGGTTCCATATAAGGTCAAAAACTACATACTCAGATCTTCACCAAACTTTGAATGGATACATTGCATGTCAAGACACGTGGAAAAAACATACAAAACATAGGATTGGGGACATCAAGATTTTGGTCGAATTTTTTAAGAATTTTCAAATTTTCAGATAGGAGGTTCCATATAAGGTCAAAAACTACATACTCAGATCTTCACCAAACTTTGCAGGGATACATTGGATGTCAAGACACGTGGAAAAAACGTACAAAACAAGAGATTGGAGACATCAAGATTTTGGACGAATTTTTTAAGAATTTTCAAATTTTCAGATAGGAGGTTCCAGATAAGGTCAAAAACGACATACTCAGATCTTCACCATACTTTGAAGGGATACATTGGATGTCAAGACACGTGGAAAAAACGTACAAAACAAGAGATTGGAGACATCAAGATTTTGGACGAATTTTTGTGGAATTTTCAAATTTTCAGAAATGAGGTGCCAGATAAGGTCAAAAACTACATACTCAGATCTTCACCAAACTTTGCAGGGATACATTGGATAACAAGACACGTGGGAAAAACGTACAAAACAAGAGATTGGAGACATCAAGATTTTGGACGAATTTTTGAGGAATTTTCAAATTTTCAGAAATGAGGTGCCAGATAAGGTCAAAAACTACATACTCAGATCTTCACCAAACTATGCAGCGATACATTGGATGTCAAGACACGTGGAAAAAACGTACAAAACAAGAGATTGGAGACATCAAGATTTTGGACGAATTTTTTAAGAATTTTCAAATTTTCAGATGGGAGGTTCCAGATGAGGTTAAAAACTACATACTCAGATCTTCACCAAACTTTGCAGGAATACTTTGCATGTCAAGACACGTGGAAAAAACGTACAAAACAAGAGATCGGAGACATCAAGATTTTCGACGAATTTTTTAAGAATTTTCAAATTTTCAGATAGGAGGTTCCAGATAAGGTCAAAAACTACATACTCAGATCTTCACCAAACTTTGCAGGGATACATTGGATGTCAAGACACGTGGAAAAAACGTACAAAACAAGAGATTGGAGACATCAAGATTTTGGACGAATTTTTTAAGAATTTTCAAATTTTCAGAAAGGATGTTCCAGATAAGGTCAAAAACGACATACTCAGATCTTCACCAAACTTTGCAGGGATATATTGGAGGTCGAGACACGTGGAACAAACGTACAAAACAAGAGATTGGAGACAACAAGATTTTGGACGAATTTTTTAAAAATTTTCAATTTTTCAGATAGGAGGTTCCAGATAAGGTCAAAAACTACATACTCAGATCTTCACCAAACTTTGCAGGGATACATTGGATGTCAAGACACGTGGAAAAAACATACAAAACATAGGATTGGGGATATCAAGATTTTGGTCAAATTTTTTAAGAATTTTCAAATTTTCAGATAGGAGGTTCCATATAAGGTCAAAAACTACATACTCAGATCTTCACCAAACATTGCAGGGATACATTGGATGTCAAGACACGTGGAAAAAACGTACAAAACAAGAGATTGGAGACATCAAGATTTTCGACGAATTTTTGAAGAATTTTCAAATTTTCAGATGGGAGGTTCCAGATAAGGTCAAAAACGACATACTCAGATCTTCACCAAACTTTGCAGGGATACATTGGATGTCAAGACACGTGGAAAAAACGTACAAAACAAGAGATTGGGGTCATCAATATTTTGGACGGATTTTTTAGGAATTTTCAAATTTTCAGATGGGAGGTTCCAGATAAGGTCAAAAACTACATACTCAGATCTTCACCAAACTTTGCAGGAATACTTTGCATGTCAAGACACGTGGAAAAAACGTACAAAACAAGAGATTGGAGACATCAAGATTTTCGACGAATTTTTTAAGAATTTTCAAATTTTCAGATAGGAGGTTCCATTAAGATCAAAAACTACATACTCAGATCTTCACCAAACTTTGCAGGGATACATTGGATGTCAAGACACGTGGAAAAAACATACAAGACCTAGGATTGGGGACATCAAGATTTTGGTCAAATTTTTTAAGAATTTTCAAATTTTCAGGTTCCAGATAAGGTCAAAAACGACATACTCAGATCTTCACCAAACTTTGCAGGGATACATTGGATGTCAAGACACGTGGAAAAAACATACAAAACATAGGATTGGGGACATCAAGATTTTGGTCAAATTTTTTAAGAATTTTCAAATTTTCAGATAGGAGGTTCCATATAAGGTCAAAAACTACATACTCAGATCTTCACCAAACATTGCAGGGATACATTGGATGTCAAGACACGTGGAAAAACGTACAAAACAAGAGATTGGAGACATCAAGATTTCGGACGAATTTTTTAAGAATTTTCAAATTTTCAGATAGGAGGTTCCAGATAAGGTCAAAAACTACATACTCAGATCTTCACCAAACTTTGCAGGGATACATTAGATGTCAAGACACGCGGGAAAAACATACAAAACATAGGATTGGGGACATCAAGATTTTGGTCAAATTTTTTAAGAATTTTCAAATTTTCAGATAGGATTTTCCATATAAGGTCAAAAACTACATACTCAGATCTTCACCAAACTTTGCAGGGATACATTGGATGTCAAGACACGTGGAAAAAACGTACAAAACAAGAGATTGGAGACATCAAGATTTTGGACGATTTTTTTAAGAATTTTCAAATTTTCAGATAGGAGGTTCCAGATAAGGTCAAAAACTACATACTCAGATCTTCACCAAACTTTGCAGGGACACATTGGATGTCAAGACACGTGGAAAAAACGTACAAAACAAGAGATTGGAGACATCAAGATTTTGGACGAATTTTTGAGGAATTTTCAAATTTTCAGAGAGGAGGTTCCATATAAGGTCAAAAACTACATACTCAGATCTTCACCAAACTTTGCAGGGATACATTGGATGTCAAGACACGTGGAAAAAACGTACAAAACAAGAGATTGGAGACATCAAGATTTTGGACGAATTTTTTAAGAATTTTCAAATTTTCAGAAAGGATGTTACAGATAAGGTCAAAAACGACATACTCAGATCTTCACCAAACTTTGCAGGGATACATTGGATGTCAAGACACGTGGAAAAAACATACAAAACATAGGATTGGGGACATCAAGATTTTGGTCAAATTTTTTAAGAATTTTCAAATTTTCAGATAGGAGGTTCCATATAAGGTCAAAAACTACATACTCAGATCTTCACCAAACATTGCAGGGATACATTGGATGCCTAGACACGTGGAAAAACGTACAAAACAAGAGATTGGAGACATCAAGATTTCGGAAGAATTTTTTAAGAATTTTCAAATTTTCAGATAGGAGGTTCCAGATAAGGTCAAAAACGACATACTCAGATCTTCACCAAACTTTGCATGGATACATTGGATGTCAAGACACGTGGAAAAATCATACAAAACATAGAATTGGGGACATCAAGATTTTGGTCGAATTTTTTAAGAATTTTCAAATTTTCAGATAGGAGGTTCCATATAAGGTCAAAAACTACATACTCAGATCTTCACCAAACTTTGCAGGGATACATTGGATGTCAAGACACGTGGAAAAAACATACAAGACCTAGGATTGGGGACATCAAGATTTTGGTCAAATTTTTTAAGAATTTTCAAATTTTCAGGTTCCATATAAGGTCAAAAACTACATACTCAGATCTTCACCAAACTTTGCAGGAATACATTGGATGTTAAGACACGTGGAAAAAACGTACAAAACAAGAGATTGGAGACATCAAGATTTTGGACGAATTTTTTAAGAATTTTCAAATTTTCAGAAATGCGGTTCCAGATAAGGTCAAAAACTACATACTCAGATCTTCACCAAACTTTGCAGGGATACATTGGATGTCAAGACACGTGGAAAAAACGTACAAAACATGGGATTGGGGTCATCAAGATTTTGGACGGATTTTTTAGGAATTTTCAAATTTTCAGATGGGAGGTTCCAGATAAGGTCAAAAACTACATACTCAGATCTTCACCAAACTTTGCAGGGATACATTGGATGTCAAGACACGTGGAAAAAACGTACAAAACAAGAGATTGGGGTGATCAAGATTTTGGACGGATTTTTTAAGAATTTTCAAATTTTCAGATGGGCGGTTCCAGATAAGGTCAAAAACGACATACTGAGATCTTCACCAAACTTTGCAGGAATACATTGGATGTCAAGACACGTGGAAAAAACATACAAAACATAAGATTCGGGACATCAAGATTTTGGTCGATTTTTTAAGAATTTTCAAATTTTCAGATAGGAGGTTCCATATAAGGTAAAAAACTACATACTCAGATCTTCACCGAACTTTGCAGGGATACATTGGATGTCAAGACACGTGGAAAAAACATACAAAACATAGGATTGGGGACATCAAGATTTTGGTCAAATTTTTTAAGAATTTTCAAAATTTCAGATAGGAGGTTCCATATAAGGTCAAAAACTACATACTCAGATCTTCACCAAACATTGCAGGGATACATTGGATGTCAAGACACGTGGAAAAAACGTACAAAACAAGAGATTGGAGACATCAAGATTTTGGACGAATTTTTGAAGAATTTTCAAATTTTCAGATAGGAGGTTCCAAATAAGGTCAAAAACTACATACTCAGATCTTCACCAAACGTTGCAGGGATACTTTGCATGTCAAGACACGTGGAAAAAACGTACAAAACAAGAGATTGGAGACATCAAGATTTTCGACGAATTTTTTAAGAATTTTCAAATTTTCAGATGGGAGGTTCCAGATAAGGTCAAAAACGACATACTCAGATCTTCACCAAACTTTGCATGGATACATTGGATGTCAAGACACGTGGAAAAAACGTACAAACCAAGAGATTGGAGACATCAAGATTTTGGACGAATTTTTTAAGAATTTTCAAATTTTCAGAAAGGAGGTTCCATATAAGGTCAAAAACTACATACTCAGATCTTCACCAAACTTTGCAGGGATACATTGGATGTCAAGACACGTGGAAAAAACATACAAGACCTAGGATTGGGGACATCAAGATTTTGGTCAAATTTTTTAAGAATTTTCAAATTTTCAGGTTCCAGATAAGGTCAAAAACGACATACTCAGATCTTCACCAAACTTTGCAGGGATACATTGGATGTCAAGACACGTGGAAAAAACATACAAAACATAGGATTGGGGACATCAAGATTTTGGTCAAATTTTTTAAGAATTTTCAAATTTTCAGATAGGAGGTTCCATATAAGGTCAAAAACTACATACTCAGATCTTCACCAAACATTGCAGGGATACATTGGATGTCAAGACACGTGGAAAAACGTACAAAACAAGAGATTGGAGACATCAAGATTTCGGACGAATTTTTTAAGAATTTTCAAATTTTCAGATAGGAGGTTCCAGATAAGGTCAAAAACTACATACTCAGATCTTCACCAAACTTTGCAGGGATACATTGGATGTCAAGACACGCGGGAAAAACATACAAAACATAGGATTGGGGACATCAAGATTTTGGTCAAATTTTTTAAGAATTTTCAAATTTTCAGATAGGAGGTTCCATATAAGGTCAAAAACTACATACTCAGATCTTCACCAAACTTTGCAGGGATACATTGGATGTCAAGACACGTGGAAAAAACGTACAAAACAAGAGATTGGAGACTTCAAGATTTTGGACGATTTTTTTAAGAATTTTCAAATTTTCAGATAGGAGGTTCCAGATAAGGTCAAAAACTACATACTCAGATCTTCACCAAACTTTGCAGGGACACATTGGATGTCAAGACACGTGGAAAAAACGTACAAAACAAGAGATTGGAGACATCGAGATTTTGGACGAATTTTTGAGGAATTTTCAAATTTTCAGAGAGGAGGTTCCATATAAGGTCAAAAACTACATACTCAGATCTTCACCAAACTTTGCAGGGATACATTGGATGTCAAGACACGTGGAAAAAACGTACAAAACAAGAGATTGGAGACATCAAGATTTTGGACGAATTTTTTAAGAATTTTCAAATTTTCAGAAAGGATGTTCCAGATAAGGTCAAAAACGACATACTCAGATCTTCACCAAACTTTGCAGGGATACATTGGATGTCAAGACACGTGGAAAAAACATACAAAACATAGGATTGGGGACATCAAGATTTTGGTCAAATTTTTTAAGAATTTTCAAATTTTCAGATAGGAGGTTCCATATAAGGTCAAAAACTACATACTCAGATCTTCACCAAACATTGCAGGGATACATTGGATGTCAAGACACGTGGAAAAACGTACAAAACAAGAGATTGGAGACATCAAGATTTCGGACGAATTTTTTAAGAATTTTCAAATTTTCAGATAGGAGGTTCCAGATAAGGTCAAAAACGACATACTCAGATCTTCACCAAACTTTGCATGGATACATTGGATGTCAAGACACGTGGAAAAAACATACAAAACATAGAATTGGGGACATCAAGATTTTGGTCGAATTTTTTAAGAATTTTCAAATTTTCAGATAGGAGGTTCCATATAAGGTCAAAAACTACATACTCAGATCTTCACCAAACTTTACAGGGATACATTGGATGTCAAGACACGTGGAAAAAACATACAAGACCTAGGATTGGGGACATCAAGATTTTGGTCAAATTTTTTAAGAATTTTCAAATTTTCAGGTTCCATATAAGGTCAAAAACTACATACTCAGATCTTCACCAAACTTTGCAGGAATACATTGGATGTTAAGACACGTGGAAAAAACGTACAAAACAAGAGATTGGAGACATCAAGATTTTGGACGAATTTTTTAAGAATTTTCAAATTTTCAGAAATGCGGTTCCAGATAAGGTCAAAAACTACATACTCAGATCTTCACCAAACTTTGCAGGGATACATTGGATGTCAAGACACGTGGAAAAAACGTACAAAACATGGGATTGGGGTCATCAAGATTTTGGACGGATTTTTTAGGAATTTTCAAATTTTCAGATGGGAGGTTCCAGATAAGGTCAAAAACTACATACTCAGATCTTCACCAAACTTTGCAGGGATACATTGGATGTCAAGACACGTGGAAAAAACGTACAAAACAAGAGATTGGGGTGATCAAGATTTTGGACGGATTTTTTAAGAATTTTCAAATTTTCAGATGGGCGGTTCCAGATAAGGTCAAAAACGACATACTGAGATCTTCACCAAACTTTGCAGGAATACATTGGATGTCAAGACACGTGGAAAAAACATACAAAACATAAGATTCGGGACATCAAGATTTTGGTCGATTTTTTAAGAATTTTCAAATTTTCAGATAGGAGGTTCCATATAAGGTAAAAAACTACATACTCAGATCTTCACCGAACTTTGCAGGGATACATTGGATGTCAAGACACGTGGAAAAAACATACAAAACATAGGATTGGGGACATCAAGATTTTGGTCAAATTTTTTAAGAATTTTCAAAATTTCAGATAGGAGGTTCCATATAAGGTCAAAAACTACATACTCAGATCTTCACCAAACATTGCAGGGATACATTGGATGTCAAGACACGTGGAAAAAACGTACAAAACAAGAGATTGGAGACATCAAGATTTTGGACGAATTTTTGAAGAATTTTCAAATTTTCAGATAGGAGGTTCCAAATAAGGTCAAAAACTACATACTCAGATCTTCACCAAACGTTGCAGGGTTACTTTGCATGTCAAGACACGTGGAAAAAACGTACAAAACAAGAGATTGGAGACATCAAGATTTTCGACGAATTTTTTAAGAATTTTCAAATTTTCAGATGGGAGGTTCCAGATAAGGTCAAAAACGACATACTCAGATCTTCACCAAACTTTGCATGGATACATTGGATGTCAAGACACGTGGAAAAAACGTACAAACCAAGAGATTGGAGACATCAAGATTTTGGACGAATTTTTTAAGAATTTTCAAATTTTCAGAAAGGAGGTTCCATATAAGGTCAAAAACTACATACTCAGATCTTCACCAAACTATGCAGGGATACATTGGATGTCAAGACACGTGGAAAAAACGTACAAAACAAGAGATTGGAGACATCAAGATTTTGGACGAATTTTTTAAGAATTTTCAAATTTTCAGATAGGAGGTTCCAGATAAGGTCAAAAACTACATACTCAGATCTTCACCAAACTTTGCAGGGACACATTGGATGTCAAGACACGTGGAAAAAACGTACAAAACAAGAGATTGGAGACATCAAGATTTTGGACGAATTTTTTAAGAATTTTCAAATTTTCAGAAAGGATGTTCCAGATAAGGTCAAAAACGACATACTCAGATCTTCACCAAACTTTGCAGGGATACATTGGATGTCAAGACACGTGGAAAAAACATACAAAACATAGGATTGGGGACATCAAGATTTTGGTCAAATTTTTTAAGAATTTTCAAATTTTCAGATAGGATGTTCCATATAAGGTCAAAAACTACATACTCAGATCTTCACCAAACATTGCAGGGATACATTGGATGTCAAGACACGTGGAAAAACGTACAAAACAAGAGATTTGAGACATCAAGATTTCGGACGAATTTTTTAAGAATTTTCAAATTTTCAGATAGGAGGTTCCAGATAAGGTCAAAAACTACATACTCAGATCTTCACCAAACTTTGCAGGGATACATTGGATGTCAAGACACGCGGGAAAAACATACAAAACATAGGATTGGGGACATCAAGATTTTGGTCAAATTTTTTAAGAATTTTCAAATTTTCAGATAGGAGGTTCCATATAAGGTCAAAAACTACATACTCAGATCTTCACCAAACTATGCAGGGATACATTGGATGTCAAGACACGTGGAAAAAACGTACAAAACAAGAGATTGGAGACATCAAGGTTTTGGACGATTTTTTTAAGAATTTTCAAATTTTCAGATAGGAGGTTCCAGATAAGGTCAAAAACTACATACTCAAATCTTCACCAAACTTTGCAGGGACACATTGGATGTCAAGACACGTGGAAAAAACGTACAAAACAAGAGATTGGAGACATCAAGATTTTGGACGAATTTTTGAGGAATTTTCAAATTCTCAGAAATGAGGTTCCAGATAAGGTCAAAAACTACATACTCAGATCTTCACCAAACTTTGCAGGGATACATTGGATGTCAAGACACGTGGGGAAAACATACAAACCAAGAGATTGGAGACATCAAGATTTTGGACGAATTTTTTAAGAATTTTCAAATTTTCAGATAGGAGGTTCCATATAAGGTCAAAAACTACATACTCAGATCTTCACCAAACTTTGCAGGGATACATTGGATGTCAAGACACGTGGAAAAAACGTACAAAACAAGAGATTGGAGACATCAAGATTTTGGACGAATTTTTTAAGAATTTTCAAATTTTCAGAAAGGATGTTCCAGATAAGGTCAAAAACGACATACTCAGATCTTCACCAAACTTTGCAGGGATACATTGGATGTCAAGACACGTGGAAAAAAACATACAAAACATAGGATTGGGGACATCAAGATTTTGGTCAAATTTTTTAAGAATTTTCAAATTTTCAGATAGGAGGTTCCATATAAGGTCAAAAACTACATACTCAGATCTTCACCAAACATTGCAGGGATACATTGGATGTCAAGACACGTGGAAAAACGTACAAAACAAGAGATTGGAGACATCAAGATTTCGGACGAATTTTTTAAGAATTTTCAAATTTTCAGATGGGAGGTTCCAGATAAGGTCAAAAACGACATACTCAGATCTTCACCAAACTTTGCATGGATACATTGGATGTCAAGACACGTGGAAAAAACATACAAAACATAGAATTGGGGACATCAAGATTTTGGTCGAATATTTTAAGAATTTTCAAATTTTCAGATAGGAGGTTCCAGATAAGGTCAAAAACTACATACTCAGATCTTCACCAAACGTTGCAGGGATACTTTGCATGTCAAGACACGTGGAAAAAATGTACAAAACAAGAGATTGGAGACATCAAGATTTTCGACAAATTTGTTAAGAATTTTCAAATTTTCAGATGGAAGGTTCCAGATAAGGTCAAAAACGACATACTCAGATCTTCACCAAAACTTTGCATGGATACATTGGATGTCAAGACACGTGGAAAAAACGTACAAAACAAGAAATTGGAGACATCAAGATTTTGGACGAATTTTTTAAGAATTTTCAAATTTTCAGAAAGGAGGTTCTGTATAAGGTCAAAAACTACATACTCAGATCTTCGCCAAACTTTGCAGGGATACATTGGATGTCAAGACACGTGGAAAAAACGTACAAAACAAGAGATTGGGGTCATCAAGATTTTGGACGGATTTTTTAGGAATTTTCAAATTCTCAGATGGGAGGTTCCAGATAAGGTCAAAAACTACATACTCAGATCTTCACCAAACTTTGCAGTGATACATTGGATGTCAAGACACGTGGAAAAAACGTACAAAACAAGAGATTGGAGACATCAAGATTTTGAACGAATTTTTTAAGAATTTTCAAATTTTCAGATAGGAGGTTCCATATAAGGTCAAAAACTACATACTCAGATCTTCACCAAACTTTGAATGGATACATTGGATGTCAAGACACGTGGAAAAAACATACAAAACATAGGATTGGGGACATCAAGATTTTGGTCGAATTTTTTAAGAATTTTCAAATTTTCAGATAGGAGGTTCCATATAAGGTCAAAAACTACATACTCAGATCTTCACCAAACTTTGCAGGGATACATTGGATGTCAAGACACGTGGAAAAAACGTACAAAACAAGAGATTGGAGACATCAAGATTTTGGACGAATTTTTTAAGAATTTTCAAATTTTCAGATAGGAGGTTCCAGATAAGGTCAAAAACGACATACTCAGATCTTCACCATACTTTGCAGGGATACATTGGATGTCAAGACACGTGGAAAAAACGTACAAAACAAGAGATTGGAGACATCAAGATTTTGGACGAATTTTTGTGGAATTTTCAAATTTTCAGAAATGAGGTGCCAGATAAGGTCAAAAACTACATACTCAGATCTTCACCAAACTTTGCAGGGATATATTGGATAACAAGACACGTGGGAAAAACGTACAAAACAAGAGATTGGAGACATCAAGATTTTGGACGAATTTTTGAGGAATTTTCAAATTTTCAGAAATGAGGTGCCAGATAAGGTCAAAAACTACATACTCAGATCTTCACCAAACTATGCAGGGATACATTGGATGTCAAGACACGTGGAAAAAACGTACAAAACAAGAGATTGGAGACATCAAGATTTTGGACGAATTTTTTAAGAATTTTCAAATTTTCAGATGGGAGGTTCCAGATGAGGTCAAAAACTACATACTCAGATCTTCACCAAACTTTGCAGGAATACTTTGCATGTCAAGACACGTGGAAAAAACGTACAAAACAAGAGATCGGAGACATCAAGATTTTCGACGAATTTTTTAAGAATTTTCAAATTTTCAGATAGGAGGTTCCAGATAAGGTCAAAAACGACATACTCAGATCTTCACCAAACTTTGCAGGGATACATTGGATGTCTAGACACGTGGAAAAAACGTACAAAACAAGAGATTGGAGACATCAAGATTTTGGACGAATTTTTTAAGAATTTTCAAATTTTCAGAAAAGATGTTCCAGATAAGGTCAAAAACGACATACTCAGATCTTCACCAAACTTTGCAGGGATATATTGGAGGTCGAGACACGTGGAAAAAACGTACAAAACAAGAGATTGGAGACAACAAGATTTTGGACGAATTTTTTAAAAATTTTCAATTTTTCAGATAGGAGGTTCCAGATAAGGTCAAAAACTACATACTCAGATCTTCACCAAACTTTGCAGGGATACATTGGATGTCAAGACACGTGGAAAAAACATACAAAACATAGGATTGGGGATATCAAGATTTTGGTCAAATTTTTTAAGAATTTTCAAATTTTCAGATAGGAGGTTCCATATAAGGTCAAAAACTACATACTCAGATCTTCACCAAACATTGCAGGGATACATTGGATGTCAAGACACGTGGAAAAAACGTACAAAACAAGAGATTGGAGACATCAAGATTTTCGACGAATTTTTGAAGAATTTTCAAATTTTCAGATGGGAGGTTCCAGATAAGGTCAAAAACGACATACTCTGATCTTCACCAAACTTTGCAGGGATACATTGGATGTCAAGACACGTGGAAAAAACGTACAAAACAAGAGATTGGGGTCATCAATATTTTGGACGGATTTTTTAGGAATTTTCAAATTTTCAGATGGGAGGTTCCAGATAAGGTCAAAAACTACATACTCAGATCTTCACCAAACTTTGCAGGGATACATTGGATGTCAAGACACGTGGAAAAAACGTACAAAACAGAAGATTGGAGACATCAAGATTTTGAACGAATTTTTTAAGAATTTTCAAATTTTCAGATAGGAGGTTCCATTAAGGTCAAAAACTACATACTCAGATCTTCACCAAACTTTGCAGCGATACATTGGATGTCAAGACACGTAAAAAAAACATACAAGACCTAGGATTGGGGACATCAAGATTTTGGTCAAATTTTTTAAGAATTTTCAAATTTTCAGGTTCCAGATAAGGTCAAAAACGACATACTCAGATCTTCACCAAACTTTGCAGGGATACATTGGATGTCAAGACACGTGGAAAAAACATACAAAACATAGGATTGGGGACATCAAGATTTTGGTCAAATTTTTTAAGAATTTTCAAATTTTCAGATAGGAGGTTCCATATAAGGTCAAAAACTACATACTCAGATCTTCACCAAACATTGCAGGGATACATTGGATGTCAAGACACGTGGAAAAACGTACAAAACAAGAGATTGGAGACATCAAGATTTCGGACGAATTTTTTAAGAATTTTCAAATTTTCAGATAGGAGGTTCCAGATAAGGTCAAAAACTACATACTCAGATCTTCACCAAACTTTGCAGGGATACATTGGATGTCAAGACACGCGGGAAAAACATACAAAACATAGGATTGGGGACATCAAGATTTTGGTCAAATTTTTTAAGAATTTTCAAATTTTCAGATAGGAGGTTCCATATAAGGTCAAAAACTACATACTCAGATCTTCACCAAACTTTGCAGGGATACATTGGATGTCAAGACACGTGGAAAAAACGTACAAAACAAGAGATTGGAGACATCAAGATTTTGGACGATTTTTTTAAGAATTTTCAAATTTTCAGATAGGAGGTTCCAGATAAGGTCAAAAACTACATACTCAGATCTTCACCAAACTTTGCAGGGACACATTGGATGTCAAGACACGTGGAAAAAACGTACAAAACAAGAGATTGGAGACATCAAGATTTTGGACGAATTTTTGAGGAATTTTCAAATTTTCAGAGAGTAGGTTCCATATAAGGTCAAAAACTACATACTCAGATCTTCACCAAACTTTGCAGGGATACATTGGATGTCAAGACACGTGGAAAAAACGTACAAAACAAGAGATTGGAGACATCAAGATTTTGGACGAATTTTTTAAGAATTTTCAAATTTTCAGAAAGGATGTTCCAGATAAGGTCAAAAACGACGTACTCAGATCTTCACCAAACTTTGCAGGGATACATTGGATGTCAAGACACGTGGAAAAAACATACAAAACATAGGATTGGGGACATCAAGATTTTGGTCAAATTTTTTAAGAATTTTCAAATTTTCAGATAGGAGGTTCCATATAAGGTCAAAAACTACATACTCAGATCTTCACCAAACATTGCAGGGATACATTGGATGTCAAGACACGTGGAAAAACGTACAAAACAAGAGATTGGAGACATCAAGATTTCGGACGAATTTTTTAAGAATTTTCAAATTTTCAGATAGGAGGTTCCAGATAAGGTCAAAGACGACATACTCAGATCTTCACCAAACTTTGCATGGATACATTGGATGTCAAGACACGTGGAAAAACATACAAAACATAGAATTGGGGACATCAAGATTTTGGTCGAATTTTTTAAGAATTTTCAAATTTTCAGATAGGAGGTTCCAGATAAGGTCAAAAACTACATACTCAGATCTTCACCAAACGTTGCAGGGATACATTGGATGTCAAGACACGTGGAAAAAACGTACAAAACAAGAGATTGGAGACATCAAGATTTTGGACGAATTTTTTAAGAATTTTCAAATTTTCAGATAGGAGGTTCCAGATAAGGTCAAAAACTACATACTCAAATCTTCACCAAACTTTGCAGGGACACATTGGATGTCAAGACACGTGGAAAAAACGTACAAAACAAGAGATTGGAGACATCAAGATTTTGGACGAATTTTTGAGGAATTTTCAAACTTTCAGAAATGAGGTTCCAGATAAGGTCAAAAACTACATACTCAGATCTTCACCAAACTTTGCAGGGATACATTGGATGTCAAGACACGTGGGGAAAACATACAAACCAAGAGATTGGAGACATCAAGATTTTGGACGAATTTTTTAAGAATTTTCAAATTTTCAGATAGGAGGTTCCATTTAAGGTCAAAAACTACATACTCAGATCTTCACCAAACTTTGCAGGGATACATTGGATGTCAAGACACGTGGAAAAAACGTACAAAACAAAAGATTGGAGACATCAAGATTTTGGACGAATTTTTTAAGAATTTTCAAATTTTCAGATAGGAGGTTCCATATAAGGTCAAAAACTACATACTCAGATCTTCACCAAACATTGCAGGGATACATTGGAGGTCAAGACACGTGGAAAAAACGTACAAAACAAGAGATTGGAGACATCAAGATTTTGGACGAATTTTTTAAAAATTTTCAAATTTTCAGATAGGAGGTTCCAGATAAGGTCTAAAACTACATACTCAGATCTTCACCAAACTTTGCAGGGTTAAATTGGATGTCAAGACACGTGGAAAAAACATACAAAACATAGGATTGGGGATATCAAGATTTTGGTCAAATTTTTTAAGAATTTTCAAATTTTCAGATAGGAGGTTCCATATAAGGTCAAAAACTACATACTCAGATCTTCACCAAACGTTGCTGGGATACTTTGCATGTCAAGACACGTGGAAAAAACGTACAAAACAAGAGATTGGAGACATCAAGATTTTCGACAAATTTTTTAAGAATTTTCAAATTTTCAGATGGGAGGTTCCAGATAAGGTCAAAAACGACATATTCAGATCTTCACCAAACTTTGCATGGATACATTGGATGTCAAGACACGTGGAAAAAACGTACAAAACAAGAAATTAGAGACATCAAGAATTTGGACGAATTTTTTAAGATTTTTCAAATTTTCAGAAAGGAGGTTCCGTATAAGGTCAAAAACTACATACTCACATCTTCACCAAACTTTGCAGGGATACATTGGATGTCAAGACACGTGGAAAAAACGTATAAAACAAGAGATTGGGGTCATCAAGATTTTGGACGGATTTTTTAGGAATTTTCGAATTTTCAGATGGGAGGTTCCAGATAAGGTCAAAAACTACATACTCAGATCTTCACCAAACTTTGCAGGGATACATTTGATGTCAAGACACGTGGAAAAAACGAACAAAACAAGAGATTGGAGACATCAAGATTTTGGACGAATTTTTGAAGAATTTTCAAATTTTCAGATAGGAGGTTCCAGATAAAGTCAAAAACTACATACTCAGATCTTCACCAAACGTTGCAGGGATACTTTGCATGTCAAGACACGTGGAAAAAACGTACAAAACAAGACATTGGAGACATCAAGATTTCGGACGAATTTTTTAAGAATTTTCAAATTTTCAGATGGGAGGTTCCAGATAAGGTCAAAAACGACATACTCAGATCTTCACCAAACTTTGCATGGATACATTGGATGTCAAGACACGTGGAAAAAACATACAAAACATAGAATTGGGGACATCAAGATTTTGGTCGAATTTTTTAAGAATTTTCAAATTTTCAGATAGGAGGTTCCAGATAAGGTCAAAAACTACATACTCAGATCTTCACCAAACGTTGCAGGGATACATTGGATGTCAAGACACGTGGAAAAAACGTACAAAACAAGAGATTGGAGACATCAAGATTTTGGACGATTTTTTTAAGAATTTTCAAATTTTCAGATAGGAGGTTCCAGATAAGGTCAAAAACTACATACTCAGATCTTCACCAAACTTTGCAGGGACACATTGGATGTCAAGACACGTGGAAAAAACGTACAAAACAAGAGATTGGAGACATCAAGATTTTGGACGAATTTTTGAGGAATTTTCAAATTTTCAGAAATGAGGTTCCAGATAAGGTCAAAAACTACATACTCAGATCTTCACCAAACTTTGCAGGGATACATTGGATGTCAAGACACGTGGGGAAAACATACAAACCATGAGATTGGAGACATCAAGATTTTGGACGAATTTTTTAAGAATTTTCAAATTTTCAGATAGGAGGTTCCATTTAAGGTCAAAAACTACATACTCAGATCTTCACCAAACTTTGCAGGGATACATTGGATGTCAAGACACGTGGAAAAAACGTACGAAACAAAAGATTGGAGACATCAAGATTTTGGACGAATTTTTTAAGAATTTTCAAATTTTCAGATAGGAGGTTCCATATAAGGTCAAAAACTACATACTCAGATCTTCACCAAACATTGCAGGGATACATTGGAGGTCAAGACACGTGGAAAAAACGTACAAAACAAGAGATTGGAGACATCAAGATTTTGGACGAATTTTTTAAAAATTTTCAAATTTTCAGATAGGAGGTTCCAGATAAGGTCTAAAACTACATACTCAGATCTTCACCAAACTTTGCAGGGATACATTGGATGTCAAGACACGTGGAAAAAACATACAAAACATAGGATTGGGGATATCAAGATTTTGGTCAAATTTTTTAAGAATTTTCAAATTTTCAGATAGGAGGTTCCATATAAAGTCAAAAACTACATACTCAGATCTTCACCAAACGTTGCAGGGATACTTTGCATGTCAAGACACGTGGAAAAAACGTACAAAACAAGAGATTGGAGACATCAAGATTTTCGACAAATTTTTTAAGAATTTTCAAATTTTCAGATGGGAGGTTCCAGATAAGGTCAAAAACGACATCTTCAGATCTTCACCAAACTTTGCATGGATACATTGGATGTCAAGACACGTGGAAAAAACGTACAAAACAAGAAATTAGAGACATCAAGATTTTGGACGAATTTTTTAAGAATTTTCAAATTTTCAGAAAGGAGGTTCCGTATAAGGTCAAAAACTACATACTCACATCTTCACCAAACTTTGCAGGGATACATTGGATGTCAAGACACGTGGAAAAAACGTATAAAACAAGAGATTGGGGTGATCAAGATTTTGGACGGATTTTTTAGGAATTTTCGAATTTTCAGATGGGAGGTTCCAGATAAGGTCAAAAACTACATACTCAGATCTTCACCAAACTTTGCAGGGATACATTGGATGTCAAGACACGTGGAAAAAAAGAAAACAACAAGAGATTGGAGACATCAAGATTTTGGACGAATTTTTGAAGAATTTTCAAATTTTCAGATAGGAGGTTCCAGATAAGGTCAAAAACTACATACTCAGATCTTCACCAAACGTTGCAGGGATACTTTGCATGTCAAGACACGTGGAAAAAACGTACAAAACAAGACATTGGAGACATCAAGATTTTCGACGAATTTTTTAAGAATTTTCAAATTTTCAGATGGGAGGTTCCAGATAAGGTCAAAAACGACATACTCAGATCTTCACCAAACTTTGCATGGATACATTGGATGTCAAGACACGTGGGAAAAACGTACAAAACAAGAAATTGGAGACATCAAGATTTTGGACGAATTTTTTAAGAATTTTCAAATTTTCAGAAAGGAGGTTACGTATAAGGTCAAAAACTACATACTCATATCTTCACCAAACTTTGCAGGGATACATTGGATGTCAAGACACGTGGAAAAAACGTACAAAACAAGAGATTGGAGACATCAAGATTTTGAACGAATTTTTTAAGAATTTTCAAATTTTCAGATAGGAGGTTCCATATAAGGTCAAAAACTACATACTCAGATCTTCACCAAACATTGCAGGGATACATTGGATGTCAAGACACGTGGAAAAAAATGTACAAAACAAGAGATTGGAGACATCAAGATTTTCGATGGATTTTTTAAGAATTTTCAAATTTTCAGATAGGAGGTTCCATATAAGGTCAAAAACTACATACTCAGATCTTCACCAAACTTAGCAGGGATACATTGGATGTCAAGACACGTGGAAAAAACATACAAGACATAGGATTGGGGACATCAAGATTTGGTCAAATTTTTTAAGAATTTTCAAATTTTCAGATAGGAGGTTCCATATAAGGTCAAAAACTACATCCTCAGATCTTTACCAAACATTGCAGGGATACATTGTATGTCAAGACACGTGGAAAAAATGTACAAAACAAGAGATTGGAGACATCAAGATTTTCGACGGATTTTTTAAGAATTTTTAAATTTTCAGATGGGAGGTTCCAGATAAGGTCAAAAACGACATACTCAGATCTTCACCAAACTTTGCATGGATACATTGGATGTCAAGACACGTGGAAAAAACATACAAAACATAGGATTGGGGACATCAAGATTTTGGTCGAATTTTTTAAGAATTTTCAAATTTTCAGATAGGAGGTTCCATATAAGGTCAAAAACTACATACTCAGATCTTCACCAAACTTTGCAGGGATACATTGGATGTCAAGACACGTGGAAAAAACGTACAAAACAAGAGATTGGAGACATCAAGATTTTGGACGAATTTTTTAAGAATTTTCAAATTTTCAGATAGGAGGTTCCAGATAAGGTCAAAAACGACATACTCAGATCTTCACCAAACTTTGCAGGGATACATTGGATGTCAAGACACGTGAAAAAAACATACAAGACATAGGATTGGGGACATCAAGATTTTGGTCGAATTTTTTAAGAATTTTCAAATTTTCAGATAGGAGGTTCCATATAAGGTCAAAAACTACATACTCAGATCTTCACCAAACTATGCAGGGATACATTGGATGTCAAGACACGTGGAAAAAACGTACAAAACAAGAGATTGGAGACATCAAGATTTTGGACGAATTTTTGAAGAATTTTCAAATTTTCAGATAGGAGGTTCCAGATAAGGTCAAAAACTACATACTCAGATCTTCACCAAACTTTGCAGGGACACATTGGATGTCAAGACACGTGGAAAAAACGTACAAAACAAGAGATTGGAGACATCAAGATTTTGGACGAATTTTTGAGGAATTTTCAAATTTTCAGAAATGAGGTTCCAGATAAGGTCAAAAACTACATACTCAGATTTTCACCAAACTTTGCAGGGATACATTGGATGTCAAGACACGTGGGGAAAACATACAAACCAAGAGATTGGAGACATCAAGATTTTGGACGAATTTTTTAAGAATTTTCAAATTTTCAGATAGGAGGTTCCATTTAAGGTCAAAAACTACATACTCAGATCTTCACCAAACTTTGCAGGGATACATTGGATGTCAAGACACGTGGAAAAAACGTACAAAACAAAAGATTGGAGACATCAAGATTTTGGACGAATTTTTTAAGAATTTTCAAATTTTCAGATAGGAGGTTCCATATAAGGTCAAAAACTACATACTCAGATCTACACCAAACATTGCAGGGATACATTGGAGGTCAAGACACGTGGAAAAAACGTACAAAACAAGAGATTGGAGACATCAAGATTTTGGACGAATTTTTTAAAAATTTTCAAATTTTCAGATAGGAGGTTCCAGATAAGGTCTAAAACTACATACTCAGATCTTCACCAAACTTTGCAGGGATACATTGGATGTCAAGACACGTGGAAAAAACATACAAAACATAGGATTGGGGATATCAAGATTTTGGTCAAATTTTTTAAGAATTTTCAAATTTTCAGATAGGAGGTTCCATATAAGGTCAAAAACTACATACTCAGATCTTCACCAAACGTTGCAGGGATACTTTGCATGTCGAGACACGTGGAAAAAACGTACAAAACAAGAGATTGGAGACATCAAGATTTTCGACAAATTTTTTAAGAATTTTCAAATTTTCAGATGGGAGGTTCCAGATAAGGTCAAAAACGACATACTCAGATCTTCACCAAACTTTGCATGGATACATTGGATGTCAAGACACGTGGAAAAAACGTACAAAACAAGAAATTAGAGACATCAAGATTTTGGACGATTTTTTTAAGAATTTTCAAATTTTCAGAAAGGAGGTTCCGTATAAGGTCAAAAACTACATACTCAGATCTTCACCAAACTTTGCAGGGATACATTGGATGTCAAGACACGTGGAAAAAACGTATAAAACAAGAGATTGGGGTCATCAAGATTTTGGACGGATTTTTTAGGAATTTTCGAATTTTCAGATGGGAGGTTCCAGATAAGGTCAAAAACTACATACTCAGATCTTCACCCAACTTTGCAGGGATACATTGGATGTCAAGACACGTGGAAAAAACGAACAAAACAAGAGATTGGAGACATCAAGATTTTGGACGAATTTTTGAAGAATTTTCAAATTTTCAGATAGGAGGTTCCAGATAAGGTCAAAAACTACATACTCAGATCTTCACCAAACGTTGCAGGGATACTTTGCATGTCAAGACACGTGGAAAAAACGTACAAAACAAGACATTGGAGACATCAAGATTTTCGACGAATTTTTTAAGAATTTTCAAATTTTCAGATGGGAGGTTCCAGATAAGGTCAAAAACGACATACTCAGATCTTCACCAAACTTTGCATGGATACATTGGATGTCAAGACACGTGGGAAAAACGTACAAAACAAGAAATTGGAGACATCAAGATTTTGGACGAATTTTTTAAGAATTTTCAAATTTTCAGAAAGGAGGTTCCGTATAAGGTCAAAAACTACATACTCAGATCTTCACCAAACTTTGCAGGGATACATTGGATGTCAAGACACGTGGAAAAAACGTACAAAACAAGAGATTGGAGACATCAAGATTTTGAACGAATTTTTTAAGAATTTTCAAATTTTCAGATAGGAGGTTCCATATAAGGTCAAAAACTACATACTCAGATCTTCACCAAACATTGCAAGGATACATTGGATGTCAAGACACGTGGAAAAAATGTACAAAACAAGAGATTGGAGACATCAAGATTTTCGACGGATTTTTTAAGAATTTTCAAATTTTCAGATAGGAGGTTCCATATAAGGTCAAAAACTACATACTCAGATCTTCACCAAACTTAGCAGGGATACATTGGATGTCAAGACACGTGGAAAAAACATACAAGACATAGGATTGGGGACATCAAGATTTGGTCAAATTTTTTAAGAATTTTCAAATTTTCAGATAGGAGGTTCCATATAAGGTCAAAAACTACATCCTCAGATCTTCACCAAACATTGCAGGGATACATTGTATGTCAAGACACGTGGAAAAAATGTACAAAACAAGAGATTGGAGACATCAAGATTTTCGACGGATTATTTAAGAATTTTTAAATTTTCAGATGGGAGGTTCCAGATAAGGTCAAAAACGACATACTCAGATCTTCACCAAACTTTGCAGGGATACCTTGGATGTCAAGACACGTGGAAAAAACATACAAAACATTGGATTGGGGACATCAAGATTTTGGTCGAATTTTTTAAGAATTTTCAAATTTTCAGATAGGAGGTTACATATAAGGTCAAAAACTACATACTCAGATCTTCACCAAACTTTGCAGGGATACATTGGATGTCAAGACACCTGGAAAAAACGTACAAAACAAGAGATTGGAGACATCAAGATTTTGGACGAATTTTTTAAGAATTTTCAAATTTTCAGATAGGAGGTTCCAGATAAGGTCAAAAACGACATACTCAGATCTTCACCAAACTTTGCAGGGATACATTGGATGTCAAGACACGTGGAAGAAACGTACAAAACCAGAGATTGGAGACATCAAGATTTTGGACGAATTTTTGAGGAATTTTCAAATTTTCAGAAATGAGGTGCCAGATAAGGTCAAAAACTACATACTCAGATCTTCACCAAACTTTGCAGGGATACATTGGATGTCAAGACACGTGGGAAAAACGTACAAAACAAGAGATTGGAGACATCAAGATTTTGGACGAATTTTTGAGGAATTTTCAAATTTTCAGAAATGAGGTGCCAGATAAGGTCAAAAAGTACATACTCAGATCTTCACCAAACTTTGCAGGGATACATTGGATGTCAAGACACGTGGAAAAAACGTACAAAACAAGAGATTGGAGACATCAAGATTTTGGACGAATTTTTTAAGAATTTTCAAATTTTCAGATAGGAGGTTCCAGATGAGGTCAAAAACTACATACTCAGATCTTCACCAAACTTTGCAGGAACACTTTGCATGTCAAGACACGTGGAAAAAACGTACAAAACAAGATATCGGAGACATCAAGATTTTGACGAATTTTTTAAGAATTTTCAAATTTTCAGATAGGAGGTTCCAGATAAGGTCAAAAACGACATACTCAGATCTTCACCAAACTTTGCAGGGATACATTGGATGTCAAGACACGTGGAAAAAACGTACAAAACAAGAGATTGGAGACATCAAGATTTTGGACGAATTTTTTAAGAATTTTCAAATTTTCAGAAAGGATGTTCCAGATAAGGTCAAAAACGTCATACACAGATCTTCACCAAACTTTGCAGGGATACATTCGAGGTCGAGACACGTGGAAAAAACGTACAAAACAAGAGATTGGAGACAACAAGATTTTGGACGAATTATTTAAAAATTTTCAATTTTTCAGATAGGAGGTTCCAGATAAGGTCAAAAACTACATACTCAGATCTTCACCAAACTTTGCAGGGATACATTGGATGTCAAGACACGTGGAAAAAACATACAAAACATAGGATTGGGGATATCAAGATTTTGGTCAAATTTTTTAAGAATTTTCCAATTTTCAGATAGGAGGTTCCATATAAGGTCAAAAACTACATACTCAGATCTTCACCAAACATTGCAGGGATACATTGGATGTCAAGACACGTGGAAAAAACGAACAAAACAAGAGATTGGAGACATCAAGATTTTCGACGAATTTTTGAAGAATTTTCAAATTTTCAGATGGGAGGTTCCAGATAAGGTCAAAAACGACATACTCAGATCTTCACCAAACTTTGCAGGGATACATTGGATGTCAAGACACGTGGAAAAAACGTACAGAACAAGAGATTGGGGTCATCAATATTTTGGACGGATTTTTTAGGAATTTTCAAATTTTCAGATGGGAGGTTCCAGATAAGGTCAAAAACTACATACTCAGATCTTCACCAAACTTTGCAGGGATACATTGGATGTCAAGACACGTGGAAAAAACGTACAAAACAGAAGATTGGAGACATCAAGATTTTGAACGAATTTTTTAAGAATTTTCAAATTTTCAGATAGGAGGTTCCATTAAGGTCAAAAACTACATACTCAGATCTTCACCAAACTTTGCATGGATACATTGGATGTCAAGACACGTGGAAAAAACATACAAAACATAGGATTGGGGACATCAAGATTTTGGTCGAATTTTTTAAGAATTTTCAAATTTTCAGATAGGAGGTTCCATATAAGGTCAAAAACTACATACTCAGATCTTCACCAAATTTTGCAGGGATACATTGGATGTCAAGACACGTGGAAAAAACATACAAGACCTAGGATTGGGGACATCAAGATTTTGGTCAAATTTTTTAAGAATTTTCAAATTTTCAGGTTCCATATAAGGTCAAAAACTACATACTCAGATCTTCACCAAACTTTGCAGGAATACATTGGATGTTAAGACACGTGGAAAAAACGTACAAAACAAGAGATTGGAGACATCAAGATTTTGGACGAATTTTTTAAGAATTTTCAAATTTTCAGAAATGCGGTTCCAGATAAGGTCAAAAACTACATACTCAGATCTTCACCAAACTTTGCAGGGATACATTGGATGTCAAGACACGTGGAAAAAACGTACAAAACAAGGGATTGGGGTCATCAAGATTTTGACGGATTTTTTAGGAATTTTCAAATTTTCAGATGGGAGGTTCCAGATAAGGTCAAAAACTACATACTCAGATCTTCACCTAACTTTGCAGGGATACATTGGATGTCAAGACACGTGGAAAAAACGTACAAAACAAGAGATTGGGGTGATCAAGATTTTGGACGGATTTTTTAAGAATTTTCAAATTTTCAGATGGGAGGTTCCAGATAAGGTCAAAAACGACATACTGAGATCTTCACCAAACTTTGCAGGAATACATTGGATGTCAAGACACGTGGAAAAAACATACAAAACATAGTATTGGGGACATCAAGATTTTGGTCAAATTTTTTAAGAATTTTCAAATTTTCAGATAGGAGGTTCCATATAAGGTCAAAAACTACATACTCAGATCTTCACCAAACATTGCAGGGATACATTGGATGTCAAGACACGTGGAAAAAACGTACAAAACAAGAGATTGGAGACATCAAGATTTTAAACGAATTTTTGAAGAATTTTCAAATTTTCAGATAGGAGGTTCCAAATAAGGTCAAAAACTACATACTCAGATCTTCACCAAACGTTGCAGGGATACTTTGCATGTCAAGACACGTGGAAAAAACGTACAAAACAAGAGATTGGAGACATCAAGATTTTCGACGAATTTTTTAAGAATTTTCAAATTTTCAGATGGGAGGTTCTAGATAAGGTCAAAAACGACATACTCAGATCTTCACCAAACTTTGCATGGATACATTGGATGTCAAGACACGTGGAAAAAACGTACAAAACAAGAAATTGGAGACATCAAGATTTTGGACGAATTTTTTAAGAATTTTCAAATTTTCAGAAAGGAGGTTCCGTATAAGGTCAAAAACTACATACTCAGATCTTCACCAAAATTTGCAGGGATACATTGGATGTCAAGACACGTGGAAAAAACGTACAAAACAAGAGATTAAGGTCATCAAGATTTTGGACGGATTTTTTAGGAATTTTCAAATTTTCAGATGGGAGGTTCCAGATAAGGTCAAAAACTACATACTCAGATCTTCACCAAACTTTGCAGTGATACATTGGATGTCAAGACACGTGGAAAAAACGTACAAAACAAGAGATTGGAGACATCAAGATTTTGAACGAATTTTTTAAGAATTTTCAAATTTTCAGATAGGAGGTTCCATATAAGGTCAAAAACTACATACTCAGATCTTCACCAAACTTTGCATGGATACATTGGATGTCAAGACACGTGGAAAAAACATACAAAACATAGGATTGGGGACATCAAGATTTTGGTCGAATTTTTTTAGAATTTTCAAATTTTCAGATAGGAGGTTCCAGATAAGGTCAAAAACTACATACTCAGATCTTCACCAAACTTTGCAGGGATACATTGGATGTCAAGACACGTGAAAAAAACGTACAAACCAAGAGATTGGAGACATCAAGATTTTGGACGAATTTTTTAAGAATTTTCAAATTTTCAGAAAGGAGGTTCCATATAAGGTCAAAAACTACATACTCAGATCTTCACCAAACTATGCAGGGATACATTGGATGTCAAGACAAGTGGAATAAACGTACAAAACAAGAGATTGGAGACATCAAGATTTTGGACGAATTTTTGAGGAATTTTCAAATTTTCAGAAATGAGGTTCCAGATAAGGTCAAAAACTACATACTCAGATCTTCACCAAACTTTGCAGGGATACATTGGATGTCAAGACACGTGGGGAAAACATACAAACCAAGAGATTGGATACATCAAGATTTTGGACGAATTTTTTAAGAATTTTCAAATTTTCAGATAGGAGGTTCCATTTAAGGTCAAAAACTACATTCTCAGATCTTCACCAAACTTTGCAGGGATATATTGGTTGTCAAGACACGTGGAAAAAACGTACAAAACAAGAGATTGGAGACATCAAGATTTTTGACGAATTTTTTAAGAATTTTCAAATTTTCAGAAAGGATGTTCCAGGTAAGGTCAAAAACGACATACTCAGATCTTCACCAAACTTTGCAGGGATACATTGGATGTCAAGACACGTGGAAAAAACATACAAGACATAGGATTGGGGACATCAAAATTTTGGTCGAATTTTTTAAGAATTTTCAAATTTTCAGATAGGAGGTTCCATATAAGGTCAAAAACTTGTAACGACCCTGCGTGGTCATCACATTTAGCTATCCTGCGTGATAGCCATATTCTTTAATATATAATTATTAATGCTTGAGAAATGCCCTGCGAGGCTTACGCTTTTGATTTATCTTTTATCTAATTTTGAGTGCATTGTTGTTAAGCATGAAACATATATTGTTGTAACACACACGTTTTGGTTAAAGAAAGCATGCTAAATACCCTGCGTGGTTTACGCATTCAGTTATCTTTTGTGCAGTAATTGTTGTTTAATTTGTAACTTGCATTGTTGAATCTCTTTATCTTGTAATTTCTTTAATGTAACGTGTTCAGTTTAGCACACAAGTGTTAAGTTTAGAATCGCCACATGCTAGTGGTTTTTACAATGCTAAACTTGATATTTTATAACGCACGAGTTGCATCTCGTGAATTGAAGGGAGTTTGCAACGCTGCAGCCGGCTTAGTTCCGATCTTCTCCACCCGCCTCAGTGCTGCCACCAAACAGTATATAAACAAAGCAGCGAGGCCCGGAGCTCAGTCGACTGCCAGATGCCGACTGCGAAAGACCTGGTTCCCAGATCTAGTCTGGAAGTTTGCCCTACCAGGATCCAATAGCTTCCTTGAGAAGGAAGGAGGAGAAAAGAAAAGCAGTTTTCCTACCTACCTGGTCTGCCCCATAAGAGCTTGATGTGCTACCCTTGGGTCGTGGCGGCCCAAGCCCAAGTCTCCTGGGTGCTTCCAGACCTACCCTTTGTACCTTGCCGTCTCTTGCTACTGACTGGACATGCCAAGGGACCGAACCGTTCCCTTGTCGTAGCTGGATTGACTTTGCGGCGTCCTTTCACACCAACACCTTTGTGAAACCGCGGGCCCCTTGGCCCGTCCCTCGCTATTGACGCTTTCGCATGTTGTCCCCAGACGGCGTGGCACGTGACGGCTACCCAGGTTCCTATTGGTTACCTGTACTAGTTGGTTCCCCCCTAAATTAGATAAGAATACTAATACTGCCCAGGTACCTCACTGAGGAGGATTTAAGAGCGTATGTGCTAAACTGGTTATTTACATGCGTGTATAAATATAAATAAACTTTTACAAGTTGACCTTTGACCTTTCCATACTAAACCCCGCAAGCCCTGAGATACTTTGAGTCCATGTCTTCGGCTGGCTACAAGCTAGCAAATATGGGTACACTTTTGCACCGCTCCGGGGTGTAGTGTGCAGTGCTCCGGCGCTCGGACGTTGCAAAAGTTTTTGGCGCCCAACGTGGGGCCCGATTTGCAAAAACACAGGGCTCGACTTGTAAAACGTGGGGTCAGATTAGTTACGTGGTGAAGCCGTATATGGACTAGAAGTGGCTCACTGGTTGTAGTGCAAGAGTTAGTGACAGTGTTCGTCCATTGAATTCACGAAGGTAGTGAAGTGTTTTCGGAGAAACCATACAGAATTCACGAAGGTAAAGTGTTGTGACATATACGATTGTGACAAAATGGAAAAAGAAACGTCCGGAATGAGTCTACGGAGCAGAGGGAGAAAAACCATGGAAGGTGAGACTGGGTTCGCATGCTGTGATGATTCTGGAGCCGAGATGGAGTCCTTCCAATGTTTCCAGTGTCTCAAGAATTTCCATTGGATATGCGAGGGGCAAGAAGAGACCTCAGAGACTGTTGCAGAGGCTAGGTGTAAAACATGCTTATCAGTACCCTTGGTAGCGTCCCTGCTTGAACCAAGTCTTCCAAGTAAGACCCAATCCGACCATTGGCTGCTGGAGTGGTTAATGAAAGATAAAGAGGAACGTAAGAAAGAAGAGGAAGAGCGTAGACAGATTGATGAAAAGCAAAGGAAAAGGGAAACTGCTCAATTAGAGAAAACTCGTAAGAAAGAGTTGATAGAGCTGAGACAAGTGGTCGAATCCATGGAGGAGAGGAGACTCCTTGAGAAGGAAGAGGAGACAGCCCGTATTAAAGAGGAGAAAGCAGAAGAAGAAGCTAAAAGGGCAAGAGAGAAAGCAGAAGAAGAAGCTAAAAGGGCAAGAGAGAAAGCAGAAGAAGAAGCTAAAAGGAAAGAAGAGGTACATCAGTTTAGGACACTGATAAAGTCTCTTGAAGAGAAAAGAGAGGTGGAGAAGCGAGAAGCTGAAGAGAAAAGGGAGATGGAGAAGAGAGAAGCTGAAGAGAAAAGAGAAAGGGAGTTAGAAGTTCTCCGTGTCCTGGTGGAAAGTCAGGAAGAAAAGAGAAAGAAAGAAAAGGAAGAAGAGGAAGAAAAGAGAAACAAAGAAAAAGAGGCAGAGAATGAAAGAAGGCAGCTAGAAGCCGAGAAAAGTAGGGAGGAGTTGCGAACGTTTTTCTCTCAGCTTAAGGTTGACCAACGAGAAAGTGTTAGAGAAGAGTTGGAGAAAATCCGGATCTCTTGCCAACAGGAGGTAGTAAGGGTAGTAGAAGAACAACTAGAGCCCTTAGCTGAGTGGCGTGGAGAGATAGAAAGAGAGCATGAACAGATGAAGAGGAATCTAGATACCTGCTTAGAACTGGTCCAGTCTAGAGGGGAAGTTACTAGGAAAGAAACTGAAAGTGACGATCCCGAGAGGGTTAAACAGATAGAGGTCTCTGTTGAAGCAATGAGTTCTGTGGTAAAAACCCTTGGTGAAAGGACCGAGCAGATGGAGAAAAGTGTACGAGAGCAGAAGGAGGCTGCCGACGCATTGACGCGGAATCTCCGGGAAGAAGTTGTAACAACTGCTGGAGAAAAAGTGAGCTCTCTCCGTGAAGAGACCAAGAGACTGGAAGTGTCCCTTCGAAAAGAGATCCATGAACAAACTGGAACTATAATTAGAAGAGTAGGTGAGCTGCAGGATAAGTTTCAAAGACTGCAGTTGCAAACCGAAGCCACTTCAGATGTACTCCCGGATTCTATTGAACGGGGTGGAAGCTTAAACCCGGAAGCGGTCACCTTTGAACCTCCTAGAGTAGTGCAAAGTCCCTACTCCGTCGAAAGAACAGTTCGAACAGGTAGAGGCAAGCGGCCTAGAGAGGGAGACAGTTCTGATGGATCTCCTCCTCGACGTAGAGCCGATTTCAAGATGCCTAGAATGGCTGATATCGCCCACATACCAAAATTCAAAGGCGATATCGAGGCCCAATCGGCAGAGAAGTACCTTAGAGAGCTCAATGTCAGTTTCGAGCTTATGCAGATACCTGAGCACTATAGACTTGAGTTACTTCCTAGAGTATTTGCAGGCAAGGCTGAACATTGGCTGGCGGGAAACATAGATAGTTTTGTCAACTATGCCGACTTTTGCCTAAGATTTAAAGAGGAGTTTGCCTCTGAGAAAGCCAAACAGAGACAGTTAACTGCTGTGAGAAATCGACGATATTTTCGCCCAGTCCACGAGAATATGGAGAGCTTCGCTTGGAGCATCTACGCTGCCTATCGAAACTTGAGTGACAATTTCAGCGAAAGTGAAGTGCTGAATCTAATAATAGGACAGCTGCCGTATCGTATCCGGAACCTCTGCCTTGCGCATGCTCCGAGATCAGTGGATGAATTGACCAGTTTTCTTAAGGACTTCGACATCTATGACGATCCCGATGCCTGGAGAAATAAGGAAGACCCCAAGAGTAAAGAGCCTGGAATCAATAATAAGAGCTTCAAAGTCCGCAACATCGAGACCAGAACCAGCGGTAGAGAAAGGAATGCTGCAAGGAATCCAAAGTTTTATAGAAGACAAAACTGGAGAGGAGCGGACCGCAGCCAACAGGATTGTCAGAGGAACTTTAATCGACCTTATCCAGAAAGAGATCGAAGCTTCCCTGATATGAGGAATTATCAGGATGGGAGTTCCCCTAGACGATACTCACCTCGAGATGCAGAACAGACTAGAAGGCAGTCACCAACCAGAGAAGACTTGACCTCTGAGCAGGAGGAAGCCCTAGAGACAACCCGGGACTTCCTGCATAACCAAAGGTCACAGTCTAGTCAAACAAACTAGAGCCTTGTCTAGGTGCTTCGTTCCCATTTAGGCAAGGGGCCTCGGAGGAGCGACCACTAAGATGTATCCAGGAACTAAAAGTAAATTTTCAATTGTCCGAAACAGAGGAAATAAATTTGCAAAGTGATCTGAAATCTGCACGAGCATCTAAGACTAGTTACAAATCACCAGCAGTGTCTGCAAAATTAATGGAAATACCGATAAACTGTATGATTGATACCGGAAGCGAATGTTCAATTCTAAGTCATAATGTCTGGACTAAACTAAAGGATCAAATACCAGGCATTCAGGTACAAAAGGTTCCAGAAATAAGATTAGTTGATTTCTCTGGTACCCACAGAAAGCGAGTTTTTGGAAGTTGGCGAGTAGAGCTAGAATTCGGCGGAATATCTTTTAGTACTGCAGTTTTTATGTTGAAGAAATATGTTGCGAATCTTCTTGAAGTCATGTCATGCTTCAGACAGCACTCAGCAGAGTTGGTTTTCGTGAAGACTCCTGAACATGAGGAAGGGAATCCTCTGGATATTGAAGCTGTGCGGTACATCCACGTAGGCCAGGTAGAGAAGGCTGAGATGTATAAATCCGCTGACCTCTCAAGGAAGGTAGAGGTATTAGATATTTTGACTGATTCCCATAAGCAGGAGTTCCTAAATGTGCTGAGACGCAATTTGGAGATTATTCTTGAGAAGCTCGTACAATTGAAGAATGTTGGATATAAGCAGTGTGCCGAGACAGTTCTTTACGAGTCGCATTCTTTACCGCTTTTCCTGATGGCTTTACTGGAGAATGAAGATTGGAAGATTTGGAACTTCGTCCAGCTAATATTCTGTCTCATTATGAATTTATTGGTTTTGAGTTCGCTGATTAACTTGCCATGCACCCTGTCTCAGATATTTCAAAGTGTTTTTCCTCTTGGGTTGCTATTCCGTGTATCCCTGTCTAATGAAGTTCTGGACTACTTCACCATCTCTACGACGAAGCCATATCTAAACCCTCTAGAAAGGCTCAACAATTGTTGATACAGAAGAATGAAAGTAAAAAGAAACGCTCTTCAATTAGAAGAAGGTGACTTGGTTCTTGTCAGGAATCACAAGTTAAGTTCCCGAAAGAACAGGACTATCGCCAAATTGTTTGAGGTATACATTGGCCCCTATGTCGCCTCGGATGTTCGAAGCAACACTGCCCTGCTGTTGAACCCGACGACCAAGAACCCAGTCGACCGAGTGAATTTTGACAACCTTCGTCTCTTCATGTGTTCCCCCGAACGGAGAAGACAAATAGTGAATGAAGAAAAGACTTAGTGATTGAAGAGTAAAAGAGATATAGACTCTGGTTTACCAAAAATTTTTCTGAAAATTTAAACTTTTTAATTTTCCTCAAAATTTTTGCCCGAGAGAGGGGCATATGTAACGACCCTGCGTGGTCATCACATTTAGCTATCCTGCGTGATAGCCATATTCTTTAATATATAATTATTAATGCTTGAGAAATGCCCTGCGAGGCTTACGCTTTTGATTTATCTTTTATCTAATTTTGAGTGCATTGTTGTTAAGCATGAAACATATATTGTTGTAACACACACGTTTTGGTTAAAGAAAGCATGCTAAATACCCTGCGTGGTTTACGCATTCAGTTATCTTTTGTGCAGTAATTGTTGTTTAATTTGTAACTTGCATTGTTGAATCTCTTTATCTTGTAATTTCTTTAATGTAACGTGTTCAGTTTAGCACACAAGTGTTAAGTTTAGAATCGCCACATGCTAGTGGTTTTTACAATGCTAAACTTGATATTTTATAACGCACGAGTTGCATCTCGTGAATTGAAGGGAGTTTGCAACGCTGCAGCCGGCTTAGTTCCGATCTTCTCCACCCGCCTCAGTGCTGCCACCAAACAGTATATAAACAAAGCAGCGAGGCCCGGAGCTCAGTCGACTGCCAGATGCCGACTGCGAAAGACCTGGTTCCCAGATCTAGTCTGGAAGTTTGCCCTACCAGGATCCAATAGCTTCCTTGAGAAGGAAGGAGGAGAAAAGAAAAGCAGTTTTCCTACCTACCTGGTCTGCCCCATAAGAGCTTGATGTGCTACCCTTGGGTCGTGGCGGCCCAAGCCCAAGTCTCCTGGGTGCTTCCAGACCTACCCTTTGTACCTTGCCGTCTCTTGCTACTGACTGGACATGCCAAGGGACCGAACCGTTCCCTTGTCGTAGCTGGATTGACTTTGCGGCGTCCTTTCACACCAACACCTTTGTGAAACCGCGGGCCCCTTGGCCCGTCCCTCGCTATTGACGCTTTCGCATGTTGTCCCCAGACGGCGTGGCACGTGACGGCTACCCAGGTTCCTATTGGTTACCTGTACTAGTTGGTTCCCCCCTAAATTAGATAAGAATACTAATACTGCCCAGGTACCTCACTGAGGAGGATTTAAGAGCGTATGTGCTAAACTGGTTATTTACATGCGTGTATAAATATAAATAAACTTTTACAAGTTGACCTTTGACCTTTCCATACTAAACCCCGCAAGCCCTGAGATACTTTGAGTCCATGTCTTCGGCTGGCTACAAGCTAGCAAATATGGGTACACTTTTGCACCGCTCCGGGGTGTAGTGTGCAGTGCTCCGGCGCTCGGACGTTGCAAACTACATACTCAGATCTTCACCAAACTTTGCAGGGATACATTGGATGTCAAGACACGTGGAAAAAACGTACAAAACAAGAGATTGGAGACATCAAGATTTTGGACGAATTTTTTTAAGAATTTTCAAATTTTCAGATAGGAGGTTCCAGATAAGGTCAAAAACGACATACTCAGATCTTCACCAAACTTTGCAGGGATACATTGGATGTCAAGACACGTGGAAAAAACGTACAAAACAAGAGATTGGAGACATCAAGATTTTGGACGAATTTTTGAGGAATTTTCAAATTTTCAGAAATGAGGTGCCAGATAAGGTCAAAAACTACATACTCAGATCTTCACCAAACTTTGCAGGGATACATTGGATGTCAAGACACGTGGGAAAAACGTACAAAACAAGAGATTGGAGACATCAAGATTTTGGACGAATTTTTGAGGAATTTTCAAATTTTCAGAAATGAGGTGCCAGATAAGGTCAAAAACTACATACTCAGATCTTCACCAAACTTTGCAGGGATACATTGGATGTCAAGACACGTGGAAAAAACGTACAAAACAAGAGATTGGAGACATCAAGATTTTCGACGAATTTTTTAAGAATTTTCAAATTTTCAGATAGGAGGTTCCAGATGAGGTCAAAAACTACATACTCAGATCTTCACCAAACTTTGCATGGATACATTGGATGTCAAGACACGTGGAAAAAACGTACAAAACAAGAGATTGGAGACATCAAGATTTTGGACGAATTTTTTAAGAATTTTCAAATTTTCAGATAGGAGGTTCCAGATAAGGTCAAAAACTACATACTCAGATCTTCACCAAACTTTGCAGGGATACATTGGATGTCAAGGCACGTGGAAAAAACGTACAAAACAAGAGATTGGAGACATCAAGATTTTGGACGAATTTTTTAAGAATTTTCCAATTTTCAGATAGGAGGTTCCATATAAGGTCAAAAACTACATACTCAGATCTTCACCAAACATTGCAGGGATACATTGGATGTCAAGACACGTGGAAAAAACGAACAAAACAAGAGATTGGAGACATCAAGATTTTCGACGAATTTTTGAAGAATTTTCAAATTTTCAGATGGGAGGTTCCAGATAAGGTCAAAAACGACATACTCAGATCTTCACCAAACTTTGCAGGGATACATTGGATGTCAAGACACGTGGAAAAAACATACAAAACATAGGATTGGGGATATCAAGATTTTGGTCAAATTTTTTAAGAATTTTCCAATTTTCAGATAGGAGGTTCCATATAAGGTCAAAAACTACATACTCAGATCTTCACCAAACATTGCAGGGATACATTGGATGTCAAGACACGTGGAAAAAACGAACAAAACAAGAGATTGGAGACATCAAGATTTTCGACGAATTTTTGAAGAATTTTCAAATTTTCAGATGGGAGGTTCCAGATAAGGTCAAAAACGACATACTCAGATCTTCACCAAACTTTGCAGGGATACATTGGATGTCAAGACACGTGGAAAAAACGTACAAAACAAGAGATTGGGGTCATCAATATTTTGGACGGATTTTTTAGGAATTTTCAAATTTTCAGATGGGAGGTTCCAGATAAGGTCAAAAACTACATACTCAGATCTTCACCAAACTTTGCAGGGATACATTGGATGTCAAGACACGTGGAAAAAACGTACAAAACAGAAGATTGGAGACATCAAGATTTTGAACGAATTTTTTAAGAATTTTCAAATTTTCAGATAGGAGGTTCCATTAAGGTCAAAAACTACATACTCAGATCTTCACCAAACTTTGCAGGGATACTTTGGATGTCAAGACACGTGGAAAAAACGTACAAAAAGTTTGGTGAAGATCTGAGTATGTCGTTTTTGACCTTATCTGGAACCTCCTATCTGAAAATTGGAAAATTCTTAAGAAATTTGACCAAAATCTTGATATCCCCAATCCTATGTTTTGTATGTTTTTTCCACGTGTCTTGACATCCAATGTATCCCTGCAAAGTTTGGTGAAGATCTGAGTATGTCGTTTTTGACCTTATCTGGAACATCCTTTCTGAAAATTTGAAAATTCTTAAAGAATTCGTCCAAAATCTTGATGTCTCCAATCTCTTGTTTTGTACGTTCTTTCCACGTGTCTTGACATCCAATGTATCCCTGCAAAGTTTGGTGAAGATCTGAGTATGTCGTTTTTGACCTTATCTGGAACCTCCTATCTGAAAATTTGAAAATTCTTAAAAAATTCGTCCAAAATCTTGATGTCTCCGATCTCTTGTTTTGTACGTTTTTTCCACGTGTCTTGACATGCAAAGTGATCCTGCAAAGTTTTGGTGAAGATCTGAGTATGTAGTTTTTGACCTCATCTGGAACCTCCTATCTGAAAATTTGAAAATTCTTAAAAAATTCGTCCAAAATCTTGATGTCTCCAATCTCTTGTTTTGTACCTTTTTTCCACGTGTCTTGACATCCAATGTATCCCTGCAAAGTTTGGTGAAGATCTGAGTATGTAGTTTTTGACCTTATCTGGCACCTCATTTCTGAAAATTTGAAAATTCCTCAAAAATTCGTCCAAAATCTTGATGTCTCCAATCTCTTGTTTTGTACGTTTTTCCCACGTGTCTTGACATCCAATGTATCCCTGCAAAGTTTGGTGAAGATCTGAGTATGTAGTTTTTGACCTTATCTGGCACCTCATTTCTGAAAATTTGAAAATTCCTCAAAAATTGGTCCAAAATCTTGATGTCTCCAATCTCTTGTTTTGTACGATTTTCCACGTGTCTTGACATCCAATGTATCCCTGCAAAGTTTGGTGAAGATCTGAGTATGTCGTTTTTGACCTTATCTGGAACCTCCTATCTGAAAATTTGAAAATTCTTAAAAAATTCGTCCAAAATCTTGATGTCTCCAATCTCTTGTTTTGTACGTTTTTTCCACGTGTCTTGACATCCAATGTATCCCTGCAAAGTTCGGTGAAGATCTGAGTATGTAGTTTTTGACCTTATATGTAACCTCCTATCTGAAAATTTGAAAATTCTTAAAAAATTCGACCAAAATCTTGATGTCCCCAATCCAATGTTTTGTTTGTTTTTTCCACGTGTCTTGACATCCAATGTATCCCTGCAAAGTTTGGTGAAGATCTGAGTATGTCGTTTTTGACCTTATCTGGAACCTCCCATCTGAAAATTTAAAAATTCTTAAAAAATTCGTCGAAAATCTTGAGGTCTCCAATCTCTTGTTTTGTACATTTTTTCCACGTGTCTTGACATACAATGTATCCCTGCAATGTTTGGTGAAGATCTGAGGATGTAGTTTTTGACCTTATATGGAACCTCCTATCTGAAAATTTGAAAATTCTTAAAAAATTTGACCAAATCTTGATGTCCCCAATCCTATGTCTTGTATGTTTTTTCCACGTGTCTTGACATCCAATGTATCCCTGCTAAGTTTGGTGAAGATCTGAGTATGTAGTTTTTGACCTTATATGGAACCTCCTATCTGAAAATTTGAAAATTCTTAAAAAATCCGTCGAAAATCTTGATGTCTCCAATCTCTTGTTTTGTACATTTTTTCCACGTGTCTTGACATCCAATGTATCCTTGCAATGTTTGGTGAAGATCTGAGTATGTAGTTTTTGACCTTATATGGAACCTCCTATCTGAAAATTTGAAAATTCTTAAAAAATTCGTTCAAAATCTTGATGTCTCCAATCTCTTGTTTTGTACGTTTTTTCCACGTGTCTTGACATCCAATGTATCCCTGCAAAGTTTGGTGAAGATCTGAGTATGTAGTTTTTGACCTTATACGGAACCTCCTTTCTGAAAATTTGAAAATTCTTAAAAAATTCGTCCAAAATCTTGATGTCTCTAATTTCTTGTTTTGTACGTTTTTTCCACGTGTCTTGACATCCAATGTATCCATGCAAAGTTTGGTGAAGATCTGAGTATGTCGTTTTTGACCTTATCTGGAACCTCCCATCTGAAAATTTGAAAATTCTTAAAAAATTTGTCGAAAATCTTGATGTCTCCAATCTCTTGTTTTGTACGTTTTTTCCACGTGTCTTGACATGCAAAGTATCCCTGCAACGTTTGGTGAAGATCTGAGTATGTAGTTTTTTACCTTATATGGAACCTCCTATCTGAAAATTTGAAAATTCTTAAAAAATTTGACCAAAATCTTGATATCCCCAATCCTATGTTTTGTATGTTTTTTCTACGTGTCTTGACATCCAATGTATCCCTGCAAAGTTTGGTGAAGATCTGAGTATGTAGTTTTTGACCTTATCTGGAACCTCCTATCTGAAAATTTGAAAATTTTTAAAAAATTCGTCCAAAATCTTGATGTCTCCAATCTCTTGTTTTGTACGTTTTTTCCACGTGTCTTGACCTCCAATGTATCCCTGCAATGTTTGGTGAAGATCTGAGTATGTAGTTTTTGACCTTATATGGAACCTCCTATCTGAAAATTTGAAAATTCTTAAAAAATTCGTCCAAAATCTTGATGTCTCCAATCTTTTGTTTTGTACGTTTTTTCCACGTGTCTTGACATCCAATGTATCCCTGCAAAGTTTGGTGAAGATCTGAGTATGTAGTTTTTGACCTTAAATGGAACCTCCTATCTGAAAATTTGAAAATTCTTAAAAAATTCGTCCAAAATCTTGATGTCTCCAATCTCTTGGTTTGTATGTTTTCCCCACGTGTCTTGACATCCAATGTATCCCTGCAAAGTTTGGTGAAGATCTGAGTATGTAGTTTTTGACCTTATCTGGAACCTCATTTCTGAAAATTTGAAAATTCCTCAAAAATTCGTCCAAAATCTTGATGTCTCCAATCTCTTGTTTTGTACGTTTTTTCCACGTGTCTTGACATCCAATGTATCCCTGCAAAGTTTGGTGAAGATCTGAGTATGTAGTTTTTGACCTTATCTGGAACCTCCTATCTGAAAATTTGAAAATTCTTAAAAAATTCGTCCAAAATCTTGATGTCTCCAATCTCTTGTTTTGTACGTTTTTTCCACGTGTCTTGACATCCAATGTATCCCTGCAACGTTTGGTGAAGATCTGAGTATGTAGTTTTTGACCTTATCTGGAACCTCCTATCTGAAAATTTGAAAATTCTTAAAAAATTCGACCAAAATCTTGATGTCCACAATTCTATGTTTTGTATGTTTTTTCCACGTGTCTTGACATCCAATGTATCCATGCAAAGTTTGGTGAAGATCTGAGTATGTCGTTTTTGACCTTATCTGGAACCTCCCATCTGAAAATTTGAAAATTCTTAAAAATTCGTCCGAAATCTTGATGTCTCCAATCTCTTGTTTTGTACGTTGTTCCACGTGTCTTGACATCCAATGTATCCCTGCAATGTTTGGTGAAGATCTGAGTATGTAGTTTTTGACCTTATATGGAACCTCCTATCTGAAAATTTGAAAATTCTTAAAAAATTTGACCAAAATCTTGATGTCCCCAATCCTATGTTTTGTATGTTTTTTCCACGTGTCTTGACATCCAATGTATCCCTGCAAAGTTTGGTGAAGATCTGAGTGTCGTTTTTGACCTTATCTGGAACATCCTTTCTGAAAATTTGAAAATTCTTAAAAAATTCGTCCAAAATCTTGATGTCTCCAATCTCTTGTTTTGTACGTTTTTTCCACGTGTCTTGACATCCAATGTATCCCTGCAAAGTTTGGTGAAGATCTGAGTATGTAGTTTTTGACCTTATATGGAACCTCCTATCTGAAAATTTGAAAATTCTTAAAAAATTCTTCCAAAATCTTGATGTCTCCAATCTCTTGGTTTGTATGTTTTCCCCACGTGTCTTGACATCCAATGTATCCTGCAAAGTTTGGTGAAGATCTGAGTATGTAGTTTTTGACCTTATCTGGAACCTCATTTCTGAGAATTTGAAAATTCCTCAAAAATTCGTCCAAAATCTTGATGTCTCCAATCTCTTGTTTTGTACGTTTTTCCATGTGTCTTGACATCCAATGTATCCCTGCAAAGTTTGGTGAAGATCTGAGTATGTAGTTTTTGACCTTATATGGAACCTCCTATCTTAAATTTGAAAATTCTTAAAAAATTTGACCAAAATCTTGATGTCCCCAATCCTATGTTTTGTATGTTTTTCCCGCGTGTCTTGACATCCAATGTATCCCTGCAAAGTTTGGTGAAGATCTGAGTATGTAGTTTTTGACCTTATCTGGAACCTCCTATCTGAAAATTTGAAAATTCTTAAAAAATTCGTCCGAAATCTTGATGTCTCCAATCTCTTGTTTTGTACGTTTTTCCACGTGTCTTGACATCCAATGTATCCCTGCAATGTTTGGTGAAGATCTGAGTATGTAGTTTTTGACCTTATATGGAACCTCCTATCTGAAAATTTGAAAATTCTTAAAAAAATTGACCAAAATCTTGATGTCCCCAATCCTATGTTTTGTATGTTTTTTCCACGTGTCTTGACATCCAATGTATCCCTGCAAAGTTTGGTGAAGATCTGAGTATGTCGTTTTTGACCTTATCTGGAACCTGAAAATTTGAAAATTCTTAAAAAATTTGACCAAAATCTTGATGTCCCCAATCCTAGGTCTTGTATGTTTTTTCCACGTGTCTTGACATCCAATGTATCCCTGCAAAGTTTGGTGAAGATCTGAGTATGTAGTTTTTGACCTTAATGGAACCTCCTATCTGAAAATTTGAAAATTCTTAAAAAATTCGTTCAAAATCTTGATGTCTCCAATCTTCTGTTTTGTACGTTTTTTCCACGTGTCTTGACATCCAATGTATCCCTGCAAAGTTTGGTGAAGATCTGAGTATGTAGTTTTTGACCTTATCTGGAACCTCAAATCTGAAAATTTGAAAATTCCTAAAAAATCCGTCCAAAATATTGATGACCCCAATCTCTTGTTTTGTACGTTTTTTCCACATCCAATGTATCCCTGCAAAGTTTGGTGAAGATCTGAGTATGTCGTTTTTGACCTTATCTGGAACCTCCCATCTGAAAATCTGAAAATTCTTCAAAAATTCGTCGAAAATCTTGATGTCTCCAATCTCTTGTTTTGTACGTTTTTTCCACGTGTCTTGACATCCAATGTATCCCTGCAATGTTTGGTGAAGATCTGAGTATGTAGTTTTTGACCTTATATGGAACCTCCTATCTGAAAATTTGAAAATTCTTAAAAAATTTGACCAAAATCTTGATATCCCCAATCCTATGTTTTGTATGTTTTTTCCACGTGTCTTGACATCCAATGTATCCCTGCAAAGTTTGGTGAAGATCTGAGTATGTAGTTTTTGACCTTATCTGGAACCTCCTATCTGAAAAATTGAAAATTTTTAAAAAATTCGTCCAAAATCTTGTTGTCTCCAATCTCTTGTTTTGTACGTTTTTTCCACGTGTCTCGACCTCCAATATATCCCTGCAAAGTTTGGTGAAGATCTGAGTATGTCGTTTTTGACCTTATCTGGAACATCCTTTCTGAAAATTTGAAAATTCTTAAAAAATTCGTCCAAAATCTTGATGTCTCCAATCTCTTGTTTTGTACGTTTTTTCCACGTGTCTTGACATCCAATGTATCCGTGCAAAGTTTGGTGAAGATCTGAGTATGTCGTTTTTGACCTTATCTGGAACCTCCTATCTGAAAATTTGAAAATTCTTAAAAAATTCGTCGAAAATCTTGATGTCTCCGATCTCTTGTTTTGTACGTTTTTTCCACGTGTCTTGACATGCAAAGTATTCCTGCAAAGTTTGGTGAAGATCTGAGTATGTAGTTTTTGACCTCATCTGGAACCTCCTATCTGAAAATTTGAAAATTCTTAAAAAATTCGTCCAAAATCTTGATGTCTCCAATCTCTTGTTTTGTACGTTTTTTCCACGTGTCTTGACATCCAATGTATCCCTGCAAAGTTTGGTGAAGATCTGAGTATGTAGTTTTTGACCTTATCTGGAACCTCATTTCTGAAAATTTGAAAATTCCTCAAAAATTCGTCCAAAATCTTGATGTCTCCAATCTCTTGTTTTGTACGTTTTTCCCACGTGTCTTGACATCCAATGTATCCCTGCAAAGTTTGGTGAAGATCTGAGTATGTAGTTTTTGACCTTATCTGGCACCTCATTTCTGAAAATTTGAAAATTCCTCAAAAATTCGTCCAAAATTTTGATGTCTCCAATCTCTTGTTTTGTACGTTTTTTCCACGTGTCTTGACATCCAATGTATCCCTGCAAAGTTTGGTGAAGATCTGAGTATGTCGTTTTTGACCTTATCTGGAACCTCCTATCTGAAAATTTGAAAATTCTTAAAAAAATTCGTCCAAAATCTTGATGTCTCCAATCTCTTGTTTTGTACGTTTTTTCCACGTGTCTTGACATCCAATGTATCCCTGCAAAGTTTGGTGAAGATCTGAGTATGTAGTTTTTGACCTTATATGGAACCTCCTATCTGAAAATTTGAAAATTCTTAAAAAATTCGACCAAAATTTTGATGTCCCCAATCCTATGTCTTGTATGTTTTTTCCACGTGTCTTGACATCCAATGTATCCCTGCAAAGTTTGGTGAAGATCTGAGTATGTCGTTTTTGACCTTATCTGGAACATCCTTTCTGAAAATTTGAAAATTCTTAAAAAATTCGTCCAAAATCTTGATGTCTGCAATCTCTTGTTTTGTACGTTTTTTCCACGTGTCTTGACATCCAATATATCCCTGCAAAGTTTGGTGAAGATCTGAGTATGTAGTTTTTGACCTTAAATGGAACCTCCTATCTGAAAATTTGAAAATTCTTAAAAAATTCGTCCAAAATCTTGATGTATCCAATCTCTTGGTTTGTATGTTTTCCCCACGTGTCTTGACATCCAATGTATCCCTGCAAAGTTTGGTGAAGATCTGAGTATGTAGTTTTTGACCTTATCTGGAACCTCATTTCTGAAAATTTGAAAATTCCTCAAAAATTCGTCCAAAATCTTGATGTCTCCAATCTCTTGTTTTGTACGTTTTTTCCACGTGTCTTGACATCCAATGTGTCCCTGCAAAGTTTGGTGAAGATCTGAGTATGTAGTTTTTGAACTTATCTGGAACCTCCTATCTGAAAATTTGAAAATTCTTAAAAAATTCGTCCAAAATCTTGATGTCTCCAATCTCTTGTTTTGTACGTTTTTTCCACGTGTCTTGACATCCAATGTATCCCTGCATAGTTTGGTGAAGATCTGAGTATGTAGTTTTTGACCTTATATGGAACCTCCTTTCTGAAAATTTGAAAATTCTTAAAAAATTCGTCCAAAATCTTGATGTCTCCAATCTCTTGGTTTGTACGTTTTTTTCACGTGTCTTGACATCCAATGTATCCCTGCAAAGTTTGGTGAAGATCTGAGTATGTAGTTTTTGACCTTATCTGGAACCTCCTATCTGAAAATTTGAAAATTCTAAAAAAATTCGACCAAAATCTTGATGTCCCCAATCCTATGTTTTGTATGTTTTTTCCACGTGTCTTGACATCCAATGTATCCATGCAAAGTTTGGTGAAGATCTGAGTATGTAGTTTTTGACCTTATATGGAACCTCCTATCTGAAAATTTGAAAATTCTTAAAAAATTCGTTCAAAATCTTGATGTCTCCAATCTATTGTTTTGTACGTTTTTTCCACGTGTCTTGACATCCAATGTATCACTGCAAAGTTTGGTGAAGATCTGAGTATGTAGTTTTTGACCTTATCTGGAACCTCCCATCTGAAAATTTGAAAATTCCTAAAAAATCCGTCCAAAATCTTGATGACCTTAATCTCTTGTTTTGTACGTTTTTTCCACGTGTCTTGACATCCAATGTATCCCTGCAAAGTTTGGTGAAGATCTGAGTATGTAGTTTTTGACCTTATACGGAACCTCCTTTCTGAAAATTTGAAAATTCTTAAAAAAATCGTCCAAAATCTTGATGTCCCCAATACTATGTTTTGTACGTTTTTTCCACGTGTCTTGACATGCAAAGTATCCCTGCAACGTTTGGTGAAGATCTGAGTATGTAGTTTTTGACCTTATTTGGAACCTCCTATCTGAAAATTTGAAAATTCTTCAAAAATTCGTCCAAAATCTTGATGTCTCCAATCTCTTGTTTTGTACGTTTTTTCCACGTGTCTTGACATCCAATGTATCCCTGCAATGTTTGGTGAAGATCTGAGTATGTATTTTTTGACCTTATATGGAACCTCCTATCTGAAAATTTGAAAATTCTTAAAAAATTTGACCAAAATCTTGATGTCCCCAATACTATGTTTTGTATGTTTTTTCCACGTGTCTTGACATCCAATGTATCCCTGCAAAGTTCGGTGAAGATCTGAGTATGTAGTTTTTTACCTTATATGGAACCTCCTATCTGAAAATTTGAAAATTCTTAAAAAATTCGACCAAAATCTTGATGTACCCAATCTTATGTTTTGTATGTTTTTTCCACGTGTCTTGACATCCAATGTATTCCTGCAAAGTTTGGTGAAGATCTCAGTATGTCGTTTTTGACCTTATCTGGAACCTCCCATCTGAAAATTTGAAAATTCTTAAAAAATCCGTCCAAAATCTTGATCACCCCAATCTCTTGTTTTGTACGTTTTTTCCACGTGTCTTGACATCCAATGTATCCCTGCAAAGTTTGGTGAAGATCTGAGTATGTAGTTTTTGACCTTATATGGAACCTCCTATCTGAAAATTTGAAAATTCTTAAAAAATTCGACCAAAATTTTGATGTCCCCAATCCTATGTCTTGTATGTTTTTTCCACGTGTCTTGACATCCAATGTATCCCTGCAAAGTTTGGTGAAGATCTGAGTATGTCGTTTTTGACCTTATCTGGAACATCCTTTCTGAAAATTTGAAAATTCTTAAAAAATTCGTCCAAAATCTTGATGTCTCCAATTTCTTGTTTTGTACGTTTTTTCCACGTGTCTTGACATCCAATGTATCCATGCAAAGTTTGGTGAAGATCTGAGTATGTCGTTTTTGACCTTATCTGGAACCTCCCATCTGAAAATTTGAAAATTCTTAAAAAATTCGTCGAAAATCTTGATGTCTCCAATCTCTTGTTTTGTACGTTTTTTCCACTTGTCTTGACATGCAAAGTATCCCTGCAACGTTTGGTGAAGATCTGAGTATGTAGTTTTTGACCTTATTTGGAACCTCCTATCTGAAAATTTGAAAATTCTTCAAAAATTCGTCCAAAATCTTGATGTCTCCAATCTCTTGTTTTGTACGTTTTTTCCACGTGTCTTGACATCCAATGTATCCCTGCAATGTTTGGTGAAGATCTGAGTATGTAGTTTTTGACCTTATATGGAACCTCCTATCTGAAAATTTGAAAATTCTTAAAAAATTTGACCAAAATCTTGATGTCCCCAATACTATGTTTTGTATGTTTTTTCCACGTGTCTTGACATCCAATGTATCCCTGCAAAGTTCGGTGAAGATCTGAGTATGTAGTTTTTTACCTTATATGGAACCTCCTATCTGAAAATTTGAAAATTCTTAAAAAATTCGACCAAAATCTTGATGTACCCAATCTTATGTTTTGTATGTTTTTTCCACGTGTCTTGACATCCAATGTATTCCTGCAAAGTTTGGTGAAGATCTCAGTATGTCGTTTTTGACCTTATCTGGAACCTCCCATCTGAAAATTTGAAAATTCTTAAAAAATCCGTCCAAAATCTTGATCACCCCAATCTCTTGTTTTGTACGTTTTTTCCACGTGTCTTGACATCCAATGTATCCCTGCAAAGTTTGGTGAAGATCTGAGTATGTAGTTTTTGACCTTATATGGAACCTCCTATCTGAAAATTTGAAAATTCTTAAAAAATTCGACCAAAATTTTGATGTCCCCAATCCTATGTCTTGTATGTTTTTTCCACGTGTCTTGACATCCAATGTATCCCTGCAAAGTTTGGTGAAGATCTGAGTATGTCGTTTTTGACCTTATCTGGAACATCCTTTCTGAAAATTTGAAAATTCTTAAAAAATTCGTCCAAAATCTTGATGTCTCCAATCTCTTGTTTTGTACGTTTTTTCCACGTGTCTTGACATCCAATATATCCCTGCAAAGTTTGGTGAAGATCTGAGTATGTAGTTTTTGACCTTAAATGGAACCTCCTATCTGAAAATTTGAAAATTCTTAAAAAATTCGTCCAAAATCTTGATGTATCCAATCTCTTGGTTTGTATGTTTTCCCCACGTGTCTTGACATCCAATGTATCCCTGCAAAGTTTGGTGAAGATCTGAGTATGTAGTTTTTGACCTTATCTGGAACCTCATTTCTGAAAATTTGAAAATTCCTCAAAAATTCGTCCAAAATCTTGATGTCTCCAATCTCTTGTTTTGTACGTTTTTTCCACGTGTCTTGACATCCAATGTGTCCCTGCAAAGTTTGGTGAAGATCTGAGTATGTAGTTTTTGACCTTATCTGGAACCTCCTATCTGAAAATTTGAAAATTCTTAAAAAATTCGTCCAAAATCTTGATGTCTCCAATCTCTTGTTTTGTACGTTTTTTCCACGTGTCTTGACATCCAATGTATCCCTGCATAGTTTGGTGAAGATCTGAGTATGTAGTTTTTGACCTTATATGGAACCTCCTTTCTGAAAATTTGAAAATTCTTAAAAAATTCGTCCAAAATCTTGATGTCTCCAATCTCTTGGTTTGTACGTTTTTTTCACGTGTCTTGACATCCAATGTATCCCTGCAAAGTTTGGTGAAGATCTGAGTATGTAGTTTTTGACCTTATCTGGAACCTCCTATCTGAAAATTTGAAAATTCTAAAAAAATTCGACCAAAATCTTGATGTCCCCAATCCTATGTTTTGTATGTTTTTTCCACGTGTCTTGACATCCAATGTATCCATGCAAAGTTTGGTGAAGATCTGAGTATGTAGTTTTTGACCTTATATGGAACCTCCTATCTGAAAATTTGAAAATTCTTAAAAAATTCGTTCAAAATCTTGATGTCTCCAATCTCTTGTTTTGTACGTTTTTTCCACGTGTCTTGACATCCAATGTATCACTGCAAAGTTTGGTGAAGATCTGAGTATGTAGTTTTTGACCTTATCTGAAACCTCCCATCTGAAAATTTGAAAATTCCTAAAAAATCCGTCCAAAATCTTGATGACCTTAATCTCTTGTTTTGTACGTTTTTTCCACGTGTCTTGACATCCAATGTATCCCTGCAAAGTTTGGTGAAGATCTGAGTATGTAGTTTTTGACCTTATACGGAACCTCCTTTCTGAAAATTTGAAAATTCTTAAAAAATTCGTCCAAAATCTTGATGTCTCCAATTTCTTGTTTTGTACGTTTTTTCCACGTGTCTTGACATCCATTGTATCCATGCAAAGTTTGGTGAAGATCTGAGTATGTCGTTTTTGACCTTATCTGGAACCTCCCATCTGAAAATTTGAAAATTCTTAAAATATTCGTCGAAAATCTTGATGTCTCCAATCTCTTGTTTTGTACGTTTTTTCCACGTGTCTTGACATGCAAAGTATCCCTGCAACGTTTGGTGAAGATCTGAGTATGTAGTTTTTGACCTTATTTGGAACCTCCTATCTGAAAATTTGAAAATTCTTCAAAAATTCGTCCAAAATCTTGATGTCTCCAATCTCTTGTTTTGTACGTTTTTTCCACGTGTCTTGACATCCAATGTATCCCTGCAATGTTTGGTGAAAATCTGAGTATGTAGTTTTTGACCTTATATGGAACCTCCTATCTGAAAATTTGAAAATTCTTAAAAAATTTGACCAAAATCTTGATGTCCCCAATACTATGTTTTGTATGTTTTTTCCACGTGTCTTGACATCCAATGTATCCCTGCAAAGTTCGGTGAAGATCTGAGTATGTAGTTTTTTACCTTATATGGAACCTCCTATCTGAAAATTTGAAAATTCTAAAAAAATTCGACCAAAATCTTGATGTACCCAATCTTATGTTTTGTATGTTTTTTCCACGTGTCTTGACATCCAATGTATTCCTGCAAAGTTTGGTGAAGATCTCAGTATGTCGTTTTTGACCTTATCTGGAACCTCCCATCTGAAAATTTGAAAATTCTTAAAAAATCCGTCCAAAACCTTGATCACCCCAATCTCTTGTTTTGTACGTTTTTTCCACGTGTCTTGACATCCAATGTATCCCTGCAAAGTTTGGTGAAGATCTGAGTATGTAGTTTTTGACCTTATCTGGAACCTCCCATCTGAAAATTTGAAAATTCCTAAAAAATCCGTCCAAAATATTGATGACCCCAATCTCTTGTTTTGTACGTTTTTTTCACGTGTCTTGACATCCAATGTATCCCTGCAAAGTTTGGTGAAGATCTGAGTATGTCGTTTTTGACCTTATCTGGAACCTCCCATCTGAAAATTTGAAAATTCTTCAAAAATTCGTCGAAAATCTTGATGTCTCCAATCTCTTGTTTTGTTCGTTTTTTCCACGTGTCTTGACATCCAATGTATCCCTGCAATGTTTGGTGAAGATCTGAGTATGTAGTTTTTGACCTTATATGGAACCTCCTATCTGAAAATTGGAAAATTCTTAAAAAATTTGACCAAAATCTTGATATCCCCAATCCTATGTTTTGTATGTTTTTTCCACGTGTCTTGACATCCAATGTATCCCTGCAAAGTTTGGTGAAGATCTGAGTATGTAGTTTTTGACCTTATTTGGAACCTCCTATCTGAAAATTTGAAAATTCTTCAAAAATTCGTCGAAAATCTTGATGTCTCCAATCTCTTGTTTTGTTCGTTTTTTCCACGTGTCTTGACATCCAATGTATCCCTGCAATGTTTGGTGAAGATCTGAGTTTGTAGTTTTTGACCTTATATGGAACCTCCTATCTGAAAATTGGAAAATTCTTAAAAAATTTGACCAAAATCTTGATATCCCCAATCCTATGTTTTGTATGTTTTTCCCACGTGTCTTGACATCCAATGTATCCCTGCAAAGTTTGGTGAAGATCTGAGTATGTCGTTTTTGACCTTATCTGGAACCTGAAAATTTGAAAATTCTTAAAAAATTTGACCAAAATCTTGATGTCCCCAATCCTAGGTCTTGTATGTTTTTTCCACGTGTCTTGACATCCAATGTATCCCTGCAAAGTTTGGTGAAGATCTGAGTATGTAGTTTTTGACCTTAATGGAACCTCCTATCTGAAAATTTGAAAATTCTTAAAAAATTCGTTCAAAATCTTGATGTCTCCAATCTTCTGTTTTGTACGTTTTTTCCACGTGTCTTGACATCCAATGTATCCCTGCAAAGTTTGGTGAAGATCTGAGTATGTAGTTTTTGACCTTATCTGGAACCTCAAATCTGAAAATTTGAAAATTCCTAAAAAATCCGTCCAAAATATTGATGACCCCAATCTCTTGTTTTGTACGTTTTTTCCACATCCAATGTATCCCTGCAAAGTTTGGTGAAGATCTGAGTATGTCGTTTTTGACCTTATCTGGAACCTCCCATCTGAAAATCTGAAAATTCTTCAAAAATTCGTCGAAAATCTTGATGTCTCCAATCTCTTGTTTTGTACGTTTTTTCCACGTGTCTTGACATCCAATGTATCCCTGCAATGTTTGGTGAAGATCTGAGTATGTAGTTTTTGACCTTATATGGAACCTCCTATCTGAAAATTTGAAAATTCTTAAAAAATTTGACCAAAATCTTGATATCCCCAATCCTATGTTTTGTATGTTTTTTCCACGTGTCTTGACATCCAATGTATCCCTGCAAAGTTTGGTGAAGATCTGAGTATGTAGTTTTTGACCTTATCTGGAACCTCCTATCTGAAAAATTGAAAATTTTTAAAAAATTCGTCCAAAATCTTGTTGTCTCCAATCTCTTGTTTTGTACGTTTTTTCCACGTGTCTCGACCTCCAATATATCCCTGCAAAGTTTGGTGAAGATCTGAGTATGTCGTTTTTGACCTTATCTGGAACATCCTTTCTGAAAATTTGAAAATTCTTAAAAAATTCGTCCAAAATCTTGATGTCTCCAATCTCTTGTTTTGTACGTTTTTTCCACGTGTCTTGACATCCAATGTATCCGTGCAAAGTTTGGTGAAGATCTGAGTATGTCGTTTTTGACCTTATCTGGAACCTCCTATCTGAAAATTTGAAAATTCTTAAAAAATTCGTCGAAAATCTTGATGTCTCCGATCTCTTGTTTTGTACGTTTTTTCCACGTGTCTTGACATGCAAAGTATTCCTGCAAAGTTTGGTGAAGATCTGAGTATGTAGTTTTTGACCTCATCTGGAACCTCCTATCTGAAAATTTGAAAATTCTTAAAAAATTCGTCCAAAATCTTGATGTCTCCAATCTCTTGTTTTGTACGTTTTTTCCACGTGTCTTGACATCCAATGTATCCCTGCAAAGTTTGGTGAAGATCTGAGTATGTAGTTTTTGACCTTATCTGGAACCTCATTTCTGAAAATTTGAAAATTCCTCAAAAATTCGTCCAAAATCTTGATGTCTCCAATCTCTTGTTTTGTACGTTTTTCCCACGTGTCTTGACATCCAATGTATCCCTGCAAAGTTTGGTGAAGATCTGAGTATGTAGTTTTTGACCTTATCTGGCACCTCATTTCTGAAAATTTGAAAATTCCTCAAAAATTCGTCCAAAATTTTGATGTCTCCAATCTCTTGTTTTGTACGTTTTTTCCACGTGTCTTGACATCCAATGTATCCCTGCAAAGTTTGGTGAAGATCTGAGTATGTCGTTTTTGACCTTATCTGGAACCTCCTATCTGAAAATTTGAAAATTCTTAAAAAAATTCGTCCAAAATCTTGATGTCTCCAATCTCTTGTTTTGTACGTTTTTTCCACGTGTCTTGACATCCAATGTATCCCTGCAAAGTTTGGTGAAGATCTGAGTATGTAGTTTTTGACCTTATATGGAACCTCCTATCTGAAAATTTGAAAATTCTTAAAAAATTCGACCAAAATTTTGATGTCCCCAATCCTATGTCTTGTATGTTTTTTCCACGTGTCTTGACATCCAATGTATCCCTGCAAAGTTTGGTGAAGATCTGAGTATGTCGTTTTTGACCTTATCTGGAACATCCTTTCTGAAAATTTGAAAATTCTTAAAAAATTCGTCCAAAATCTTGATGTCTCCAATCTCTTGTTTTGTACGTTTTTTCCACGTGTCTTGACATCCAATATATCCCTGCAAAGTTTGGTGAAGATCTGAGTATGTAGTTTTTGACCTTAAATGGAACCTCCTATCTGAAAATTTGAAAATTCTTAAAAAATTCGTCCAAAATCTTGATGTATCCAATCTCTTGGTTTGTATGTTTTCCCCACGTGTCTTGACATCCAATGTATCCCTGCAAAGTTTGGTGAAGATCTGAGTATGTAGTTTTTGACCTTATCTGGAACCTCATTTCTGAAAATTTGAAAATTCCTCAAAAATTCGTCCAAAATCTTGATGTCTCCAATCTCTTGTTTTGTACGTTTTTTCCACGTGTCTTGACATCCAATGTGTCCCTGCAAAGTTTGGTGAAGATCTGAGTATGTAGTTTTTGAACTTATCTGGAACCTCCTATCTGAAAATTTGAAAATTCTTAAAAAATTCGTCCAAAATCTTGATGTCTCCAATCTCTTGTTTTGTACGTTTTTTCCACGTGTCTTGACATCCAATGTATCCCTGCATAGTTTGGTGAAGATCTGAGTATGTAGTTTTTGACCTTATATGGAACCTCCTTTCTGAAAATTTGAAAATTCTTAAAAAATTCGTCCAAAACCTTGATGTCTCCAATCTCTTGGTTTGTACGTTTTTTTCACGTGTCTTGACATCCAATGTATCCCTGCAAAGTTTGGTGAAGATCTGAGTATGTAGTTTTTGACCTTATCTGGAACCTCCTATCTGAAAATTTGAAAATTCTAAAAAAATTCGACCAAAATCTTGATGTCCCCAATCCTATGTTTTGTATGTTTTTTCCACGTGTCTTGACATCCAATGTATCCATGCAAAGTTTGGTGAAGATCTGAGTATGTAGTTTTTGACCTTATATGGAACCTCCTATCTGAAAATTTGAAAATTCTTAAAAAATTCGTTCAAAATCTTGATGTCTCCAATCTCTTGTTTTGTACGTTTTTTCCACGTGTCTTGACATCCAATGTATCACTGCAAAGTTTGGTGAAGATCTGAGTATGTAGTTTTTGACCTTATCTGGAACCTCCCATCTGAAAATTTGAAAATTCCTAAAAAATCCGTCCAAAATCTTGATGACCTTAATCTCTTGTTTTGTACGTTTTTTCCACGTGTCTTGACATCCAATGTATCCCTGCAAAGTTTGGTGAAGATCTGAGTATGTAGTTTTTGACCTTATACGGAACCTCCTTTCTGAAAATTTGAAAATTCTTAAAAAAATCGTCCAAAATCTTGATGTCCCCAATACTATGTTTTGTACGTTTTTTCCACGTGTCTTGACATGCAAAGTATCCCTGCAACGTTTGGTGAAGATCTGAGTATGTAGTTTTTGACCTTATTTGGAACCTCCTATCTGAAAATTTGAAAATTCTTCAAAAATTCGTCCAAAATCTTGATGTCTCCAATCTCTTGTTTTGTACGTTTTTTCCACGTGTCTTGACATCCAATGTATCCCTGCAATGTTTGGTGAAGATCTGAGTATGTAGTTTTTGACCTTATATGGAACCTCCTATCTGAAAATTTGAAAATTCTTAAAAAATTTGACCAAAATCTTGATGTCCCCAATACTATGTTTTGTATGTTTTTTCCACGTGTCTTGACATCCAATGTATCCCTGCAAAGTTCGGTGAAGATCTGAGTATGTAGTTTTTTACCTTATATGGAACCTCCTATCTGAAAATTTGAAAATTCTTAAAAAATTCGACCAAAATCTTGATGTACCCAATCTTATGTTTTGTATGTTTTTTCCACGTGTCTTGACATCCAATGTATTCCTGCAAAGTTTGGTGAAGATCTCAGTATGTCGTTTTTGACCTTATCTGGAACCTCCCATCTGAAAATTTGAAAATTCTTAAAAAATCCGTCCAAAATCTTGATCACCCCAATCTCTTGTTTTGTACGTTTTTTCCACGTGTCTTGACATCCAATGTATCCCTGCAAAGTTTGGTGAAGATCTGAGTATGTAGTTTTTGACCTTATATGGAACCTCCTATCTGAAAATTTGAAAATTCTTAAAAAATTCGACCAAAATTTTGATGTCCCCAATCCTATGTCTTGTATGTTTTTTCCACGTGTCTTGACATCCAATGTATCCCTGCAAAGTTTGGTGAAGATCTGAGTATGTCGTTTTTGACTTTATCTGGAACATCCTTTCTGAAAATTTGAAAATTCTTAAAAAATTCGTCCAAAATCTTGATGTCTCCAATTTCTTGTTTTGTACGTTTTTTCCACGTGTCTTGACATCCAATGTATCCATGCAAAGTTTGGTGAAGATCTGAGTATGTCGTTTTTGACCTTATCTGGAACCTCCCATCTGAAAATTTGAAAATTCTTAAAAAATTCGTCGAAAATCTTGATGTCTCCAATCTCTTGTTTTGTACGTTTTTTCCACGTGTCTTGACATGCAAAGTATCCCTGCAACGTTTGGTGAAGATCTGAGTATGTAGTTTTTGACCTTATTTGGAACCTCCTATCTGAAAATTTGAAAATTCTTCAAAAATTCGTCCAAAATCTTGATGTCTCCAATCTCTTGTTTTGTACGTTTTTTCCACGTGTCTTGACATCCAATGTATCCCTGCAATGTTTGGTGAAGATCTGAGTATGTAGTTTTTGACCTTATATGGAACCTCCTATCTGAAAATTTGAAAATTCTTAAAAAATTTGACCAAAATCTTGATGTCCCCAATACTATGTTTTGTATGTTTTTTCCACGTGTCTTGACATCCAATGTATCCCTGCAAAGTTCGGTGAAGATCTGAGTATGTAGTTTTTTACCTTATATGGAACCTCCTATCTGAAAATTTGAAAATTCTTAAAAAATTCGACCAAAATCTTGATGTACCCAATCTTATGTTTTGTATGTTTTTTCCACGTGTCTTGACATCCAATGTATTCCTGCAAAGTTTGGTGAAGATCTCAGTATGTCGTTTTTGACCTTATCTGGAACCTCCCATCTGAAAATTTGAAAATTCTTAAAAAATCCGTCCAAAATCTTGATCACCCCAATCTCTTGTTTTGTACGTTTTTTCCACGTGTCTTGACATCCAATGTATCCCTGCAAAGTTTGGTGAAGATCTGAGTATGTAGTTTTTGACCTTATATGGAACCTCCTATCTGAAAATTTGAAAATTCTTAAAAAATTCGACCAAAATTTTGATGTCCCCAATCCTATGTCTTGTATGTTTTTTCCACGTGTCTTGACATCCAATGTATCCCTGCAAAGTTTGGTGAAGATCTGAGTATGTCGTTTTTGACCTTATCTGGAACATCCTTTCTGAAAATTTGAAAATTCTTAAAAAATTCGTCCAAAATCTTGATGTCTCCAATCTCTTGTTTTGTACGTTTTTTCCACGTGTCTTGACATCCAATATATCCCTGCAAAGTTTGGTGAAGATCTGAGTATGTAGTTTTTGACCTTAAATGGAACCTCCTATCTGAAAATTTGAAAATTCTTAAAAAATTCGTCCAAAATCTTGATGTATCCAATCTCTTGGTTTGTATGTTTTCCCCACGTGTCTTGACATCCAATGTATCCCTGCAAAGTTTGGTGAAGATCTGAGTATGTAGTTTTTGACCTTATCTGGAACCTCATTTCTGAAAATTTGAAAATTCCTCAAAAATTCGTCCAAAATCTTGATGTCTCCAATCTCTTGTTTTGTACGTTTTTTCCACGTGTCTTGACATCCAATGTGTCCCTGCAAAGTTTGGTGAAGATCTGAGTATGTAGTTTTTGACCTTATCTGGAACCTCCTATCTGAAAATTTGAAAATTCTTAAAAAATTCGTCCAAAATCTTGATGTCTCCAATCTCTTGTTTTGTACGTTTTTTCCACGTGTCTTGACATCCAATGTATCCCTGCATAGTTTGGTGAAGATCTGAGTATGTAGTTTTTGACCTTATATGGAACCTCCTTTCTGAAAATTTGAAAATTCTTAAAAAATTCGTCCAAAATCTTGATGTCTCCAATCTCTTGGTTTGTACGTTTTTTTCACGTGTCTTGACATCCAATGTATCCCTGCAAAGTTTGGTGAAGATCTGAGTATGTAGTTTTTGACCTTATCTGGAACCTCCTATCTGAAAATTTGAAAATTCTAAAAAAATTCGACCAAAATCTTGATGTCCCCAATCCTATGTTTTGTATGTTTTTTCCACGTGTCTTGACATCCAATGTATCCATGCAAAGTTTGGTGAAGATCTGAGTATGTAGTTTTTGACCTTATATGGAACCTCCTATCTGAAAATTTGAAAATTCTTAAAAAATTCGTTCAAAATCTTGATGTCTCCAATCTCTTGTTTTGTACGTTTTTTCCACGTGTCTTGACATCCAATGTATCACTGCAAAGTTTGGTGAAGATCTGAGTATGTAGTTTTTGACCTTATCTGAAACCTCCCATCTGAAAATTTGAAAATTCCTAAAAAATCCGTCCAAAATCTTGATGACCTTAATCTCTTGTTTTGTACGTTTTTTCCACGTGTCTTGACATCCAATGTATCCCTGCAAAGTTTGGTGAAGATCTGAGTATGTAGTTTTTGACCTTATACGGAACCTCCTTTCTGAAAATTTGAAAATTCTTAAAAAATTCGTCCAAAATCTTGATGTCTCCAATTTCTTGTTTTGTACGTTTTTTCCACGTGTCTTGACATCCATTGTATCCATGCAAAGTTTGGTGAAGATCTGAGTATGTCGTTTTTGACCTTATCTGGAACCTCCCATCTGAAAATTTGAAAATTCTTAAAATATTCGTCGAAAATCTTGATGTCTCCAATCTCTTGTTTTGTACGTTTTTTCCACGTGTCTTGACATGCAAAGTATCCCTGCAACGTTTGGTGAAGATCTGAGTATGTAGTTTTTGACCTTATTTGGAACCTCCTATCTGAAAATTTGAAAATTCTTCAAAAATTCGTCCAAAATCTTGATGTCTCCAATCTCTTGTTTTGTACGTTTTTTCCACGTGTCTTGACATCCAATGTATCCCTGCAATGTTTGGTGAAAATCTGAGTATGTAGTTTTTGACCTTATATGGAACCTCCTATCTGAAAATTTGAAAATTCTTAAAAAATTTGACCAAAATCTTGATGTCCCCAATACTATGTTTTGTATGTTTTTTCCACGTGTCTTGACATCCAATGTATCCCTGCAAAGTTCGGTGAAGATCTGAGTATGTAGTTTTTTACCTTATATGGAACCTCCTATCTGAAAATTTGAAAATTCTAAAAAAATTCGACCAAAATCTTGATGTACCCAATCTTATGTTTTGTATGTTTTTTCCACGTGTCTTGACATCCAATGTATTCCTGCAAAGTTTGGTGAAGATCTCAGTATGTCGTTTTTGACCTTATCTGGAACCTCCCATCTGAAAATTTGAAAATTCTTAAAAAATCCGTCCAAAACCTTGATCACCCCAATCTCTTGTTTTGTACGTTTTTTCCACGTGTCTTGACATCCAATGTATCCCTGCAAAGTTTGGTGAAGATCTGAGTATGTAGTTTTTGACCTTATCTGGAACCTCCCATCTGAAAATTTGAAAATTCCTAAAAAATCCGTCCAAAATATTGATGACCCCAATCTCTTGTTTTGTACGTTTTTTTCACGTGTCTTGACATCCAATGTATCCCTGCAAAGTTTGGTGAAGATCTGAGTATGTCGTTTTTGACCTTATCTGGAACCTCCCATCTGAAAATTTGAAAATTCTTCAAAAATTCGTCGAAAATCTTGATGTCTCCAATCTCTTGTTTTGTTCGTTTTTTCCACGTGTCTTGACATCCAATGTATCCCTGCAATGTTTGGTGAAGATCTGAGTATGTAGTTTTTGACCTTATATGGAACCTCCTATCTGAAAATTGGAAAATTCTTAAAAAATTTGACCAAAATCTTGATATCCCCAATCCTATGTTTTGTATGTTTTTTCCACGTGTCTTGACATCCAATGTATCCCTGCAAAGTTTGGTGAAGATCTGAGTATGTAGTTTTTGACCTTATTTGGAACCTCCTATCTGAAAATTTGAAAATTCTTCAAAAATTCGTCCAAAATCTTGATGTCTCCAATCTCTTGTTTTGTACGTTTTTTCCACGTGTCTTGACATCCAATGTATCCCTGCAATGTTTGGTGAAGATCTGAGTATGTAGTTTTTGACCTTATATGGAACCTCCTATCTGAAAATTTGAAAATTCTTAAAAAATTTGACCAAAATCTTGATGTCCCCAATACTATGTTTTGTATGTTTTTTCCACGTGTCTTGACATCCAATGTATCCCTGCAAAGTTCGGTGAAGATCTGAGTATGTAGTTTTTTACCTTATATGGAACCTCCTATCTGAAAATTTGAAAATTCTTAAAAAATTCGACCAAAATCTTGATGTACCCAATCTTATGTTTTGTATGTTTTTTCCACGTGTCTTGACATCCAATGTATTCCTGCAAAGTTTGGTGAAGATCTCAGTATGTCGTTTTTGACCTTATCTGGAACCTCCCATCTGAAAATTTGAAAATTCTTAAAAAATCCGTCCAAAATCTTGATCACCCCAATCTCTTGTTTTGTACGTTTTTTCCACGTGTCTTGACATCCAATGTATCCCTGCAAAGTTTGGTGAAGATCTGAGTATGTAGTTTTTGACCTTATCTGGAACCTCCCATCTGAAAATTTGAAAATTCCTAAAAAATCCGTCAAAATCTTGATGACCCCAATCCCTTGTTTTGTACGTTTTTTCCACGTGTCTTGACATCCAATGTATCCCTGCAAAGTTTGGTGAAGATCTGAGTATGTAGTTTTTGACCTTATCTGGAACCGCATTTCTGAAAATTTGAAAATTCTTAAAAAATTCGTCCAAAATCTTGATGTCTCCAATCTCTTGTTTTGTACGTTTTTTCCACGTGTCTTAACATCCAATGTATTCCTGCAAAGTTTGGTGAAGATCTGAGTATGTAGTTTTTGACCTTATATGGAACCTGAAAATTTGAAAATTCTTAAAAAATTTGACCAAAATCTTGATGTCCCCAATCCTAGGTCTTGTATGTTTTTTCCACGTGTCTTGACATCCAATGTATCCCTGCAAAGTTTGGTGAAGATCTGAGTATGTAGTTTTTGACCTTATATGGAACCTCCTATCTGAAAATTTGAAAATTCTTAAAAAATTCGACCAAAATCTTGATGTCCCCAATCCTATGTTTTGTATGTTTTTTCCACGTGTCTTGACATCCAATGTATCCATGCAAAGTTTGGTGAAGATCTGAGTATGTAGTTTTTGACCTTAATGGAACCTCCTATCTGAAAATTTGAAAATTCTTAAAAAATTCGTTCAAAATCTTGATGTCTCCAATCTTCTGTTTTGTACGTTTTTTCCACGTGTCTTGACATCCAATGTATCCCTGCAAAGTTTGGTGAAGATCTGAGTATGTAGTTTTTGACCTTATCTGGAACCTCCCATCTGAAAATTTGAAAATTCCTACAAAATCCGTCCAAAATATTGATGACCCCAATCTCTTGTTTTGTACGTTTTTTCCACGTGTCTTGACATCCAATTATCCCTGCAAAGTTTGGTGAAGATCTGAGTATGTCGTTTTTGACCTTATCTGGAACCTCCCATCTGAAAATTTGAAAATTCTTCAAAAATTCGTCGAAAATCTTGATGTCTCCAATCTCTTGTTTTGTTCGTTTTTTCCACGTGTCTTGACATCCAATGTATCCCTGCAATGTTTGGTGAAGATCTGAGTATGTAGTTTTTGACCTTATATGGAACCTCCTATCTGAAAATTGGAAAATTCTTAAAAAATTCGACCAAAATCTTGATATCCCCAATCCTATGTTTTGTATGTTTTTTCCACGTGTCTTGACATCCAATGTATCCCTGCAAAGTTTGGTGAAGATCTGAGTATGTCGTTTTTGACCTTATCTGGAACCTCCCATCTGAAAATTTGAAAATTCTTCAAAAATTCGTCGAAAATCTTGATGTCTCCAATCTCTTGTTTTGTTCGTTTTTTCCACGTGTCTTGACATCCAATGTATCCCTGCAATGTTTGGTGAAGATCTGAGTATGTAGTTTTTGACCTTATATGGAACCTCCTATCTGAAAATTTGAAAATTCTTAAAAAATTTGACCAAAATCTTGATGTCCCCAATACTATGTTTTGTATGTTTTTTCCACGTGTCTTGACATCCAATGTATCCCTGCAAAGTTCGGTGAAGATCTGAGTATGTAGTTTTTTACCTTATATGGAACCTCCTATCTGAAAATTTGAAAATTCTAAAAAAATTCGACCAAAATCTTGATGTACCCAATCTTATGTTTTGTATGTTTTTTCCACGTGTCTTGACATCCAATGTATTCCTGCAAAGTTTGGTGAAGATCTCAGTATGTCGTTTTTGACCTTATCTGGAACCTCCCATCTGAAAATTTGAAAATTCTTAAAAAATCCGTCCAAAACCTTGATCACCCCAATCTCTTGTTTTGTACGTTTTTTCCACGTGTCTTGACATCCAATGTATCCCTGCAAAGTTTGGTGAAGATCTGAGTATGTAGTTTTTGACCTTATCTGGAACCTCCCATCTGAAAATTTGAAAATTCCTAAAAAATCCGTCCAAAATATTGATGACCCCAATCTCTTGTTTTGTACGTTTTTTTCACGTGTCTTGACATCCAATGTATCCCTGCAAAGTTTGGTGAAGATCTGAGTATGTCGTTTTTGACCTTATCTGGAACCTCCCATCTGAAAATTTGAAAATTCTTCAAAAATTCGTCGAAAATCTTGATGTCTCCAATCTCTTGTTTTGTTCGTTTTTTCCACGTGTCTTGACATCCAATGTATCCCTGCAATGTTTGGTGAAGATCTGAGTATGTAGTTTTTGACCTTATATGGAACCTCCTATCTGAAAATTGGAAAATTCTTAAAAAATTTGACCAAAATCTTGATATCCCCAATCCTATGTTTTGTATGTTTTTTCCACGTGTCTTGACATCCAATGTATCCCTGCAAAGTTTGGTGAAGATCTGAGTATGTAGTTTTTGACCTTATTTGGAACCTCCTATCTGAAAATTTGAAAATTCCTAAAAAATCCGTCCAAAATCTTATCTTGATGACCTTAATCTCTTGTTTTGTACGTTTTTTCCACGTGTCTTGACATCCAATGTATCCCTGCAAAGTTTGGTGAAGATCTGAGTATGTAGTTTTTGACCTTATACGGAACCTCCTTTCTGAAAATTTGAAAATTCTTAAAAAATTCGTCCAAAATCTTGATGTCTCCAATTTCTTGTTTTGTACGTTTTTTCCACGTGTCTTGACATCCATTGTATCCATGCAAAGTTTGGTGAAGATCTGAGTATGTCGTTTTTGACCTTATCTGGAACCTCCCATCTGAAAATTTGAAAATTCTTAAAATATTCGTCGAAAATCTTGATGTCTCCAATCTCTTGTTTTGTACGTTTTTTCCACGTGTCTTGACATGCAAAGTATCCCTGCAACGTTTGGTGAAGATCTGAGTATGTAGTTTTTGACCTTATTTGGAACCTCCTATCTGAAAATTTGAAAATTCTTCAAAAATTCGTCCAAAATCTTGATGTCTCCAATCTCTTGTTTTGTACGTTTTTTCCACGTGTCTTGACATCCAATGTATCCCTGCAATGTTTGGTGAAAATCTGAGTATGTAGTTTTTGACCTTATATGGAACCTCCTATCTGAAAATTTGAAAATTCTTAAAAAATTTGACCAAAATCTTGATGTCCCCAATACTATGTTTTGTATGTTTTTTCCACGTGTCTTGACATCCAATGTATCCCTGCAAAGTTCGGTGAAAATCTGAGTATGTAGTTTTTTACCTTATATGGAACCTCCTATCTGAAAATTTGAAAATTCTAAAAAAATTCGACCAAAATCTTGATGTACCCAATCTTATGTTTTGTATGTTTTTTCCACGTGTCTTGACATCCAATGTATTCCTGCAAAGTTTGGTGAAGATCTCAGTATGTCGTTTTTGACCTTATCTGGAACCTCCCATCTGAAAATTTGAAAATTCTTAAAAAATCCGTCCAAAACCTTGATCACCCCAATCTCTTGTTTTGTACGTTTTTTCCACGTGTCTTGACATCCAATGTATCCCTGCAAAGTTTGGTGAAGATCTGAGTATGTAGTTTTTGACCTTATCTGGAACCTCCCATCTGAAAATTTGAAAATTCCTAAAAAATCCGTCCAAAATATTGATGACCCCAATCTCTTGTTTTGTACGTTTTTTTCACGTGTCTTGACATCCAATGTATCCCTGCAAAGTTTGGTGAAGATCTGAGTATGTCGTTTTTGACCTTATCTGGAACCTCCCATCTGAAAATTTGAAAATTCTTCAAAAATTCGTCGAAAATCTTGATGTCTCCAATCTCTTGTTTTGTTCGTTTTTTCCACGTGTCTTGACATCCAATGTATCCCTGCAATGTTTGGTGAAGATCTGAGTATGTAGTTTTTGACCTTATATGGAACCTCCTATCTGAAAATTGGAAAATTCTTAAAAAATTTGACCAAAATCTTGATATCCCCAATCCTATGTTTTGTATGTTTTTTCCACGTGTCTTGACATCCAATGTATCCCTGCAAAGTTTGGAGAAGATCTGAGTATGTAGTTTTTGACCTTATTTGGAACCTCCTATCTGAAAATTTGAAAATTCTTCAAAAATTCGTCCAAAATCTTGATGTCTCCAATCTCTTGTTTTGTACGTTTTTTCCACGTGTCTTGACATCCAATGTATCCCTGCAATGTTTGGTGAAGATCTGAGTATGTAGTTTTTGACCTTATATGGAACCTCCTATCTGAAAATTTGAAAATTCTTAAAAAATTTGACCAAAATCTTGATGTCCCCAATACTATGTTTTGTATGTTTTTTCCACGTGTCTTGACATCCAATGTATCCCTGCAAAGTTCGGTGAAGATCTGAGTATGTAGTTTTTTACCTTATATGGAACCTCCTATCTGAAAATTTGAAAATTCTTAAAAAATTCGACCAAAATCTTGATGTACCCAATCTTATGTTTTGTATGTTTTTTCCACGTGTCTTGACATCCAATGTATTCCTGCAAAGTTTGGTGAAGATCTCAGTATGTCGTTTTTGACCTTATCTGGAACCTCCCATCTGAAAATTTGAAAATTCTTAAAAAATCCGTCCAAAATCTTGATCACCCCAATCTCTTGTTTTGTACGTTTTTTCCACGTGTCTTGACATCCAATGTATCCCTGCAAAGTTTGGTGAAGATCTGAGTATGTAGTTTTTGACCTTATCTGGAACCTCCCATCTGAAAATTTGAAAATTCCTAAAAAATCCGTCAAAATCTTGATGACCCCAATCCCTTGTTTTGTACGTTTTTTCCACGTGTCTTGACATCCAATGTATCCCTGCAAAGTTTGGTGAAGATCTGAGTATGTAGTTTTTGACCTTATCTGGAACCGCATTTCTGAAAATTTGAAAATTCTTAAAAAATTCGTCCAAAATCTTGATGTCTCCAATCTCTTGTTTTGTACGTTTTTTCCACGTGTCTTAACATCCAATGTATTCCTGCAAAGTTTGGTGAAGATCTGAGTATGTAGTTTTTGACCTTATATGGAACCTGAAAATTTGAAAATTCTTAAAAAATTTGACCAAAATCTTGATGTCCCCAATCCTAGGTCTTGTATGTTTTTTCCACGTGTCTTGACATCCAATGTATCCCTGCAAAGTTTGGTGAAGATCTGAGTATGTAGTTTTTGACCTTATATGGAACCTCCTATCTGAAAATTTGAAAATTCTTAAAAAATTCGACCAAAATCTTGATGTCCCCAATCCTATGTTTTGTATGTTTTTTCCACGTGTCTTGACATCCAATGTATCCATGCAAAGTTTGGTGAAGATCTGAGTATGTAGTTTTTGACCTTAATGGAACCTCCTATCTGAAAATTTGAAAATTCTTAAAAAATTCGTTCAAAATCTTGATGTCTCCAATCTTCTGTTTTGTACGTTTTTTCCACGTGTCTTGACATCCAATGTATCCCTGCAAAGTTTGGTGAAGATCTGAGTATGTAGTTTTTGACCTTATCTGGAACCTCCCATCTGAAAATTTGAAAATTCCTACAAAATCCGTCCAAAATATTGATGACCCCAATCTCTTGTTTTGTACGTTTTTTCCACGTGTCTTGACATCCAATTATCCCTGCAAAGTTTGGTGAAGATCTGAGTATGTCGTTTTTGACCTTATCTGGAACCTCCCATCTGAAAATTTGAAAATTCTTCAAAAATTCGTCGAAAATCTTGATGTCTCCAATCTCTTGTTTTGTTCGTTTTTTCCACGTGTCTTGACATCCAATGTATCCCTGCAATGTTTGGTGAAGATCTGAGTATGTAGTTTTTGACCTTATATGGAACCTCCTATCTGAAAATTGGAAAATTCTTAAAAAATTCGACCAAAATCTTGATATCCCCAATCCTATGTTTTGTATGTTTTTTCCACGTGTCTTGACATCCAATGTATCCCTGCAAAGTTTGGTGAAGATCTGAGTATGTCGTTTTTGACCTTATCTGGAACCTCCCATCTGAAAATTTGAAAATTCTTCAAAAATTCGTCGAAAATCTTGATGTCTCCAATCTCTTGTTTTGTTCGTTTTTTCCACGTGTCTTGACATCCAATGTATCCCTGCAATGTTTGGTGAAGATCTGAGTATGTAGTTTTTGACCTTATATGGAACCTCCTATCTGAAAATTGGAAAATTCTTAAAAAATTCGTCCAAAATCTTGATGTCTCCAATCTCTTGTTTTGTACGTTTTTTCCACGTGTCTTGACATCCAATGTATCCCTGCAAAGTTTGGTGAAGATCTGAGTATGTAGTTTTTGACCTTATCTGGAACCTCCTATCTGAAAATTTGAAAATTCTTAAAAAATTCGTCCAAAATCTTGATGTCTCCAATCTCTTGTTTTGTACGTTTTTTCCACGTGTCTTGACATCCAATGTATCCATGCAAAGTTTGGTGAAGATCTGAGTATGTAGTTTTTGACCTCATCTGGAACCTCCTATCTGAAAATTTGAAAATTCTTAAAAAATTCGTCCAAAATCTTGATGTCTCCAATCTCTTGTTTTGTACGTTTTTTCCACGTGTCTTGACATCCAATGTATCCCTGCAAAGTTTGGTGAAGATCTGAGTATGTAGTTTTTGACCTTATCTGGCACCTCATTTCTGAAAATTTGAAAATTCCTAAAAAATTCGTCCAAAATCTTGATGTCTCCAATCTCTTGTTTTGTACGTTTTTCCCACGTGTCTTGACATCCAATGTATCCCTGCAAAGTTTGGTGAAGATCTGAGTATGTAGTTTTTGACCTTATCTGGCACCTCATTTCTGAAAATTTGAAAATTCCTCAAAAATTCGTCCAAAATCTTGATGTCTCCAATCTCTTGTTTTGTACGTTTTTTCCACGTGTCTTGACATCCAATGTATCCCTGCAAAGTTTGGTGAAGATCTGAGTATGTCGTTTTTGACCTTATCTGGAACCTCCTATCTGAAAATTTGAAAATTCTTAAAAAAATTCGTCCAAAATCTTGATGTCTCCAATCTCTTGTTTTGTACGTTTTTTCCACGTGTCTTGACATCCAATGTATCCCTGCAAAGTTTGGTGAAGATCTGAGTATGTAGTTTTTGACCTTATATGGAACCTCCTATCTGAAAATTTGAAAATTCTTAAAAAATTCGACCAAAATTTTGATGTCCCCAATCCTATGTCTTGTATGTTTTTTCCACGTGTCTTGACATCCAATGTATCCCTGCAAAGTTTGGTGAAGATCTGAGTATGTCGTTTTTGACTTTATCTGGAACATCCTTTCTGAAAATTTGAAAATTCTTAAAAAATTCGTCCAAAATCTTGATGTCTCCAATCTCTTGTTTTGTACGTTTTTTCCACGTGTCTTGACATCCAATATATCCCTGCAAAGTTTGGTGAAGATCTGAGTATGTAGTTTTTGACCTTAAATGGAACCTCCTATCTGAAAATTTGAAAATTCTTAAAAAATTCGTCCAAAATCTTGATGTATCCAATCTCTTGGTTTGTATGTTTTCCCCACGTGTCTTGACATCCAATGTATCCCTGCAAAGTTTGGTGAAGATCTGAGTATGTAGTTTTTGACCTTATCTGGAACCTCATTTCTGAAAATTTGAAAATTCCTCAAAAATTCGTCCAAAATCTTGATGTCTCCAATCTCTTGTTTTGTACGTTTATTCCACGTGTCTTGACATCCAATGTATCCCTGCATAGTTTGGTGAAGATCTGAGTATGTAGTTTTTGACCTTATATGGAACCTCCTTTCTGAAAATTTGAAAATTCTTAAAAAATTCGTCCAAAACCTTGATGTCTCCAATCTCTTGGTTTGTACGTTTTTTTCACGTGTCTTGACATCCAATGTATCCCTGCAAAGTTTGGTGAAGATCTGAGTATGTAGTTTTTGACCTTATCTGGAACCTCCTATCTGAAAATTTGAAAATTCTAAAAAAATTCGACCAAAATCTTGATGTCCCCAATCCTATGTTTTGTATGTTTTTTCCACGTGTCTTGACATCCAATGTATCCATGCAAAGTTTGGTGAAGATCTGAGTATGTAGTTTTTGACCTTATATGGAACATCCTTTCTGAAAATTTGAAAATTCTTAAAAAATTCGTTCAAAATCTTGATGTCTCCAATCTCTTGTTTTGTACGTTTTTTCCACGTGTCTTGACATCCAATGTATCACTGCAAAGTTTGGTGAAGATCTGAGTATGTAGTTTTTGACCTTATCTGGAACCTCCCATCTGAAAATTTGAAAATTCCTAAAAAATCCGTCCAAAATCTTGATGACCTTAATCTCTTGTTTTGTACGTTTTTTCCACGTGTCTTGACATCCAATGTATCCCTGCAAAGTTTGGTGAAGATCTGAGTATGTAGTTTTTGACCTTATACGGAACCTCCTTTCTGAAAATTTGAAAATTCTTAAAAAATTTGTCCAAAATCGTGATGTCTCCAATTTCTTGTTTTGTACGTTTTTTCCACGTGTCTTGACATCCAATGTATCCATGCAAAGTTTGGTGAAGATCTGAGTATGTCGTTTTTGACCTTATCTGGAACCTCCCATCTGAAAATTTGAAAATTCTTAAAAAATTCGTCGAAAATCTTGATGTCTCCAATCTCTTGTTTTGTACGTTTTTTCCACGTGTCTTGACATGCAAAGTATCCCTGCAACGTTTGGTGAAGATCTAAGTATGTAGTTTTTGACCTTATTTGGAACCTCCTATCTGAAAATTTGAAAATTCTTCAAAAATTCGTCCAAAATCTTGATGTCTCCAATCTCTTGTTTGTACGTTTTTTCCACGTGTCTTGACATCCAATGTATCCCTGCAATGTTTGGTGAAGATCTGAGTATGTAGTTTTTGACCTTATATGGAACCTCCTATCTGAAAATTTGAAAATTCTTAAAAAATTTGACCAAAATCTTGATGTCCCCAATACTATGTTTTGTATGTTTTTTCCACGTGTCTTGACATCCAATGTATTCCTGCAAAGTTTGGTGAAGATCTCAGTATGTCGTTTTTGACCTTATCTGGAACCTCCCATCTGAAAATTTGAAAATTCTTAAAAAATCCGTCCAAAATCTTGATCACCCCAATCTCTTGTTTTGTACGTTTTTTCCACGTGTCTTGACATCCAATGTATCCCTGCAAAGTTAGGTGAAGATCTGAGTATGTAGTTTTTGACCTTATCTGGAACCGCATTTCTGAAAATTTGAAAATTCTTAAAAAATTCGTCCAAAATCTTGATGTCTCCAATCTCTTGTTTTGTACGTTTTTTCCACGTGTCTTAACATCCAATGTATTCCTGCAAAGTTTGGTGAAGATCTGAGTATGTAGTTTTTGACCTTATATGGAACCTGAAAATTTGAAAATTCTTAAAAAATTTGACCAAAATCTTGATGTCCCCAATCCTAGGTCTTGTATGTTTTTTCCACGTGTCTTGACATCCAATGTATCCCTGCAAAGTTTGGTGAAGATCTGAGTATGTAGTTTTTGACCTTATATGGAACCTCCTATCTGAAAATTTGAAAATTCTTAAAAAATTCGACCAAAATCTTGATGTCCCCAATCCTATGTTTTGTATGTTTTTTCCACGTGTCTTGACATCCAATGTAACCATGCAAAGTTTGGTGAAGATCTGAGTATGTAGTTTTAGACCTTAATGGAACCTCCTATCTGAAAATTTGAAAATTCTTAAAAAATTCGTTCAAAATCTTGATGTCTCCAATCTTCTGTTTTGTACGTTTTTTCCACGTGTCTTGACATCCAATGTATCCCTGCAAAGTTTGGTGAAGATCTGAGTATGTAGTTTTTGACCTTATCTGGAACCTCCCATCTGAAAATTTGAAAATTCCTAAAAAATCCGTCCAAAATATTGATGACCCCAATCTCTTGTTTTGTACGTTTTTTCCACGTGTCTTGACATCCAATGTATCCCTGCAAAGTTTGGTGAAGATCTGAGTATGTCGTTTTTGACCTTATCTGGAACCTCCCATCTGAAAATTTGAAAATTCTTCAAAAATTCGTCGAAAATCTTGATGTCTCCAATCTCTTGTTTTGTTCGTTTTTTCCACGTGTCTTGACATCCAATGTATCCCTGCAATGTTTGGTGAAGATCTGAGTATGTAGTTTTTGACCTTATATGGAACCTCCTATCTGAAAATTGGAAAATTCTTAAAAAATTTGACCAAAATCTTGATATCCCCAATCCTATGTTTTGTATGTTTTTTCCACGTGTCTTGACATCCAATGTATCCCTGCAAAGTTTGGTGAAGATCTGAGTATGTAGTTTTTGACCTTATCTGGAACCTCCTATCTGAAAAATTGAAAATTTTTAAATAATTCGTCCAAAATCTTGTTGTCTCCAATCTCTTGTTTTGTACGTTTTTTCCACGTGTCTCGACCTCCAATGTATCCCTGCAAAGTTTGGTGAAGATCTGTGTATGTCGTTTTTGACCTTATCTGGAACATCCTTTCTGAAAATTTGAAAATTCTTAAAAAATTCGTCCAAAATCTTGATGTCTCCAATCTCTTGTTTTGTACGTTTTTTCCACGTGTCTTGACATCCAATGTATCCCTGCAAAGTTTGGTGAAGATCTGAGTATGTCGTTTTTGACCTTATCTGGAACCTCCTATCTGAAAATTTGAAAATTCTTAAAAAATTCGTCAAAATCTTGATGTCTCCGATCTCTTGTTTTGTACGTTTTTTCCACGTGTCTTGACATGCAAAGTGTTCCTGCAAAGTTTGGTGAAGATCTGAGTATGTAGTTTTTGACCTCATCTGGAACCTCCTATCTGAAAATTTGAAAATTCTTAAAAAATTCGTCCAAAATCTTGATGTCTCCAATCTCTTGTTTTGTACGTTTTTTCCACGTGTCTTGACATCCAATGTATCCCTGCAAAGTTTGGTGAAGATCTGAGTATGTACTTTTTGACCTTATCTGGCACCTCATTTCTGAAAATTTGAAAATTCCTCAAAAATTCGTCCAAAATCTTGATGTCTCCAATCTCTTGTTTTGTACGTTTTTCCCACGTGTCTTGACATCCAATGTATCCCTGCAAAGTTTGGTGAAGATCTGAGTATGTAGTTTTTGACCTTATCTGGCACCTCATTTCTGAAAATTTGAAAATTCCTCAAAAATTCGTCCAAAATCTTGATGTCTCCAATCTCTGGTTTTGTACGTTTCTTCCACGTGTCTTGACATCCAATGTATCCCTGCAAAGTTTGGTGAAGATCTGAGTATGTAGTTTTTGACCTTATCTGGAACCGCATTTCTGAAAATTTGAAAATTCTTAAAAAATTCGTCCAAAATCTTGATGTCTCCAATCTCTTGTTTTGTACATTTTTTCCACGTGTCTTGACATCCAATGTATCCCTGCAATGTTTGGTGAAGATCTGAGTATGTAGTTTTTGACCTTATATGGAACCTCCTATCTGAAAATTGGAAAATTCTTAAAAAATTTGACCAAAATCTTGATATCCCCAATCCTATGTTTTGTATGTTTTTTCCACGTGTCTTGACATCCAATGTATCCCTGCAAAGTTTGGTGAAGATCTGAGTATGTCGTTTTTGACCTTATCTGGAACCTGAAAATTTGAAAATTCTTAAAAAATTTGACCAAAATCTTGATGTCCCCAATCCTAGGTCTTGTATGTTTTTTCCACGTGTCTTGACATCCAATGTATCCCTGCAAAGTTTGGTGAAGATCTGAGTATGTAGTTTTTGACCTTAATGGAACCTCCTATCTGAAAATTTGAAAATTCTTAAAAAATTCGTTCAAAATCTTGATGTCTCCAATCTTCTGTTTTGTACGTTTTTTCCACGTGTCTTGACATCCAATGTATCCCTGCAAAGTTTGGTGAAGATCTGAGTATGTAGTTTTTGACCTTATCTGGAACCTCAAATCTGAAAATTTGAAAATTCCTAAAAAATCCGTCCAAAATATTGATGACCCCAATCTCTTGTTTTGTACGTTTTTTCCACATCCAATGTATCCCTGCAAAGTTTGGTGAAGATCTGAGTATGTCGTTTTTGACCTTATCTGGAACCTCCCATCTGAAAATCTGAAAATTCTTCAAAAATTCGTCGAAAATCTTGATGTCTCCAATCTCTTGTTTTGTACGTTTTTTCCACGTGTCTTGACATCCAATGTATCCCTGCAATGTTTGGTGAAGATCTGAGTATGTAGTTTTTGACCTTATCTGGAACCTCCTATCTGAAAAATTGAAAATTTTTAAAAAATTCGTCCAAAATCTTGTTGTCTCCAATCTCTTGTTTTGTACGTTTTTTCCACGTGTCTCGACCTCCAATATATCCCTGCAAAGTTTGGTGAAGATCTGAGTATGTCGTTTTTGACCTTATCTGGAACATCCTTTCTGAAAATTTGAAAATTCTTAAAAAATTCGTCCAAAATCTTGATGTCTCCAATCTCTTGTTTTGTACGTTGTTTCCACGTGTCTTGACATCCAATGTATCCGTGCAAAGTTTGGTGAAGATCTGAGTATGTCGTTTTTGACCTTATCTGGAACCTCCTATCTGAAAATTTGAAAATTCTTAAAAAATTCGTCGAAAATCTTGATGTCTCCGATCTCTTGTTTTGTACGTTTTTTCCACGTGTCTTGACATGCAAAGTATTCCTGCAAAGTTTGGTGAAGATCTGAGTATGTAGTTTTTGACCTCATCTGGAACCTCCTATCTGAAAATTTGAAAATTCTTAAAAAATTCGTCCAAAATCTTGATGTCTCCAATCTCTTGTTTTGTACGTTTTTTCCACGTGTCTTGACATCCAATGTATCCCTGCAAAGTTTGGTGAAGATCTGAGTATGTAGTTTTTGACCTTATCTGGAACCTCATTTCTGAAAATTTGAAAATTCCTCAAAAATTCGTCCAAAATCTTGATGTCTCCAATCTCTTGTTTTGTACGTTTTTCCCACGTGTCTTGACATCCAATGTATCCCTGCAAAGTTTGGTGAAGATCTGAGTATGTAGTTTTTGACCTTATCTGGCACCTCATTTCTGAAAATTTGAAAATTCCTCAAAAATTCGTCCAAAATTTTGATGTCTCCAATCTCTTGTTTTGTACGTTTTTTCCACGTGTCTTGACATCCAATGTATCCCTGCAAAGTTTGGTGAAGATCTGAGTATGTCGTTTTTGACCTTATCTGGAACCTCCTATCTGAAAATTTGAAAATTCTTAAAAAAAATCGTCCAAAATCTTGATGTCTCCAATCTCTTGTTTTGTACGTTTTTTCCACGTGTCTTGACATCCAATGTATCCCTGCAAAGTTTGGTGAAGATCTGAGTATGTAGTTTTTGACCTTATATGGAACCTCCTATCTGAAAATTTGAAAATTCTTAAAAAATTCGACCAAAATTTTGATGTCCCCAATCCTATGTCTTGTATGTTTTTTCCACGTGTCTTGACATCCAATGTATCCCTGCAAAGTTTGGTGAAGATCTGAGTATGTCGTTTTTGACCTTATCTGGAACATCCTTTCTGAAAATTTGAAAATTCTTAAAAAATTCGTCCAAAATCTTGATGTCTCCAATCTCTTGTTTTGTAAGTTTTTTCCACGTGTCTTGACATCCAATATATCCCTGCAAAGTTTGGTGAAGATCTGAGTATGTAGTTTTTGACCTTAAATGGAACCTCCTATCTGAAAATTTGAAAATTCTTAAAAAATTCGTCCAAAATCTTGATGTATCCAATCTCTTGGTTTGTATGTTTTCCCCACGTGTCTTGACATCCAATGTATCCCTGCAAAGTTTGGTGAAGATCTGAGTATGTAGTTTTTGACCTTATCTGGAACCTCATTTCTGAAAATTTGAAAATTCCTCAAAAATTCGTCCAAAATCTTGATGTCTCCAATCTCTTGTTTTGTACGTTTTTTCCACGTGTCTTGACATCCAATGTGTCCCTGCAAAGTTTGGTGAAGATCTGAGTATGTAGTTTTTGAACTTATCTGGAACCTCCTATCTGAAAATTTGAAAATTCTTAAAAAATTCGTCCAAAATCTTGATGTCTCCAATCTCTTGTTTTGTACGTTTTTTCCACGTGTCTTGACATCCAATGTATCCCTGCATAGTTTGGTGAAGATCTGAGTATGTAGTTTTTGACCTTATATGGAACCTCCTTTCTGAAAATTTGAAAATTCTTAAAAAATTCGTCCAAAATCTTGATGTCTCCAATCTCTTGGTTTGTACGTTTTTTTCACGTGTCTTGACATCCAATGTATCCCTGCAAAGTTTGGTGAAGATCTGAGTATGTAGTTTTTGACCTTATCTGGAACCTCCTATGTGAAAATTTGAAAATTCTAAAAAAATTCGACCAAAATCTTGATGTCCCCAATCCTATGTTTTGTATGTTTTTTCCACGTGTCTTGACATCCAATGTATCCATGCAAAGTTTGGTGAAGATCTGAGTATGTAGTTTTTGACCTTATATGGAACCTCCTATCTGAAAATTTGAAAATTCTTAAAAAATTCGTTCAAAATCTTGATGTCTCCAATCTCTTGTTTTGTACGTTTTTTCCACGTGTCTTGACATCCAATGTATCACTGCAAAGTTTGGTGAAGATCTGAGTATGTAGTTTTTGACCTTATCTGGAACCTCCCATCTGAAAATTTGAAAATTCCTAAAAAATCCGTCCAAAATCTTGATGACCTTAATCTCTTGTTTTGTACGTTTTTTCCACGTGTCTTGACATCCAATGTATCCCTGCAAAGTTTGGTGAAGATCTGAGTATGTAGTTTTTGACCTTATACGGAACCTCCTTTCTGAAAATTTGAAAATTCTTAAAAAAATCGTCCAAAATCTTGATGTCCCCAATACTATGTTTTGTACGTTTTTTCCACGTGTCTTGACATGCAAAGTATCCCTGCAACGTTTGGTGAAGATCTGAGTATGTAGTTTTTGACCTTATTTGGAACCTCCTATCTGAAAATTTGAAAATTCTTCAAAAATTCGTCCAAAATCTTGATGTCTCCAATCTCTTGTTTTGTACGTTTTTTCCACGTGTCTTGACATCCAATGTATCCCTGCAATGTTTGGTGAAGATCTGAGTATGTAGTTTTTGACCTTATATGGAACCTCCTATCTGAAAATTTGAAAATTCTTAAAAAATTTGACCAAAATCTTGATGTCCCCAATACTATGTTTTGTATGTTTTTTCCACGTGTCTTGACATCCAATGTATCCCTGCAAAGTTCGGTGAAGATCTGAGTATGTAGTTTTTTACCTTATATGGAACCTCCTATCTGAAAATTTGAAAATTCTTAAAAAATTCGACCAAAATCTTGATGTACCCAATCTTATGTTTTGTATGTTTTTTCCACGTGTCTTGACATCCAATGTATTCCTGCAAAGTTTGGTGAAGATCTCAGTATGTCGTTTTTGACCTTATCTGGAACCTCCCATCTGAAAATTTGAAAATTCTTAAAAAATCCGTCCAAAATCTTGATCACCCCAATCTCTTGTTTTGTACGTTTTTTCCACGTGTCTTGACATCCAATGTATCCCTGCAAAGTTTGGTGAAGATCTGAGTATGTAGTTTTTGACCTTATATGGAACCTCCTATCTGAAAATTTGAAAATTCTTAAAAAATTCGACCAAAATTTTGATGTCCCCAATCCTATGTCTTGTATGTTTTTTCCACGTGTCTTGACATCCAATGTATCCCTGCAAAGTTTGGTGAAGATCTGAGTATGTCGTTTTTGACCTTATCTGGAACATCCTTTCTGAAAATTTGAAAATTCTTAAAAAATTCGTCCAAAATCTTGATGTCTCCAATTTCTTGTTTTGTACGTTTTTTCCACGTGTCTTGACATCCAATGTATCCATGCAAAGTTTGGTGAAGATCTGAGTATGTCGTTTTTGACCTTATCTGGAACCTCCCATCTGAAAATTTGAAAATTCTTAAAAAATTCGTCGAAAATCTTGATGTCTCCAATCTCTTGTTTTGTACGTTTTTTCCACGTGTCTTGACATGCAAAGTATCCCTGCAACGTTTGGTGAAGATCTGAGTATGTAGTTTTTGACCTTATTTGGAACCTCCTATCTGAAAATTTGAAAATTCTTCAAAAATTCGTCCAAAATCTTGATGTCTCCAATCTCTTGTTTTGTACGTTTTTTCCACGTGTCTTGACATCCAATGTATCCCTGCAAAGTTTGGTGAAGATCTGAGTATGTAGTTTTTGACCTTATCTGGCACCTCATTTCTGAAAATTTGAAAATTCCTCAAAAATTCGTCCAAAATTTTGATGTCTCCAATCTCTTGTTTTGTACGTTTTTTCCACGTGTCTTGACATCCAATGTATCCCTGCAAAGTTTGGTGAAGATCTGAGTATGTCGTTTTTGACCTTATCTGGAACCTCCTATCTGAAAATTTGAAAATTCTTAAAAAAAATCGTCCAAAATCTTGATGTCTCCAATCTCTTGTTTTGTACGTTTTTTCCACGTGTCTTGACATCCAATGTATCCCTGCAAAGTTTGGTGAAGATCTGAGTATGTAGTTTTTGACCTTATATGGAACCTCCTATCTGAAAATTTGAAAATTCTTAAAAAATTCGACCAAAATTTTGATGTCCCCAATCCTATGTCTTGTATGTTTTTTCCACGTGTCTTGACATCCAATGTATCCCTGCAAAGTTTGGTGAAGATCTGAGTATGTCGTTTTTGACCTTATCTGGAACATCCTTTCTGAAAATTTGAAAATTCTTAAAAAATTCGTCCAAAATCTTGATGTCTCCAATCTCTTGTTTTGTACGTTTTTTCCACGTGTCTTGACATCCAATATATCCCTGCAAAGTTTGGTGAAGATCTGAGTATGTAGTTTTTGACCTTAAATGGAACCTCCTATCTGAAAATTTGAAAATTCTTAAAAAATTCGTCCAAAATCTTGATGTATCCAATCTCTTGGTTTGTATGTTTTCCCCACGTGTCTTGACATCCAATGTATCCCTGCAAAGTTTGGTGAAGATCTGAGTATGTAGTTTTTGACCTTATCTGGAACCTCATTTCTGAAAATTTGAAAATTCCTCAAAAATTCGTCCAAAATCTTGATGTCTCCAATCTCTTGTTTTGTACGTTTTTTCCACGTGTCTTGACATCCAATGTGTCCCTGCAAAGTTTGGTGAAGATCTGAGTATGTAGTTTTTGAACTTATCTGGAACCTCCTATCTGAAAATTTGAAAATTCTTAAAAAATTCGTCCAAAATCTTGATGTCTCCAATCTCTTGTTTTGTACGTTTTTTCCACGTGTCTTGACATCCAATGTATCCCTGCATAGTTTGGTGAAGATCTGAGTATGTAGTTTTTGACCTTATATGGAACCTCCTTTCTGAAAATTTGAAAATTCTTAAAAAATTCGTCCAAAATCTTGATGTCTCCAATCTCTTGGTTTGTACGTTTTTTTCACGTGTCTTGACATCCAATGTATCCCTGCAAAGTTTGGTGAAGATCTGAGTATGTAGTTTTTGACCTTATCTGGAACCTCCTATGTGAAAATTTGAAAATTCTAAAAAAATTCGACCAAAATCTTGATGTCCCCAATCCTATGTTTTGTATGTTTTTTCCACGTGTCTTGACATCCAATGTATCCATGCAAAGTTTGGTGAAGATCTGAGTATGTAGTTTTTGACCTTATATGGAACCTCCTATCTGAAAATTTGAAAATTCTTAAAAAATTCGTTCAAAATCTTGATGTCTCCAATCTCTTGTTTTGTACGTTTTTTCCACGTGTCTTGACATCCAATGTATCACTGCAAAGTTTGGTGAAGATCTGAGTATGTAGTTTTTGACCTTATCTGGAACCTCCCATCTGAAAATTTGAAAATTCCTAAAAAATCCGTCCAAAATCTTGATGACCTTAATCTCTTGTTTTGTACGTTTTTTCCACGTGTCTTGACATCCAATGTATCCCTGCAAAGTTTGGTGAAGATCTGAGTATGTAGTTTTTGACCTTATACGGAACCTCCTTTCTGAAAATTTGAAAATTCTTAAAAAAATCGTCCAAAATCTTGATGTCCCCAATACTATGTTTTGTACGTTTTTTCCACGTGTCTTGACATGCAAAGTATCCCTGCAACGTTTGGTGAAGATCTGAGTATGTAGTTTTTGACCTTATTTGGAACCTCCTATCTGAAAATTTGAAAATTCTTCAAAAATTCGTCCAAAATCTTGATGTCTCCAATCTCTTGTTTTGTACGTTTTTTCCACGTGTCTTGACATCCAATGTATCCCTGCAATGTTTGGTGAAGATCTGAGTATGTAGTTTTTGACCTTATATGGAACCTCCTATCTGAAAATTTGAAAATTCTTAAAAAATTTGACCAAAATCTTGATGTCCCCAATACTATGTTTTGTATGTTTTTTCCACGTGTCTTGACATCCAATGTATCCCTGCAAAGTTCGGTGAAGATCTGAGTATGTAGTTTTTTACCTTATATGGAACCTCCTATCTGAAAATTTGAAAATTCTTAAAAAATTCGACCAAAATCTTGATGTACCCAATCTTATGTTTTGTATGTTTTTTCCACGTGTCTTGACATCCAATGTATTCCTGCAAAGTTTGGTGAAGATCTCAGTATGTCGTTTTTGACCTTATCTGGAACCTCCCATCTGAAAATTTGAAAATTCTTAAAAAATCCGTCCAAAATCTTGATCACCCCAATCTCTTGTTTTGTACGTTTTTTCCACGTGTCTTGACATCCAATGTATCCCTGCAAAGTTTGGTGAAGATCTGAGTATGTAGTTTTTGACCTTATATGGAACCTCCTATCTGAAAATTTGAAAATTCTTAAAAAATTCGACCAAAATTTTGATGTCCCCAATCCTATGTCTTGTATGTTTTTTCCACGTGTCTTGACATCCAATGTATCCCTGCAAAGTTTGGTGAAGATCTGAGTATGTCGTTTTTGACCTTATCTGGAACATCCTTTCTGAAAATTTGAAAATTCTTAAAAAATTCGTCCAAAATCTTGATGTCTCCAATTTCTTGTTTTGTACGTTTTTTCCACGTGTCTTGACATCCAATGTATCCATGCAAAGTTTGGTGAAGATCTGAGTATGTCGTTTTTGACCTTATCTGGAACCTCCCATCTGAAAATTTGAAAATTCTTAAAAAATTCGTCGAAAATCTTGATGTCTCCAATCTCTTGTTTTGTACGTTTTTTCCACGTGTCTTGACATGCAAAGTATCCCTGCAACGTTTGGTGAAGATCTGAGTATGTAGTTTTTGACCTTATTTGGAACCTCCTATCTGAAAATTTGAAAATTCTTCAAAAATTCGTCCAAAATCTTGATGTCTCCAATCTCTTGTTTTGTACGTTTTTTCCACGTGTCTTGACATCCAATGTATCCCTGCAATGTTTGGTGAAGATCTGAGTATGTAGTTTTTGACCTTATATGGAACCTCCTATCTGAAAATTTGAAAATTCTTAAAAAATTTGACCAAAATCTTGATGTCCCCAATACTATGTTTTGTATGTTTTTTCCACGTGTCTTGACATCCAATGTATCCCTGCAAAGTTCGGTGAAGATCTGAGTATGTAGTTTTTTACCTTATATGGAACCTCCTATCTGAAAATTTGAAAATTCTTAAAAAATTCGACCAAAATCTTGATGTACCCAATCTTATGTTTTGTATGTTTTTTCCACGTGTCTTGACATCCAATGTATTCCTGCAAAGTTTGGTGAAGATCTCAGTATGTCGTTTTTGACCTTATCTGGAACCTCCCATCTGAAAATTTGAAAATTCTTAAAAAATCCGTCCAAAATCTTGATCACCCCAATCTCTTGTTTTGTACGTTTTTTCCACGTGTCTTGACATCCAATGTATCCCTGCAAAGTTTGGTGAAGATCTGAGTATGTAGTTTTTGACCTTATATGGAACCTCCTATCTGAAAATTTGAAAATTCTTAAAAAATTCGACCAAAATTTTGATGTCCCCAATCCTATGTCTTGTATGTTTTTTCCACGTGTCTTGACATCCAATGTATCCCTGCAAAGTTTGGTGAAGATCTGAGTATGTCGTTTTTGACCTTATCTGGAACATCCTTTCTGAAAATTTGAAAATTCTTAAAAAATTCGTCCAAAATCTTGATGTCTCCAATCTCTTGTTTTGTACGTTTTTTCCACGTGTCTTGACATCCAATATATCCCTGCAAAGTTTGGTGAAGATCTGAGTATGTAGTTTTTGACCTTAAATGGAACCTCCTATCTGAAAATTTGAAAATTCTTAAAAAATTCGTCCAAAATCTTGATGTATCCAATCTCTTGGTTTGTATGTTTTCCCCACGTGTCTTGACATCCAATGTATCCCTGCAAAGTTTGGTGAAGATCTGAGTATGTAGTTTTTGACCTTATCTGGAACCTCATTTCTGAAAATTTGAAAATTCCTCAAAAATTCGTCCAAAATCTTGATGTCTCCAATCTCTTGTTTTGTACGTTTTTTCCACGTGTCTTGACATCCAATGTGTCCCTGCAAAGTTTGGTGAAGATCTGAGTATGTAGTTTTTGACCTTATCTGGAACCTCCTATCTGAAAATTTGAAAATTCTTAAAAAATTCGTCCAAAATCTTGATGTCTCCAATCTCTTGTTTTGTACGTTTTTTCCACGTGTCTTGACATCCAATGTATCCCTGCATAGTTTGGTGAAGATCTGAGTATGTAGTTTTTGACCTTATATGGAACCTCCTTTCTGAAAATTTGAAAATTATTAAAAAATTCGTCCAAAATCTTGATGTCTCCAATCTCTTGGTTTGTACGTTTTTTTCACGTGTCTTGACATCCAATGTATCCCTGCAAAGTTTGGTGAAGATCTGAGTATGTAGTTTTTGACCTTATCTGGAACCTCCTATCTGAAAATTTGAAAATTCTAAAAAAATTCGACCAAAATCTTGATGTCCCCAATCCTATGTTTTGTATGTTTTTTCCACGTGTCTTGACATCCAATGTATCCATGCAAAGTTTGGTGAAGATCTGAGTATGTAGTTTTTGACCTTATATGGAACCTCCTATCTGAAAATTTGAAAATTCTTAAAAAATTCGTTCAAAATCTTGATGTCTCCAATCTCTTGTTGTGTACGTTTTTTCCACGTGTCTTGACATCCAATGTATCACTGCAAAGTTTGGTGAAGATCTGAGTATGTAGTTTTTGACCTTATCTGAAACCTCCCATCTGAAAATTTGAAAATTCCTAAAAAATCCGTCCAAAATCTTGATGACCTTAATCTCTTGTTTTGTACGTTTTTTCCACGTGTCTTGACATCCAATGTATCCCTGCAAAGTTTGGTGAAGATCTGAGTATGTAGTTTTTGACCTTATACGGAACCTCCTTTCTGAAAATTTGAAAATTCTTAAAAAATTCGTCCAAAATCTTGATGTCTCCAATTTCTTGTTTTGTACGTTTTTTCCACGTGTCTTGACATCCATTGTATCCATGCAAAGTTTGGTGAAGATCTGAGTATGTCGTTTTTGACCTTATCTGGAACCTCCCATCTGAAAATTTGAAAATTCTTAAAATATTCGTCGAAAATCTTGATGTCTCCAATCTCTTGTTTTGTACGTTTTTTCCACGTGTCTTGACATGCAAAGTATCCCTGCAACGTTTGGTGAAGATCTGAGTATGTAGTTTTTGACCTTATTTGGAACCTCCTATCTGAAAATTTGAAAATTCTTCAAAAATTCGTCCAAAATCTTGATGTCTCCAATCTCTTGTTTTGTACGTTTTTTCCACGTGTCTTGACATCCAATGTATCCCTGCAATGTTTGGTGAAAATCTGAGTATGTAGTTTTTGACCTTATATGGAACCTCCTATCTGAAAATTTGAAAATTCTTAAAAAATTTGACCAAAATCTTGATGTCCCCAATACTATGTTTTGTATGTTTTTTCCACGTGTCTTGACATCCAATGTATCCCTGCAAAGTTCGGTGAAGATCTGAGTATGTAGTTTTTTACCTTATATGGAACCTCCTATCTGAAAATTTGAAAATTCTAAAAAAATTCGACCAAAATCTTGATGTACCCAATCTTATGTTTTGTATGTTTTTTCCACGTGTCTTGACATCCAATGTATTCCTGCAAAGTTTGGTGAAGATCTCAGTATGTCGTTTTTGACCTTATCTGGAACCTCCCATCTGAAAATTTGAAAATTCTTAAAAAATCCGTCCAAAACCTTGATCACCCCAATCTCTTGTTTTGTACGTTTTTTCCACGTGTCTTGACATCCAATGTATCCCTGCAAAGTTTGGTGAAGATCTGAGTATGTAGTTTTTGACCTTATCTGGAACCTCCCATCTGAAAATTTGAAAATTCCTAAAAAATCCGTCCAAAATATTGATGACCCCAATCTCTTGTTTTGTACGTTTTTTTCACGTGTCTTGACATCCAATGTATTCCTGCAAAGTTTGGTGAAGATCTGAGTATGTCGTTTTTGACCTTATCTGGAACCTCCCATCTGAAAATTTGAAAATTCTTCAAAAATTCGTCGAAAATCTTGATGTCTCCAATCTCTTGTTTTGTTCGTTTTTTCCACGTGTCTTGACATCCAATGTATCCCTGCAATGTTTGGTGAAGATCTGAGTATGTAGTTTTTGACCTTATATGGAACCTCCTATCTGAAAATTGGAAAATTCTTAAAAAATTTGACCAAAATCTTGATATCCCCAATCCTATGTTTTGTATGTTTTTTCCACGTGTCTTGACATCCAATGTATCCCTGCAAAGTTTGGTGAAGATCTGAGTATGTAGTTTTTGACCTTATTTGGAACCTCCTATCTGAAAATTTGAAAATTCTTCAAAAATTCGTCCAAAATCTTGATGTCTCCAATCTCTTGTTTTGTACGTTTTTTCCACGTGTCTTGACATCCAATGTATCCCTGCAATGTTTGGTGAAGATCTGAGTATGTAGTTTTTGACCTTATATGGAACCTCCTATCTGAAAATTTGAAAATTCTTAAAAAATTTGACCAAAATCTTGATGTCCCCAATACTATGTTTTGTATGTTTTTTCCACGTGTCTTGACATCCAATGTATCCCTGCAAAGTTCGGTGAAGATCTGAGTATGTAGTTTTTTACCTTATATGGAACCTCCTATCTGAAAATTTGAAAATTCTTAAAAAATTCGACCAAAATCTTGATGTACCCAATCTTATGTTTTGTATGTTTTTTCCACGTGTCTTGACATCCAATGTATTCCTGCAAAGTTTGGTGAAGATCTCAGTATGTCGTTTTTGACCTTATCTGGAACCTCCCATCTGAAAATTTGAAAATTCTTAAAAAATCCGTCCAAAATCTTGATCACCCCAATCTCTTGTTTTGTACGTTTTTTCCACGTGTCTTGACATCCAATGTATCCCTGCAAAGTTTGGTGAAGATCTGAGTATGTAGTTTTTGACCTTATCTGGAACCTCCCATCTGAAAATTTGAAAATTCCTAAAAAATCCGTCAAAATCTTGATGACCCCAATCCCTTGTTTTGTACGTTTTTTCCACGTGTCTTGACATCCAATGTATCCCTGCAAAGTTTGGTGAAGATCTGAGTATGTAGTTTTTGACCTTATCTGGAACCGCATTTCTGAAAATTTGAAAATTCTTAAAAAATTCGTCCAAAATCTTGATGTCTCCAATCTCTTGTTTTGTACGTTTTTTCCACGTGTCTTAACATCCAATGTATTCCTGCAAAGTTTGGTGAAGATCTGAGTATGTAGTTTTTGACCTTATATGGAACCTGAAAATTTGAAAATTCTTAAAAAATTTGACCAAAATCTTGATGTCCCCAATCCTAGGTCTTGTATGTTTTTTCCACGTGTCTTGACATCCAATGTATCCCTGCAAAGTTTGGTGAAGATCTGAGTATGTAGTTTTTGACCTTATATGGAACCTCCTATCTGAAAATTTGAAAATTCTTAAAAAATTCGACCAAAATCTTGATGTCCCCAATCCTATGTTTTGTATGTTTTTTCCACGTGTCTTGACATCCAATGTATCCATGCAAAGTTTGGTGAAGATCTGAGTATGTAGTTTTTGACCTTAATGGAACCTCCTATCTGAAAATTTGAAAATTCTTAAAAAATTCGTTCAAAATCTTGATGTCTCCAATCTTCTGTTTTGTACGTTTTTTCCACGTGTCTTGACATCCAATGTATCCCTGCAAAGTTTGGTGAAGATCTGAGTATGTAGTTTTTGACCTTATCTGGAACCTCCCATCTGAAAATTTGAAAATTCCTACAAAATCCGTCCAAAATATTGATGACCCCAATCTCTTGTTTTGTACGTTTTTTCCACGTGTCTTGACATCCAATTATCCCTGCAAAGTTTGGTGAAGATCTGAGTATGTCGTTTTTGACCTTATCTGGAACCTCCCATCTGAAAATTTGAAAATTCTTCAAAAATTCGTCGAAAATCTTGATGTCTCCAATCTCTTGTTTTGTTCGTTTTTTCCACGTGTCTTGACATCCAATGTATCCCTGCAATGCTTGGTGAAGATCTGAGTATGTAGTTTTTGACCTTATATGGAACCTCCTATCTGAAAATTGGAAAATTCTTAAAAAATTCGACCAAAATCTTGATATCCCCAATCCTATGTTTTGTATGTTTTTTCCACGTGTCTTGACATCCAATGTATCCCTGCAAAGTTTGGTGAAGATCTGAGTATGTCGTTTTTGACCTTATCTGGAACCTCCCATCTGAAAATTTGAAAATTCTTCAAAAATTCCTCGAAAATCTTGATGTCTCCAATCTCTTGTTTTGTTCGTTTTTTCCACGTGTCTTGACATCCAATGTATCCCTGCAATGTTTGGTGAAGATCTGAGTATGTAGTTTTTGACCTTATATGGAACCTCCTATCTGAAAATTGGAAAATTCTTAAAAAATTCGTCCAAAATCTTGATGTCTCCAATCTCTTGTTTTGTACGTTTTTTCCACGTGTCTTGACATCCAATGTATCCCTGCAAAGTTTGGTGAAGATCTGAGTATGTAGTTTTTGACCTTATCTGGAACCTCCTATCTGAAAATTTGAAAATTCTTAAAAAATTCGTCCAAAATCTTGATGTCTCCAATCTCTTGCTTTGTACGTTTTTTCCACGTGTCTTGACATCCAATGTATCCATGCAAAGTTTGGTGAAGATCTGAGTATGTAGTTTTTGACCTCATCTGGAACCTCCTATCTGAAAATTTGAAAATTCTTAAAAAATTCGTCCAAAATCTTGATGTCTCCAATCTCTTGTTTTGTACGTTTTTTCCACGTGTCTTGACATCCAATGTATCCCTGCAAAGTTTGGTGAAGATCTGAGTATGTAGTTTTTGACCTTATCTGGCACCTCATTTCTGAAAATTTGAAAATTCCTAAAAAATTCGTCCAAAATCTTGATGTCTCCAATCTCTTGTTTTGTACGTTTTTCCCACGTGTCTTGACATCCAATGTATCCCTGCAAAGTTTGGTGAAGATCTGAGTATGTAGTTTTTGACCTTATCTGGCACCTCATTTCTGAAAATTTGAAAATTCCTCAAAAATTCGTCCAAAATCTTGATGTCTCCAATCTCTTGTTTTGTACGTTTTTTCCACGTGTCTTGACATCCAATGTATCCCTGCAAAGTTTGGTGAAGATCTGAGTATGTCGTTTTTGACCTTATCTGGAACCTCCTATCTGAAAATTTGAAAATTCTTAAAAAAATTCGTCCAAAATCTTGATGTCTCCAATCTCTTGTTTTGTACGTTTTTTCCACGTGTCTTGACATCCAATGTATCCCTGCAAAGTTTGGTGAAGATCTGAGTATGTAGTTTTTGACCTTATATGGAACCTCCTATCTGAAAATTTGAAAATTCTTAAAAAATTCGACCAAAATTTTGATGTCCCCAATCCTATGTCTTGTATGTTTTTTCCACGTGTCTTGACATCCAATGTATCCCTGCAAAGTTTGGTGAAGATCTGAGTATGTCGTTTTTGACTTTATCTGGAACATCCTTTCTGAAAATTTGAAAATTCTTAAAAAATTCGTCCAAAATCTTGATGTATCCAATCTCTTGGTTTGTATGTTTTCCCCACGTGTCTTGACATCCAATGTATCCCTGCAAAGTTTGGTGAAGATCTGAGTATGTAGTTTTTGACCTTATCTGGAACCTCATTTCTGAAAATTTGAAAATTCCTCAAAAATTCGTCCAAAATCTTGATGTCTCCAATCTCTTGTTTTGTACGTTTATTCCACGTGTCTTGACATCCAATGTATCCCTGCATAGTTTGGTGAAGATCTGAGTATGTAGTTTTTGACCTTATATGGAACCTCCTTTCTGAAAATTTGAAAATTCTTAAAAAATTCGTCCAAAATCTTGATGTCTCCAATCTCTTGGTTTGTACGTTTTTTTCACGTGTCTTGACATCCAATGTATCCCTGCAAAGTTTGGTGAAGATCTGAGTATGTAGTTTTTGACCTTATCTGGAACCTCCTATCTGAAAATTTGAAAATTCTAAAAAAATTCGACCAAAATCTTGATGTCCCCAATCCTATGTTTTGTATGTTTTTTCCACGTGTCTTGACATCCAATGTATCCATGCAAAGTTTGGTGAAGATCTGAGTATGTAGTTTTTGACCTTATATGGAACCTCCTATCTGAAAATTTGAAAATTCTTAAAAAATTCGTTCAAAATCTTGATGTCTCCAATCTCTTGTTTTGTACGTTTTTTCCACGTGTCTTGACATCCAATGTATCACTGCAAAGTTTGGTGAAGATCTGAGTATGTAGTTTTTGACCTTATCTGGAACCTCCCATCTGAAAATTTGAAAATTCCTAAAAAATCCGTCCAAAATCTTGATGACCTTAATCTCTTGTTTTGTACGTTTTTTCCACGTGTCTTGACATCCAATGTATCCCTGCAAAGTTTGGTGAAGATCTGAGTATGTAGTTTTTGACCTTATACGGAACCTCCTTTCTGAAAATTTGAAAATTCTTAAAAAATTTGTCCAAAATCTTGATGTCTCCAATTTCTTGTTTTGTACGTTTTTTCCACGTGTCTTGACATCCAATGTATCCATGCAAAGTTTGGTGAAGATCTGAGTATGTCGTTTTTGACCTTATCTGGAACTTCCCATCTGAAAATTTGAAAATTCTTAAAAAATTCGTCGAAAATCTTGATGTCTCCAATCTCTTGTTTTGTACGTTTTTTCCACGTGTCTTGACATGCAAAGTATCCCTGCAACGTTTGGTGAAGATCTAAGTATGTAGTTTTTGACCTTATTTGGAACCTCCTATCTGAAAATTTGAAAATTCTTCAAAAATTCGTCCAAAATCTTGATGTCTCCAATCTCTTGTTTGTACGTTTTTTCCACGTGTCTTGACATCCAATGTATCCCTGCAATGTTTGGTGAAGATCTGAGTATGTAGTTTTTGACCTTATATGGAACCTCCTATCTGAAAATTTGAAAATTCTTAAAAAATTTGACCAAAATCTTGATGTCCCCAATACTATGTTTTGTATGTTTTTTCCACGTGTCTTGACATCCAATGTATTCCTGCAAAGTTTGGTGAAGATCTCAGTATGTCGTTTTTGACCTTATCTGGAACCTCCCATCTGAAAATTTGAAAATTCTTAAAAAATCCGTCCAAAATCTTGATCACCCCAATCTCTTGTTTTGTACGTTTTTTCCACGTGTCTTGACATCCAATGTATCCCTGCAAAGTTAGGTGAAGATCTGAGTATGTAGTTTTTGACCTTATCTGGAACCTCCCATCTGAAAATTTGAAAATTCCTAAAAAATCCGTCAAAATCTTGATGACCCCAATCCCTTGTTTTGTACGTTTTTTCCACGTGTCTTGACATCCAATGTATCCCTGCAAAGTTTGGTGAAGATCTGAGTATGTAGTTTTTGACCTTATATGGAACCTCCTATCTGAAAATTTGAAAATTCTTAAAAAATTCGACCAAAATTTTGATGTCCCCAATCCTATGTCTTGTATGTTTTTTCCACGTGTCTTGACATCCAATGTATCCCTGCAAAGTTTGGTGAAGATCTGAGTATGTCGTTTTTGACTTTATCTGGAACATCCTTTCTGAAAATTTGAAAATTCTTAAAAAATTCGTCCAAAATCTTGATGTATCCAATCTCTTGGTTTGTATGTTTTCCCCACGTGTCTTGACATCCAATGTATCCCTGCAAAGTTTGGTGAAGATCTGAGTATGTAGTTTTTGACCTTATCTGGAACCTCATTTCTGAAAATTTGAAAATTCCTCAAAAATTCGTCCAAAATCTTGATGTCTCCAATCTCTTGTTTTGTACGTTTATTCCACGTGTCTTGACATCCAATGTATCCCTGCATAGTTTGGTGAAGATCTGAGTATGTAGTTTTTGACCTTATATGGAACCTCCTTTCTGAAAATTTGAAAATTCTTAAAAAATTCGTCCAAAATCTTGATGTCTCCAATCTCTTGGTTTGTACGTTTTTTTCACGTGTCTTGACATCCAATGTATCCCTGCAAAGTTTGGTGAAGATCTGAGTATGTAGTTTTTGACCTTATCTGGAACCTCCTATCTGAAAATTTGAAAATTCTAAAAAAATTCGACCAAAATCTTGATGTCCCCAATCCTATGTTTTGTATGTTTTTTCCACGTGTCTTGACATCCAATGTATCCATGCAAAGTTTGGTGAAGATCTGAGTATGTAGTTTTTGACCTTATATGGAACCTCCTATCTGAAAATTTGAAAATTCTTAAAAAATTCGTTCAAAATCTTGATGTCTCCAATCTCTTGTTTTGTACGTTTTTTCCACGTGTCTTGACATCCAATGTATCACTGCAAAGTTTGGTGAAGATCTGAGTATGTAGTTTTTGACCTTATCTGGAACCTCCCATCTGAAAATTTGAAAATTCCTAAAAAATCCGTCCAAAATCTTGATGACCTTAATCTCTTGTTTTGTACGTTTTTTCCACGTGTCTTGACATCCAATGTATCCCTGCAAAGTTTGGTGAAGATCTGAGTATGTAGTTTTTGACCTTATACGGAACCTCCTTTCTGAAAATTTGAAAATTCTTAAAAAATTTGTCCAAAATCTTGATGTCTCCAATTTCTTGTTTTGTACGTTTTTTCCACGTGTCTTGACATCCAATGTATCCATGCAAAGTTTGGTGAAGATCTGAGTATGTCGTTTTTGACCTTATCTGGAACTTCCCATCTGAAAATTTGAAAATTCTTAAAAAATTCGTCGAAAATCTTGATGTCTCCAATCTCTTGTTTTGTACGTTTTTTCCACGTGTCTTGACATGCAAAGTATCCCTGCAACGTTTGGTGAAGATCTAAGTATGTAGTTTTTGACCTTATTTGGAACCTCCTATCTGAAAATTTGAAAATTCTTCAAAAATTCGTCCAAAATCTTGATGTCTCCAATCTCTTGTTTGTACGTTTTTTCCACGTGTCTTGACATCCAATGTATCCCTGCAATGTTTGGTGAAGATCTGAGTATGTAGTTTTTGACCTTATATGGAACCTCCTATCTGAAAATTTGAAAATTCTTAAAAAATTTGACCAAAATCTTGATGTCCCCAATACTATGTTTTGTATGTTTTTTCCACGTGTCTTGACATCCAATGTATTCCTGCAAAGTTTGGTGAAGATCTCAGTATGTCGTTTTTGACCTTATCTGGAACCTCCCATCTGAAAATTTGAAAATTCTTAAAAAATCCGTCCAAAATCTTGATCACCCCAATCTCTTGTTTTGTACGTTTTTTCCACGTGTCTTGACATCCAATGTATCCCTGCAAAGTTAGGTGAAGATCTGAGTATGTAGTTTTTGACCTTATCTGGAACCTCCCATCTGAAAATTTGAAAATTCCTAAAAAATCCGTCAAAATCTTGATGACCCCAATCCCTTGTTTTGTACGTTTTTTCCACGTGTCTTGACATCCAATGTATCCCTGCAAAGTTTGGTGAAGATCTGAGTATGTAGTTTTTGACCTTATCTGGAACCGCATTTCTGAAAATTTGAAAATTCTTAAAAAATTCGTCCAAAATCTTGATGTCTCCAATCTCTTGTTTTGTACGTTTTTTCCACGTGTCTTAACATCCAATGTATTCCTGCAAAGTTTGGTGAAGATCTGAGTATGTAGTTTTTGACCTTATATGGAACCTGAAAATTTGAAAATTCTTAAAAAATTTGACCAAAATCTTGATGTCCCCAATCCTAGGTCTTGTATGTTTTTTCCACGTGTCTTGACATCCAATGTATCCCTGCAAAGTTTGGTGAAGATCTGAGTATGTAGTTTTTGACCTTATATGGAACCTCCTATCTGAAAATTTGAAAATTCTTAAAAAATTCGACCAAAATCTTGATGTCCCCAATCCTATGTTTTGTATGTTTTTTCCACGTGTCTTGACATCCAATGTATCCATGCAAAGTTTGGTGAAGATCTGAGTATGTAGTTTTAGACCTTAATGGAACCTCCTATCTGAAAATTTGAAAATTCTTAAAAAATTCGTTCAAAATCTTGATGTCTCCAATCTTCTGTTTTGTACGTTTTTTCCACGTGTCTTGACATCCAATGTATCCCTGCAAAGTTTGGTGAAGATCTGAGTATGTAGTTTTTGACCTTATCTGGAACCTCCCATCTGAAAATTTGAAAATTCCTAAAAAATCCGTCCAAAATATTGATGACCCCAATCTCTTGTTTTGTACGTTTTTTCCACGTGTCTTGACATCCAATGTATCCCTGCAAAGTTTGGTGAAGATCTGAGTATGTCGTTTTTGACCTTATCTGGAACCTCCCATCTGAAAATTTGAAAATTCCTCAAAAATTCGTCGAAAATCTTGATGTCTCCAATCTCTTGTTTTGTTCGTTTTTTCCACGTGTCTTGACATCCAATGTATCCCTGCAATGTTTGGTGAAGATCTGAGTATGTAGTTTTTGACCTTATATGGAACCTCCTATCTGAAAATTGGAAAATTCTTAAAAAATTTGACCAAAATCTTGATATCCCCAATCCTATGTTTTGTATGTTTTTTCCACGTGTCTTGACATCCAATGTATCCCTGCAAAGTTTGGTGAAGATCTGAGTATGTAGTTTTTGACCTTATCTGGAACCTCCTATCTGAAAAATTGAAAATTTTTAAATAATTCGTCCAAAATCTTGTTGTCTCCAATCTCTTGTTTTGTACGTTTTTTCCACGTGTCTCGACCTCCAATGTATCCCTGCAAAGTTTGGTGAAGATCTGTGTATGTCGTTTTTGACCTTATCTGGAACATCCTTTCTGAAAATTTGAAAATTCTTAAAAAATTCGTCCAAAATCTTGATGTCTCCAATCTCTTGTTTTGTACGTTTTTTCCACGTGTCTTGACATCCAATGTATCCCTGCAAAGTTTGGTGAAGATCTGAGTATGTCGTTTTTGACCTTATCTGGAACCTCCTATCTGAAAATTTGAAAATTCTTAAAAAATTCGTCAAAATCTTGATGTCTCCGATCTCTTGTTTTGTACGTTTTTTCCACGTGTCTTGACATGCAAAGTGTTCCTGCAAAGTTTGGTGAAGATCTGAGTATGTAGTTTTTGACCTCATCTGGAACCTCCTATCTGAAAATTTGAAAATTCTTAAAAAATTCGTCCAAAATCTTGATGTCTCCAATCTCTTGTTTTGTACGTTTTTTCCACGTGTCTTGACATCCAATGTATCCCTGCAAAGTTTGGTGAAGATCTGAGTATGTACTTTTTGACCTTATCTGGCACCTCATTTCTGAAAATTTGAAAATTCCTCAAAAATTCGTCCAAAATCTTGATGTCTCCAATCTCTTGTTTTGTACGTTTTTCCCACGTGTCTTGACATCCAATGTATCCCTGCAAAGTTTGGTGAAGATCTGAGTATGTAGTTTTTGACCTTATCTGGCACCTCATTTCTGAAAATTTGAAAATTCCTCAAAAATTCGTCCAAAATCTTGATGTCTCCAATCTCTGGTTTTGTACGTTTCTTCCACGTGTCTTGACATCCAATGTATCCCTGCAAAGTTTGGTGAAGATCTGAGTATGTCGTTTTTGACCTTATCTGGAACCTCCTATCTGAAAATTTGAAAATTCTTAAAAAAATCGTCCAAAATCTTGATGTCTCCAATCTCTTGTTTTGTACGTTTTTTCCAGGTGTCTTGACATCCAATGTATCCCTGCAAAGTTTGGTGAAGATCTGAGTATGTAGTTTTTGACCTTATATGTAACCTCCTATCTGAAAATTTGAAAATTCTTAAAAAATTCGACCAAAATCTTGATGTCCCCAATCCAATGTTTTGTATGTTTTTTCCACGTGTCTTGACATCCAAGGTATCCCTGCAAAGTTTGGTGAAGATCTGAGTATGTCGTTTTTGACCTTATCTGGAACCTCCCATCTGAAAATTTAAAAATTCTTAAATAATCCGTCGAAAATCTTGATGTCTCCAATCTCTTGTTTTGTACATTTTTTCCACGTGTCTTGACATACAATGTATCCCTGCAATGTTTGGTGAAGATCTGAGGATGTAGTTTTTGACCTTATATGGAACCTCCTATCTGAAAATTTGAAAATTCTTAAAAAATTTGACCAAATCTTGATGTCCCCAATCCTATGTCTTGTATGTTTTTTCACGTGTCTTGACATCCAATGTATCCCTGCTAAGTTTGGTGAAGATCTGAGTATGTAGTTTTTGACCTTATATGGAACCTCCTATCTGAAAATTTGAAAATTCTTAAAAAATCCGTCGAAAATCTTGATGTCTCCAATCTCTTGTTTTGTACATTTTTTCCACGTGTCTTGACATCCAATGTATCCTTGCAATGTTTGGTGAAGATCTGAGTATGTAGTTTTTGACCTTATATGGAACCTCCTATCTGAAAATTTGAAAATTCTTAAAAAATTCGTTCAAAATCTTGATGTCTCCAATCTCTTGTTTTGTACGTTTTTTCCACGTGTCTTGACATCCAATGTATCCCTGCAAAGTTTGGTGAAGATCTGAGTATGTAGTTTTTGACCTTATACGGAACCTCCTTTCTGAAAATTTGAAAATTCTTAAAAAATTCGTCCAAAATCTTGATGTCTCCAATTTCTTGTTTTGTACGTTTTTCCCACGTGTCTTGACATCCAATGTATCCATGCAAAGTTTGGTGAAGATCTGAGTATGTCGTTTTTGACCTTATCTGGAACCTCCCATCTGAAAATTTGAAAATTCTTAAAAAATTCGTCGAAAATCTTGATGTCTCCAATGTCTTGTTTTGTACGTTTTTTCCACGTGTCTTGACATGCAAAGTATCCCTGCAACGTTTGGTGAAGATCTGAGTATGTAGTTTTTGACCTTATCTGGAACCTCCTATCTGAAAATTTGAAAATTCTTCAAAAATTCGTCCAAAATCTTGATGTCTCCAATCTCTTGTTTTGTTCGTTTTTTCCACGTGTCTTGACATCCAATGTATCCCTGCAAAGTTTGGTGAAGATCTGAGTATGTAGTTTTTGACCTTATCTGGAACCTCCCATCTGAAAATTCGAAAATTCCTAAAAAATCCGTCCAAAATCTTGATGACCCCAATCTCTTGTTTTATACGTTTTTTCCACGTGTCTTGACATCCAATGTATCCCTGCAAAGTTTGGTGAAGATCTGAGTATGTAGTTTTTGACCTTATACGGAACCTCCTTTCTGAAAATTTGAAAATTCTTAAAAAATTCGTCCAAAATCTTGATGTCTCTAATTTCTTGTTTTGTACGTTTTTTCCACGTGTCTTGACATCCAATGTATCCATGCAAAGTTTGGTGAAGATCTGAGTATGTCGTTTTTGACCTTATCTGGAACCTCCCATCTGAAAATTTGAAAATTCTTAAAAAATTTGTCGAAAATCTTGATGTCTCCAATCTCTTGTTTTGTACGTTTTTTCCACGTGTCTCGACATGCAAAGTATCCCTGCAACGTTTGGTGAAGATCTGAGTATGTAGTTTTTGACCTTATATGGAACCTCCTATCTGAAAATTTGAAAATTCTTAAAAAATTTGACCAAAATCTTGATATCCCCAATCCTATGTTTTGTATGTTTTTTCCACGTGTCTTGACATCCAATGTATCCCTGCAAAGTTTGGTGAAGATCTGAGTATGTAGTTTTAGACCTTATCTGGAACCTCCTATCTGAAAATTTGAAAATTTTTAAAAAATTCGTCCAAAATCTTGATGTCTCCAATCTCTTGTTTTGTACGTTTTTTCCACGTGTCTCGACCTCCAATGTATCCCTGCAATGTTTGGTGTAGATCTGAGTATGTAGTTTTTGACCTTATATGGAACCTCCTATCTGAAAATTTGAAAATTCTTAAAAAATTCGTCCAAAATCTTGATGTCTCCAATCTTTTGTTTTGTACGTTTTTTCCACGTGTCTTGACATCCAATGTATCCCTGCAAAGTTTGGTGAAGATCTGAGTATGTAGTTTTTGACCTTAAATGGAACCTCCTATCTGAAAATTTGAAAATTCTTAAAAAATTCGTCCAAAATCTTGATGTCTCCAATCTCTTGGTTTGTATGTTTTCCCCACGTGTCTTGACATCCAATGTATCCCTGCAAAGTTTGGTGAAAATCTGAGTATGTAGTTTTTGACCTTATCTGGAACCTCATTTCTGAAAATTTGAAAATTCCTCAAAAATTCGTCCAAAATCTTGATGTCTCCAATCTCTTGTTTTGTACGTTTTTTTCCACGTGTCTTGACATCCAATGTGTCCCTGCAAAGTTTGGTGAAGATCTGAGTATGTAGTTTTTGACCTTATCTGGAACCTCCTATCTGAAAATTTGAAAATTCTTCAAAAATTCGTCCAAAATCTTGATGTCTCCAATCTCTTGTTTTGTACGTTTTTTCCACGTGTCTTGACATCCAATTTATCCCTGCATAGTTTGGTGAAGATCTGAGTATGTAGTTTTTGACCTTATATGGAACCTCCTATCTGAAAATTTGAAAATTCTTAAAAAATTCGACCAAAATCTTGATGTCCCCATACTCAGATCTTCACCAAACTTTGCAGGGATACATTGGATGTCAAGACACGTGGAAAAAACGTACAAAAAAGAGATTGGAGACATCAAGATTTTGGACGAATTTTTTAACAATTTTCAAATTTTCAGAAAGGATGTTCCAGATAAGGTCAAAAACTACATACTCAGATCTTCACCAAACTTTGCATGGATACATTATGTGTCAAGACACGTGGAAAAAACGTACAAAACAAGAGATTGGAGACATCAAGATTTTGGACGAATTTTTTAAGAATTTTCAAATTTTCAGATAGGAGGTTCCATATAAGGTTAAAAACTACATACTCAGATCTTCACCAAACTTTGCAGGGATACATTGGATGTCAAGACACGTGGAAAAAACGTACAAAACAAGAGATTGGAGACATCAAGATTTTCGACGAATTTTTTAAGAATTTTCAAATTTTCAGAAAGGATGTTCCAGATAAGGTCAAAAACGACATACTCAGATCTTCACCAAACTTTGCAGGGATCCATTGGAGGTCGAGACACGTGGAAAAAACGTACAAAACAAGAGATTGGAGACATCAAGATTTTGGATGAATTTTTGAAGAATTTTCAAATTTTCAGATAGGAGGTTCCAGATAAGGTCTAAAACTACATACTCAGATCTCCACCAAACATTGCAGGAATACATTGGATGTCAAGACACGTGGAAAAAACGTACAAAACAAGAGATTGGAGACATCAAGATTTTCGACGAATTTTTGAAGAATTTTCAAATTTTCAGATAGGAGGTTCCAGATAAGGTGAAAAACTACATACTCAGATCTTCACCAAACGTTGCAGGGATACTTTGCATGTCAAGACACGTGGAAAAAACGTACAAAACAAAAGATTGGAGACATCAAGATTTTCGACGAATTTTTTAAGAATTTTCAAATTTTCAGATGGGAGGTTCCAGATAAGGTCAAAAACGACATACTCAGATCTTCACCAAACTTTGCATGGATACATTGGATGTCAAGACACGTGGAAAAAACGTACAAAACAAGAGATTGGAGACATCAAGATTTTGGACGAATTTTTTAAGAATTCTCAAATTTTCAGAAAGGAGGTTCCATATAAGGTCAAAAACTACATACTCAGATCTTCACCAAACTTTGCAGGGATACTTTGGATGTCAAGACACGTGGAAAAAACGTACAAAACAAGAGATTGGGGTCATCAAGATTTTGGACGAATTTTTTAAGAATTTTCAAATTTTCAGATGGGAGGTTCAATATAAGGTCAAAAACTACATACTCAGATCTTCACCAAACTTTGCATGGATACATTGGATGTCAAGACACGTGGAAAAAACATACAAAACATAGGATTCGGAACATCAAGATTTTGGTCGAATTTTTTAAGAATTTTCAAATTTTCAGATAGGAGGTTCCATATAAGGTCAAAAACTACATACTCAGATCTTCACCAAACATTGCAGGAATACATTGGATGTCAAGACACGTGGAAAAAACGTACAAAACAAGAGATTGGAGACATCAAGATTTTCGACGAATTTTTGAAGAATTTTCAAATTTTCAGATAGGAGGTTCCAGATAAGGTCAAAAACTACATACTCAGATCTTCACCAAACGTTGCAGGGATACTTTGCATGTCAAGACACGTGGAAAAAACGTACAAAACCAGAGATTGGAGACATCAAGATTTTCGACGAATTTTTTAAGAATTTTCAAATTTTCAGATGGGAGGTTCCAGATAAGGTCAAAAACGACATACTCAGATCTTCACCAAACTTTGCATGGATACATTGGATGTCAAGACACGTGGAAAAAACGTACAAAACAAGAGATTGGGGTCATCAAGATTTTGCACGGATTTTTTAGGAATTTTCAAATTTTCAGATGGGAGGTTCCAGATAAGGTCAAAAACTACATACTCAGATCTTCACCAAACTTTGCAGGGATACATTGGATGTCAAGACACGTGGAAAAAACGTACAAAACAAGAGATTGGAGACATCAAGATTTTGGACGAATTTTTTAAGAATTTTCAAATTTTCAGATAGGAGGTTCCATATAAGGTCAAAAACTACATACTCAGATCTTCACCAAACTTTGCATGGATACATTATGTGTCAAGACACGTGGAAAAAACGTACAAAACAAAAGATTGGAGACATCAAGATTTTGGTCGAATTTTTTAAGAATTTTCAAATTTTCAGATGGGAGGTTCCAGATAAGGTCAAAAACTACATACTCAGATCTTCACCAAACTTTGCAGGGATACATTGGATGTCAAGACCACGTGGAAAAAACGTACAAAACAAGAGATTGGAGACATCAAGATTTTGACGAATTTTTGAAGAATTTTCAAATTTTCTGATAGGAGGTCCCAGATAAGGTCAAAAACTACATACTCAGATCTCCACCAAACATTGCAGGGATACATTGGATGTCAAGACACGTGGAAAAAACGTACAAAACAAGAGATTGGAGACATCAAGATTTTCGACGAATTTTTGAAGAATTTTCAAATTTTCAGATAGGAGGTTCCAGATAAGGTCAAAAACTACATACTCAGATCTTCACCAAACGTTGCAGGGATACTTTGCATGTCAAGACACGTGGAAAAAACGTACAAAACAAGATATTGAAGACATCAAGATTTTCGACGAATTTTTTAAGAATTTTCAAATTTTCAGATGGGAGGTTCCAGATAAGGTCAAAAACGACATACTCAGATCTTCACCAAACTTTGCATGGATACATTGGATGTCAAGACACGTGGAAAAAACGTACAAAACAAGAGATTGGGGTCATCAAGATTTTGCACGGATTTTTTAAGAATTTTCAAATTTTCAGATGGGAGGTTCCAGATAAGGTCAAAAACGACATACTCAGATCTTCACCAAACTTTGCATGGATACATTGGATGTCAAGACACGTGGAAAAAACGTACAAAACAAGAGATTGGAGACATCAAGATTTTGGACGAATTTTTTAAGAATTCTCAAATTTTCAGAAAGGAGGTTCCATATAAGGTCAAAAACTACATACTCAGATCTTCACCAAACTTTGCAGGGATACTTTGGATGTCAAGACACGTGGAAAAAACGTACAAAACAAGAGATTGGGGTCATCAAGATTTTGGACGAATTTTTTAAGAATTTTCAAATTTTCAGATGGGAGGTTCAATATAAGGTCAAAAACTACATACTCAGATCTTCACCAAACTTTGCATGGATACATTGGATGTCAAGACACGTGGAAAAAACATACAAAACATAGGATTCGGAACATCAAGATTTTGGTCGAATTTTTTAAGAATTTTCAAATTTTCAGATAGGAGGTTCCATATAAGGTCAAAAACTACATACTCAGATCTTCACCAAACATTGCAGGAATACATTGGATGTCAAGACACGTGGAAAAAACGTACAAAACAAGAGATTGGGGTCATCAAGATTTTGCACGGATTTTTTAGGAATTTTCAAATTTTCAGATGGGAGGTTCCAGATAAGGTCAAAAACTACATACTCAGATCTTCACCAAACTTTGCAGGGATACATTGGATGTCAAGACACGTGGAAAAAACGTACAAAACAAGAGATTGGAGACATCAAGATTTTGGACGAATTTTTTAAGAATTTTCAAATTTTCAGATAGGAGGTTCCATATAAGGTCAAAAACTACATACTCAGATCTTCACCAAACTTTGCATGGATACATTATGTGTCAAGACACGTGGAAAAAACGTACAAAACAAAAGATTGGAGACATCAAGATTTTGGTCGAATTTTTTAAGAATTTTCAAATTTTCAGATATGAGGTTCCAGATAAGGTCAAAAACTACATACTCAGATCTTCACCAAACGTTGCAGGGATACTTTGCATGTCAAGACACGTGGAAAAAACGTATAAAACAAGAGATTGGAGACATCAAGATTTTCGACGAATTTTTTAAGAATTTTCAAATTTTCAGATGGGAGGTTCTAGATAAGGTCAAAAACGACATACTCAGATCTTCACCAAACTTTGCATGGATACATTGGATGTCAAGACACGTGGAAAAAACGTACAAAACAAGAGATTGGGGTCATCAAGATTTTGCACGGATTTTTTAAGAATTTTCAAATTTTCAGATGGGAGGTTCCAGATAAGGTCAAAAACGACATACTCAGATCTTCACCAAACTTTGCATGGATACATTGGATGTCAAGACACGTGGAAAAACGTACAAAACAAGAGATTGGGGTCATCAAGATTTTGCACGGATTTTTTAAGAATTTTCAAATTTTCAGATGGGAGGTTCCAGATAAGGTCAAAAACGACATACTCAGATCTTCACCAAACTTTGCATGGATACATTGGATGTCAAGACACGTGGAAAAAACGTACAAAACAAGAGATTGGAGACATCAAGATTTTGGACGAATTTTTTAAGAATTCTCAAATTTTCAGAAAGGAGGTTCCATATAAGGTCAAAAACTACATACTCAGATCTTCACCAAACTTTGCAGGGATACTTTGGATGTCAAGACACGTGGAAAAAACATACAAAACATAGGATTCGGAACATCAAGATTTTGGTCGAATTTTTTAAGAATTTTCAAATTTTCAGATAGGAGGTTCCATATAAGGTCAAAAACTACATACTCAGATCTTCACCAAACTTTGCAGGGATACATTGGATGTCAAGACACGTGGAAAAAACGTACAAAACAAGAGATTGGAGACATCAAGATTTTCGACGAATTTTTTAAGAATTTTCAAATTTTCAGAAAGGATGTTCCAGATAAGGTCAAAAACGACATACTCAGATCTTCACCAAACTTTGCAGGGATACATTGGAGGTCGAGACACGTGGAAAAAACGTACAAAACAAGAGATTGGAGACATCAAGATTTTGACGAATTTTTGAAGAATTTTCAAATTTTCTGATAGGAGGTCCCAGATAAGGTCAAAAACTACATACTCAGATCTCCACCAAACATTGCAGGGATACATTGGATGTCAAGACACGTGGAAAAAACGTACAAAACAAGAGATTGGAGACATCAAGATTTTCGACGAATTTTTGAAGAATTTTCAAATTTTCAGATAGGAGGTTCCAGATAAGGTCAAAAACTACATACTCAGATCTTCACCAAACGTTGCAGGGATACTTTGCATGTCAAGACACGTGGAAAAAACGTACAAAACAAGATATTGAAGACATCAAGATTTTCGACGAATTTTTTAAGAATTTTCAAATTTTCAGATGGGAGGTTCCAGATAAGGTCAAAAACGACATACTCAGATCTTCACCAAACTTTGCATGGATACATTGGATGTCAAGACACGTGGAAAAAACGTACAAAACAAGAGATTGGGGTCATCAAGATTTTGCACGGATTTTTTAAGAATTTTCAAATTTTCAGATGGGAGGTTCCAGATAAGGTCAAAAACGACATACTCAGATCTTCACCAAACTTTGCATGGATACATTGGATGTCAAGACACGTGGAAAAAACGTACAAAACAAGAGATTGGAGACATCAAGATTTTGGACGAATTTTTTAAGAATTCTCAAATTTTCAGAAAGGAGGTTCCATATAAGGTCAAAAACTACATACTCAGATCTTCACCAAACTTTGCAGGGATACTTTGGATGTCAAGACACGTGGAAAAAACGTACAAAACAAGAGATTGGGGTCATCAAGATTTTGGACGAATTTTTTAAGAATTTTCAAATTTTCAGATGGGAGGTTCAATATAAGGTCAAAAACTACATACTCAGATCTTCACCAAACTTTGCATGGATACATTGGATGTCAAGACACGTGGAAAAAACATACAAAACATAGGATTCGGAACATCAAGATTTTGGTCGAATTTTTTAAGAATTTTCAAATTTTCAGATAGGAGGTTCCATATAAGGTCAAAAACTACATACTCAGATCTTCACCAAACATTGCAGGAATACATTGGATGTCAAGACACGTGGAAAAAACGTACAAAACAAGAGATTGGGGTCATCAAGATTTTGCACGGATTTTTTAGGAATTTTCAAATTTTCAGATGGGAGGTTCCAGATAAGGTCAAAAACTACATACTCAGATCTTCACCAAACTTTGCAGGGATACATTGGATGTCAAGACACGTGGAAAAAACGTACAAAACAAGAGATTGGAGACATCAAGATTTTGGACGAATTTTTTAAGAATTTTCAAATTTTCAGATAGGAGGTTCCATATAAGGTCAAAAACTACATACTCAGATCTTCACCAAACTTTGCATGGATACATTATGTGTCAAGACACGTGGAAAAAACGTACAAAACAAAAGATTGGAGACATCAAGATTTTGGTCGAATTTTTTAAGAATTTTCAAATTTTCAGATGGGAGGTTCCAGATAAGGTCAAAAACTACATACTCAGATCTTCACCAAACTTTGCAGGGATACATTGGATGTCAAGACACGTGGAAAAAACGTACAAAAAAGAGATTGGAGACATCAAGATTTTGGACGAATTTTTTAACAATTTTCAAATTTTCAGAAAGGATGTTCCAGATAAGGTCAAAAACGACATACTCAGATCTTCACCAAACTTTGCAGGGATACATTGGATATCAAGACACGTGGAAAAAACGTACAAAACAAGAGATTGGAGACATCAAGATTTTGGACGAATTTTTTAAGAATTTTCAAATTTTCAGATAGGAGGTTCCAGATAAGGTCAAAAACTACATACTCAGATCTTCACCAAACTTTGCAGGGATACATTGGATGTCAAGACACGTGGAAAAAACGTACAAAACAAGAGATTGGGGTCATCAAGATTTTGGACGGATTTTTTAGGAATTTTCAAATTTTCAGATGGGATGTTCCAGATAAGGTCAAAAACTACATACTCAGATCTTCACCAAACATTGCAGGGATACATTGGATGTCAAGACACGTGGAAAAAACGTACAAAACAAGAGATTGGAGACATCAATATTTTGGACGAATTTTTAAAGAATTTTCAAATTTTCAGATAGGAGGTTCCAGATGAGGTCAAAAACTACATAGTCAGATCTTCACCAAACTTTGCAGGAATACTTTGCATGTCAAGACACGTGGAAAAAACGTACAAAACAAGAGATTGGAGACATCAAGATTTTGGACGAATTTTTGAAGAATTTTCAAATTTTCAGATAGGAGGTTCCAGATAAGGTCAAAAACTACATACTCAGATCTCAACCAAACATTGCAGGGATACATTGGATGTCAAGACACGTGGAAAAAACATACAAAACATAGGATTGGTGACATCAAGATTTTCGACGAATTTTTTAAGAATTTTCAAATTTTCAGATAGGAGGTTCCATATAAGGTCAAAAACTACATGCTCAGATCTTCACCAAACTTTGCAGGGATACATTGGATGTCAAGACACGTGGAAAAAACGTACAAAACAAGAGATTGGAGACATCAAGATTATGGACGAATTTTTTGAGAATTTTCAAATTTTTAGAAAGGAGGTTCCATATAAGGTCAAAAACTACATACTCAGATCTTCACCAAACTTTGCAGGGATACATTGGATGTCAAGAAACGTGGAAAAAACGTACAAAACAAGAGATTGGAGACATCAAGATTTTCGACGAATTTTTTAAGAATTTTCAAATTTTCAGAAAGGATGTTCCAGATAAGGTCAAAAACGACATACTCAGATCTTCACTAACTTTGCAGGGATACATTGGAGGTCGAGACACGTGGAAAAAACGTACAAAACAAGAGATTGGAGACATCAAGATTTTGGACGAATTTTTGAAGAATTTTCAAATTTTCAGATAGGAGGTTCCAGATAAGGTCAAAAACTACATACTCAGATCTCCACCAAACATTGCAGGGATACATTGGATGTCAAGACACGTGGAAAAAACGTACAAAGCAAGAGATTGGAGACATCAAGATTTTGGACGAATTTTTTAAGAATTTTCAAATTTTCAGATAGGAGGTTCCATATAAGGTCAAAAACTACATACTCAGATCTTCACCAAACTTTGCAGGAATACATTGAATGTCAAGACACGTGGAAAAAACGTACAAAACAAGAGATTGTGGTCATCAAGATTTTGGACGGATTTTTTAGGAATTTTCAAATTTTCAGATGGGAGGTTCCAGATAAGGTCAAAAACTACATACTCAGATCTTCACCAAACTTTGCAGGGATACATTGGATGTCAAGACACGTGGAAAAAACGTACAAAACAAGAGATTGGAGACATCAAGATTTTGGACGAATTTTTTAAGAATTTTCAAATTTTCAGATAGGAGGTTCCATATAAGGTCAAAAACTACATACTCAGATCTTCACCAAACTTTGCATGGATACATTATGTGTCAAGACACGTGGAAAAAACGTACAAAACAAGAGATTGGAGACATCAAGATTTTGGTCGAATTTTTTAAGAATTTTCAAATTTTCAGATGGCAGGTTCCAGATAAGGTCAAAAACTACATACTCAGATCTTCACCAAACTTTGCAGGGATACATTGGATGTCAAGACACGTGGAAAAAACGTACAAAACAAGAGATAGGAGACATCAAGATTTTGGACGAATTTTTTAACAATTTTCAAATTTTCAGAAAGGATGTTCCAGATAAGGTCAAAAACGACATACTCAGATCTTCACCAAACTTTGCAGGGATACATTGGATATCAAGACACGTGGAAAAAACGTACAAAACAAGAGATTGGAGACATCAAGATTTTGGACGAATTTTTTAAGAATTTTCAAATTTTCAGATAGGAGGTTCCAGATAAGGTCAAAAACTACATACTCAGATCTTCACCAAACTTTGCAGGGATACATTGGATGTCAAGACACGTGGAAAAAACGTACAAAACAAGAGATAGGAGACATCAAGATTTTGGACGAATTTTTTAACAATTTTCAAATTTTCAGAAAGGATGTTCCAGATAAGGTCAAAAACGACATACTCAGATCTTCACCAAACTTTGCAGGGATACATTGGATATCAAGACACGTGGAAAAAACGTACAAAACAAGAGATTGGAGACATCAAGATTTTGGACGAATTTTTTAAGAATTTTCAAATTTTCAGATAGGAGGTTCCAGATAAGGTCAAAAACTACATACTCAGATCTTCACCAAACTTTGCATGGATACATTGGATGTCAAGACACGTGGAAAAAACATACAAAACATAGGATTCGGAACATCAAGATTTTGGTCGAATTTTTTAAGAATTTTCAAATTTTCAGATAGGAGGTTCCATATAAGGTCAAAAACTACATACTCAGATCTTCACCAAACATTGCAGGAATACATTGGATGTCAAGACACGTGGAAAAAACGTACAAAACAAGAGATTGGGGTCATCAAGATTTTGCACGGATTTTTTAGGAATTTTCAAATTTTCAGATGGGAGGTTCCAGATAAGGTCAAAAACTACATACTCAGATCTTCACCAAACTTTGCAGGGATACATTGGATGTCAAGACACGTGGAAAAAACGTACAAAACAAGAGATTGGAGACATCAAGATTTTGGACGAATTTTTTAAGAATTTTCAAATTTTCAGATAGGAGGTTCCATATAAGGTCAAAAACTACATACTCAGATCTTCACCAAACTTTGCATGGATACATTATGTGTCAAGACACGTGGAAAAAACGTACAAAACAAAAGATTGGAGACATCAAGATTTTGGTCGAATTTTTTAAGAATTTTCAAATTTTCAGATGGGAGGTTCCAGATAAGGTCAAAAACTACATACTCAGATCTTCACCAAACTTTGCATGGATACATTGGATGTCAAGACACGTGGAAAAAACGTACAAAACAAGAGATTGGGGTCATCAAGATTTTGCACGAATTTTTTAAGAATTTTCAAATTTTCAGATGGGAGGTTCCAGATAAGGTAAAAACGACATACTCAGATCTTCACCAAACTTTGCATGGATACATTGGATGTCAAGACACGTGGAAAAAACGTACAAAACAAGAGATTGGAGACATCAAGATTTTGGACGAATTTTTTAAGAATTCTCAAATTTTCAGAAAGGAGGTTCCATATAAGGTCAAAAACTACATACTCAGATCTTCACCAAACTTTGCAGGGATACTTTGGATGTCAAGACACGTGGAAAAAACGTACAAAACAAGAGATTGGGGTCATCAAGATTTTGGACGAATTTTTTAAGAATTTTCAAATTTTCAGATGGGAGGTTCAATATAAGGTCAAAAACTACATACTCAGATCTTCACCAAACTTTGCATGGATACATTGGATGTCAAGACACGTGGAAAAAACATACAAAACATAGGATTCGGAACATCAAGATTTTGGTCGAATTTTTTAAGAATTTTCAAATTTTCAGATAGGAGGTTCCATATAAGGTCAAAAACTACATACTCAGATCTTCACCAAACATTGCAGGAATACATTGGATGTCAAGACACGTGGAAAAAACGTACAAAACAAGAGATTGGGGTCATCAAGATTTTGCACGGATTTTTTAGGAATTTTCAAATTTTCAGATGGGAGGTTCCAGATAAGGTCAAAAACTACATACTCAGATCTTCACCAAACTTTGCAGGGATACATTGGATGTCAAGACACGTGGAAAAAACGTACAAAACAAGAGATTGGAGACATCAAGATTTTGGACGAATTTTTTAAGAATTTTCAAATTTTCAGATAGGAGGTTCCATATAAGGTCAAAAACTACATACTCAGATCTTCACCAAACTTTGCATGGATACATTATGTGTCAAGACACGTGGAAAAAACGTACAAAACAAAAGATTGGAGACATCAAGATTTTGGTCGAATTTTTTAAGAATTTTCAAATTTTCAGATGGGAGGTTCCAGATAAGGTCAAAAACTACATACTCAGATCTTCACCAAACTTTGTAGGGATACATTGGATGTCAAGACACGTGGAAAAAACGTACAAAAAAGAGATTGGAGACATCAAGATTTTGGACGAATTTTTTAACAATTTTCAAATTTTCAGAAAGGATGTTCCAGATAAGGTCAAAAACGACATACTCAGATCTTCACCAAACTTTGCAGGGATACATTGGATATCAAGACACGTGGAAAAAACGTACAAAACAAGAGATTGGAGACATCAAGATTTTGGACGAATTTTTTAAGAATTTTCAAATTTTCAGATAGGAGGTTCCAGATAAGGTCAAAAACTACATACTCAGATCTTCACCAAACTTTGCAGGGATACATTGGATGTCAAGACACGTGGAAAAAACGTACAAAACAAGAGATTGGGGTCATCAAGATTTTGGACGGATTTTTTAGGAATTTTCAAATTTTCAGATGGGAGGTTCCAGATAAGGTCAAAAACTACATACTCAGATCTTCACCAAACATTGCAGGGATACATTGGATGTCAAGACACGTGGAAAAAACGTACAAAACAAGAGATTGGAGACATCAAGATTTTCGACGAATTTTTGAAGAATTTTCAAATTTTCAGATAGGAGGTTCCAGATAAGGTCAAAAACTACATACTCAGATCTTCACCAAACGTTGCAGGGATACTTTGCATGTCAAGACACGTGGAAAAAACGTACAAAACAAGAGATTGGAGACATCAAGATTTTCGACGAATTTTTTAAGAATTTTCAAATTTTCAGATGGGAGGTTCCAGATAAGGTCAAAAACGACATACTCAGATCTTCACCAAACTTTGCATGGATACATTGGATGTCAAGACACGTGGAAAAAACGTACAAAACAAGAGATTGGGGTCATCAAGATTTTGCACGGATTTTTTAAGAATTTTCAAATTTTCAGATGGGAGGTTCCAGATAAGGTCAAAAACGACATACTCAGATCTTCACCAAACTTTGCATGGATACATTGGATGTCAAGACACGTGGAAAAAACGTACAAAACAAGAGATTGGAGACATCAAGATTTTGGACGAATTTTTTAAGAATTCTCAAATTTTCAGAAAGGAGGTTCCATATAAGGTCAAAAACTACATACTCAGATCTTCACCAAACTTTGCAGGGATACTTTGGATGTCAAGACACGTGGAAAAAACGTACAAAACAAGAGATTGGGGTCATCAAGATTTTGGACGAATTTTTTAAGAATTTTCAAATTTTCAGATGGGAGGTTCAATATAAGGTCAAAAACTACATACTCAGATCTTCACCAAACTTTGCATGGATACATTGGATGTCAAGACACGTGGAAAAAACATACAAAACATAGGATTCGGAACATCAAGATTTTGGTCGAATTTTTTAAGAATTTTCTAATTTTCAGATAGGAGGTTCCATATAAGGTCAAAAACTACATACTCAGATCTTCACCAAACATTGCAGGAATACATTGGATGTCAAGACACGTGGAAAAAACGTACAAAACAAGAGATTGGGGTCATCAAGATTTTGCACGGATTTTTTAGGAATTTTCAAATTTTCAGATGGGAGGTTCCAGATAAGGTCAAAAACTACATACTCAGATCTTCACCAAACTTTGCAGGGATACATTGGATGTCAAGACACGTGGAAAAAACGTACAAAACAAGAGATTGGAGACATCAAGATTTTGGACGAATTTTTTAAGAATTTTCAAATTTTCAGATAGGAGGTTCCATATAAGGTCAAAAACTACATACTCAGATCTTCACCAAACTTTGCATGGATACATTATGTGTCAAGACACGTGGAAAAAACGTACAAAACAAAAGATTGGAGACATCAAGATTTTGGTCGAATTTTTTAAGAATTTTCAAATTTTCAGATGGGAGGTTCCAGATAAGGTCAAAAACTACATACTCAGATCTTCACCAAACTTTGCAGGGATACATTGGATGTCAAGACACGTGGAAAAAACGTACAAAAAAGAGATTGGAGACATCAAGATTTTGGACGAATTTTTTAACAATTTTCAAATTTTCAGAAAGGATGTTCCAGATAAGGTCAAAAACGACATACTCAGATCTTCACCAAACTTTGCAGGGATACATTGGATATCAAGACACGTGGAAAAAACGTACAAAACAAGAGATTGGAGACATCAAGATTTTGGACGAATTTTTTAAGAATTTTCAAATTTTCAGATAGGAGGTTCCAGATAAGGTCAAAAACTACATACTCAGATCTTCACCAAACTTTGCAGGGATACATTGGATGTCAAGACACGTGGAAAAAACGTACAAAACAAGAGATTGGGGGCATCAAGATTTTGGACGGATTTTTTAGGAATTTTCAAATTTTCAGATGGGAGGTTCCAGATAAGGTCAAAAACTACATACTCAGATCTTCACCAAACATTGCAGGGATACATTGGATGTCAAGACACGTGGAAAAAACGTACAAAACAAGAGATTGGAGACATCAATATTTTGGACGAATTTTTAAAGAATTTTCAAATTTTAAGATAGGAGGTTCCAGATGAGGTCAAAAACTACATAGTCAGATCTTCACCAAACTTTGCAGGAATACTTTGCATGTCAAGACACGTGGAAAAAACGTACAAAACAAGAGATTGGAGACATCAAGATTTTGGACGAATTTTTGAAGAATTTTCAAATTTTCAGATAGGAGGTTCCAGATAAGGTCAAAAACTACATACTCAGATCTCAACCAAACATTGCAGGGATACATTGGATGTCAAGACACGTGGAAAAAACATAAAAAACATAGGATTGGTGACATCAAGATTTTCGAAGAATTTTTTAAGAATTTTCAAATTTTCAGATAGGAGGTTCCATATAAGGTCAAAAACTACATGCTCAGATCTTCACCAAACTTTGCAGGGATACATTGGATGTCAAGACACGTGGAAAAAACGTACAAAACAAGAGATTGGAGACATCAAGATTATGGACGAATTTTTTGAGAATTTTCAAATTTTCAGAAAGGAGGTTCCATATAAGGTCAAAAACTACATACTCAGATCTTCACCAAACTTTGCAGGGATACATTGGATGTCAAGAAACGTGGAAAAAACGTACAAAACAAGAGATTGGAGACATCAAGATTTTCGACGAATTTTTTAAGAATTTTCAAATTTTCAGAAAGGATGTTCCAGATAAGGTCAAAAACGACATACTCAGATCTTCACTAACTTTGCAGGGATACATTGGAGGTCGAGACACGTGGAAAAAACGTACAAAACAAGAGATTGGAGACATCAAGATTTTGGACGAATTTTTGAAGAATTTTCAAATTTTCAGATAGGAGGTTCCAGATAAGGTCAAAAACTACATACTCAGATCTCCACCAAACATTGCAGGGATACATTGGATGTCAAGACACGTGGAAAAAACGTACAAAGGAAGAGATTGGAGACATCAAGATTTTGGACGAATTTTTTAAGAATTTTCAAATTTTCAGATAGGAGGTTCCATATAAGGTCAAAAACTACATACTCAGATCTTCACCAAACTTTGCAGGAATACATTGAATGTCAAGACACGTGGAAAAAACGTACAAAACAAGAGATTGTGGTCATCAAGATTTTGGACGGATTTTTTAGGAATTTTCAAATTTTCAGATGGGAGGTTCCAGATAAGGTCAAAAACTACATACTCAGATCTTCACCAAACTTTGCAGGGATACATTGGATGTCAAGACACGTGGAAAAAACGTACAAAACAAGAGATTGGAGACATCAAGATTTTGGACGAATTTTTTAAGAATTTTCAAATTTTCAGATAGGAGGTTCCATATAAGGTCAAAAACTACATACTCAGATCTTCACCAAACTTTGCATGGATACATTATGTGTCAAGACACGTGGAAAAAACGTACAAAACAAGAGATTGGAGACATCAAGATTTTGGTCGAATTTTTTAAGAATTTTCAAATTTTCAGATGGCAGGTTCCAGATAAGGTCAAAAACTACATACTCAGATCTTCACCAAACTTTGCAGGGATACATTGGATGTCAAGACACGTGGAAAAAAAGTACAAAACAAGAGATAGGAGACATCAAGATTTTGGACGAATTTTTTAACAATTTTCAAATTTTCAGAAAGGATGTTCCAGATAAGGTCAAAAACGACATACTCAGATCTTCACCAAACTTTGCAGGGATACATTGGATATCAAGACACGTGGAAAAAACGTACAAAACAAGAGATTGGAGACATCAAGATTTTGGACGAATTTTTTAAGAATTTTCAAATTTTCAGATAGGAGGTTCCAGATAAGGTCAAAAACTACATACTCAGATCTTCACCAAACTTTGCAGGGATACATTGGATGTCAAGACACGTGGAAAAAACGTACAAAACAAGAGATAGGAGACATCAAGATTTTGGACGAATTTTTTAACAATTTTCAAATTTTCAGAAAGGATGTTCCAGATAAGGTCAAAAACGACATACTCAGATCTTCACCAAACTTTGCAGGGATACATTGGATATCAAGACACGTGGAAAAAACGTACAAAACAAGAGATTGGAGACATCAAGATTTTGGACGAATTTTTTAAGAATTTTCAAATTTTCAGATAGGAGGTTCCAGATAAGGTCAAAAACTACATACTCAGATCTTCACCAAACTTTGCATGGATACATTGGATGTCAATACACGTGGAAAAAACATACAAAACATAGGATTCGGAACATCAAGATTTTGGTCGAATTTTTTAAGAATTTTCAAATTTTCAGATAGGAGGTTCCATATAAGGTCAAAAACTACATACTCAGATCTTCACCAAACATTGCAGGAATACATTGGATGTCAAGACACGTGGAAAAAACGTACAAAACAAGAGATTGGGGTCATCAAGATTTTGCACGGATTTTTTAGGAATTTTCAAATTTTCAGATGGGAGGTTCCAGATAAGGTCAAAAACTACATACTCAGATCTTCACCAAACTTTGCAGGGATACATTGGATGTCAAGACACGTGGAAAAAACGTACAAAACAAGAGATTGGAGACATCAAGATTTTGGACGAATTTTTTAAGAATTTTCAAATTTTCAGATAGGAGGTTCCATATAAGGTCAAAAACTACATACTCAGATCTTCACCAAACTTTGCATGGATACATTATGTGTCAAGACACGTGGAAAAAACGTACAAAACAAAAGATTGGAGACATCAAGATTTTGGTCGAATTTTTTAAGAATTTTCAAATTTTCAGATGGGAGGTTCCAGATAAGGTCAAAAACTACATACTCAGATCTTCACCAAACTTTGCAGGGATACATTGGATGTCAAGACACGTGGAAAAAACGTACAAAAAAGAGATTGGAGACATCAAGATTTTGGACGAATTTTTTAACAATTTTCAAATTTTCAGAAAGGATGTTCCAGATAAGGTCAAAAACGACATACTCAGATCTTCACCAAACTTTGCAGGGATACATTGGATATCAAGACACGTGGAAAAAACGTACAAAACAAGAGATTGGAGACATCAAGATTTTGGACGAATTTTTTAAGAATTTTCAAATTTTCAGATAGGAGGTTCCAGATAAGGTCAAAAACTACATACTCAGATCTTCACCAAACTTTGCAGGGATACATTGGATGTCAAGACACGTGGAAAAAACGTACAAAACAAGAGATTGGGGTCATCAAGATTTTGGACGGATTTTTTAGGAATTTTCAAATTTTCAGATGGGAGGTTCCAGATAAGGTCAAAAACTACATACTCAGATCTTCACCAAACATTGCAGGGATACATTGGATGTCAAGACACGTGGAAAAAACGTACAAAACAAGAGATTGGAGACATCAATATTTTGGACGAATTTTTAAAGAATTTTCAAATTTTCAGATAGGATGTTCCAGATGAGGTCAAAAACTACATAGTCAGATCTTCACCAAACTTTGCAGGAATACTTTGCATGTCAAGACACGTGGAAAAAACGTACAAAACAAGAGATTGGAGACATCAAGATTTTGGACGAATTTTTGAAGAATTTTCAAATTTTCAGATAGGAGGTTCCAGATAAGGTCAAAAACTACATACTCAGATCTCAACCAAACATTGCAGGGATACATTGGATGTCAAGACACGTGGAAAAAACATACAAAACATAGGATTGGTGACATCAAGATTTTCGACGAATTTTTTAAGAATTTTCAAATTTTCAGATAGGAGGTTCCATATAAGTTCAAAAACTACATGCTCAGATCTTCACCAAACTTTGCAGGGATACATTGGATGTCAAGACACGTGGAAAAAACGTACAAAACAAGAGATTGGAGACATCAAGATTATGGACGAATTTTTTGAGAATTTTCAAATTTTCAGAAAGGAGGTTCCATATAAGGTCAAAAACTACATACTCAGATCTTCACCAAACTTTGCAGGGATACATTGGATGTCAAGAAACGTGGAAAAAACGTACAAAACAAGAGATTGGAGACATCAAGATTTTCGACGAATTTTTTAAGAATTTTCAAATTTTCAGAAAGGATGTTCCAGATAAGGTCAAAAACGACATACTCAGATCTTCACTAACTTTGCAGGGATACATTGGAGGTCGAGACACGTGGAAAAAACGTACAAAACAAGAGATTGGAGACATCAAGATTTTGGACGAATTTTTGAAGAATTTTCAAATTTTCAGATAGGAGGTTCCAGATAAGGTCAAAAACTACATACTCAGATCTCCACCAAACATTGCAGGGATACATTGGATGTCAAGACACGTGGAAAAAACGTACAAAGCAAGAGATTGGAGACATCAAGATTTTCGACGAATTTTTGAAGAATTTTCAAATTTTCAGATAGGAGGTTCCAGATAAGGTCAAAAACTACATACTCAGATCTTCACCAAACGTTGCAGGGATACTTTGCATGTCAAGACACGTGGAAAAAACGTACAAAACAAGAGATTGGAGACATCAAGATTTTCGACGAATTTTTTAAGAATTTTCAAATTTTCGGATGGGAGGTTCCAGATAAGGTCAAAAACGACATACTCAGATCTTCACCAAACTTTGCATGGATACATTGGATGTCAAGACACGTGGAAAAAACGTACAAAACAAGAGATTGGAGACATCAAGATTTTGGACGATTTTTTTAAGAATTCTCAAATTTTCAGAAAGGAGGTTCCATATAAGGTCAAAAACTACATACTCAGATCTTCACCAAACTTTGCAGGGATACATTGGATGTCAAGACACGTGGAAAAAACGTACAAAACAAGAGATTGGGGTCTTCAAGATTTTGGACGAATTTTTTAAGAATTTTCAAATTTTCAGAAAGGAGGTTCCATATAAGGTCAAAAACTACATACTCAGATCTTCACCAAACTTTGCAGGGATACATTGAATGTCAAGACACGTGGAAAAAACGTACAAAACAAGAGATTGTGGTCATCAAAATTTTGGACGGATTTTTTAGGAATTTTCAAATTTTCAGATGGGAGGTTCCAGATAAGGTCAAAAACTACATACTCAGATCTTCACCAAACTTTGCAGGGATACATTGGATGTCAAGACACGTGGAAAAAACGTACAAAACAAGAGATTGGAGACATCAAGATTTTGGACGAATTTTTTAAGAATTTTCAAATTTTCAGATAGGAGGTTCCATATAAGGTCAAAAACTACATACTCAGATCTTCACCAAACTTTGCATGGATACATTATGTGTCAAGACACGTGGAAAAAACGTACAAAACAAGAGATTGGAGACATCAAGATTTTGGTCGAATTTTTTAAGAATTTTCAAATTTTCAGATGGGAGGTTCCAGATAAGGTCAAAAACTACATACTCAGATCTTCACCAAACTTTGCAGGGATACATTGGATGTCAAGACACGTGGAAAAAACGTACAAAACAAGAGATAGGAGACATCAAGATTTTGGACGAATTTTTTAACAATTTTCAAATTTCCAGAAAGGATGTTCCAGATAAGGTCAAAAACGACATACTCAGATCTTCACCAAACTTTGCAGGGATACATTGGATATCAAGACACGTGGAAAAAACGTACAAAACAAGAGATTTTAGACATCAAGATTTTGGACGAATTTTTTAAGAATTTTCAAATTTTCAGATAGGAGGTTCCAGATAAGGTCAAAAACTACATACTCAGATCTTCACCAAACTTTGCAGGGATACATTGGATGTCAAGACACGTGGGAAAAACGTACAAAACAAGAGATTGGAGACATCAAGATTTTCGACGAATTTTTTAAGAATTTTCAAATTTTCAGATAGGAGGTTCCAGATGAGGTCAAAAACTACATACTCAGATCTTCACCAAACTTTGCAGGAATACTTTGCATGTCAAGACACGTGGAAAAAACGTACAAAACAAGAGATCGGAGACATCAAGATTTTCGACGAATTTTTTAAGAATTTTCAAATTTTCAGATGGGAGGTTCCAGATAAGGTCAAAAACGACATACTCAGATCTTCACCAAACTTTGCAGGGATCCATTGGAGGTCGAGACACGTGGAAAAAACGTACAAAACAAGAGATTGGAGACATCAAGATTTTGGACGAATTTTTTAAGAATTCTCAAATTTTCAGAAAGGAGGTTCCATATAAGGTCAAAAACTACATACTCAGATCTTCACCAAACTTTGCAGGGATACTTTGGATGTCAAGACACGTGGAAAAAACGTACAAAACAAGAGATTGGGGTCATCAAGATTTTGGACGAATTTTTTAAGAATTTTCAAATTTTCAGATGGGAGGTTCAATATAAGGTCAAAAACTACATACTCAGATCTTCACCAAACTTTGCATGGATACATTGGATGTCAAGACACGTGGAAAAAACATACAAAACATAGGATTCGGAACATCAAGATTTTGGTCGAATTTTTTAAGAATTTTCAAATTTTCAGATAGGAGGTTCCATATAAGGTCAAAAACTACATACTCAGATCTTCACCAAACATTGCAGGAATACATTGGATGTCAAGACACGTGGAAAAAACGTACAAAACAAGAGATTGGGGTCATCAAGATTTTGCACGGATTTTTTAGGAATTTTCAAATTTTCAGATGGGAGGTTCCAGATAAGGTCAAAAACTACATACTCAGATCTTCACCAAACTTTGCAGGGATACATTGGATGTCAAGACACGTGGAAAAAACGTACAAAACAAGAGATTGGAGACATCAAGATTTTGGACGAATTTTTTAAGAATTTTCAAATTTTCAGATAGGAGGTTCCATATAAGGTCAAAAACTACATACTCAGATCTTCACCAAACTTTGCATGGATACATTATGTGTCAAGACACGTGGAAAAAACGTACAAAACAAAAGATTGGAGACATCAAGATTTTGGTCGAATTTTTTAAGAATTTTCAAATTTTCAGATGGGAGGTTCCAGATAAGGTCAAAAACTACATACTCAGATCTTCACCAAACTTTGCAGGGATACATTGGATGTCAAGACACGTGGAAAAAACGTACAAAAAAGAGATTGGAGACATCAAGATTTTGGACGAATTTTTTAACAATTTTCAAATTTTCAGAAAGGATGTTCCAGATAAGGTCAAAAACGACATACTCAGATCTTCACCAAACTTTGCAGGGATACATTGGATATCAAGACACGTGGAAAAAACGTACAAAACAAGAGATTGGAGACATCAAGATTTTGGACGAATTTTTTAAGAATTTTCAAATTTTCAGATAGGAGGTTCCAGATAAGGTCAAAAACTACATACTCAGATCTTCACCAAACTTTGCATGGATACATTATGTGTCAAGACACGTGGAAAAAACGTACAAAACAAAAGATTGGAGACATCAAGATTTTGGTCGAATTTTTTAAGAATTTTCAAATTTTCAGATGGGAGGTTCCAGATAAGGTCAAAAACTACATACTCAGATCTTCACCAAACTTTGCAGGGATACATTGGATGTCAAGACACGTGGAAAAAACGTACAAAAAAGAGATTGGAGACATCAAGATTTTGGACGAATTTTTTAACAATTTTCAAATTTTCAGAAAGGATGTTCCAGATAAGGTCAAAAACGACATACTCAGATCTTCACCAAACTTTGCAGGGATACATTGGATATCAAGACACGTGGAAAAAACGTACAAAACAAGAGATTGGAGACATCAAGATTTTGGACGAATTTTTTAAGAATTTTCAAATTTTCAGATAGGAGGTTCCAGATAAGGTCAAAAACTACATACTCAGATCTTCACCAAACTTTGCAGGGATACATTGGATGTCAAGACACGTGGAAAAAACGTACAAAACAAGAGATTGGGGTCATCAAGATTTTGGACGGATTTTTTAGGAATTTTCAAATTTTCAGATGGGAGGTTCCAGATAAGGTCAAAAACTACATACTCAGATCTTCACCAAACATTGCAGGGATACATTGGATGTCAAGACACGTGGAAAAAACGTACAAAACAAGAGATTGGAGACATCAATATTTTGGACGAATTTTTAAAGAATTTTCAAATTTTCAGATAGGAGGTTCCAGATGAGGTCAAAAACTACATAGTCAGATCTTCACCAAACTTTGCAGGAATACTTTGCATGTCAAGACACGTGGAAAAAACGTACAAAACAAGAGATCGGAGACATCAAGATTTTCGACGAATTTTTTAAGAATTTTCAAATTTTCAGATGGGAGGTTCCAGATAAGGTCAAAAACGACATACTCAGATCTTCACCAAACTTTGCATGGATACATTGGATGTCAAGACACGTGGAAAAAACATACAAAACATAGGATTGGTGACATCAAGATTTTGGACGAATTTTTTAAGAATTTTCAAATTTTCAGATAGGAGGTTCCATATAAGGTCAAAAACTACATACTCAGATCTTCACCAAACTTTGCAGGGATACATTGGATGTCAAGACACGTGGAAAAAACGTACAAAACAAGAGATTGGAGACATCAAGATTTTCGACGAATTTTTTAAGAATTTTCAAATTTTCAGAAAGGATGTTCCAGATAAGGTCAAAAACGACATACTCAGATCTTCACCAAACTTTGCAGGGATACATTGGAGGTCGAGACACGTGGAAAAAACGTACAAAACAAGAGATTGGAGACATCAAGATTTTGGACGAATTTTTGAAGAATTTTCAAATTTTCAGATAGGAGGTTCCAGATAAGGTCAAAAACTACATACTCAGATCTCAACCAAACATTGCAGGGATACATTGGATGTCAAGACACGTGGAAAAAACATACAAAACATAGGATTGGTGACATCAAGATTTTCGACGAATTTTTTAAGAATTTTCAAATTTTCAGATAGGAGGTTCCATATAAGGTCAAAAACTACATGCTCAGATCTTCACCAAACTTTGCAGGGATACATTGGATGTCTAGACACGTGGAAAAAACGTACAAAACAAGAGATTGGAGACATCAAGATTATGGACGAATTTTTTAACAATTTTCAAATTTTCAGAAAGGATGTTCCAGATAAGGTCAAAAACAACATACTCAGATCTTCACCAAACTTTGCAGGGATACATTGGATATCAAGACACGTGGAAAAAACGTACAAAACAAGAGATTGGAGACATCAAGATTTTGGACGAATTTTTTAAGAATTTTCAAATTTTCAGATAGGAGGTTCCAGATAAGATCAAAAACTACATACTCAGATCTTCACCAAACTTTGCAGGGATACATTGGATGTCAAGACACGTGGAAAAAAAGTACAAAACAAGAGATTGGGGTCATCAAGATTTTGGACGGATTTTTTAGGAATTTTCAAATTTTCAGATGGGAGGTTCCATATAAGGTCAAAAACTACATACTCAGATCTTCACCAAACTTTGCAGGGATACATTGGATGTCAAGACACGTGGAAAAAACGTACAAAACAAGAGATTGGAGACATCAAGATTTTCGACGAATTTTTTAAGAATTTTCAAATTTTCAGAAAGGATGTTCCAGATAAGGTCAAAAACGACATACTCAGATCTTCACCAAACTTTGCAGGGATACATTGGAGGTCGAGACACGTGGAAAAAACGTACAAAACAAGAGATTGGAGACATCAAGATTTTGGACGAATTTTTGAAGAATTTTCAAATTTTCTGATAGGAGGTCCCAGATAAGGTCAAAAACTACATACTCAGATCTCCACCAAACATTGCAGGGATACATTGGATGTCAAGACACGTGGAAAAAACGTACAAAACAAGAGATTGGAGACATCAAGATTTTCGACGAATTTTTGAAGAATTTTCAAATTTTCAGATAGGAGGTTCCAGATAAGGTCAAAAACTACATACTCAGATCTTCACCAAACGTTGCAGGGATACTTTGCATGTCAAGACACGTGGAAAAAACGTACAAAACAAGAGATTGGAGACATCAAGATTTTCGACGAATTTTTTAAGAATTTTCAAATTTTCAGATGGGAGGTTCCAGATAAGGTCAAAAACGACATACTCAGATCTTCACCAAACTTTGCATGGATACATTGGATGTCAAGACACGTGGAAAAAACGTACAAAACAAGAGATTGGGGTCATCAAGATTTTGCACGGATTTTTTAGGAATTTTCAAATTTTCAGATGGGAGGTTCCAGATAAGGTCAAAAACTACATACTCAGATCTTCACCAAACTTTGCAGGGATACATTGGATGTCAAGACACGTGGAAAAAACGTACAAAACAAGAGATTGGAGACATCAAGATTTTGGACGAATTTTTTAAGAATTTTCAAATTTTCAGATAGGAGGTTCCATATAAGGTCAAAAACTACATACTCAGATCTTCACCAAACTTTGCATGGATACATTATGTGTCAAGACACGTGGAAAAAACGTACAAAACAAAAGATTGGAGACATCAAGATTTTGGTCGAATTTTTTAAGAATTTTCAAATTTTCAGATGGGAGGTTCCAGATAAGGTCAAAAACTACATACTCAGATCTTCACCAAACTTTGCAGGGATACATTGGATGTCAAGACACGTGGAAAAAACGTACAAAAAAGAGATTGGAGACATCAAGATTTTGGACGAATTTTTTAACAATTTTCAAATTTTCAGAAAGGATGTTCCAGATAAGGTCAAAAACGACATACTCAGATCTTCACCAAACTTTGCAGGGATACATTGGATATCAAGACACGTGGAAAAAACGTACAAAACAAGAGATTGGAGACATCAAGATTTTGGACGATTTTTTTAAGAATTTTCAAATTTTCAGATAGGAGGTTCCAGATAAGATCAAAAACTACATACTCAGATCTTCACCAAACGTTGCAGGGATACTTTGCATGTCAAGACACGTGGAAAAAACGTACAAAACAAGAGATTGGAGACATCAAGATTTTCGACGAATTTTTTAAGAATTTTCAAATTTTCGGATGGGAGGTTCCAGATAAGGTCAAAAACGACATACTCAGATCTTCACCAAACTTTGCATGGATACATTGGATGTCAAGACACGTGGAAAAAACGTACAAAACAAGAGATTGGAGACATCAAGATTTTGGACGATTTTTTTAAGAATTCTCAAATTTTCAGAAAGGAGGTTCCATATAAGGTCAAAAACTACATACTCAGATCTTCACCAAACTTTGCAGGGATACATTGGATGTCAAGACACGTGGAAAAAACGTACAAAACAAGAGATTGGGGTCTTCAAGATTTTGGACGAATTTTTTAAGAATTTTCAAATTTTCAGAAAGGAGGTTCCATATAAGGTCAAAAACTACATACTCAGATCTTCACCAAACTTTGCAGGGATACATTGAATGTCAAGACACGTGGAAAAAACGTACAAAACAAGAGATTGTGGTCATCAAAATTTTGGACGGATTTTTTAGGAATTTTCAAATTTTCAGATGGGAGGTTCCAGATAAGGTCAAAAACTACATACTCAGATCTTCACCAAACTTTGCAGGGATACATTGGATGTCAAGACACGTGGAAAAAACGTACAAAACAAGAGATTGGAGACATCAAGATTTTGGACGAATTTTTTAAGAATTTTCAAATTTTCAGATAGGAGGTTCCATATAAGGTCAAAAACTACATACTCAGATCTTCACCAAACTTTGCATGGATACATTATGTGTCAAGACACGTGGAAAAAACGTACAAAACAAGAGATTGGAGACATCAAGATTTTGGTCGAATTTTTTAAGAATTTTCAAATTTTCAGATGGGAGGTTCCAGATAAGGTCAAAAACTACATACTCAGATCTTCACCAAACTTTGCAGGGATACATTGGATGTCAAGACACGTGGAAAAAACGTACAAAACAAGAGATAGGAGACATCAAGATTTTGGACGAATTTTTTAACAATTTTCAAATTTCCAGAAAGGATGTTCCAGATAAGGTCAAAAACGACATACTCAGATCTTCACCAAACTTTGCAGGGATACATTGGATATCAAGACACGTGGAAAAAACGTACAAAACAAGAGATTTTAGACATCAAGATTTTGGACGAATTTTTTAAGAATTTTCAAATTTTCAGATAGGAGGTTCCAGATAAGGTCAAAAACTACATACTCAGATCTTCACCAAACTTTGCAGGGATACATTGGATGTCAAGACACGTGGGAAAAACGTACAAAACAAGAGATTGGAGACATCAAGATTTTCGACGAATTTTTTAAGAATTTTCAAATTTTCAGATAGGAGGTTCCAGATGAGGTCAAAAACTACATACTCAGATCTTCACCAAACTTTGCAGGAATACTTTGCATGTCAAGACACGTGGAAAAAACGTACAAAACAAGAGATCGGAGACATCAAGATTTTCGACGAATTTTTTAAGAATTTTCAAATTTTCAGATGGGAGGTTCCAGATAAGGTCAAAAACGACATACTCAGATCTTCACCAAACTTTGCAGGGATCCATTGGAGGTCGAGACACGTGGAAAAAACGTACAAAACAAGAGATTGGAGACATCAAGATTTTGGACGAATTTTTTAAGAATTCTCAAATTTTCAGAAAGGAGGTTCCATATAAGGTCAAAAACTACATACTCAGATCTTCACCAAACTTTGCAGGGATACTTTGGATGTCAAGACACGTGGAAAAAACGTACAAAACAAGAGATTGGGGTCATCAAGATTTTGGACGAATTTTTTAAGAATTTTCAAATTTTCAGATGGGAGGTTCAATATAAGGTCAAAAACTACATACTCAGATCTTCACCAAACTTTGCATGGATACATTGGATGTCAAGACACGTGGAAAAAACATACAAAACATAGGATTCGGAACATCAAGATTTTGGTCGAATTTTTTAAGAATTTTCAAATTTTCAGATAGGAGGTTCCATATAAGGTCAAAAACTACATACTCAGATCTTCACCAAACATTGCAGGAATACATTGGATGTCAAGACACGTGGAAAAAACGTACAAAACAAGAGATTGGGGTCATCAAGATTTTGCACGGATTTTTTAGGAATTTTCAAATTTTCAGATGGGAGGTTCCAGATAAGGTCAAAAACTACATACTCAGATCTTCACCAAACTTTGCAGGGATACATTGGATGTCAAGACACGTGGAAAAAACGTACAAAACAAGAGATTGGAGACATCAAGATTTTGGACGAATTTTTTAAGAATTTTCAAATTTTCAGATAGGAGGTTCCATATAAGGTCAAAAACTACATACTCAGATCTTCACCAAACTTTGCATGGATACATTATGTGTCAAGACACGTGGAAAAAACGTACAAAACAAAAGATTGGAGACATCAAGATTTTGGTCGAATTTTTTAAGAATTTTCAAATTTTCAGATGGGAGGTTCCAGATAAGGTCAAAAACTACATACTCAGATCTTCACCAAACTTTGCAGGGATACATTGGATGTCAAGACACGTGGAAAAAACGTACAAAAAAGAGATTGGAGACATCAAGATTTTGGACGAATTTTTTAACAATTTTCAAATTTTCAGAAAGGATGTTCCAGATAAGGTCAAAAACGACATACTCAGATCTTCACCAAACTTTGCAGGGATACATTGGATATCAAGACACGTGGAAAAAACGTACAAAACAAGAGATTGGAGACATCAAGATTTTGGACGAATTTTTTAAGAATTTTCAAATTTTCAGATAGGAGGTTCCAGATAAGGTCAAAAACTACATACTCAGATCTTCACCAAACTTTGCATGGATACATTATGTGTCAAGACACGTGGAAAAAACGTACAAAACAAAAGATTGGAGACATCAAGATTTTGGTCGAATTTTTTAAGAATTTTCAAATTTTCAGATGGGAGGTTCCAGATAAGGTCAAAAACTAAATACTCAGATCTTCACCAAACTTTGCAGGGATACATTGGATGTCAAGACACGTGGAAAAAACGTACAAAAAAGAGATTGGAGACATCAAGATTTTGGACGAATTTTTTAACAATTTTCAAATTTTCAGAAAGGATGTTCCAGATAAGGTCAAAAACGACATACTCAGATCTTCACCAAACTTTGCAGGGATACATTGGATATCAAGACACGTGGAAAAAACGTACAAAACAAGAGATTGGAGACATCAAGATTTTGGACGAATTTTTTAAGAATTTTCAAATTTTCAGATAGGAGGTTCCAGATAAGGTCAAAAACTACATACTCAGATCTTCACCAAACTTTGCAGGGATACATTGGATGTCAAGACACGTGGAAAAAACGTACAAAACAAGAGATTGGGGTCATCAAGATTTTGGACGGATTTTTTAGGAATTTTCAAATTTTCAGATGGGAGGTTCCAGATAAGGTCAAAAACTACATACTCAGATCTTCACCAAACATTGCAGGGATACATTGGATGTCAAGACACGTGGAAAAAACGTACAAAACAAGAGATTGGAGACATCAATATTTTGGACGAATTTTTAAAGAATTTTCAAATTTTCAGATAGGAGGTTCCAGATGAGGTCAAAAACTACATAGTCAGATCTTCACCAAACTTTGCAGGAATACTTTGCATGTCAAGACACGTGGAAAAAACGTACAAAACAAGAGATCGGAGACATCAAGATTTTCGACGAATTTTTTAAGAATTTTCAAATTTTCAGATGGGAGGTTCCAGATAAGGTCAAAAACGACATACTCAGATCTTCACCAAACTTTGCATGGATACATTGGATGTCAAGACACGTGGAAAAAACATACAAAACATAGGATTGGTGACATCAAGATTTTGGACGAATTTTTTAAGAATTTTCAAATTTTCAGATAGGAGGTTCCATATAAGGTCAAAAACGACATACTCAGATCTTCACCAAACTTTGCAGGGATACATTGGATGTCAAGACACGTGGAAAAAACGTACAAAACAAGAGATTGGAGACATCAAGATTTTCGACGAATTTTTTAAGAATTTTCAAATTTTCAGAAAGGATGTTCCAGATAAGGTCAAAAACGACATACTCAGATCTTCACCAAACTTTGCAGGGATACATTGGAGGTCGAGACACGTGGAAAAAACGTACAAAACAAGAGATTGGAGACATCAAGATTTTGGACGAATTTTTGAAGAATTTTCAAATTTTCAGATAGGAGGTTCCAGATAAGGTCAAAAACTACATACTCAGATCTCAACCAAACATTGCAGGGATACATTGGATGTCAAGACACGTGGAAAAAACATACAAAACATAGGATTGGTGACATCAAGATTTTCGACGAATTTTTTAAGAATTTTCAAATTTTCAGATAGGAGGTTCCATATAAGGTCAAAAACTACATGCTCAGATCTTCACCAAACTTTGCAGGGATACATTGGATGTCTAGACACGTGGAAAAAACGTACAAAACAAGAGATTGGAGACATCAAGATTATGGACGAATTTTTTAACAATTTTCAAATTTTCAGAAAGGATGTTCCAGATAAGGTCAAAAACAACATACTCAGATCTTCACCAAACTTTGCAGGGATACATTGGATATCAAGACACGTGGAAAAAACGTACAAAACAAGAGATTGGAGACATCAAGATTTTGGACGAATTTTTTAAGAATTTTCAAATTTTCAGATAGGAGGTTCCAGATAAGATCAAAAACTACATACTCAGATCTTCACCAAACTTTGCAGGGATACATTGGATGTCAAGACACGTGGAAAAAAAGTACAAAACAAGAGATTGGGGTCATCAAGATTTTGGACGGATTTTTTAGGAATTTTCAAATTTTCAGATGGGAGGTTCCATATAAGGTCAAAAACTACATACTCAGATCTTCACCAAACTTTGCAGGGATACATTGGATGTCAAGACACGTGGAAAAAACGTACAAAACAAGAGATTGGAGACATCAAGATTTTCGACGAATTTTTTAAGAATTTTCAAATTTTCAGAAAGGATGTTCCAGATAAGGTCAAAAACGACATACTCAGATCTTCACCAAACTTTGCAGGGATACATTGGAGGTCGAGACACGTGGAAAAAACGTACAAAACAAGAGATTGGAGACATCAAGATTTTGGACGAATTTTTGAAGAATTTTCAAATTTTCTGATAGGAGGTCCCAGATAAGGTCAAAAACTACATACTCAGATCTCCACCAAACATTGCAGGGATACATTGGATGTCAAGACACGTGGAAAAAACGTACAAAACAAGAGATTGGAGACATCAAGATTTTCGACGAATTTTTGAAGAATTTTCAAATTTTCAGATAGGAGGTTCCAGATAAGGTCAAAAACTACATACTCAGATCTTCACCAAACGTTGCAGGGATACTTTGCATGTCAAGACACGTGGAAAAAACGTACAAAACAAGAGATTGGAGACATCAAGATTTTCGACGAATTTTTTAAGAATTTTCAAATTTTCAGATGGGAGGTTCCAGATAAGGTCAAAAACGACATACTCAGATCTTCACCAAACTTTGCATGGATACATTGGATGTCAAGACACGTGGAAAAAACGTACAAAACAAGAGATTGGGGTCATCAAGATTTTGCACGGATTTTTTAGGAATTTTCAAATTTTCAGATGGGAGGTTCCAGATAAGGTCAAAAACTACATACTCAGATCTTCACCAAACTTTGCAGGGATACATTGGATGTCAAGACACGTGGAAAAAACGTACAAAACAAGAGATTGGAGACATCAAGATTTTGGACGAATTTTTTAAGAATTTTCAAATTTTCAGATAGGAGGTTCCATATAAGGTCAAAAACTACATACTCAGATCTTCACCAAACTTTGCATGGATACATTATGTGTCAAGACACGTGGAAAAAACGTACAAAACAAAAGATTGGAGACATCAAGATTTTGGTCGAATTTTTTAAGAATTTTCAAATTTTCAGATGGGAGGTTCCAGATAAGGTCAAAAACTACATACTCAGATCTTCACCAAACTTTGCAGGGATACATTGGATGTCAAGACACGTGGAAAAAACGTACAAAAAAGAGATTGGAGACATCAAGATTTTGGACGAATTTTTTAACAATTTTCAAATTTTCAGAAAGGATGTTCCAGATAAGGTCAAAAACGACATACTCAGATCTTCACCAAACTTTGCAGGGATACATTGGATATCAAGACACGTGGAAAAAACGTACAAAACAAGAGATTGGAGACATCAAGATTTTGGACGATTTTTTTAAGAATTTTCAAATTTTCAGATAGGAGGTTCCAGATAAGATCAAAAACTACATACTCAGATCTTCACCAAACTTTGCAGGGATACATTGGATGTCAAGACACGTGGAAAAAAAGTACAAAACAAGAGATTGGGGTCATCAAGATTTTGGACGGATTTTTTAGGAATTTTCAAATTTTCAGATGGGAGGTTCCATATAAGGTCAAAAACTACATACTCAGATCTTCACCAAACTTTGCAGGGATACATTGGATGTCAAGACACGTGGAAAAAACGTACAAAACAAGAGATTGGAAACATCAAGATTTTCGACGAATTTTTTAAGAATTTTCAAATTTTCAGAAAGGATGTTCCAGATAAGGTCAAAAACGACATACTCAGATCTTCACCAAACTTTGCAGGGATACATTGGAGGTCGAGACACGTGGAAAAAACGTACAAAACAAGAGATTGGAGACATCAAGATTTTGGACGAATTTTTGAAGAATTTTCAAATTTTCTGATAGGAGGTCCCAGATAAGGTCAAAAACTACATACTCAGATCTCCACCAAACATTGCAGGGATACATTGGATGTCAAGACACGTGGAAAAAACGTACAAAACAAGAGATTGGAGACATCAAGATTTTCGACGAATTTTTGAAGAATTTTCAAATTTTCAGATAGGAGGTTCCAGATAAGGTCAAAAACTACATACTCAGATCTTCACCAAACGTTGCAGGGATACTTTGCATGTCAAGACACGTGGAAAAAACGTACAAAACAAGAGATTGGAGACATCAAGATTTTGGACGAATTTTTTAAGAATTTTCAAATTTTCAGAAAGGATGTTCCAGATAAGGTCAAAAACGACATACTCAGATCTTCACCAAACTTTGCAGGGATACATTGGATGTCAAGACACGTGGAAAAAACGTACAAAACAAGAGATTGCAGACATCAAATTTTGGACGAATTTTTTAAGAATTTTCAAATTTTCAGAAAGGATGTTCCAGATAAGGTCAAAAACGACATACTCAGATCTTCACCAAACTTTGCAGGGATACATTGGAGGTCAAGACACGTGGAAAAAACGTACAAAACAAGAGATTGGAGACATCAAGATTTTCGACGAATTTTTGAAGAATTTTCAAATTTTCAGATAGGAGGTTCCAGATAAGGTCAAAAACTACATACTCAGATCTTCACCAAACGTTGCAGGGATACTTTGCATGTCAAGACACGTGGAAAAAACGTACAAAACAAGAGATTGGAGACATCAAGATTTTCGACGAATTTTTTAAGAATTTTCAAATTTTCAGATGGGAGGTTCCAGATAAGGTCAAAAACGACATACTCAGATCTTCACCAAACTTTGCATGGATACATTGGATGTCAAGACACGTGGAAAAAACGTACAAAACAAGAGATTGGAGACATCAAGATTTTGGACGAATTTTTTAAGAATTCTCAAATTTTCAGAAAGGAGGTTCCATATAAGGTCAAAAACTACAAACTCAGATCTTCACCAAACTTTGCAGGGATACATTGGATGTCAAGACACGTGGAAAAAACGTACAAAACAAGAGATTGGGGTCATCAAGATTTTGGACGAATTTTTTAAGAATTTTCAAATTTTCAGAAAGGAGGTTCCATATAAGGTCAAAAACTACATACTCAGATCTTCACCAAACTTTGCAGGGATACATTGAATGTCAAGACACGTGGAAAAAACGTACAAAACAAGAGATTGGGGTCATCAAGATTTTGGACGGATTTTTTAGGAATTTTCAAATTTTCAGATGGGAGGTTCCAGATAAGGTCAAAAACTACATACTCAGATCTTCACCAAACTTTGCAGGGATACATTGGATGTCAAGACACGTGGAAAAAACGTACAAAACAAGAGATTGGAGACATCAAGATTTTGGACGAATTTTTTAAGAATTTTTAAATTTTCAGATAGGAGGTTCCATATAAGGTCAAAAACTACATACTCAGATCTTCACCAAACTTTGCATGGATACATTATGTGTCAAGACACGTGGAAAAAACGTACAAAACAAGAGATTGGAGACATCAAGATATTGGTCGAATTTTTTAAGAATTTTCAAATTTTCAGATGGGAGGTTCCAGATAAGGTCAAAAACTACATACTCAGATCTTCACCAAACTTTGCAGGGATACATTGGATGTCAAGACACGTGGAAAAAACGTACAAAACAAGAGATAGGAGACATCAAGATTTTGGACGAATTTTTTAACAATTTTCAAATTTTCAGAAAGGATGTTCCAGATAAGGTCAAAAACGACATACTCAGATCTTCACCAAACTTTGCAGGGATACATTGGATATCAAGACACGTGGAAAAAACGTACAAAACAAGAGATTGGAGACATCAAGATTTTGGACGAATTTTTTAAGAATTTTCAAATTTTCAGATAGGAGGTTCCAGATAAGATCAAAAACTACATACTCAGATCTTCACCAAACTTTGCAGGGATACATTGGATGTCAAGACACGTGGAAAAAACGTACAAAACAAGAGATTGGGGTCATCAAGATTTTGGACGAATTTTTTTCGAATTTTCAAATTTTCAGATGGGAGGTTCCAGATAAGGTCAAAAACTACATACTCAGATCTTCACCAAACATTGCAGGGATACATTGGATGTCAAGACACGTGGAAAAAACGTACAAACCAAGAGATTGGAGACATCAAGATTTTCGACGAATTTTTTAAGAATTTTCAAATTTTCAGATGGTAGGTTCCAGATAAGGTCAAAAACGACATACTCAGATCTTCACCAAACTTTGCAGGGATCCATTGGAGGTCGAGACACGTGGAAAAAACGTACAAAACAAGAGATTGGAGACATCAAGATTTTGGACGAATTTTTTAAGAATTTTCAAATTTTCAGATAGGAGGTTCCATATAAGGTCAAAAACTACATACTCAGATCTTCACCAAACTTTGCAGGGATACATTGGATGTCAAGACACGTGGAAAAAACGTACAAAACAAGAGATTGGAGACATCAAGATTTTCGACGAATTTTTTAAGAATTTTCAAATTTTCAGAAAGGATGTTCCAGATAAGGTCAAAAACGACATACTCAGATCTTCACCAAACTTTGCAGGGATCCATTATAGGTCGAGACACGTGGAAAAAACGTACAAAACAAGAGATTGGAGACATCAAGATTTTGGACGAATTTTTGAAGAATTTTCAAATTTTCAGATAGGAGGTTCCAGATAAGGTCTAAAACTACATACTCAGATCTCCACCAAACATTGCAGGAATACATTGGATGTCAAGACACGTGGAAAAAACGTACAAAACAAGAGATTGGAGAAATCAAGATTTTCGACGAATTTTTTAAGAATTATCAAATTTTCAGATAGGAGGTTCCAGATAAGGTCAAAAACTACATACTCAGATCTTCACCAAACTTTGCAGGAATACTTTGCATGTCAAGACACGTGGAAAAAACGTACAAAACAAGAGATCGGAGACATCAAGATTTTCGACGAATTTTTTAAGAATTTTCAAATTTTCAGATGGGAGGTTCCAGATAAGGTCAAAAACGACATACTCAGATCTTCACCAAACTTTGCAGGGATCCATTGGAGGTCGAGACACGTGGAAAAAACGTACAAAACAAGAGATTGGAGACATCAAGATTTTGGACGAATTTTTTAAGAATTTTCAAATTTTCAGATAGGAGGTTCCATATAAGGTCAAAAACTACATACTCAGATCTTCACCAAACTTTGCAGGGATACATTGGATGTCAAGACACGTGGAAAAAACGTACAAAACAAAAGATTGGAGACATCAAGATTTTCGACGAATTTTTTAAGAATTTTCAAATTTTCAGATAGGAGGTTCCAGATAAGGTCAAAAACTACATACTCAGATCTTCACCAAACTTTGCAGGGATACATTATGTGTCAAGACACGTGGAAAAAACGTACAAAACAAAAGATTGGAGACATCAAGATTTTGGTCGAATTTTTTAAGAATTTTCAAATTTTCAGATGGTAGGTTCCAGATAAGGTCAAAAACTACATACTCAGATCTTCACCAAACTTTGCAGGGATCCATTGGAAGTCGAGACACGTGGAAAAAACGTACAAAACAAGAGATTGGAGACATCAAGATTTTGGACGAATTTTTTAAGAATTTTCAAATTTTCAGATAGGAGGTTCCATATAAGGTCAAAAACTACATACTCAGATCTTCACCAAACTTTGCAGGGATACATTGGATATCAAGACACGTGGAAAAAACGTACAAAACAAGAGATTGGAGACATCAAGATTTTGGACGAATTTTTTAAGAATTTTCAAATTTTCAGATGGGAGGTTCAATATAAGGTCAAGAACTACATACTCAGATCTTCACCAAACTTTGCAGGGATACATTGGATGTCAAGACACGTGGAAAAAACGTACAAAACAAGAGATTGGGGTCATCAAGATTTTGGACGAATTTTTTAACAATTTTCAAATTTTCAGAAAGGATGTTCCAGATAAGGTCAAAAACGACATACTCAGATCTTCACCAAACTTTGCAGGGATACATTGGATATCAAGACACGTGGAAAAAACGTACAAAACAAGAGATTGGAGACATCAAGATTTTGGACGAATTTTTTAAGAATTTTCAAATTTTCAGATAGGAGGTTCCAGATAAGGTCAAAAACTACATACTCAGATCTTCACCAAACTTTGCAGGGATACATTGGATGTCAAGACACGTGGAAAAAACGTACAAAACAAGAGATTGGAGACATCAAGATTTTGGACGAATTTTTTAAGAATTTTCAAATTTTCAGATAGGAGGTTCCAGATGAGGTCAAAAACTACATACTCAGATCTTCACCAAACTTTGCAGGAATACTTTGCATGTCAAGACACGTGGAAAAAACGTACAAAACAAGAGATCGGAGACATCAAGATTTTCGACGAATTTTTTAAGAATTTTCAAATTTTCAGATGGGAGGTTCCAGATAAGGTCAAAAACGACATACTCAGATCTTCACCAAACTTTGCAGGGATCCATTGGAGGTCGAGACACGTGGAAAAAACGTACAAAACAAGAGATTGGAGACATCAAGATTTTGGACGAATTTTTTAAGAATTTTCAAATTTTCAGATAGGAGGTTCCATATAAGGTCAAAAACTACATACTCAGATCTTCACCAAACTTTGCAGGGATACATTGGATGTCAAGACACGTGGAAAAAACGTACAAAACAAGAGATTGGAGACATCAAGATTTTGGACGATTTTTTTAAAAATTTTCAAATTTTCAGAAATGCGGTTCCAGATAAGGTCAAAAACTACATACTCAGATCTTCACCAAACTTTGCAGGGATACATTGGATGTCAAGACACGTGGAAAAAACGTACAAAACAAGAGATTCGGGTCAACAAGATTTTGGACGGATTTTTTAGGAATTTTCAAATTTTCAGATGGGAGGTTCCAGATAAGGTCAAAAACTACATACTCAGATCTTCACCAAACTCTGCAGGGATACATTGTATGTCAAGACACGTGGAAAAAACATACAAAACATAGGATTGGGGACATCAAGATTTTGTTAAATTCTTTTAAGAATTTTCAAATTTTCAGATAGGAGGTTCCATATAAGGTCAAAAACTACATACTCAGATCTTCACCAAACATTGCAGGGATACATTGGATGTCAAGACACGTGGAAAGAACGTACAAAACAATAGATTGGAGACATCAAGATTTTGGACGAATTTTTTAAGAATTTTCAAATTTTCAAATAGGAGGCTCCATATAAGGTCAAAAACTACATACTCAGATCTTCACCAAACTTTGCAGGGATACATTGGAGGTCGAGACACGTGGAAAAAAAGTACAAAACAAGAGATTGGGGTCATCAAGATTTTGGACGGATTTTTTAGGAATTTTCAAATTTTCAGATGGGAGGTTCCAGATAAGGTCAAAAACTACATACTCAGATCTTCACCAAACATTGCAGGGATACATTGGATGTCAAGACACGTGGAAAAAACGTACAAAACAAGAGATTGGAGACATCAAGATTTTGGACGAATTTTTTAAGAATTTTCAAATTTTCAGATAGGAGGTTCCAGATGAGGTCAAAAACTACATACTCAGATCTTCACCAAACTTTGCAGGAATACTTTGCATGTCAAGACACGTGGAAAAAACGTACAAAACAAGAGATCGGAGACATCAAGATTTTCGACGAATTTTTTAAGAATTTTCAAATTTTCAGATGGGAGGTTCCAGATAAGGTAAAAAACGACATACTCAGATCTTCACCAAACTTTGCAGGGATCCATTGGAGGTCGAGACACGTGGAAAAAACGTACAAATCAAGAGATTGGAGACATCAAGATTTTCGACGAATTTTTTAAGAATTTTCAAATTTTCAGATGGGAGGTTCCAGATAAGGTCAAAAACGACATACTCAGATCTTCACCAAACTTTGCATGGATACATTGGATGTCAAGACACGTGGAAAAAACATACAAAACATAGGATTGGTGACATCAAGATTTTGGACGAATTTTTTAAGAATTTTCAAATTTTCAGATAGGAGGTTCCATATAAGGTCAAAAACTACATACTCAGATCTTCACCAAACTTTGCAGGGATACATTGGAGGTCGAGACACGTGGAAAAAACGTACAAAACAAGAGATTGGAGACATCAAGATTTTGGACGAATTTTTGAAGAATTTTCAAATTTTCAGATAGGAGGTTCCAGATAAGGTCTAAAACTACATACTCAGATCTCCACCAAACATTGCAGGAATACATTGGATGTCAAGACACGTGGAAAAAACGTACAAAACAAGAGATTGGAGAAATCAAGATTTTCGACGAATTTTTTAAGAATTTTCAAATTTTCAGATAGGAGGTTCCAGATAAGGTCAAAAACTACATACTCAGATCTTCACCAAACTTTGCAGGAATACTTTGCATGTCAAGACACGTGGAAAAAACGTACAAAACAAGAGATCGGAGACATCAAGATTTTCGACGAATTTTTTAAGAATTTTCAAATTTTCAGATGGGAGGTTCCAGATAAGGTCAAAAACGACATACTCAGATCTTCACCAAACTTTGCAGGGATCCATTGGAGGTCGAGACACGTGGAAAAAACGTACAAAACAAGAGATTGGAGACATCAAGATTTTGGACGAATTTTTTAAGAATTTTCAAATTTTCAGATAGGAGGTTCCATATAAGGTCAAAAACTACATACTCAGATCTTCACCAAACTTTGCAGGGATACATTGGATGTCAAGACACGTGGAAAAAACGTACAAAACAAAAGATTGGAGACATCAAGATTTTCGACGAATTTTTTAAGAATTTTCAAATTTTCAGATAGGAGGTTCCAGATAAGGTCAAAAACTACATACTCAGATCTTCACCAAACTTTGCAGGGATACATTATGTGTCAAGACACGTGGAAAAAACGTACAAAACAAAAGATTGGAGACATCAAGATTTTGGTCGAATTTTTTAAGAATTTTCAAATTTTCAGATGGTAGGTTCCAGATAAGGTCAAAAACTACATACTCAGATCTTCACCAAACTTTGCAGGGATCCATTGGAAGTCGAGACACGTGGAAAAAACGTACAAAACAAGAGATTGGAGACATCAAGATTTTGGACGAATTTTTTAAGAATTTTCAAATTTTCAGATAGGAGGTTCCATATAAGGTCAAAAACTACATACTCAGATCTTCACCAAACTTTGCAGGGATACATTGGATATCAAGACACGTGGAAAAAACGTACAAAACAAGAGATTGGAGACATCAAGATTTTGGACGAATTTTTTAAGAATTTTCAAATTTTCAGATGGGAGGTTCAATATAAGGTCAAGAACTACATACTCAGATCTTCACCAAACTTTGCAGGGATACATTGGATGTCAAGACACGTGGAAAAAACGTACAAAACAAGAGATTGGGGTCATCAAGATTTTGGACGAATTTTTTAACAATTTTCAAATTTTCAGAAAGGATGTTCCAGATAAGGTCAAAAACGACATACTCAGATCTTCACCAAACTTTGCAGGGATACATTGGATATCAAGACACGTGGAAAAAACGTACAAAACAAGAGATTGGAGACATCAAGATTTTGGACGAATTTTTTAAGAATTTTCAAATTTTCAGATAGGAGGTTCCAGATAAGGTCAAAAACTACATACTCAGATCTTCACCAAACTTTGCAGGGATACATTGGATGTCAAGACACGTGGAAAAAACGTACAAAACAAGAGATTGGAGACATCAAGATTTTGGACGAATTTTTTAAGAATTTTCAAATTTTCAGATAGGAGGTTCCAGATGAGGTCAAAAACTACATACTCAGATCTTCACCAAACTTTGCAGGAATACTTTGCATGTCAAGACACGTGGAAAAAACGTACAAAACAAGAGATCGGAGACATCAAGATTTTCGACGAATTTTTTAAGAATTTTCAAATTTTCAGATGGGAGGTTCCAGATAAGGTCAAAAACGACATACTCAGATCTTCACCAAACTTTGCAGGGATCCATTGGAGGTCGAGACACGTGGAAAAAACGTACAAAACAAGAGATTGGAGACATCAAGATTTTGGACGAATTTTTTAAGAATTTTCAAATTTTCAGATAGGAGGTTCCATATAAGGTCAAAAACTACATACTCAGATCTTCACCAAACTTTGCAGGGATACATTGGATGTCAAGACACGTGGAAAAAACGTACAAAACAAGAGATTGGAGACATCAAGATTTTGGACGATTTTTTTAAAAATTTTCAAATTTTCAGAAATGCGGTTCCAGATAAGGTCAAAAACTACATACTCAGATCTTCACCAAACTTTGCAGGGATACATTGGATGTCAAGACACGTGGAAAAAACGTACAAAACAAGAGATTCGGGTCAACAAGATTTTGGACGGATTTTTTAGGAATTTTCAAATTTTCAGATGGGAGGTTCCAGATAAGGTCAAAAACTACATACTCAGATCTTCACCAAACTCTGCAGGGATACATTGTATGTCAAGACACGTGGAAAAAACATACAAAACATAGGATTGGGGACATCAAGATTTTGTTAAATTCTTTTAAGAATTTTCAAATTTTCAGATAGGAGGTTCCATATAAGGTCAAAAACTACATACTCAGATCTTCACCAAACATTGCAGGGATACATTGGATGTCAAGACACGTGGAAAGAACGTACAAAACAATAGATTGGAGACATCAAGATTTTGGACGAATTTTTTAAGAATTTTCAAATTTTCAAATAGGAGGCTCCATATAAGGTCAAAAACTACATACTCAGATCTTCACCAAACATTGCAGGGATACATTGGATGTCAAGACACGTGGAAAAAACGTACAAAACAAGAGATTGGAGACATCAAGATTTTGGACGAATTTTTTAAGAATTTTCAAATTTTCAGATAGGAGGTTCCAGATAAGGTCAAAAACTACATACTCAGATCTTCACCAAACGTTGCAGGGATACTTTGCATTTCAAGACACGTGGAAAAAACGTACAAAACAAGAGATCGGAGACATCAAGATTTTCGACGAATTTTTTAAGAATTTTCAAATTTTCAGATGGGAGGTTCCAGATAAGGTCAAAAACGACATACTCAGATCTTCACCAAACTTTGCATGGATACATTGGATGTCAAGACACGTGGAAAAAACATACAAAACATAGGATTGGTGACATCAAGATTTTGGACGAATTTTTTAAGAATTTTCAAATTTTCAGATAGGAGGTTCCATATAAGGTCAAAAACTACATACTCAGATCTTCACCAAACTTTGCAGGGATACATTGGAGGTCGAGACACGTGGAAAAAAAGTACAAAACAAGAGATTGGGGTCATCAAGATTTTGGACGGATTTTTTAGGAATTTTCAAATTTTCAGATGGGAGGTTCCAGATAAGGTCAAAAACTACATACTCAGATCTTCACCAAACATTGCAGGGATACATTGGATGTCAAGACACGTGGAAAAAACGTACAAAACAAGAGATTGGAGACATCAAGATTTTGGACGAATTTTTTAAGAATTTTCAAATTTTCAGATAGGAGGTTCCAGATGAGGTCAAAAACTACATACTCAGATCTTCACCAAACTTTGCAGGAATACTTTGCATGTCAAGACACGTGGAAAAAACGTACAAAACAAGAGATCGGAGACATCAAGATTTTCGACGAATTTTTTAAGAATTTTCAAATTTTCAGATGGGAGGTTCCAGATAAGGTAAAAAACGACATACTCAGATCTTCACCAAACTTTGCAGGGATCCATTGGAGGTCGAGACACGTGGAAAAAACGTACAAATCAAGAGATTGGAGACATCAAGATTTTCGACGAATTTTTTAAGAATTTTCAAATTTTCAGATGGGAGGTTCCAGATAAGGTCAAAAACGACATACTCAGATCTTCACCAAACTTTGCATGGATACATTGGATGTCAAGACACGTGGAAAAAACATACAAAACATAGGATTGGTGACATCAAGATTTTGGACGAATTTTTTAAGAATTTTCAAATTTTCAGATAGGAGGTTCCATATAAGGTCAAAAACTACATACTCAGATCTTCACCAAACTTTGCAGGGATACATTGGAGGTCGAGACACGTGGAAAAAAAGTACAAAACAAGAGATTGGGGTCATCAAGATTTTGGACGGATTTTTTAGGAATTTTCAAATTTTCAGATGGGAGGTTCCAGATAAGGTCAAAAACTACATACTCAGATCTTCACCAAACATTGCAGGGATACATTGGATGTCAAGACACGTGGAAAAAACGTACAAAACAAGAGATTGGAGACATCAAGATTTTGGACGAATTTTTTAAGAATTTTCAAATTTTCAGATAGGAGGTTAAAGATGAGGTCAAAAACTACATACTCAGATCTTCACCAAACTTTGCAGGAATACTTTGCATGTCAAGACACGTGGAAAAAACGTACAAAACAAGAGATCGGAGACATCAAGATTTTCGACGAATTTTTTAAGAATTTTCAAATTTTCAGATGGGAGGTTCCAGATAAGGTCAAAAACGACATACTCAGATCTTCACCAAACTTTGCAGGGATCCATTGGAGGTCGAGACACGTGGAAAAAACGTACAAAACAAGAGATTGGAGACATCAAGATTTTGGACGAATTTTTTAAGAATTTTCAAATTTTCAGATAGGAGGTTCCATATAAGGTCAAAAACTACATACTCAGATCTTCACCAAACTTTGCAGGGATACATTGGATGTCAAGACACGTGGAAAAAACGTACAAAACAAAAGATTGGAGACATCAAGATTTTCGACGAATTTTTTAAGAATTTTCAAATTTTCAGATAGGAGGTTCCAGATAAGGTCAAAAACTACATACTCAGATCTTCACCAAACATTGCAGGGATACATTGGATGTCAAGACACGTGGAAAAAACGTACAAAACAAGAGATTGGAGACATCAAAATTTTGGACGAATTTTTTAAGAATTTTCAAATTTTCAGATAGGAGGTTCCATATAAGGTCAAAAACTACATACTCAGATCTTCACCAAACTTTGCAGGGATACATTGGATATCAAGACACGTGGAAAAAACGTACAAAACAAGAGATTGGAGACATCAAGATTTTGGACGAATTTTTTAAGAATTTTCAAATTTTCAGATGGGAGGTTCAATATAAGGTCAAAAACTACATACTCAGATCTTCACCAAACTTTGCAGGGATACATTGGAGGTCGAGACACGTGGAAAAAAAGTACAAAACAAGAGATTGGGGTCATCAAGATTTTGGACGGATTTTTTAGGAATTTTCAAATTTTCAGATGGGAGGTTCCAGATAAGGTCAAAAACTACATACTCAGATCTTCACCAAACATTGCAGGGATACATTGGATGTCAAGACACGTGGAAAAAACGTACAAAACAAGAGATTGGAGACATCAAGATTTTGGACGAATTTTTTAAGAATTTTCAAATTTTCAGATAGGAGGTTCCAGATGAGGTCAAAAACTACATACTCAGATCTTCACCAAACTTTGCAGGAATACTTTGCATGTCAAGACACGTGGAAAAAACGTACAAAACAAGAGATCGGAGACATCAAGATTTTCGACGAATTTTTTAAGAATTTTCAAATTTTCAGATGGGAGGTTCCAGATAAGGTCAAAAACGACATACTCAGATCTTCACCAAACTTTGCAGGGATCAATTGGAGGTCGAGACACGTGGAAAAACGTACAAAACAAGAGATTGGAGACATCAAGATTTTGGACGAATTTTTTAAGAATTTTCAAATTTTCAGATAGGAGGTTCCATATAAGGTCAAAAACTACATACTCAGATCTTCACCAAACTTTGCAGGGATACATTGGATGTCAAGACACGTGGAAAAAACGTACAAAACAGGAGATTGGAGACATCAAGATTTTCGACGAATTTTTTAAGAATTTTCAAATTTTCAGAAAGGATGTTCCAGATAAGGTCAAAAACGACATACTCAGATCTTCACCAAACCTTGCAGGGATACATTGGAGGTCGAGACACGTGGAAAAAACGTACAAAACAAGAGATTGGAGACATCAAGATTTTGGACGAATTTTTGAAGAATTTTCAAATTTTCTGATAGGAGGTCCCAGATAAGGTCAAAAACTACATACTCAGATCTCCACCAAACATTGCAGGGATACATTGGATGTCAAGACACGTGGAAAAAACGTACAAAACAAGAGATTGGAGACATCAAGATTTTCGACGAATTTTTGAAGAATTTTCAAATTTTCAGATAGGAGGTTCCAGATAAGGTCAAAAACTACATACTCAGATCTTCACCAAACGTTGCAGGGATACTTTGCATGTCAAGACACTTGGAAAAAACGTACAAAACAAGAGATTGGAGACATCAAGATTTTCGACGAATTTTTTAAGAATTTTCAAATTTTCAGATGGGAGGTTCCAGATAAGGTCAAAAACGACATACTCAGATCTTCACCAAACTTTGCATGGATACATTGGATGTCAAGACACGTGGAAAAAACGTACAAAACAAGAGATTGGGGTCATCAAGATTTTGCACGGATTTTTTAAGAATTTTCAAATTTTCAGATGGGAGGTTCCAGATAAGGTCAAAAACGACATACTCAGATCTTCACCAAACTTTGCATGGATACATTGGATGTCAAGACACGTGGAAAAAACGTACAAAACAAGAGATTGGAGACATCAAGATTTTGGACGAATTTTTTAAGAATTCTCAAATTTTCAGAAAGGAGGTTCCATATAAGGTCAAAAACTACATACTCAGATCTTCACCAAACTTTGCAGGGATACTTTGGATGTCAAGACACGTGGAAAAAACGTACAAAACAAGAGATTGGGGTCATCAAGATTTTGGACGAATTTTTTAAGAATTTTCAAATTTTCAGATGGGAGGTTCAATATAAGGTCAAAAACTACATACTCAGATCTTCACCAAACTTTGCATGGATACATTGGATGTCAAGACACGTGGAAAAAAACATACAAAACATAGGATTCGGAACATCAAGATTTTGGTCGAATTTTTTAAGAATTTTCAAATTTTCAGATAGGAGGTTCCATGTAAGGTCAAAAACTACATACTCAGATCTTCACCAAACATTGCAGGAATACATTGGATGTCAAGACACGTGGAAAAAACGTACAAAACAAGAGATTGGGGTCATCAAGATTTTGCACGGATTTTTTAGGAATTTTCAAATTTTCAGATGGGAGGTTCCAGATAAGGTCAAAAACTACATACTCAGATCTTCACCAAACTTTGCAGGGATACATTGGATGTCAAGACACGTGGAAAAAACGTACAAAACAAGAGATTGGAGACATCAAGATTTTGGACGAATTTTTTAAGAATTTTCAAATTTTCAGATAGGAGGTTCCATATAAGGTCAAAAACTACATACTCAGATCTTCACCAAACTTTGCATGGATACATTATGTGTCAAGACACGTGGAAAAAACGTACAAAACAAAAGATTGGAGACATCAATATTTTGGTCGAATTTTTTAAGAATTTTCAAATTTTCAGATGGGAGGTTCCAGATAAGGTCAAAAACTACATACTCAGATCTTCACCAAACTTTGCAGGGATACATTGGATGTCAAGACACGTGGAAAAAACGTACAAAAAAGAGATTGGAGACATCAAGATTTTGGACGAATTTTTTAACAATTTTCAAATTTTCAGAAAGGATGTTCCAGATAAGGTCAAAAACGACATACTCAGATCTTCACCAAACTTTGCAGGGATACATTGGATATCAAGACACGTGGAAAAAACGTACAAAACAAGAGATTGGAGACATCAAGATTTTGGACGAATTTTTTAAGAATTTTCAAATTTTCAGATAGGAGGTTCCAGATAAGGTCAAAAACTACATACTCAGATCTTCACCAAACTTTGCAGGGATACATTGGATGTCAAGACACGTGGAAAAAACGTACAAAACAAGAGATTGGGGTCATCAAGATTTTGGACGGATTTTTTAGGAATTTTCAAATTTTCAGATGGGAGGTTCCAGATAAGGTCAAAAACTACATACTCAGATCTTCACCAAACATTGCAGGGATACATTGGATGTCAAGACACGTGGAAAAAACGTACAAAACAAGAGATTGGAGACATCAATATTTTGGACGAATTTTTAAAGAATTTTCAAATTTTCAGATAGGAGGTTCCAGATGAGGTCAAAAACTACATAGTCAGATCTTCACCAAACTTTGCAGGAATACTTTGCATGTCAAGACACGTGGAAAAAACGTACAAAACAAGAGATTGGAGACATCAAGATTTTGGACGAATTTTTGAAGAATTTTCAAATTTTCAGATAGGAGGTTCCAGATAACGTCAAAAACTACATACTCAGATCTCAACCAAACATTGCAGGGATACATTGGATGTCAAGACACGTGGAAAAAACATACAAAACATAGGATTGGTGACATCAAGATTTTCGACGAATTTTTTAAGAATTTTCAAATTTTCAGATAGGAGGTTCCATATAAGGTCAAAAACTACATGCTCAGATCTTCACCAAACTTTGCAGGGATACATTGGATGTCAAGACACGTGGAAAAAACGTACAAAACAAGAGATTGGAGACATCAAGATTATGGACGAATTTTTTGAGAATTTTCAAATTTTCAGAAAGGAGGTTCCATATAAGGTCAAAAACTACATACTCAGATCTTCACCAAACTTTGCAGGGATACATTGGATGTCAAGAAACGTGGAAAAAACGTACAAAACAAGAGATTGGAGACATCAAGATTTTGGACGAATTTTTTAAGAATTTTCAAATTTTCAGAAAGGATGTTCCAGATAAGGTCAAAAACGACATACTCAGATCTTCACTAACTTTGCAGGGATACATTGGAGGTCGAGACACGTGGAAAAAACGTACAAAACAAGAGATTGGAGACATCAAGATTTTGGACGAATTTTTGAAGAATTTTCAAATTTTCAGATAGGAGGTTCCAGATAAGGTCAAAAACTACATACTCAGATCTCCACCAAACATTGCAGGGATACATTGGATGTCAAGACACGTGGAAAAAACGTACAAAGCAAGAGATTGGAGACATCAAGATTTTGGACGAATTTTTTAAGAATTTTCAAATTTTCAGATAGGAGGTTCCATATAAGGTCAAAAACTACATACTCAGATCTTCACCAAACTTTGCAGGAATACATTGAATGTCAAGACACGTGGAAAAAACGTACAAAACAAGAGATTGTGGTCATCAAGATTTTGGACGGATTTTTTAGGAATTTTCAAATTTTCAGATGGGAGGTTCCAGATAAGGTCAAAAACTACATACTCAGATCTTCACCAAACTTTGCAGGGATACATTGGATGTCAAGACACGTGGAAAAAACGTACAAAACAAGAGATTGGAGACATCAAGATTTTCGACGAATTTTTTAAGAATTTTCAAATTTTCAGATGGGAGGTTCCAGATAAGGTCAAAAACGACATACTCAGATCTTCACCAAACTTTGCAGGGATCCATTGGAGGTCGAGAAACGTGGAAAAAACGTACAAAACAAGAGATTGGAGACATCAAGATTTTGGACGAATTTTTTAAGAATTTTCAAATTTTCAGATAGGAGGTTCCATATAAGGTCAAAAACTACATACTCAGATCTTCACCAAACTTTGCAGGGATACATTGGATGTCAAGACACGTGGAAAAAACGTACAAAACAAAAGATTGGAGACATCAAGATTTTCGACGAATTTTTTAAGAATTTTCAAATTTTCAGATAGGAGGTTCCAGATAAGGTCAAAAACTACATACTCAGATCTTCACCAAACATTGCAGGGATACATTGGATGTCAAGACACGTGGAAAAAACGTACAAAACAAGAGATTGGAGACATCAAAATTTTGGACGAATTTTTTAAGAATTTTCAAATTTTCAGATAGGAGGTTCCATATAAGGTCAAAAACTACATACTCAGATCTTCACCAAACTTTGCAGGGATACATTGGATATCAAGACACGTGGAAAAAACGTACAAAACAAGAGATTGGAGACATCAAGATTTTGGACGAATTTTTTAAGAATTTTCAAATTTTCAGATGGGAGGTTCAATATAAGGTCAAAAACTACATACTCAGATCTTCACCAAACTTTGCAGGGATACATTGGAGGTCGAGACACGTGGAAAAAAAGTACAAAACAAGAGATTGGGGTCATCAAGATTTTGGACGGATTTTTTAGGAATTTTCAAATTTTCAGATGGGAGGTTCCAGATAAGGTCAAAAACTACATACTCAGATCTTCACCAAACATTGCAGGGATACATTGGATGTCAAGACACGTGGAAAAAACGTACAAAACAAGAGATTGGAGACATCAAGATTTTCGACGAATTTTTTAAGAATTTTCAAATTTTCAGATGGGAGGTTCCAGATAAGGTCAAAAACGACATACTCAGATCTTCACCAAACTTTGCATGGATACATTGGATGTCAAGACACGTGGAAAAAACGTACAAAACAAGAGATTGGGGTCATCAAGATTTTGCACGGATTTTTTAAGAATTTTCAAATTTTCAGATGGGAGGTTCCAGATAAGGTCAAAAACGACATACTCAGATCTTCACCAAACTTTGCATGGATACATTGGATGTCAAGACACGTGGAAAAAACGTACAAAACAAGAGATTGGAGACATCAAGATTTTGGACGAATTTTTTAAGAATTCTCAAATTTTCAGAAAGGAGGTTCCATATAAGGTCAAAAACTACATACTCAGATCTTCACCAAACTTTGCAGGGATACTTTGGATGTCAAGACACGTGGAAAAAACGTACAAAACAAGAGATTGGGGTCATCAAGATTTTGGACGAATTTTTTAAGAATTTTCAAATTTTCAGATGGGAGGTTCAATATAAGGTCAAAAACTACATACTCAGATCTTCACCAAACTTTGCATGGATACATTGGATGTCAAGACACGTGGAAAAAAACATACAAAACATAGGATTCGGAACATCAAGATTTTGGTCGAATTTTTTAAGAATTTTCAAATTTTCAGATAGGAGGTTCCATGTAAGGTCAAAAACTACATACTCAGATCTTCACCAAACACTGCAGGAATACATTGGATGTCAAGACACGTGGAAAAAACGTACAAAACAAGAGATTGGGGTCATCAAGATTTTGCACGGATTTTTTAGGAATTTTCAAATTTTCAGATGGGAGGTTCCAGATAAGGTCAAAAACTACATACTCAGATCTTCACCAAACTTTGCAGGGATACATTGGATGTCAAGACACGTGGAAAAAACGTACAAAACAAGAGATTGGAGACATCAAGATTTTGGACGAATTTTTTAAGAATTTTCAAATTTTCAGATAGGAGGTTCCATATAAGGTCAAAAACTACATACTCAGATCTTCACCAAACTTTGCATGGATACATTATGTGTCAAGACACGTGGAAAAAACGTACAAAACAAAAGATTGGAGACATCAATATTTTGGTCGAATTTTTTAAGAATTTTCAAATTTTCAGATGGGAGGTTCCAGATAAGGTCAAAAACTACATACTCAGATCTTCACCAAACTTTGCAGGGATACATTGGATGTCAAGACACGTGGAAAAAACGTACAAAAAAGAGATTGGAGACATCAAGATTTTGGACGAATTTTTTAACAATTTTCAAATTTTCAGAAAGGATGTTCCAGATAAGGTCAAAAACGACATACTCAGATCTTCACCAAACTTTGCAGGGATACATTGGATATCAAGACACGTGGAAAAAACGTACAAAACAAGAGATTGGAGACATCAAGATTTTGGACGAATTTTTTAAGAATTTTCAAATTTTCAGATAGGAGGTTCCAGATAAGGTCAAAAACTACATACTCAGATCTTCACCAAACTTTGCAGGGATACATTGGATGTCAAGACACGTGGAAAAAACGTACAAAACAAGAGATTGGGGTCATCAAGATTTTGGACGGATTTTTTAGGAATTTTCAAATTTTCAGATGGGAGGTTCCAGATAAGGTCAAAAACTACATACTCAGATCTTCACCAAACATTGCAGGGATACATTGGATGTCAAGACACGTGGAAAAAACGTACAAAACAAGAGATTGGAGACATCAATATTTTGGACGAATTTTTAAAGAATTTTCAAATTTTCAGATAGGAGGTTCCAGATGAGGTCAAAAACTACATAGTCAGATCTTCACCAAACTTTGCAGGAATACTTTGCATGTCAAGACACGTGGAAAAAACGTACAAAACAAGAGATTGGAGACATCAAGATTTTGGACGAATTTTTGAAGAATTTTCAAATTTTCAGATAGGAGGTTCCAGATAACGTCAAAAACTACATACTCAGATCTCAACCAAACATTGCAGGGATACATTGGATGTCAAGACACGTGGAAAAAACATACAAAACATAGGATTGGTGACATCAAGATTTTCGACGAATTTTTTAAGAATTTTCAAATTTTCAGATAGGAGGTTCCATATAAGGTCAAAAACTACATGCTCAGATCTTCACCAAACTTTGCAGGGATACATTGGATGTCAAGACACGTGGAAAAAACGTACAAAACAAGAGATTGGAGACATCAAGATTATGGACGAATTTTTTGAGAATTTTCAAATTTTCAGAAAGGAGGTTCCATATAAGGTCAAAAACTACATACTCAGATCTTCACCAAACTTTGCAGGGATACATTGGATGTCAAGAAACGTGGAAAAAACGTACAAAACAAGAGATTGGAGACATCAAGATTTTGGACGAATTTTTTAAGAATTTTCAAATTTTCAGAAAGGATGTTCCAGATAAGGTCAAAAACGACATACTCAGATCTTCACTAACTTTGCAGGGATACATTGGAGGTCGAGACACGTGGAAAAAACGTACAAAACAAGAGATTGGAGACATCAAGATTTTGGACGAATTTTTGAAGAATTTTCAAATTTTCAGATAGGAGGTTCCAGATAAGGTCAAAAACTACATACTCAGATCTCCACCAAACATTGCAGGGATACATTGGATGTCAAGACACGTGGAAAAAACGTACAAAGCAAGAGATTGGAGACATCAAGATTTTGGACGAATTTTTTAAGAATTTTCAAATTTTCAGATAGGAGGTTCCATATAAGGTCAAAAACTACATACTCAGATCTTCACCAAACTTTGCAGGAATACATTGAATGTCAAGACACGTGGAAAAAACGTACAAAACAAGAGATTGTGGTCATCAAGATTTTGGACGGATTTTTTAGGAATTTTCAAATTTTCAGATGGGAGGTTCCAGATAAGGTCAAAAACTACATACTCAGATCTTCACCAAACTTTGCAGGGATACATTGGATGTCAAGACACGTGGAAAAAACGTACAAAACAAGAGATTGGAGACATCAAGATTTTGGACGAATTTTTTAAGAATTTTCAAATTTTCAGATAGGAGGTTCCATATAAGGTCAAAAACTACATACTCAGATCTTCACCAAACTTTGCATGGATACATTATGTGTCAAGACACGTGGAAAAAACGTACAAAACAAGAGATTGGAGACATCAAGATTTTGGTCGAATTTTTTAAGAATTTTCAAATTTTCAGATGGCAGGTTCCAGATAAGGTCAAAAACTACATACTCAGATCTTCACCAAACTTTGCAGGGATACATTGGATGTCAAGACACGTGGAAAAAACGTACAAAACAAGAGATAGGAGACATCAAGATTTTGAACGAATTTTTTAACAATTTTCAAATTTTCAGAAAGGATGTTCCAGATAAGGTCAAAAACGACATACTCAGATCTTCACCAAACTTTGCAGGGATACATTGGATATCAAGACACGTGGAAAAAACGTACAAAACAAGAGATTGGAGACATCAAGATTTTGGACGAATTTTTTAAGAATTTTCAAATTTTCAGATAGGAGGTTCCAGATAAGGTCAAAAACTACATACTCAGATCTTCACCAAACTTTGCATGGATACATTATGTGTCAAGACACGTGGAAAAAACGTACAAAACAAAAGATTGGAGACATCAAGATTTTGGTCGAATTTTTTAAGAATTTTCAAATTTTCAGATGGGAGGTTCCAGATAAGGTCAAAAACTACATACTCAGATCTTCACCAAACTTTGCAGGGATACATTGGATGTCAAGACACGTGGAAAAAACGTACAAAAAAGAGATTGGAGACATCAAGATTTTGGACGAATTTTTTAACAATTTTCAAATTTTCAGAAAGGATGTTCCAGATAAGGTCAAAAACGACATACTCAGATCTTCACCAAACTTTGCAGGGATACATTGGATATCAAGACACGTGGAAAAAACGTACAAAACAAGAGATTGGAGACATCAAGATTTTGGACGAATTTTTTAAGAATTTTCAAATTTTCAGATAGGAGGTTCCAGATAAGGTCAAAAACTACATACTCAGATCTTCACCAAACTTTGCAGGGATACATTGGATGTCAAGACACGTGGAAAAAACGTACAAAACAAGAGATTGGGGTCATCAAGATTTTGGACGGATTTTTTAGGAATTTTCAAATTTTCAGATGGGAGGTTCCAGATAAGGTCAAAAACTACATACTCAGATCTTCACCAAACATTGCAGGGATACATTGGATGTCAAGACACGTGGAAAAAACGTACAAAACAAGAGATTGGAGACATCAATATTTTGGACGAATTTTTAAAGAATTTTCAAATTTTCAGATAGGAGGTTCCAGATGAGGTCAAAAACTACATAGTCAGATCTTCACCAAACTTTGCAGGAATACTTTGCATGTCAAGACACGTGGAAAAAACGTACAAAACAAGAGATCGGAGACATCAAGATTTTCGACGAATTTTTTAAGAATTTTCAAATTTTCAGATGGGAGGTTCCAGATAAGGTCAAAAACGACATACTCAGATCTTCACCAAACTTTGCATGGATACATTGGATGTCAAGACACGTGGAAAAAACATACAAAACATAGGATTGGTGACATCAAGATTTTGGACGAATTTTTTAAGAATTTTCAAATTTTCAGATAGGAGGTTCCATATAAGGTCAAAAACTACATACTCAGATCTTCACCAAACTTTGCAGGGATACATTGGATGTCAAGACACGTGGAAAAAACGTACAAAACAAGAGATTGGAGACATCAAGATTTTCGACGAATTTTTTAAGAATTTTCAAATTTTCAGAAAGGATGTTCCAGATAAGGTCAAAAACGACATACTCAGATCTTCACCAAACTTTGCAGGGATACATTGGAGGTCGAGTCACGTGGAAAAAACGTACAAAACAAGAGATTGGAGACATCAAGATTTTGGACGAATTTTTGAAGAATTTTCAAATTTTCAGATAGGAGGTTCCAGATAAGGTCAAAAACTACATACTCAGATCTTCACCAAACTTTGCAGGGATACATTGGATGTCAAGACACGTGGAAAAAACATACAAAACATAGGATTGGTGACATCAAGATTTTCGACGAATTTTTTAAGAATTTTCAAATTTTCAGATAGGAGGTTCCATATAAGGTCAAAAACTACATGCTCAGATCTTCACCAAACTTTGCAGGGATACATTGGATGTCAAGACACGTGGAAAAAACGTACAAAACAAGAGATTGGAGACATCAAGATTATGGACGAATTTTTTAACAATTTTCAAATTTTCAGAAAGGATGTTCCAGATAAGGTCAAAAACAACATACTCAGATCTTCACCAAACGTTGCAGGGATACTTTGCATGTCAAGACACGTGGAAAAAACGTACAAAACAAGAGATTGGAGACATCAAGATTTTCGACGAATTTTTTAAGAATTTTCAAATTTTCAGATGGGAGGTTCCAGATAAGGTCAAAAACGACATACTCAGATCTTCACCAAACTTTGCATGGATACATTGGATGTCAAGACACGTGGAAAAAACGTACAAAACAAGAGATTGGGGTCATCAAGATTTTGCACGGATTTTTTAGGAATTTTCAAATTTTCAGATGGGAGGTTCCAGATAAGGTCAAAAACTACATACTCAGATCTTCACCAAACTTTGCAGGGATACATTGGATGTCAAGACACGTGGAAAAAACGTACAAAACAAGAGATTGGAGACATCAAGATTTTGGACGAATTTTTTAAGAATTTTCAAATTTTCAGATAGGAGGTTCCATATAAGGTCAAAAACTACATACTCAGATCTTCACCAAACTTTGCATGGATACATTATGTGTCAAGACACGTGGAAAAAACGTACAAAACAAAAGATTGGAGACATCAAGATTTTGGTCGAATTTTTTAAGAATTTTCAAATTTTCAGATGGGAAGTTCCAGATAAGGTCAAAAACTACATACTCAGATCTTCACCAAACTTTGCAGGGATACATTGGATGTCAAGACACGTGGAAAAAACGTACAAAAAAGAGATTGGAGACATCAAGATTTTGGACGAATTTTTTAACAATTTTCAAATTTTCAGAAAGGATGTTCCAGATAAGGTCAAAAACGACATACTCAGATCTTCACCAAACTTTGCAGGGATACATTGGATATCAAGAAACGTGGAAAAAACGTACAAAACAAGAGATTGGAGACATCAAGATTTTGGACGAATTTTTTAAGAATTTTCAAATTTTCAGATAGGAGGTTCCAGATAAGATCAAAAACTACATACTCAGATCTTCACCAAACTTTGCAGGGATACATTGGATGTCAAGACACGTGGAAAAAAAGTACAAAACAAGAGATTGGGGTCATCAAGATTTTGGACGGATTTTTTAGGAATTTTCAAATTTTCAGATGGGAGGTTCCATATAAGGTCAAAAACTACATACTCAGATCTTCACCAAACTTTGCAGGGATACATTGGATGTCAAGACACGTGGAAAAAACGTACAAAACAAGAGATTGGAAACATCAAGATTTTCGACGAATTTTTTAAGAATTTTCAAATTTTCAGAAAGGATGTTCCAGATAAGGTCAAAAACGACATACTCAGATCTTCACCAAACTTTGCAGGGATACATTGGAGGTCGAGACACGTGGAAAAAACGTACAAAACAAGAGATTGGAGACATCAAGATTTTGGACGAATTTTTGAAGAATTTTCAAATTTTCTGATAGGAGGTCCCAGATAAGGTCAAAAACTACATACTCAGATCTCCACCAAACATTGCAGGGATACATTGGATGTCAAGACACGTGGAAAAAACGTACAAAACAAGAGATTGGAGACATCAAGATTTTCGACGAATTTTTGAAGAATTTTCAAATTTTCAGATAGGAGGTTCCAGATAAGGTCAAAAACTACATACTCAGATCTTCACCAAACGTTGCAGGGATACTTTGCATGTCAAGACACGTGGAAAAAACGTACAAAACAAGAGATTGGAGACATCAAGATTTTGGACGAATTTTTTAAGAATTTTCAAATTTTCAGAAAGGATGTTCCAGATAAGGTCAAAAACGACATACTCAGATCTTCACCAAACTTTGCAGGGATACATTGGATGTCAAGACACGTGGAAAAAACGTACAAAACAAGAGATTGCAGACATCAAATTTTGGACGAATTTTTTAAGAATTTTCAAATTTTCAGAAAGGATGTTCCAGATAAGGTCAAAAACGACATACTCAGATCTTCACCAAACTTTGCAGGGATACATTGGAGGTCAAGACACGTGGAAAAAACGTACAAAACAAGAGATTGGAGACATCAAGATTTTCGACGAATTTTTGAAGAATTTTCAAATTTTCAGATAGGAGGTTCCAGATAAGGTCAAAAACTACATACTCAGATCTTCACCAAACGTTGCAGGGATACTTTGCATGTCAAGACACGTGGAAAAAACGTACAAAACAAGAGATTGGAGACATCAAGATTTTCGACGAATTTTTTAAGAATTCTCAAATTTTCAGAAAGGAGGTTCCATATAAGGTCAAAAACTACAAACTCAGATCTTCACCAAACTTTGCAGGGATACATTGGATGTCAAGACACGTGGAAAAAACGTACAAAACAAGAGATTGGGGTCATCAAGATTTTGGACGAATTTTTTAAGAATTTTCAAATTTTCAGAAAGGAGGTTCCATATAAGGACAAAAACTACATACTCAGATCTTCACCAAACTTTGCAGGGATACATTGAATGTCAAGACACGTGGAAAAAACGTACAAAACAAGAGATTGGGGTCATCAAGATTTTGGACGGATTTTTTAGGAATTTTCAAATTTTCAGATGGGAGGTTCCAGATAAGTTCAAAAACTACATACTCAGATCTTCACCAAACTTTGCAGGGATACATTGGATGTCAAGACACGTGGAAAAAACGTACAAAACAAGAGATTGGAGACATCAAGATTTTGGACGAATTTTTTAAGAATTTTTAAATTTTCAGATAGGAGGTTCCATATAAGGTCAAAAACTACATACTCAGATCTTCACCAAACTTTGCATGGATACATTATGTGTCAAGACACGTGGAAAAAACGTACAAAACAAGAGATTGGAGACATCAAGATATTGGTCGAATTTTTTAAGAATTTTCAAATTTTCAGATGGGAAGTTCCAGATAAGGTCAAAAACTACATACTCAGATCTTCACCAAACTTTGCAGGGATACATTGGATGTCAAGACACGTGGAAAAAACGTACAAAACAAGAGATAGGAGACATCAAGATTTTGGACGAATTTTTTAACAATTTTCAAATTTTCAGAAAGGATGTTCCAGATAATGTCAAAAACGACATACTCAGATCTTCACCAAACTTTGCAGGGATACATTGGATATCAAGACACGTGGAAAAAACGTACAAAACAAGAGATTGGAGACATCAAGATTTTGGACGAATTTTTTAAGAATTTTCAAATTTTCAGATAGGAGGTTCCAGATAAGATCAAAAACTACATACTCAGATCTTCACCAAACTTTGCAGGGATACATTGGATGTCAAGACACGTGGAAAAAACGTACAAAACAAGAGATTGGGGTCATCAAGATTTTTGACGGATTTTTTAGGAATTTTCAAATTTTCAGATGGGAGGTTCCAGATAAGGTCAAAAACTACATACTCAGATCTTCACCAAACATTGCAGGGATACATTGGATGTCAAGACACGTAGAAAAAACGTACAAACCAAGAGATTGGAGACATCAAGATTTTCGACGAATTTTTTAAGAATTTTCAAATTTTCAGATGGGAGGTTCCAGATAAGGTCAAAAACGACATACTCAGATCTTCACCAAACTTTGCAGGGATCCATTGGAGGTCGAGACACGTGGAAAAAACGTACAAAACAAGAGATTGGAGACATCAAGATTTTGGACGAATTTTTTAAGAATTTTCAAATTTTCAGATAGGAGGTTCCATATAAGGTCAAAAACTACATACTCAGATCTTCACCAAACTTTGCAGGGATACATTGGATGTCAAGACACGTGGAAAAAACGTACAAAACAAGAGATTGGAGACATCAAGATTTTCGACGAATTTTTTAAGAATTTTCAAATTTTCAGAAAGGATGTTCCAGATAAGGTCAAAAACGACATACTCAGATCTTCACCAAACTTTGCAGGGATCCATTATAGGTCGAGACACGTGGAAAAAACGTACAAAACAAGAGATTGGAGACATCAAGATTTTGGACGAATTTTTGAAGAATTTTCAAATTTTCAGATAGGAGGTTCCAGATAAGGTCTAAAACTACATACTCAGATCTCCACCAAACATTGCAGGAATACATTGGATGTCAAGACACGTGGAAAAAACGTACAAAACAAGAGATTGGAGACATCAAGATTTTCGACGAATTTTTTAAGAATTTTCAAATTTTCAGATAGGAGGTTCCAGATAAGGTCAAAAACTACATACTCAGATCTTCACCAAACTTTGCAGGGATACATTGGATGTCAAGACACGTGGAAAAAACGTACAAAACAAGAGATTGGAGACATCAAGATTTTGGACGAATTTTTTAAGAATTTTCAAATTTTCAGATAGGAGGTTCCAGATGAGGTCAAAAACTACATACTCAGATCTTCACCAAACTTTGCAGGAATACTTTGCATGTCAAGACACGTGGAAAAAACGTACAAAACAAGAGATCGGAGACATCAAGATTTTCGACGAATTTTTTAAGAATTTTCAAATTTTCAGATGGGAGGTTCCAGATAAGGTCAAAAACGACATACTCAGATCTTCACCAAACTTTGCAGGGATCCATTGGAGGTCGAGACACGTGGAAAAAACGTACAAAACAAGAGATTGGAGACATCAAGATTTTGGACGAATTTTTTAAGAATTTTCAAATTTTCAGATAGGAGGTTCCATATAAGGTCAAAAACTACATACTCAGATCTTCACCAAACTTTGCAGGGATACATTGGATGTCAAGACACGTGGAAAAAACGTACAAAACAAAAGATTGGAGACATCAAGATTTTCGACGAATTTTTTAAGAATTTTCAAATTTTCAGATAGGAGGTTCCAGATAAGGTCAAAAACTACATACTCAGATCTTCACCAAACTTTGCAGGGATACATTATGTGTCAAGACACGTGGAAAAAACGTACAAAACAAAAGATTGGAGACATCAAGATTTTGGTCGAATTTTTTAAGAATTTTCAAATTTTCAGATGGTAGGTTCCAGATAAGGTCAAAAACTACATACTCAGATCTTCACCAAACTTTGCAGGGATCCATTGGAAGTCGAGACACGTGGAAAAAACGTACAAAACAAGAGATTGGAGACATCAAGATTTTGGACGAATTTTTTAAGAATTTTCAAATTTTCAGATAGGAGGTTCCATATAAGGTCAAAAACTACATACTCAGATCTTCACCAAACTTTGCAGGGATACATTGGATATCAAGACACGTGGAAAAAACGTACAAAACAAGAGATTGGAGACATCAAGATTTTGGACGAATTTTTTAAGAATTTTCAAATTTTCAGATGGGAGGTTCAATATAAGGTCAAAAACTACATACTCAGATCTTCACCAAACTTTGCAGGGATACATTGGATGTCAAGACACGTGGAAAAAACGTACAAAACAAGAGATTGGGGTCATCAAGATTTTGGACGAATTTTTTAACAATTTTCAAATTTTCAGAAAGGATGTTCCAGATAAGGTCAAAAACGACATACTCAGATCTTCACCAAACTTTGCAGGGATACATTGGATATCAAGACACGTGGAAAAAACGTACAAAACAAGAGATTGGAGACATCAAGATTTTGGACGAATTTTTTAAGAATTTTCAAATTTTCAGATAGGAGGTTCCAGATAAGGTCAAAAACTACATACTCAGATCTTCACCAAACTTTGCAGGGATACATTGGATGTCAAGACACGTGGAAAAAACGTACAAAACAAGAGATTGGAGACATCAAGATTTTGGACGAATTTTTTAAGAATTTTCAAATTTTCAGATAGGAGGTTCCAGATGAAGTCAAAAACTACATACTCAGATCTTCACCAAACTTTGCAGGAATACTTTGCATGTCAAGACACGTGGAAAAAACGTACAAAACAAGAGATCGGAGACATCAAGATTTTCGACGAATTTTTTAAGAATTTTCAAATTTTCAGATGGGAGGTTCCAGATAAGGTCAAAAACGACATACTCAGATCTTCACCAAACTTTGCAGGGATCCATTGGAGGTCGAGACACGTGGAAAAAACGTACAAAACAAGAGATTGGAGACATCAAGATTTTGGACGAATTTTTTAAGAATTTTCAAATTTTCAGATAGGAGGTTCCATATAAGGTCAAAAACTACATACTCAGATCTTCACCAAACTTTGCAGGGATACATTGGATGTCAAGACACGTGGAAAAAACGTACAAAACAAGAGATTGGAGACATCAAGATTTTGGACGATTTTTTTAAAAATTTTCAAATTTTCAGAAATGCGGTTCCAGATGTCAAAAACTACATACTCAGATCTTCACCAAACTTTGCAGGGATACATTGGATGTCAAGACACGTGGAAAAAACGTACAAAACAAGAGATTCGGGTCAACAAGATTTTGGACGGATTTTTTAGGAATTTTCAAATTTTCAGATGGGAGGTTCCAGATAAGGTCAAAAACTACATACTCAGATCTTCACCAAACTCTGCAGGGATACATTGTATGTCAAGACACGTGGAAAAAACATACAAAACATAGGATTGGGGACATCAAGATTTTGTTAAATTCTTTTAAGAATTTTCAAATTTTCAGATAGGAGGTTCCATATAAGGTCAAAAACTACATACTCAGATCTTCACCAAACATTGCAGGGATACATTGGATGTCAAGACACGTGGAAAGAACGTACAAAACAAGAGATTGGAGACATCAAGATTTTGGACGAATTTTTTAAGAATTTTCAAATTTTCAGATAGGAGGCTCCATATAAGGTCAAAAACTACATACTCAGATCTTCACCAAACATTGCAGGGATACATTGGATGTCAAGACACGTGGAAAAAACGTACAAAACAAGAGATTGGAGACATCAAGATTTTGGACGAATTTTTTAAGAATTTTCAAATTTTCAGATAGGAGGTTCCAGATAAGGTCAAAAACTACATACTCAGATCTTCACCAAACGTTGCAGGGATACTTTGCATTTCAAGACACGTGGAAAAAACGTACAAAACAAGAGATCGGAGACATCAAGATTTTCGACGAATTTTTTAAGAATTTTCAAATTTTCAGATGGGAGGTTCCAGATAAGGTCAAAAACGACATACTCAGATCTTCACCAAACTTTGCATGGATACATTGGATGTCAAGACACGTGGAAAAAACATACAAAACATAGGATTGGTGACATCAAGATTTTGGACGAATTTTTTAAGAATTTTCAAATTTTCAGATGGGAGGTTCCATATAAGGTCAAAAACTACATACTCAGATCTTCACCAAACTTTGCAGGGATACATTGGAGGTCGAGACACGTGGAAAAAAAGTACAAAACAAGAGATTGGGGTCATCAAGATTTTGGACGGATTTTTTAGGAATTTTCAAATTTTCAGATGGGAGGTTCCAGATAAGGTCAAAAACTACATACTCAGATCTTCACCAAACATTGCAGGGATACATTGGATGTCAAGACACGTGGAAAAAACGTACAAAACAAGAGATTGGAGACATCAAGATTTTGGACGAATTTTTTAAGAATTTTCAAATTTTCAGATAGGAGGTTCCAGATGAGGTCAAAAACTACATACTCAGATCTTCACCAAACTTTGCAGGAATACTTTGCATGTCAAGACACGTGGAAAAAACGTACAAAACAAGAGATCGGAGACATCAAGATTTTCGACGAATTTTTTAAGAATTTTCAAATTTTCAGATGGGAGGTTCCAGATAAGGTCAAAAACGACATACTCAGATCTTCACCAAACTTTGCAGGGATCCATTGGAGGTCGAGACACGTGGAAAAAACGTACAAATCAAGAGATTGGAGACATCAAGATTTTCGACGAATTTTTTAAGAATTTTCAAATTTTCAGATGGGAGGTTCCAGATAAGGTCAAAAACGACATACTCAGATCTTCACCAAACTTTGCATGGATACATTGGATGTCAAGACACGTGGAAAAAACATACAAAACATAGGATTGGTGACATCAAGATTTTGGACGATTTTTTTAAGAATTTTCAAATTTTCAGATAGTAGGTTCCATATAAGGTCAAAAACTACATACTCAGATCTTCACCAAACTTTGCAGGGATACATTGGAGGTCGAGACACGTGGAAAAAAAGTACAAAACAAGAGATTGGGGTCATCAAGATTTTGGACGGATTTTTTAGGAATTTTCAAATTTTCAGATGGGAGGTTCCAGATAAGGTCAAAAACTACATACTCAGATCTTCACCAAACATTGCAGGGATACATTGGATGTCAAGACACGTGGAAAAAACGTACAAAACAAGAGATTGGAGACATCAAGATTTTGGACGAATTTTTTAAGAATTTTCAAATTTTCAGATAGGAGGTTCCAGATGAGGTCAAAAACTACATACTCAGATCTTCACCAAACTTTGCAGGAATACTTTGCATGTCAAGACACGTGGAAAAAACGTACAAAACAAGAGATCGGAGACATCAAGATTTTCGACGAATTTTTTAAGAATTTTCAAATTTTCAGATGGGAGGTTCCAGATAAGGTCAAAAACGACATACTCAGATCTTCACCAAACTTTGCAGGGATCCATTGGAGGTCGAGACACGTGGAAAAAACGTACAAAACAAGAGATTGGAGACATCAAGATTTTGGACGAATTTTTTAAGAATTTTCAAATTTTCAGATAGGAGGTTCCATATAAGGTCAAAAACTACATACTCAGATCTTCACCAAACTTTGCAGGGATACATTGGATGTCAAGACACGTGGAAAAAACGTACAAAACAAAAGATTGGAGACATCAAGATTTTCGACGAATTTTTTAAGAATTTTCTAATTTTCAGATAGGAGGTTCCAGATAAGGTCAAAAACTACATACTCAGATCTTCACCAAACATTGCAGGGATACATTGGATGTCAAGACACGTGGAAAAAACGTACAAAACAAGAGATTGGAGACATCAAAATTTTGGACGAATTTTTTAAGAATTTTCAAATTTTCAGATAGGAGGTTCCAGATAAGGTCAAAAACTACATACTCAGATCTTCACCAAACTTTGCAGGGATACATTGGATATCAAGACACGTGGAAAAAACGTACAAAACAAGAGATTGGAGACATCAAGATTTTGGACGAATTTTTTAAGAATTTTCAAATTTTCAGATGGGAGGTTCAATATAAGGTCAAAAACTACATACTCAGATCTTCACCAAACTTTGCAGGGATACATTGGATGTCAAGACACGTGGAAAAAACGTACAAAACAAGGGATTGGAGACATCAAGATTTTGGACGAATTTTTTAAGAATTTTCAAATTTTCAGATAGGAGGTTCCAGATAAGGTCAAAAACTACATACTCAGATCTTCACCAAACTTTGCAGGGATACATTGGATATCAAGACACGTGGAAAAAACGTACAAAACAAGAGATTGGAGACATCAAGATTTTGGACGAATTTTTTAAGAATTTTCAAATTTTCAGATAGGAGGTTCCAGATAAGGTCAAAAACTACATACTCAGATCTTCACCAAACTTTGCAGGGATACATTGGATGTCAAGACACGTGGAAAAAACGTACAAAACAAGAGATTGGGGTCATCAAGATTTTGGACGGATTTTTTAGGAATTTTCAAATTTTCAGATGGGAGGTTCCAGATAAGGTCAAAAACTACATACTCAGATCTTCACCAAACATTGCAGGGATACATTGGATGTCAAGACACGTGGAAAAAACGTACAAAACAAGAGATTGGAGACATCAAAATTTTGGATGAATTTTTTAAGAATTTTCAAATTTTCAGATAGGAGGTTCCAGATGAGGTCAAAAACTACATACTCAGATCTTCACCAAACTTTGCAGGAATACTTTGCATGTCAAGACACGTGGAAAAAACGTACAAAACAAGAGATCGGAGACATCAAGATTTTCGACGAATTTTTTAAGAATTTTCAAATTTTCAGATGGGAGGTTCCAGATAAGGTCAAAAACGACATACTCAGATCTTCACCAAACTTTGCATGGATACATTGGATGTCAAGACACGTGGAAAAAACATACAAAACATAGGATTGGTGACATCAAGATTTTGGTCGAATTTTTTAAGAATTTTCAAATTTTCAGATAGGAGGTTCCATATAAGGTCAAAAACTACATACTCAGATCTTCACCAAACTTTGCAGGGATACATTGGAGGTCGAGACACGTGGAAAAAAAGTACAAAACAAGAGATTGGGGTCCTCAAGATTTTGGACGGATTTTTTAGGAATTTTCAAATTTTCAGATGGGAGGTTCCAGATAAGGTCAAAAACTACATACTCAGATCTTCACCAAACATTGCAGGGATACATTGGATGTCAAGACACGTGGAAAAAACGTACAAAACAAGAGATTGGAGACATCAAGATTTTGGACGAATTTTTTAAGAATTTTCAAATTTTCAGATAGGAGGTTCCAGATGAGGTCAAAAACTACATACTCAGATCTTCACCAAACTTTGCAGGAATACTTTGCATGTCAAGACACGTGGAAAAAACGTACAAAACAAGAGATCGGAGACATCAAGATTTTCGACGAATTTTTTAAGAATTTTCAAATTTTCAGATGGGAGGTTCCAGATAAGGTCAAAAACGACATACTCAGATCTTCACCAAACTTTGCAGCGATCCATTGGAGGTCGAGACACGTGGAAAAAACGTACAAAACAAGAGATTGGAGACATCAAGATTTTGGACGAATTTTTTAAGAATTTTCAAATTTTCAGATAGGAGGTTCCATATAAGGTCAAAAACTACATACTCAGATCTTCACCAAACTTTGCAGGGATACATTGGATGTCAAGACACGTGGAAAAAACGTACAAAACAAGAGATTGGAGACATCAAGATTTTCGACGAATTTTTTAAGAATTTTCAAATTTTCAGAAAGGATGTTCCAGATAAGGTCAAAAACGACATACTCAGATCTTCACCAAACTTTGCAGGGATACATTGGAGGTCGAGACACGTGGAAAAAACGTACAAAACAAGAGATTGGAGACATCAAGATTTTGGACGAATTTTTGAAGAATTTTCAAATTTTCTGATAGGAGGTCCCAGATAAGGTCAAAAACTACATACTCAGATCTCCACCAAACATTGCAGGGATACATTGGATGTCAAGACACGTGGAAAAAACGTACAAAACAAGAGATTGGAGACATCAAGATTTTCGACGAATTTTTGAAGAATTTTCAAATTTTCAGATAGGAGGTTCCAGATAAGGTCAAAAACTACATACTCAGATCTTCACCAAACGTTGCAGGGATACTTTGCATGTCAAGACACGTGGAAAAAACGTACAAAACAAGAGATTGGAGACATCAAGATTTTCGACGAATTTTTTAAGAATTTTCAAATTTTCAGATGGGAGGTTCCAGATAAGGTCAAAAACGACATACTCAGATCTTCACCAAACTTTGCATGGATACATTGGATGTCAAGACACGTGGAAAAAACGTACAAAACAAGAGATTGGGGTCATCAAGATTTTGCACGGATTTTTTAAGAATTTTCAAATTTTCAGATGGGAGGTTCCAGATAAGGTCAAAAACGACATACTCAGATCTTCACCAAACTTTGCATATATACATTGGATGTCAAGACACGTGGAAAAAACGTACAAAACAAGAGATTGGAGACATCAAGATTTTGGACGAATTTTTTAAGAATTCTCAAATTTTCAGAAAGGAGGTTCCATATAAGGTCAAAAACTACATACTCAGATCTTCACCAAACTTTGCAGGGATACTTTGGATGTCAAGACACGTGGAAAAAACGTACAAAACAAGAGATTGGGGTCATCAAGATTTTGGACGAATTTTTTAATAATTTTCAAATTTTCAGATGGGAGGTTCAATATAAGGTCAAAAACTACATACTCAGATCTTCACCAAACTTTGCAGGAATACTTTGCATGTCAAGACACGTGGAAAAAACGTACAAAACAAGAGATCGGAGACATCAAGATTTTCGACGAATTTTTTAAGAATTTTCAAATTTTCAGATGGGAGGTTCCAGATAAGGTCAAAAACGACATACTCAGATCTTCACCAAACTTTGCAGGGATCCATTGGAGGTCGAGACACGTGGAAAAAACGTACAAAACAAGAGATTGGAGACATCAAGATTTTGGACGAATTTTTTAAGAATTTTCAAATTTTCAGATAGGAGGTTCCATATAAGGTCAAAAACTACATACTCAGATCTTCATCAAACTTTGCAGGGATACATTGGATGTCAAGACACGTGGAAAAAACGTACAAAACAAAAGATTGGAGACATCAAGATTTTCGACGAATTTTTTAAGAATTTTCAAATTTTCAGATAGGAGGTTCCAGATAAGGTCAAAAACTACATACTCAGATCTTCACCAAACTTTGCAGGGATACATTGGATATCAAGACACGTGGAAAAAACGTACAAAACAAGAGATTGGAGACATCAAGATTTTCGACGAATTTTTTAAGAATTTTCAAATTTTCAGATGGGAGGTTCCAGATAAGGTCAAAAACGACATACTCAGATCTTCACCAAACTTTGCATGGATACATTGGATGTCAAGACACGTGGAAAAAACGTACAAAACAAGAGATTGGGGTCATCAAGATTTTGCACGGATTTTTTAAGAATTTTCAAATTTTCAGATGGGAGGTTCCAGATAAGGTCAAAAACGACATACTCAGATCTTCACCAAACTTTGCATATATACATTGGATGTCAAGACACGTGGAAAAAACGTACAAAACAAGAGATTGGAGACATCAAGATTTTGGACGAATTTTTTAAGAATTCTCAAATTTTCAGAAAGGAGGTTCCATATAAGGTCAAAAACTACATACTCAGATCTTCACCAAACTTTGCAGGGATACTTTGGATGTCAAGACACGTGGAAAAAACGTACAAAACAAGAGATTGGGGTCATCAAGATTTTGGACGAATTTTTTAATAATTTTCAAATTTTCAGATGGGAGGTTCAATATAAGGTCAAAAACTACATACTCAGATCTTCACCAAACTTTGCAGGAATACTTTGCATGTCAAGACACGTGGAAAAAACGTACAAAACAAGAGATCGGAGACATCAAGATTTTCGACGAATTTTTTAAGAATTTTCAAATTTTCAGATGGGAGGTTCCAGATAAGGTCAAAAACGACATACTCAGATCTTCACCAAACTTTGCAGGGATCCATTGGAGGTCGAGACACGTGGAAAAAACGTACAAAACAAGAGATTGGAGACATCAAGATTTTGGACGAATTTTTTAAGAATTTTCAAATTTTCAGATAGGAGGTTCCATATAAGGTCAAAAACTACATACTCAGATCTTCACCAAACTTTGCAGGGATACATTGGATGTCAAGACACGTGGAAAAAACGTACAAAACAAGAGATTGGGGTCATCAAGATTTTGGACGAATTTTTTAACAATTTTCAAATTTTCAGAAAGGATGTTCCAGATAAGGTCAAAAACGACATACTCAGATCTTCACCAAACTTTGCAGGGATACATTGGATATCAAGACACGTGGAAAAAACGTACAAAACAAGAGATTGGAGACATCAAGATTTTGGACGAATTTTTTAAGAATTTTCAAATTTTCAGATAGGAGGTTCCAGATAAGGTCAAAAACTACATACTCAGATCTTCACCAAACTTTGCAGGGATACATTGGATGTCAAGACACGTGGAAAAAACGTACAAAACAAGAGATTGGAGACATCAAGATTTTGGACGAATTTTTTAAGAATTTTCAAATTTTCAGATAGGAGGTTCCAGATGAAGTCAAAAACTACATACTCAGATCTTCACCAAACTTTGCAGGAATACTTTGCATGTCAAGACACGTGGAAAAAACGTACAAAACAAGAGATCGGAGACATCAAGATTTTCGACGAATTTTTTAAGAATTTTCAAATTTTCAGATGGGAGGTTCCAGATAAGGTCAAAAACGACATACTCAGATCTTCACCAAACTTTGCAGGGATCCATTGGAGGTCGAGACACGTGGAAAAAACGTACAAAACAAGAGATTGGAGACATCAAGATTTTGGACGAATTTTTTAAGAATTTTCAAATTTTCAGATAGGAGGTTCCATATAAGGTCAAAAACTACATACTCAGATCTTCACCAAACTTTGCAGGGATACATTGGATGTCAAGACACGTGGAAAAAACGTACAAAACAAGAGATTGGAGACATCAAGATTTTGGACGATTTTTTTAAAAATTTTCAAATTTTCAGAAATGCGGTTCCAGATGTCAAAAACTACATACTCAGATCTTCACCAAACTTTGCAGGGTTTCATTGGATGTCAAGACACGTGGAAAAAACGTACAAAACAAGAGATTCGGGTCAACAAGATTTTGGACGGATTTTTTAGGAATTTTCAAATTTTCAGATGGGAGGTTCCAGATAAGGTCAAAAACTACATACTCAGATCTTCACCAAACTCTGCAGGGATACATTGTATGTCAAGACACGTGGAAAAAACATACAAAACATAGGATTGGGGACATCAAGATTTTGTTAAATTCTTTTAAGAATTTTCAAATTTTCAGATAGGAGGTTCCATATAAGGTCAAAAACTACATACTCAGATCTTCACCAAACATTGCAGGGATACATTGGATGTCAAGACACGTGGAAAGAACGTACAAAACAAGAGATTGGAGACATCAAGATTTTGGACGAATTTTTTAAGAATTTTCAAATTTTCAGATAGGAGGCTCCATATAAGGTCAAAAACTACATACTCAGATCTTCACCAAACATTGCAGGGATACATTGGATGTCAAGACACGTGGAAAAAACGTACAAAACAAGAGATTGGAGACATCAAGATTTTGGACGAATTTTTTAAGAATTTTCAAATTTTCAGATAGGAGGTTCCAGATAAGGTCAAAAACTACATACTCAGATCTTCACCAAACGTTGCAGGGATACTTTGCATTTCAAGACACGTGGAAAAAACGTACAAAACAAGAGATCGGAGACATCAAGATTTTCGACGAATTTTTTAAGAATTTTCAAATTTTCAGATGGGAGGTTCCAGATAAGGTCAAAAACGACATACTCAGATCTTCACCAAACTTTGCATGGATACATTGGATGTCAAGACACGTGGAAAAAACATACAAAACATAGGATTGGTGACATCAAGATTTTGGACGAATTTTTTAAGAATTTTCAAATTTTCAGATAGGAGGTTCCATATAAGGTCAAAAACTACATACTCAGATCTTCACCAAACTTTGCAGGGATACATTGGAGGTCGAGACACGTGGAAAAAAAGTACAAAACAAGAGATTGGGGTCATCAAGATTTTGGACGGATTTTTTAGGAATTTTCAAATTTTCAGATGGGAGGTTCCAGATAAGGTCAAAAACTACATACTCAGATCTTCACCAAACATTGCAGGGATACATTGGATGTCAAGACACGTGGAAAAAACGTACAAAACAAGAGATTGGAGACATCAAGATTTTGGACGAATTTTTTAAGAATTTTCAAATTTTCAGATAGGAGGTTCCAGATGAGGTCAAAAACTACATACTCAGATCTTCACCAAACTTTGCAGGAATACTTTGCATGTCAAGACACGTGGAAAAAACGTACAAAACAAGAGATCGGAGACATCAAGATTTTCGACGAATTTTTTAAGAATTTTCAAATTTTCAGATGGGAGGTTCCAGATAAGGTCAAAAACGACATACTCAGATCTTCACCAAACTTTGCAGGGATCCATTGGAGGTCGAGACACGTGGAAAAAACGTACAAATCAAGAGATTGGAGACATCAAGATTTTCGACGAATTTTTTAAGAATTTTCAAATTTTCAGATGGGAGGTTCCAGATAAGGTCAAAAACGACATACTCAGATCTTCACCAAACTTTGCATGGATACATTGGATGTCAAGACACGTGGAAAAAACATACAAAACATAGGATTGGTGACATCAAGATTTTGGACGAATTTTTTAAGAATTTTCAAATTTTCAGATAGGAGGTTCCATATAAGGTCAAAAACTACATACTCAGATCTTCACCAAACTTTGCAGGGATACATTGGAGGTCGAGACACGTGGAAAAAAAGTACAAAACAAGAGATTGGGGTCATCAAGATTTTGGACGGATTTTTTAGGAATTTTCAAATTTTCAGATGGGAGGTTCCAGATAAGGTCAAAAACTACATACTCAGATCTTCACCAAACATTGCAGGGATACATTGGATGTCAAGACACGTGGAAAAAACGTACAAAACAAGAGATTGGAGACATCAAGATTTTGGACGAATTTTTTAAGAATTTTCAAATTTTCAGATAGGAGGTTCCAGATGAGGTCAAAAACTACATACTCAGATCTTCACCAAACTTTGCAGGAATACTTTGCATGTCAAGACACGTGGAAAAAACGTACAAAACAAGAGATCGGAGACATCAAGATTTTCGACGAATTTTTTAAGAATTTTCAAATTTTCAGATGGGAGGTTCCAGATAAGGTCAAAAACGACATACTCAGATCTTCACCAAACTTTGCAGGGATCCATTGGAGGTCGAGACACGTGGAAAAAACGTACAAAACAAGAGATTGGAGACATCAAGATTTTGGACGAATTTTTTAAGAATTTTCAAATTTTCAGATAGGAGGTTCCATATAAGGTCAAAAACTACATACTCAGATCTTCACCAAACTTTGCAGGGATACATTGGATGTCAAGACACGTGGAAAAAACGTACAAAACAAAAGATTGGAGACATCAAGATTTTCGACGAATTTTTTAAGAATTTTCTAATTTTCAGATAGGAGGTTCCAGATAAGGTCAAAAACTACATACTCAGATCTTCACCAAACATTGCAGGGATACATTGGATGTCAAGACACGTGGAAAAAACGTACAAAACAAGAGATTGGAGACATCAAAATTTTGGACGAATTTTTTAAGAATTTTCAAATTTTCAGATAGGAGGTTCCAGATAAGGTCAAAAACTACATACTCAGATCTTCACCAAACTTTGCAGGGATACATTGGATATCAAGACACGTGGAAAAAACGTACAAAACAAGAGATTGGAGACATCAAGATTTTGGACGAATTTTTTAAGAATTTTCAAATTTTCAGATGGGAGGTTCAATATAAGGTCAAAAACTACATACTCAGATCTTCACCAAACTTTGCAGGGATACATTGGATGTCAAGACACGTGGAAAAAACGTACAAAACAAGGGATTGGAGACATCAAGATTTTGGACGAATTTTTTAAGAATTTTCAAATTTTCAGATAGGAGGTTCCAGATAAGGTCAAAAAAACTACATACTCAGATCTTCACCAAACTTTGCAGGGATACATTGGATATCAAGACACGTGGAAAAAACGTACAAAACAAGAGATTGGAGACATCAAGATTTTGGACGAATTTTTTAAGAATTTTCAAATTTTCAGATAGGAGGTTCCAGATAAGGTCAAAAACTACATACTCAGATCTTCACCAAACTTTGCAGGGATACATTGGATGTCAAGACACGTGGAAAAAACGTACAAAACAAGAGATTGGGGTCATCAAGATTTTGGACGGATTTTTTAGGAATTTTCAAATTTTCAGATGGGAGGTTCCAGATAAGGTCAAAAACTACATACTCAGATCTTCACCAAACATTGCAGGGATACATTGGATGTCAAGACACGTGGAAAAAACGTACAAAACAAGAGATTGGAGACATCAAAATTTTGGACGAATTTTTTAAGAATTTTCAAATTTTCAGATAGGAGGTTCCAGATGAGGTCAAAAACTACATACTCAGATCTTCACCAAACTTTGCAGGAATACTTTGCATGTCAAGACACGTGGAAAAAACGTACAAAACAAGAGATCGGAGACATCAAGATTTTCGACGAATTTTTTAAGAATTTTCAAATTTTCAGATGGGAGGTTCCAGATAAGGTCAAAAACGACATACTCAGATCTTCACCAAACTTTGCATGGATACATTGGATGTCAAGACACGTGGAAAAAACATACAAAACATAGGATTGGTGACATCAAGATTTTGGTCGAATTTTTTAAGAATTTTCAAATTTTCAGATAGGAGGTTCCATATAAGGTCAAAAACTACATACTCAGATCTTCACCAAACTTTGCAGGGATACATTGGAGGTCGAGACACGTGGAAAAAAAGTACAAAACAAGAGATTGGGGTCATCAAGATTTTGGACGGATTTTTTAGGAATTTTCAAATTTTCAGATGGGAGGTTCCAGATAAGGTCAAAAACTACATACTCAGATCTTCACCAAACATTGCAGGGATACATTGGATGTCAAGACACGTGGAAAAAACGTACAAAACAAGAGATTGGAGACATCAAGATTTTGGACGAATTTTTTAAGAATTTTCAAATTTTCAGATAGGAGGTTCCAGATGAGGTCAAAAACTACATACTCAGATCTTCACCAAACTTTGCAGGAATACTTTGCATGTCAAGACACGTGGAAAAAACGTACAAAACAAGAGATCGGAGACATCAAGATTTTCGACGAATTTTTTAAGAATTTTCAAATTTTCAGATGGGAGGTTCCAGATAAGGTCAAAAATTACATACTCAGATCTTCACCAAACTTTGCAGGGATCCATTGGAGGTCGAGACACGTGGAAAAAACGTACAAAACAAGAGATTGGAGACATCAAGATTTTGGACGAATTTTTTAAGAATTTTCAAATTTTCAGATAGGAGGTTCCATATAAGGTCAAAAACTACATACTCAGATCTTCACCAAACTTTGCAGGGATACATTGGATGTCAAGACACGTGGAAAAAACGTACAAAACAAGAGATTGGAGACATCAAGATTTTCGACGAATTTTTTAAGAATTTTCAAATTTTCAGAAAGGATGTTCCAGATAAGGTCAAAAACGACATACTCAGATCTTCACCAAACTTTGCAGGGATACATTGGAGGTCGAGACACGTGGAAAAAACGTACAAAACAAGAGATTGGAGACATCAAGATTTTGGACGAATTTTTGAAGAATTTTCAAATTTTCTGATAGGAGGTCCCAGATAAGGTCAAAAACTACATACTCAGATCTCCACCAAACATTGCAGGGATACATTGGATGTCAAGACACGTGGAAAAAACGTACAAAACAAGAGATTGGAGACATCAAGATTTTCGACGAATTTTTGAAGAATTTTCAAATTTTCAGATAGGAGGTTCCAGATAAGGTCAAAAACTACATACTCAGATCTTCACCAAACGTTGCAGGGATACTTTGCATGTCAAGACACGTGGAAAAAACGTACAAAACAAGAGATTGGAGACATCAAGATTTTCGACGAATTTTTTAAGAATTTTCAAATTTTCAGATGGGAGGTTCCAGATAAGGTCAAAAACGACATACTCAGATCTTCACCAAACTTTGCATGGATACATTGGATGTCAAGACACGTGGAAAAAACGTACAAAACAAGAGATTGGGGTCATCAAGATTTTGCACGGATTTTTTAAGAATTTTCAAATTTTCAGATGGGAGGTTCCAGATAAGGTCAAAAACGACATACTCAGATCTTCACCAAACTTTGCATGGATACATTGGATGTCAAGACACGTGGAAAAAACGTACAAAACAAGAGATTGGAGACATCAAGATTTTGGACGAATTTTTTAAGAATTCTCAAATTTTCAGAAAGGAGGTTCCATATAAGGTCAAAAACTACATACTCAGATCTTCACCAAACTTTGCAGGGATACTTTGGATGTCAAGACACGTGGAAAAAACGTACAAAACAAGAGATTGGGGTCATCAAGATTTTGGACGAATTTTTTAAGAATTTTCAAATTTTCAGATGGGAGGTTCAATATAAGGTCAAAAACTACATACTCAGATCTTCACCAAACTTTGCATGGATACATTGGATGTCAAGACACGTGGAAAAAACATACAAAACATAGGATTCGGAACATCAAGATTTTGGTCGAATTTTTTAAGAATTTTCAAATTTTCAGATAGGAGGTTCCATATAAGGTCAAAAACTACATACTCAGATCTTCACCAAACATTGCAGGAATACATTGGATGTCAAGACACGTGGAAAAAACGTACAAAACAAGAGATTGGGGTCATCAAGATTTTGCACGGATTTTTTAGGAATTTTCAAATTTTCAGATGGGAGGTTCCAGATAAGGTCAAAAACTACATACTCAGATCTTCACCAAACTTTGCAGGGATACATTGGATGTCAAGACACGTGGAAAAAACGTACAAAACAAGAGATTGGAGACATCAAGATTTTGGACGAATTTTTTAAGAATTTTCAAATTTTCAGATAGGAGGTTCCATATAAGGTCAAAAACTACATACTCAGATCTTCACCAAACTTTGCATGGATACATTATGTGTCAAGACACGTGGAAAAAACGTACAAAACAAAAGATTGGAGACATCAAGATTTTGGTCGAATTTTTTAAGAATTTTCAAATTTTCAGATGGGAGGTTCCAGATAAGGTCAAAAACTACATACTCAGATCTTCACCAAACTTTGCAGGGATACATTGGATGTCAAGACACGTGGAAAAAACGTACAAAAAAGAGATTGGAGACATCAAGATTTTGGACGAATTTTTTAACAATTTTCAAATTTTCAGAAAGGATGTTCCAGATAAGGTCAAAAACGACATACTCAGATCTTCACCAAACTTTGCAGGGATACATTGGATATCAAGACACGTGGAAAAAACGTACAAAACAAGAGATTGGAGACATCAAGATTTTGGACGAATTTTTTAAGAATTTTCAAATTTTCAGATAGGAGGTTCCAGATAAGGTCAAAAACTACATACTCAGATCTTCACCAAACTTTGCAGGGATACATTGGATGTCAAGACACGTGGAAAAAACGTACAAAACAAGAGATTGGGGTCATCAAGATTTTGGACGGATTTTTTAGGAATTTTCAAATTTTCAGATGGGAGGTTCCAGATAAGGTCAAAAACTACATACTCAGATCTTCACCAAACATTGCAGGGATACATTGGATGTCAAGACACGTGGAAAAAACGTACAAAACAAGAGATTGGAGACATCAATATTTTGGACGAATTTTTAAAGAATTTTCAAATTTTCAGATAGGAGGTTCCAGATGAGGTCAAAAACTACATAGTCAGATCTTCACCAAACTTTGCAGGAATACTTTGCATGTCAAGACACGTGGAAAAAACGTACAAAACAAGAGATTGGAGACATCAAGGTTTTGGACGAATTTTTGAAGAATTTTCAAATTTTCAGATAGGAGGTTCCAGATAAGGTCAAAAACTACATACTCAGATCTCAACCAAACATTGCAGGGATACATTGGATGTCAAGACACGTGGAAAAAACATACAAAACATAGGATTGGTGACATCAAGATTTTCGACGAATTTTTTAAGAATTTTCAAATTTTCAGATAGGAGGTTCCATATAAGGTCAAAAACTACATGCTCAGATCTTCACCAAACTTTGCAGGGATACATTGGATGTCAAGACACGTGGAAAAAACGTACAAAACAAGAGATTGGAGACATCAAGATTATGGACGAATTTTTTGAGAATTTTCAAATTTTCAGAAAGGAGGTTCCATATAAGGTCAAAAACTACATACTCAGATCTTCACCAAACTTTGCAGGGATACATTGGATGTCAAGAAACGTGGAAAAAACGTACAAAACAAGAGATTGGAGACATCAAGATTTTCGACGAATTTTTTAAGAATTTTCAAATTTTCAGAAAGGATGTTCCAGATAAGGTCAAAAACGACATACTCAGATCTTCACTAACTTTGCAGGGATACATTGGAGGTCGAGACACGTGGAAAAAACGTACAAAACAAGAGATTGGAGACATCAAGATTTTGGACGAATTTTTGAAGAATTTTCAAATTTTCAGATAGGAGGTTCCAGATAAGGTCAAAAACTACATACTCAGATCTCCACCAAACATTGCAGGGATACATTGGATGTCAAGACACGTGGAAAAAACGTACAAAGCAAGAGATTGGAGACATCAAGATTTTGGACGAATTTTTTAAGAATTTTCAAATTTTCAGATAGGAGGTTCCATATAAGGTCAAAAACTACATACTCAGATCTTCACCAAACTTTGCAGGAATACATTGAATGTCAAGACACGTGGAAAAAACGTACAAAACAAGAGATTGTGGTCATCAAGATTTTGGACGGATTTTTTAGGAATTTTCAAATTTTCAGATGGGAGGTTCCAGATAAGGTCAAAAACTACATACTCAGATCTTCACCAAACTTTGCAGGGATACATTGGATGTCAAGACACGTGGAAAAAACGTACAAAACAAGAGATTGGAGACATCAAGATTTTGGACGAATTTTTTAAGAATTTTCAAATTTTCAGATAGGAGGTTCCATATAAGGTCAAAAACTACATACTCAGATCTTCACCAAACTTTGCATGGATACATTATGTGTCAAGACACGTGGAAAAAACGTACAAAACAAGAGATTGGAGACATCAAGATTTTGGTCGAATTTTTTAAGAATTTTCAAATTTTCAGATGGCAGGTTCCAGATAAGGTCAAAAACTACATACTCAGATCTTCACCAAACTTTGCAGGGATACATTGGATGTCAAGACACGTGGAAAAAACGTACAAAACAAGAGATAGGAGACATCAAGATTTTGGACGAATTTTTTAACAATTTTCAAATTTTCAGAAAGGATGTTCCAGATAAGGTCAAAAACGACATACTCAGATCTTCACCAAACTTTGCAGGGATACATTGGATATCAAGACACGTGGAAAAAACGTACAAAACAAGAGATTGGAGACATCAAGATTTTGGACGAATTTTTTAAGAATTTTCAAATTTTCAGATAGGAGGTTCCAGATAAGGTCAAAAACTACATACTCAGATCTTCACCAAACTTTGCAGGGATACATTGGATGTCAAGACACGTGGAAAAAACGTACAAAACAAGAGATAGGAGACATCAAGATTTTGGACGAATTTTTTAACAATTTTCAAATTTTCAGAAAGGATGTTCCAGATAAGGTCAAAAACGACATACTCAGATCTTCACCAAACTTTGCAGGGATACATTGGATATCAAGACACGTGGAAAAAACGTACAAAACAAGAGATTGGAGACATCAAGATTTTGGACGAATTTTTTAAGAATTTTCAAATTTTCAGATAGGAGGTTCCAGATAAGGTCAAAAACTACATACTCAGATCTTCACCAAACTTTGCATGGATACATTGGATGTCAAGACACGTGGAAAAAACATACAAAACATAGGATTCGGAACATCAAGATTTTGGTCGAATTTTTTAAGAATTTTCAAATTTTCAGATAGGAGGTTCCATATAAGGTCAAAAACTACATACTCAGATCTTCACCAAACATTGCAGGAATACATTGGATGTCAAGACACGTGGAAAAAACGTACAAAACAAGAGATTGGGGTCATCAAGATTTTGCACGGATTTTTTAGGAATTTTCAAATTTTCAGATGGGAGGTTCCAGATAAGGTCAAAAACTACATACTCAGATCTTCACCAAACTTTGCAGGGATACATTGGATGTCAAGACACGTGGAAAAAACGTACAAAACAAGAGATTGGAGACATCAAGATTTTGGACGAATTTTTTAAGAATTTTCAAATTTTCAGATAGGAGGTTCCATATAAGGTCAAAAACTACATACTCAGATCTTCACCAAACTTTGCATGGATACATTATGTGTCAAGACACGTGGAAAAAACGTACAAAACAAAAGATTGGAGACATCAAGATTTTGGTCGAATTTTTTAAGAATTTTCAAATTTTCAGATGGGAGGTTCCAGATAAGGTCAAAAACTACATACTCAGATCTTCACCAAACTTGGCATGGATACATTGGATGTCAAGACACGTGGAAAAAACGTACAAAACAAGAGATTGGGGTCATCAAGATTTTGCACGGATTTTTTAAGAATTTTCAAATTTTCAGATAGGAGGTTCCAGATAAGGTCAAAAACTACATACTCAGATCTTCACCAAACTTTGCAGGGATACATTGGATATCAAGACACGTGGAAAAAACGTACAAAACAAGAGATTGGAGACATCAAGATTTTGGACGAATTTTTTAAGAATTTTCAAATTTTCAGATGGGAGGTTCAATATAAGGTCAAAAACTACATACTCAGATCTTCACCAAACTTTGCAGGGATACATTGGATGTCAAGACACGTGGAAAAAACGTACAAAACAAGGGATTGGAGACATCAAGATTTTGGACGAATTTTTTAAGAATTTTCAAATTTTCAGATAGGAGGTTCCAGATAAGGTCAAAAACTACATACTCAGATCTTCACCAAACTTTGCAGGGATACATTGGATATCAAGACACGTGGAAAAAACGTACAAAACAAGAGATTGGAGACATCAAGATTTTGGAAGAATTTTTTAAGAATTTTCAAATTTTCAGATAGGAGGTTCCAGATAAGGTCAAAAACTACATACTCAGATCTTCACCAAACTTTGCAGGGATACATTGGATGTCAAGACACGTGGAAAAAACGTACAAAACAAGAGATTGGGGTCATCAAGATTTTGGACGGATTTTTTAGGAATTTTCAAATTTTCAGATGGGAGGTTCCAGATAAGGTCAAAAACTACATACTCAGATCTTCACCAAACATTGCAGGGATACATTGGATGTCAAGACACGTGGAAAAAACGTACAAAACAAGAGATTGGAGACATCAAAATTTTGGACGAATTTTTTAAGAATTTTCAAATTTTCAGATAGGAGGTTCCAGATGAGGTCAAAAACTACATACTCAGATCTTCACCAAACTTTGCAGGAATACTTTGCATGTCAAGACACGTGGAAAAAACGTACAAAACAAGAGATCGGAGACATCAAGATTTTCGACGAATTTTTTAAGAATTTTCAAATTTTCAGATGGGAGGTTCCAGATAAGGTCAAAAACGACATACTCAGATCTTCACCAAACTTTGCATGGATACATTGGATGTCAAGACACGTGGAAAAAACATACAAAACATAGGATTGGTGACATCAAGATTTTGGTCGAATTTTTTAAGAATTTTCAAATTTTCAGATAGGAGGTTCCATATAAGGTCAAAAACTACATACTCAGATCTTCACCAAACTTTGCAGGGATACATTGGAGGTCGAGACACGTGGAAAAAAAGTACAAAACAAGAGATTGGGGTCATCAAGATTTTGGACGGATTTTTTAGGAATTTTCAAATTTTCAGATGGGAGGTTCCAGATAAGGTCAAAAACTACATACTCAGATCTTCACCAAACATTGCAGGGATACATTGGATGTCAAGACACGTGGAAAAAACGTACAAAACAAGAGATTGGAGACATCAAGATTTTGGACGAATTTTTTAAGAATTTTCAAATTTTCAGATAGGAGGTTCCAGATGAGGTCAAAAACTACATACTCAGATCTTCACCAAACTTTGCAGGAATACTTTGCATGTCAAGACACGTGGAAAAAACGTACAAAACAAGAGATCGGAGACATCAAGATTTTCGACGAATTTTTTAAGAATTTTCAAATTTTCAGATGGGAGGTTCCAGATAAGGTCAAAAACGACATACTCAGATCTTCACCAAACTTTGCAGGGATCCATTGGAGGTCGAGACACGTGGAAAAAACGTACAAAACAAGAGATTGGAGACATCAAGATTTTGGACGAATTTTTTAAGAATTTTCAAATTTTCAGATAGGAGGTTCCATATAAGGTCAAAAACTACATACTCAGATCTTCACCAAACTTTGCAGGGATACATTGGATGTCAAGACACGTGGAAAAAACGTACAAAACAAGAGATTGGAGACATCAAGATTTTCGACGAATTTTTTAAGAATTTTCAAATTTTCAGAAAGGATGTTCCAGATAAGGTCAAAAACGACATACTCAGATCTTCACCAAACTTTGCAGGGATACATTGGAGGTCGAGACACGTGGAAAAAACGTACAAAACAAGAGATTGGAGACATCAAGATTTTGGACGAATTTTTGAAGAATTTTCAAATTTTCTGATAGGAGGTCCCAGATAAGGTCAAAAACTACATACTCAGATCTCCACCAAACATTGCAGGGATACATTGGATGTCAAGACACGTGGAAAAAACGTACAAAACAAGAGATTGGAGACATCAAGATTTTCGACGAATTTTTGAAGAATTTTCAAATTTTCAGATAGGAGGTTCCAGATAAGGTCAAAAACTACATACTCAGATCTTCACCAAACGTTGCAGGGATACTTTGCATGTCAAGACACGTGGAAAAAACGTACAAAACAAGAGATTGGAGACATCAAGATTTTCGACGAATTTTTTAAGAATTTTCAAATTTTCAGATGGGAGGTTCCAGATAAGGTCAAAAACGACATACTCAGATCTTCACCAAACTTTGCATGGATACATTGGATGTCAAGACACGTGGAAAAAACGTACAAAACAAGAGATTGGGGTCATCAAGATTTTGCACGGATTTTTTAAGAATTTTCAAATTTTCAGATGGGAGGTTCCAGATAAGGTCAAAAACGACATACTCAGATCTTCACCAAACTTTGCATGGATACATTGGATGTCAAGACACGTGGAAAAAACGTACAAAACAAGAGATTGGAGACATCAAGATTTTGGACGAATTTTTTAAGAATTCTCAAATTTTCAGATGGGAGGTTCAATATAAGGTCAAAAACTACATACTCAGATCTTCACCAAACTTTGCATGGATACATTGGATGTCAAGACACGTGGAAAAAACATACAAAACATAGGATTCGGAACATCAAGATTTTGGTCGAATTTTTTAAGAATTTTCAAATTTTCAGATAGGAGGTTCCATATAAGGTCAAAAACTACATACTCAGATCTTCACCAAACATTGCAGGAATACATTGGATGTCAAGACACGTGGAAAAAACGTACAAAACAAGAGATTGGGGTCATCAAGATTTTGCACGGATTTTTTAGGAATTTTCAAATTTTCAGATGGGAGGTTCCAGATAAGGTCAAAAACTACATACTCAGATCTTCACCAAACTTTGCAGGGATACATTGGATGTCAAGACACGTGGAAAAAACGTACAAAACAAGAGATTGGAGACATCAAGATTTTGGACGAATTTTTTAAGAATTTTCAAATTTTCAGATAGGAGGTTCCATATAAGGTCAAAAACTACATACTCAGATCTTCACCAAACTTTGCATGGATACATTATGTGTCAAGACACGTGGAAAAAACGTACAAAACAAAAGATTGGAGACATCAAGATTTTGGTCGAATTTTTTAAGAATTTTCAAATTTTCAGATGGGAGGTTCCAGATAAGGTCAAAAACTACATACTCAGATCTTCACCAAACTTTGCAGGGATACATTGGATGTCGAGACACGTGGAAAAAACGTACAAAACAAGAGATTGGAGACATCAAAATTTTGGACGAATTTTTTAACAATTTTCAAATTTTCAGAAAGGATGTTCCAGATAAGGTCAAAAACGACATACTCAGATCTTCACCAAACTTTGCAGGGATACATTGGATATCAAGACACGTGGAAAAAACGTACAAAACAAGAGATTGGAGACATCAAGATTTTGGACGAATTTTTTAAGAATTTTCAAATTTTCAGATAGGAGGTTCCAGATAAGGTCAAAAACTACATACTCAGATCTTCACCAAACTTTGCAGGGATACATTGGATGTCAAGACACGTGGAAAAAACGTACAAAACAAGAGATTGGGGTCATCAAGATTTTGGACGGATTTTTTAGGAATTTTCAAATTTTCAGATGGGAGGTTCCAGATAAGGTCAAAAACTACATACTCAGATCTTCACCAAACATTGCAGGGATACATTGGATGTCAAGACACGTGGAAAAAACGTACAAAACAAGAGATTGGAGACATCAATATTTTGGACGAATTTTTAAAGAATTTTCAAATTTTCAGATAGGAGGTTCCAGATGAGGTCAAAAACTACATAGTCAGATCTTCACCAAACTTTGCAGGAATACTTTGCATGTCAAGACACGTGGAAAAAACGTACAAAACAAGAGATTGGAGACATCAAGGTTTTGGACGAATTTTTGAAGAATTTTCAAATTTTCAGATAGGAGGTTCCAGATAAGGTCAAAAACTACATACTCAGATCTCAACCAAACATTGCAGGGATACATTGGATGTCAAGACACGTGGAAAAAACATACAAAACATAGGATTGGTGACATCAAGATTTTCGACGAATTTTTTAAGAATTTTCAAATTTTCAGATAGGAGGTTCCATATAAGGTCAAAAACTACATGCTCAGATCTTCACCAAACTTTGCAGGGATACATTGGATGTCAAGACACGTGGAAAAAACGTACAAAACAAGAGATTGGAGACATCAAGATTATGGACGAATTTTTTGAGAATTTTCAAATTTTCAGAAAGGAGGTTCCATATAAGGTCACAAACTACATACTCAGATCTTCACCAAACTTTGCAGGGATACATTGGATGTCAAGAAACGTGGAAAAAACGTACAAAACAAGAGATTGGAGACATCAAGATTTTCGACGAATTTTTTAAGAATTTTCAAATTTTCAGAAAGGATGTTCCAGATAAGGTCAAAAACGACATACTCAGATCTTCACTAACTTTGCAGGGATACATTGGAGGTCGAGACACGTGGAAAAAACGTACAAAACAAGAGATTGGAGACATCAAGATTTTGGACGAATTTTTGAAGAATTTTCAAATTTTCAGATAGGAGGTTCCAGATAAGGTCAAAAACTACATACTCAGATCTCCACCAAACATTGCAGGGATACATTGGATGTCAAGACACGTGGAAAAAACGTACAAAGCAAGAGATTGGAGACATCAAGATTTTGGACGAATTTTTTAAGAATTTTCAAATTTTCAGATAGGAGGTTCCATATAAGGTCAAAAACTACATACTCAGATCTTCACCAAACTTTGCAGGAATACATTGAATGTCAAGACACGTGGAAAAAACGTACAAAACAAGAGATTGTGGTCATCAAGATTTTGGACGGATTTTTTAGGAATTTTCAAATTTTCAGATGGGAGGTTCCAGATAAGGTCAAAAACTACATACTCAGATCTTCACCAAACTTTGCAGGGATACATTGGATGTCAAGACACGTGGAAAAAACGTACAAAACAAGAGATTGGAGACATCAAGATTTTGGACGAATTTTTTAAGAATTTTCAAATTTTCAGATAGGAGGTTCCATATAAGGTCAAAAACTACATACTCAGATCTTCACCAAACTTTGCATGGATACATTGGATGTCAAGACACGTGGAAAAAACGTACAAAACAAGAGATAGGAGACATCAAGATTTTGGACGAATTTTTTAACAATTTTCAAATTTTCAGAAAGGATGTTCCAGATAAGGTCAAAAACGACATACTCAGATCTTCACCAAACTTTGCAGGGATACATTGGATATCAAGACACGTGGAAAAAACGTACAAAACAAGAGATTGGAGACATCAAGATTTTGGACGAATTTTTTAAGAATTTTCAAATTTTCAGATAGGAGGTTCCAGATAAGGTCAAAAACTACATACTCAGATCTTCACCAAACTTTGCATGGATACATTGGATGTCAAGACACGTGGAAAAAACATACAAAACATAGGATTCGGAACATCAAGATTTTGGTCGAATTTTTTAAGAATTTTCAAATTTTCAGATAGGAGGTTCCATATAAGGTCAAAAACTACATACTCAGATCTTCACCAAACATTGCAGGAATACATTGGATGTCAAGACACGTGGAAAAAACGTACAAAACAAGAGATTGGGGTCATCAAGATTTTGCACGGATTTTTTAGGAATTTTCAAATTTTCAGATGGGAGGTTCCAGATAAGGTCAAAAACTACATACTCAGATCTTCACCAAACTTTGCAGGGATACATTGGATGTCAAGACACGTGGAAAAAACGTACAAAACAAGAGATTGGAGACATCAAGATTTTGGACGAATTTTTTAAGAATTTTCAAATTTTCAGATAGGAGGTTCCATATAAGGTCAAAAACTACATACTCAGATCTTCACCAAACTTTGCATGGATACATTATGTGTCAAGACACGTGGAAAAAACGTACAAAACAAAAGATTGGAGACATCAAGATTTTGGTCGAATTTTTTAAGAATTTTCAAATTTTCAGATGGGAGGTTCCAGATAAGGTCAAAAACTACATACTCAGATCTTCACCAAACTTTGCATGGATACATTGGATGTCAAGACACGTGGAAAAAACGTACAAAAAAGAGATTGGGGTCATCAAGATTTTGCACGGATTTTTTAAGAATTTTCAAATTTTCAGATGGGAGGTTCCAGATAAGGTCAAAAACGACATACTCAGATCTTCACCAAACTTTGCATGGATACATTGGATGTCAAGACACGTGGAAAAAACGTACAAAACAAGAGATTGGAGACATCAAGATTTTGGACGAATTTTTTAAGAATTCTCAAATTTTCAGAAAGGAGGTTCCATATAAGGTCAAAAACTACATACTCAGATCTTCACCAAACTTTGCTGGGATACTTTGGATGTCAAGACACGTGGAAAAAACGTACAAAACAAGAGATTGGGGTCATCAAGATTTTGGACGAATTTTTTAAGAATTTTCAAATTTTCAGATGGGAGGTTCAATATAAGGTCAAAAACTACATACTCAGATCTTCACCAAACTTTGCATGGATACATTGGATGTCAAGACACGTGGAAAAAACATACAAAACATAGGATTCGGAACATCAAGATTTTGGTCGAATTTTTTAAGAATTTTCAAATTTTCAGATAGGAGGTTCCATATAAGGTCAAAAACTACATACTCAGATCTTCACCAAACATTGCAGGAATACATTGGATGTCAAGACACGTGGAAAAAACGTACAAAACAAGAGATTGGGGTCATCAAGATTTTGCACGGATTTTTTAGGAATTTTCAAATTTTCAGATGGGAGGTTCCAGATAAGGTCAAAAACTACATACTCAGATCTTCACCAAACTTTGCAGGGATACATTGGATGTCAAGACACGTGGAAAAAACGTACAAAACAAGAGATTGGAGACATCAAGATTTTGGACGAATTTTTTAAGAATTTTCAAATTTTCAGATAGGAGGTTCCATATAAGGTCAAAAACTACATACTCAGATCTTCACCAAACTTTGCATGGATACATTATGTGTCAAGACACGTGGAAAAAACGTACAAAACAAAAGATTGGAGACATCAAGATTTTGGTCGAATTTTTTAAGAATTTTCAAATTTTCAGATGGGAGGTTCCAGATAAGGTCAAAAACTACATACTCAGATCTTCACCAAACTTTGCAGGGATACATTGGATGTCAAGACACGTGGAAAAAACGTACAAAAAAGAGATTGGAGACATCAAGATTTTGGACGAATTTTTTAACAATTTTCAAATTTTCAGAAAGGATGTTCCAGATAAGGTCAAAAACGATATACTCAGATCTTCACCAAACTTTGCAGGGATACATTGGATATCAAGACACGTGGAAAAAACGTACAAAACAAGAGATTGGAGACATCAAGATTTTGGACGAATTTTTTAAGAATTTTCAAATTTTCAGATAGGAGGTTCCAGATAAGGTCAAAAACTACATACTCAGATCTTCACCAAACTTTGCAGGGATACATTGGATGTCAAGACACGTGGAAAAAACGTACAAAACAAGAGATTGGGGTCATCAAGATTTTGGACGGATTTTTTAGGAATTTTCAAATTTTCAGATGGGAGGTTCCAGATAAGGTCAAAAACTACATACTCAGATCTTCACCAAACATTGCAGGGATACATTGGATGTCAAGACACGTGGAAAAAACGTACAAAACAAGAGATTGGAGACATCAAGATTTTCGACGAATTTTTGAAGAATTTTCAAATTTCAGATAGGAGGTTCCAGATAAGGTCAAAAACTACATACTCAGATCTTCACCAAACGTTGCAGGGATACTTTGCATGTCAAGACACGTGGAAAAAACGTACAAAACAAGAGATTGGAGACATCAAGATTTTCGACGAATTTTTTAAGAATTTTGAAATTTTCAGATGGGAGGTTCCAGATAAGGTCAAAAACGACATACTCAGATCTTCACCAAACTTTGCATGGATACATTGGATGTCAAGACACGTGGAAAAAACGTACAAAACAAGAGATTGGGGTCATCAAGATTTTGCACGGATTTTTTAAGAATTTTCAAATTTTCAGATGGGAGGTTCCAGATAAGGTCAAAAACGACATACTCAGATCTTCACCAAACTTTGCATGGATACATTGGATGTCAAGACACGTGGAAAAAACGTACAAAACAAGAGATTGGAGACATCAAGATTTTGGACGAATTTTTTAAGAATTCTCAAATTTTCAGAAAGGAGGTTCCATATAAGGTCAAAAACTACATACTCAGATCTTCACCAAACATTGCAGGAATACATTGGATGTCAAGACACGTGGAAAAAACGTACAAAACAAGAGATTGGGGTCATCAAGATTTTGCACGGATTTTTTAGGAATTTTCAAATTTTCAGATGGGAGGTTCCAGATAAGGTCAAAAACTACATACTCAGATCTTCACCAAACTTTGCAGGGATACATTGGATGTCAAGACACGTGGAAAAAACGTACAAAACAAGAGATTGGAGACATCAAGATTTTGGACGAATTTTTTAAGAATTTTCAAATTTTCAGATAGGAGGTTCCATATAAGGTCAAAAACTACATACTCAGATCTTCACCAAACTTTGCATGGATACATTATGTGTCAAGACACGTGGAAAAAACGTACAAAACAAAAGATTGGAGACATCAAGATTTTGGTCTAATTTTTTAAGAATTTTCAAATTTTCAGATGGGAGGTTCCAGATAAGGTCAAAAACTACATACTCAGATCTTCACCAAACTTTGCAGGGATACATTGGATGTCAAGACACGTGGAAAAAACGTACAAAAAAGAGATTGGAGACATCAAGATTTTGGACGAATTTTTTAACAATTTTCAAATTTTCAGAAAGGATGTTCCAGATAAGGTCAAAAACGACATACTCAGATCTTCACCAAACTTTGCAGGGATACATTGGATATCAAGACACGTGGAAAAAACGTACAAAACAAGAGATTGGAGACATCAAGATTTTGGACGAATTTTTTAAGAATTTTCAAATTTTCAGATAGGAGGTTCCAGATAAGGTCAAAAACTACATACTCAGATCTTCACCAAACTTTGCAGGGATACATTGGATGTCAAGACACGTGGAAAAAACGTACAAAACAAGAGATTGGGGTCATCAAGATTTTGGACGGATTTTTTAGGAATTTTCAAATTTTCAGATGGGAGGTTCCAGATAAGGTCAAAAACTACATACTCAGATCTTCACCAAACATTGCAGGGATACATTGGATGTCAAGACACGTGGAAAAAACGTACAAAACAAGAGATTGGAGACATCAATATTTTGGACGAATTTTTAAAGAATTTTCAAATTTTCAGATAGGAGGTTCCAGATGAGGTCAAAAACTACATAGTCAGATCTTCACCAAACTTTGCAGGAATACTTTGCATGTCAAGACACGTGGAAAAAACGTACAAAACAAGAGATTGGAGACATCAAGATTTTGGACGAATTTTTGAAGAATTTTCAAATTTTCAGATAGGAGGTTCCAGATAAGGTCAAAAACTACATACTCAGATCTCAACCAAACATTGCAGGGATACATTGGATGTCAAGACACGTGGAAAAAACATACAAAACATAGGATTGGTGACATCAAGATTTTCGACGAATTTTTTAAGAATTTTCAAATTTTCAGATAGGAGGTTCCATATAAGGTCAAAAACTACATGCTCAGATCTTCACCAAACTTTGCAGGGATACATTGGATGTCAAGACACGTGGAAAAAACGTACAAAACAAGAGATTGGAGACATCAAGATTATGGACGAATTTTTTGAGAATTTTCAAATTTTCAGAAAGGAGGTTCCATATAAGGTCAAAAACTACATACTCAGATCTTCACCAAACTTTGCAGGGATACATTGGATGTCAAGAAACGTGGAAAAAACGTACAAGACAAGAGATTGGAGACATCAAGATTTTCGACGAATTTTTTAAGAATTTTCAAATTTTCAGAAAGGATGTTCCAGATAAGGTCAAAAACGAAATACTCAGATCTTCACTAACTTTGCAGGGATACATTGGAGGTCGAGACACGTGGAAAAAACGTACAAAACAAGAGATTGGAGACATCAAGATTTTGGACGAATTTTTGAAGAATTTTCAAATTTTCAGATAGGAGGTTCCAGATAAGGTCAAAAACTACATACTCAGATCTCCACCAAACATTGCAGGGATACATTGGATGTCAAGACACGTGGAAAAAACGTACAAAGCAAGAGATTGGAGACATCAAGATTTTGGACGAATTTTTTAAGAATTTTCAAATTTTCAGATAGGAGGTTCCATATAAGGTCAAAAACTACATACTCAGATCTTCACCAAACTTTGCAGGAATACATTGAATGTCAAGACACGTGGAAAAAACGTACAAAACAAGAGATTGTGGTCATCAAGATTTTGGACGGATTTTTTAGGAATTTTCAAATTTTCAGATGGGAGGTTCCAGATAAGGTCAAAAACTACATACTCAGATCTTCACCAAACTTTGCAGGGATACATTGGATGTCAAGACACGTGGAAAAAACGTACAAAACAAGAGATTGGAGACATCAAGATTTTGGACGAATTTTTTAAGAATTTTCAAATTTTCAGATAGGAGGTTCCATATAAGGTCAAAAACTACATACTCAGATCTTCACCAAACTTTGCATGGATACATTATGTGTCAAGACACGTGGAAAAAACGTACAAAACAAGAGATTGGAGACATCAAGATTTTGGTCGAATTTTTTAAGAATTTTCAAATTTTCAGATGGCAGGTTCCAGATAAGGTCAAAAACTACATACTCAGATCTTCACCAAACTTTGCAGGGATACATTGGATGTCAAGACACGTGGAAAAAACGTACAAAACAAGAGATAGGAGACATCAAGATTTTGGACGAATTTTTTAACAATTTTCAAATTTTCAGAAAGGATGTTCCAGATAAGGTCAAAAACGACATACTCAGATCTTCACCAAACTTTGCAGGGATACATTGGATATCAAGACACGTGGAAAAAACGTACAAAACAAGAGATTGGAGACATCAAGATTTTGGACGAATTTTTTAAGAATTTTCAAATTTTCAGATAGGAGGTTCCAGATAAGGTCAAAAACTACATACTCAGATCTTCACCAAACTTTGCAGGGATACATTGGATGTCAAGACACGTGGAAAAAACGTACAAAACAAGAGATAGGAGACATCAAGATTTTGGACGAATTTTTTAACAATTTTCAAATTTTCAGAAAGGATGTTCCAGATAAGGTCAAAAACGACATACTCAGATCTTCACCAAACTTTGCAGGGATACATTGGATATCAAGACACGTGGAAAAAACGTACAAAACAAGAGATTGGAGACATCAAGATTTTGGACGAATTTTTTAAGAATTTTCAAATTTTCAGATAGGAGGTTCCAGATAAGGTCAAAAACTACATACTCAGATCTTCACCAAACTTTGCATGGATACATTGGATGTCAAGACACGTGGAAAAAACATACAAAACATAGGATTCGGAACATCAAGATTTTGGTCGAATTTTTTAAGAATTTTCAAATTTTCAGATAGGAGGTTCCATATAAGGTCAAAAACTACATACTCAGATCTTCACCAAACATTGCAGGAATACATTGGATGTCAAGACACGTGGAAAAAACGTACAAAACAAGAGATTGGGGTCATCAAGATTTTGCACGGATTTTTTAGGAATTTTCAAATTTTCAGATGGGAGGTTCCAGATAAGGTCAAAAACTACATACTCAGATCTTCACCAAACTTTGCAGGGATACATTGGATGTCAAGACACGTGGAAAAAACGTACAAAACAAGAGATTGGAGACATCAAGATTTTGGACGAATTTTTTAAGAATTTTCAAATTTTCAGATAGGAGGTTCCATATAAGGTCAAAAACTACATACTCAGATCTTCACCAAACTTTGCATGGATACATTATGTGTCAAGACACGTGGAAAAAACGTACAAAACAAAAGATTGGAGACATCAAGATTTTGGTCGAATTTTTTAAGAATTTTCAAATTTTCAGATGGGAGGTTCCAGATAAGGTCAAAAACTACATACTCAGATCTTCACCAAACTTTGCAGGGATACATTGGATGTCAAGACACGTGGAAAAAACGTACAAAAAAGAGATTGGAGACATCAAGATTTTGGACGAATTTTTTAACAATTTTCAAATTTTCAGAAAGGATGTTCCAGATAAGGTCAAAAACGACATACTCAGATCTTCACCAAACTTTGCAGGGATACATTGGATATCAAGACACGTGGAAAAAACGTACAAAACAAGAGATTGGAGACATCAAGATTTTGGACGAATTTTTTAAGAATTTTCAAATTTTCAGATAGGAGGTTCCAGATAAGGTCAAAAACTACATACTCAGATCTTCACCAAACTTTGCAGGGATACATTGGATGTCAAGACACGTGGAAAAAACGTACAAAACAAGAGATAGGAGACATCAAGATTTTGGACGAATTTTTTAACAATTTTCAAATTTTCAGAAAGGATGTTCCAGATAAGGTCAAAAACGACATACTCAGATCTTCACCAAACTTTGCAGGGATACATTGGATATCAAGACACGTGGAAAAAACGTACAAAACAAGAGATTGGAGACATCAAGATTTTGGACGAATTTTTTAAGAATTTTCAAATTTTCAGATAGGAGGTTCCAGATAAGGTCAAAAACTACATACTCAGATCTTCACCAAACTTTGCATGGATACATTGGATGTCAAGACACGTGGAAAAAACATACAAAACATAGGATTCGGAACATCAAGATTTTGGTCGAATTTTTTAAGAATTTTCAAATTTTCAGATAGGAGGTTCCATATAAGGTCAAAAACTACATACTCAGATCTTCACCAAACATTGCAGGAATACATTGGATGTCAAGACACGTGGAAAAAACGTACAAAACAAGAGATTGGGGTCATCAAGATTTTGCACGGATTTTTTAGGAATTTTCAAATTTTCAGATGGGAGGTTCCAGATAAGGTCAAAAACTACATACTCAGATCTTCACCAAACTTTGCAGGGATACATTGGATGTCAAGACACGTGGAAAAAACGTACAAAACAAGAGATTGGAGACATCAAGATTTTGGACGAATTTTTTAAGAATTTTCAAATTTTCAGATAGGAGGTTCCATATAAGGTCAAAAACTACATACTCAGATCTTCACCAAACTTTGCATGGATACATTATGTGTCAAGACACGTGGAAAAAACGTACAAAACAAAAGATTGGAGACATCAAGATTTTGGTCGAATTTTTTAAGAATTTTCAAATTTTCAGATGGGAGGTTCTAGATAAGGTCAAAAACTACATACTCAGATCTTCACCAAACTTTGCAGGGATACATTGGATGTCAAGACACGTGGAAAAAACGTACAAAAAAGAGATTGGAGACATCAAGATTTTGGACGAATTTTTTAACAATTTTCAAATTTTCAGAAAGGATGTTCCAGATAAGGTCAAAAACGACATACTCAGATCTTCACCAAACTTTGCAGGGATACATTGGATATCAAGACACGTGGAAAAAACGTACAAAACAAGAGATTGGAGACATCAAGATTTTGGACGAATTTTTTAAGAATTTTCAAATTTTCAGATAGGAGGTTCCAGATAAGGTCAAAAACTACATACTCAGATCTTCACCAAACTTTGCAGGGATACATTGGATGTCAAGACACGTGGAAAAAACGTACAAAACAAGAGATTGGGGTCATCAAGATTTTGGACGGATTTTTTAGGAATTTTCAAATTTTCAGATGGGAGGTTCCAGATAAGGTCAAAAACTACATACTCAGATCTCAACCAAACATTGCAGGGATACATTGGATGTCAAGACACGTGGAAAAAACATACAAAACATAGGATTGGTGACATCAAGATTTTCGACGAATTTTTTAAGAATTTTCAAATTTTCAGATAGGAGGTTCCATATAAGTTCAAAAACTACATGCTCAGATCTTCACCAAACTTTGCAGGGATACATTGGATGTCAAGACACGTGGAAAAAACGTACAAAACAAGAGATTGGAGACATCAAGATTATGGACGAATTTTTTGAGAATTTTCAAATTTTCAGAAAGGAGGTTCCATATAAGGTCAAAAACTACATACTCAGATCTTCACCAAACTTTGCAGGGATACATTGGATGTCAAGAAACGTGGAAAAAACGTACAAAACAAGAGATTGGAGACATCAAGATTTTCGACGAATTTTTTAAGAATTTTCAAATTTTCAGAAAGGATGTTCCAGATAAGGTCAAAAACGACATACTCAGATCTTCACTAACTTTGCAGGGATACATTGGAGGTCGAGACACGTGGAAAAAACGTACAAAACAAGAGATTGGAGACATCAAGATTTTGGACGAATTTTTGAAGAATTTTCAAATTTTCAGATAGGAGGTTCCAGATAAGGTCAAAAACTACATACTCAGATCTCCACCAAACATTGCAGGGATACATTGGATGTCAAGACACGTGGAAAAAACGTACAAAGCAAGAGATTGGAGACATCAAGATTTTCGACGAATTTTTGAAGAATTTTCAAATTTTCAGATAGGAGGTTCCAGATAAGGTCAAAAACTACATACTCAGATCTTCACCAAACGTTGCAGGGATACTTTGCATGTCAAGACACGTGGAAAAAACGTACAAAACAAGAGATTGGAGACATCAAGATTTTCGACGAATTTTTTAAGAATTTTCAAATTTTCGGATGGGAGGTTCCAGATAAGGTCAAAAACGACATACTCAGATCTTCACCAAACTTTGCATGGATACATTGGATGTCAAGACACGTGGAAAAAACGTACAAAACAAGAGATTGGAGACATCAAGATTTTGGACGAATTTTTTAAGAATTCTCAAATTTTCAGAAAGGAGGTTCCATATAAGGTCAAAAACTACATACTCAGATCTTCACCAAACTTTGCAGGGATACATTGGATGTCAAGACACGTGGAAAAAACGTACAAAACAAGAGATTGGGGTCTTCAAGATTTTGGACGAATTTTTTAAGAATTTTCAAATTTTCAGAAAGGAGGTTCCATATAAGGTCAAAAACTACATACTCAGATCTTCACCAAACTTTGCAGGGATACATTGAATGTCAAGACACGTGGAAAAAACGTACAAAACAAGAGATTGTGGTCATCAAGATTTTGGACGGATTTTTTAGGAATTTTCAAATTTTCAGATGGGAGGTTCCAGATAAGGTCAAAAACTACATACTCAGATCTTCACCAAACTTTGCAGGGATACATTGGATGTCAAGACACGTGGAAAAAACGTACAAAACAAGAGATTGGAGACATCAAGATTTTGGACGAATTTTTTAAGAATTTTCAAATTTTCAGATAGGAGGTTCCATATAAGGTCAAAAACTACATACTCAGATCTTCACCAAACTTTGCAGGGATACATTGGATGTCAAGACACGTGGAAAAAACGTACAAAACAAGAGATAGGAGACATCAAGATTTTGGACGAATTTTTTAACAATTTTCAAATTTTCAGAAAGGATGTTCCAGATAAGGTCAAAAACGACATACTCAGATTTTCACCAAACTTTGCAGGGATACATTGGATATCAAGACACGTGGAAAAAACGTACAAAACAAGAGATTGGAGACATCAAGATTTTGGACGAATTTTTTAAGAATTTTCAAATTTTCAGATAGGAGGTTCCAGATAAGGTCAAAAACTACATACTCAGATCTTCACCAAACTTTGCATGGATACATTGGATGTCAAGACACGTGGAAAAAACATACAAAACATAGGATTCGGAACATCAAGATTTTGGTCGAATTTTTTAAGAATTTTCAAATTTTCAGATAGGAGGTTCCATATAAGGTCAAAAACTACATACTCAGATCTTCACCAAACATTGCAGGAATACATTGGATGTCAAGACACGTGGAAAAAACGTACAAAACAAGAGATTGGGGTCATCAAGATTTTGCACGGATTTTTTAGGAATTTTCAAATTTTCAGATGGGAGGTTCCAGATAAGGTCAAAAACTACATACTCAGATCTTCACCAAACTTTGCAGGGATACATTGGATGTCAAGACACGTGGAAAAAACGTACAAAACAAGAGATTGGAGACATCAAGATTTTGGACGAATTTTTTAAGAATTTTCAAATTTTCAGATAGAAGGTTCCATATAAGGTCAAAAACTACATACTCAGATCTTCACCAAACTTTGCATGGATACATTATGTGTCAAGACACGTGGAAAAAACGTACAAAACAAAAGATTGGAGACATCAAGATTTTGGTCGAATTTTTTAAGAATTTTCAAATTTTCAGATGGGAGGTTCCAGATAAGGTCAAAAACTACATACTCAGATCTTCACCAAACTTTGCAGGGATACATTGGATGTCAAGACACGTGGAAAAAACGTACAAAAAAGAGATTGGAGACATCAAGATTTTGGACGAATTTTTTAACAATTTTCAAATTTTCAGAAAGGATGTTCCAGATAAGGTCAAAAACGACATACTCAGATCTTCACCAAACTTTGCAGGGATACATTGGATATCAAGACACGTGGAAAAAACGTACAAAACAAGAGATTGGAGACATCAAGATTTTGGACGAATTTTTTAAGAATTTTCAAATTTTCAGATAGGAGGTTCCAGATAAGGTCAAAAACTACATACTCAGATCTTCACCAAACTTTGCAGGGATACATTGGATGTCAAGACACGTGGAAAAAACGTACAAAACAAGAGATTGGGGTCATCAAGATTTTGGACGGATTTTTTAGGAATTTTCAAATTTTCAGATGGGAGGTTCCAGATAAGGTCAAAAACTACATACTCAGATCTTCACCAAACATTGCAGGGATACATTGGATGTCAAGACACGTGGAAAAAACGTACAAAACAAGAGATTGGAGACATCAATATTTTGGACGAATTTTTAAAGAATTTTCAAATTTTCAGATAGGATGTTCCAGATGAGGTCAAAAACTACATAGTCAGATCTTCACCAAACTTTGCAGGAATACTTTGCATGTCAAGACACGTGGAAAAAACGTACAAAACAAGAGATTAGAGACATCAAGATTTTGGACGAATTTTTGAAGAATTTTCAAATTTTCAGATAGGAGGTTCCAGATAAGGTCAAAAACTACATACTCAGATCTCAACCAAACATTGCAGGGATACATTGGATGTCAAGACACGTGGAAAAAACATACAAAACATAGGATTGGTGACATCAAGATTTTCGACGAATTTTTTAAGAATTTTCAAATTTTCAGATAGGAGGTTCCATATAAGTTCAAAAACTACATGCTCAGATCTTCACCAAACTTTGCAGGGATACATTGGATGTCAAGACACGTGGAAAAAACGTACAAAACAAGAGATTGGAGACATCAAGATTATGGACGAATTTTTTGAGAATTTTCAAATTTTCAGAAAGGAGGTTCCATATAAGGTCAAAAACTACATACTCAGATCTTCACCAAACTTTGCAGGGATACATTGGATGTCAAGAAACGTGGAAAAAACGTACAAAACAAGAGATTGGAGACATCAAGATTTTCGACGAATTTTTTAAGAATTTTCAAATTTTCAGAAAGGATGTTCCAGATAAGGTCAAAAACGACATACTCAGATCTTCACTAACTTTGCAGGGATACATTGGAGGTCGAGACACGTGGAAAAAACGTACAAAACAAGAGATTGGAGACATCAAGATTTTGGACGAATTTTTGAAGAATTTTCAAATTTTCAGATAGGAGGTTCCAGATAAGGTCAAAAACTACATACTCAGATCTCCACCAAACATTGCAGGGATACATTGGATGTCAAGACACGTGGAAAAAACGTACAAAGCAAGAGATTGGAGACATCAAGATTTTCGACGAATTTTTTAAGAATTTTCAAATTTTCGGATGGGAGGTTCCAGATAAGGTCAAAAACGACATACTCAGATCTTCACCAAACTTTGCATGGATACATTGGATGTCAAGACACGTGGAAAAAACGTACAAAACAAGAGATTGGAGACATCAAGATTTTGGACGAATTTTTTAAGAATTCTCAAATTTTCAGAAAGGAGGTTCCATATAAGGTCAAAAACTACATACTCAGATCTTCACCAAACTTTGCAGGGATACATTGGATGTCAAGACACGTGGAAAAAACGTACAAAACAAGAGATTGGGGTCTTCAAGATTTTGGACGAATTTTTTAAGAATTTTCAAATTTTCAGAAAGGAGGTTCCATATAAGGTCAAAAACTACATACTCAGATCTTCACCAAACTTTGCAGGGATACATTGAATGTCAAGACACGTGGAAAAAACGTACAAAAAAGAGATTGGGGTCATCAAGATTTTGCACGGATTTTTTAGGAATTTTCAAATTTTCAGATGGGAGGTTCCAGATAAGGTCAAAAACTACATACTCAGATCTTCACCAAACTTTGCAGGGATACATTGGATGTCAAGACACGTGGAAAAAACGTACAAAACAAGAGATTGGAGACATCAAGATTTTGGACGAATTTTTTAGGAATTTTCAAATTTTCAGATAGGAGGTTCCATATAAGGTCAAAAACTACATACTCAGATCTTCACCAAACTTTGCATGGATACATTATGTGTCAAGACACGTGGAAAAAACGTACAAAACAAGAGATTGGAGACATCAAGATTTTGGTCGAATTTTTTAAGAATTTTCAAATTTTCAGATGGGAGGTTCCAGATAAGGTCAAAAACTACATACTCAGATCTTCACCAAACTTTGCAGGGATACATTGGATGTCAAGACACGTGGAAAAAACGTACAAAACAAGAGATAGGAGACATCAAGATTTTGGACGAATTTTTTAACAATTTTCAAATTTCCAGAAAGGATGTTCCAGATAAGGTCAAAAACGACATACTCAGATCTTCACCAAACTTTGCAGGGATACATTGGATATCAAGACACGTGGAAAAAACGTACAAAACAAGAGATTTTAGACATCAAGATTTTGGACGAATTTTTTAAGAATTTTCAAATTTTCAGATAGGAGGTTCCAGATAAGGTCAAAAACTACATACTCAGATCTTCACCAAACTTTGCAGGGATACATTGGATGTCAAGACACGTGGAAAAAACGTACAAAACAAGAGATTGGAGACATCAAGATTTTGGACGAATTTTTTAAGAATTTTCAAATTTTCAGATAGGAGGTTCCATATAAGGTCAAAAACTACATACTCAGATCTTCACCAAACTTTGCATGGATACATTATGTGTCAAGACACGTGGAAAAAACGTACAAAACAAGAGATTGGAGACATCAAGATTTTGGTCGATTTTTTTAAGAATTTTCAAATTTTCAGATGGGAGGTTCCAGATAAGGTCAAAAACTACATACTCAGATCTTCACCAAACTTTGCAGGGATACATTGGATGTCAAGACACGTGGAAAAAACGTACAAAACAAGAGATAGGAGACATCAAGATTTTGGACGAATTTTTTAACAATTTTCAAATTTCCAGAAAGGATGTTCCAGATAAGGTCAAAAACGACATACTCAGATCTTCACCAAACTTTGCAGGGATACATTGGATATCAAGACACGTGGAAAAAACGTACAAAACAAGAGATTTTAGACATCAAGATTTTGGACGAATTTTTTAAGAATTTTCAAATTTTCAGATAGGAGGTTCCAGATAAGGTCAAAAACTACATACTCAGATCTTCACCAAACTTTGCAGGGATACATTGGATGTCAAGACACGTGGAAAAAACGTACAAAACAAGAGATTGGAGACATCAAGATTTTGGACGAATTTTTTAAGAATTTTCAAATTTTCAGATAGGAGGTTCCATATAAGGTCAAAAACTACATACTCAGATCTTCACCAAACTTTGCATGGATACATTATGTGTCAAGACACGTGGAAAAAACGTACAAAACAAAAGATTGGAGACATCAAGATTTTGGTCGAATTTTTTAAGAATTTTCAAATTTTCAGATGGGAGGTTCCAGATAAGGTCAAAAACTACATACTCAGATCTTCACCAAACTTTGCAGGGATACATTGGATGTCAAGACACGTGGAAAAAACGTACAAAAAAGAGATTGGAGACATCAAGATTTTGGACGAATTTTTTAACAATTTTCAAATTTTCAGAAAGGATGTTCCAGATAAGGTCAAAAACGACATACTCAGATCTTCACCAAACTTTGCAGGGATACATTGGATATCAAGACACGTGGAAAAAACGTACAAAACAAGAGATTGGAGACATCAAGATTTTGGACGAATTTTTTAAGAATTTTCAAATTTTCAGATAGGAGGTTCCAGATAAGGTCAAAAACTACATACTCAGATCTTCACCAAACTTTGCAGGGATACATTGGATGTCAAGACACGTGGAAAAAACGTACAAAACAAGAGATTGGGGTCATCAAGATTTTGGACGGATTTTTTAGGAATTTTCAAATTTTCAGATGGGAGGTTCCAGATAAGGTCAAAAACTACATACTCAGATCTTCATCAAACATTGCAGGGATACATTGGATGTCAAGACACGTGGAAAAAACGTACAAAACAAGAGATTGGAGACATCAATATTTTGGACGAATTTTTAAAGAATTTTCAAATTTTCAGATAGGATGTTCCAGATGAGGTCAAAAACTACATAGTCAGATCTTCACCAAACTTTGCAGGAATACTTTGCATGTCAAGACACTTGGAAAAAACGTACAAAACAAGAGATTGGAGACATCAAGATTTTGGACGAATTTTTGAAGAATTTTCAAATTTTCAGATAGGAGGTTCCAGATAAGGTCAAAAACTACATACTCAGATCTCAACCAAACATTGCAGGGATACATTGGATGTCAAGACACGTGGAAAAAACATACAAAACATAGGATTGGTGACATCAAGATTTTCGACGAATTTTTTAAGAATTTTCAAATTTTCAGATAGGAGGTTCCATATAAGTTCAAAAACTACATGCTCAGATCTTCACCAAACTTTGCAGGGATACATTGGATGTCAAGACACGTGGAAAAAACGTACAAAACAAGAGATTGGAGACATCAAGATTATGGACGAATTTTTTGAGAATTTTCAAATTTTCAGAAAGGAGGTTCCATATAAGGTCAAAAACTACATACTCAGATCTTCACCAAACTTTGCAGGGATACATTGGATGTCAAGAAACGTGGAAAAAACGTACAAAACAAGAGATTGGAGACATCAAGATTTTCGACGAATTTTTTAAGAATTTTCAAATTTTCAGAAAGGATGTTCCAGATAAGGTCAAAAACGACATACTCAGATCTTCACTAACTTTGCAGGGATACATTGGAGGTCGAGACACGTGGAAAAAACGTACAAAACAAGAGATTGGAGACATCAAGATTTTGGACGAATTTTTGAAGAATTTTCAAATTTTCAGATAGGAGGTTCCAGATAAGGTCAAAAACTACATACTCAGATCTCCACCAAACATTGCAGGGATACATTGGATGTCAAGACACGTGGAAAAAACGTACAAAGCAAGAGATTGGAGACATCAAGATTTTCGACGAATTTTTGAAGAATTTTCAAATTTTCAGATAGGAGGTTCCAGATAAGGTCAAAAACTACATACTCAGATCTTCACCAAACGTTGCAGGGATACTTTGCATGTCAAGACACGTGGAAAAAACGTACAAAACAAGAGATTGGAGACATCAAGATTTTCGACGAATTTTTTAAGAATTTTCAAATTTTCGGATGGGAGGTTCCAGATAAGGTCAAAAACGACATACTCAGATCTTCACCAAACTTTGCATGGATACATTGGATGTCAAGACACGTGGAAAAAACGTACAAAACAAGAGATTGGAGACATCAAGATTTTGGACGAATTTTTTAAGAATTCTCAAATTTTCAGAAAGGAGGTTCCATATAAGGTCAAAAACTACATACTCAGATCTTCACCAAACTTTGCAGGGATACATTGGATGTCAAGACACGTGGAAAAAACGTACAAAACAAGAGATTGGGGTCTTCAAGATTTTGGACGAATTTTTTAAGAATTTTCAAATTTTCAGAAAGGAGGTTCCATATAAGGTCAAAAACTACATACTCAGATCTTCACCAAACTTTGCAGGGATACATTGAATGTCAAGACACGTGGAAAAAACGTACAAAACAAGAGATTGTGGTCATCAAGATTTTGGACGGATTTTTTAGGAATTTTCAAATTTTCAGATGGGAGGTTCCAGATAAGGTCAAAAACTACATACTCAGATCTTCACCAAACTTTGCAGGGATACATTATGTGTCAAGACACGTGGAAAAAACGTACAAAACAAGAGATTGGAGACATCAAGATTTTGGTCGAATTTTTTAAGAATTTTCAAATTTTCAGATGGGAGGTTCCAGATAAGGTCAAAAACTACATACTCAGATCTTCACCAAACTTTGCAGGGATACATTGGATGTCAAGACACGTGGAAAAAACGTACAAAACAAGAGATAGGAGACATCAAGATTTTGGACGAATTTTTTAACAATTTTCAAATTTCCAGAAAGGATGTTCCAGATAAGGTCAAAAACGACATACTCAGATCTTCACCAAACTTTGCAGGGATACATTGGATATCAAGACACGTGGAAAAAACGTACAAAACAAGAGATTTTAGACATCAAGATTTTGGACGAATTTTTTAAGAATTTTCAAATTTTCAGATAGGAGGTTCCAGATAAGGTCAAAAACTACATACTCAGATCTTCACCAAACTTTGCAGGGATACATTGGATGTCAAGACACGTGGAAAAAACGTACAAAACAAGAGATTGGAGACATCAAGATTTTGGACGAATTTTTTAAGAATTTTCAAATTTTCAGATAGGAGGTTCCATATAAGGTCAAAAACTACATACTCAGATCTTCACCAAACTTTGCATGGATACATTATGTGTCAAGACACGTGGAAAAAACGTACAAAACAAGAGATTGGAGACATCAAGATTTTGGTCGATTTTTTTAAGAATTTTCAAATTTTCAGATGGGAGGTTCCAGATAAGGTCAAAAACTACATACTCAGATCTTCACCAAACTTTGCATGGATACATTGGATGTCAAGACACGTGGAAAAAACATACAAAACATAGGATTCGGAACATCAAGATTTTGGTCGAATTTTTTAAGAATTTTCAAATTTTCAGATAGGAGGTTCCATATAAGGTCAAAAACTACATACTCAGATCTTCACCAAACATTGCAGGAATACATTGGATGTCAAGACACGTGGAAAAAACGTACAAAACAAGAGATTGGGGTCATCAAGATTTTGCACGGATTTTTTAGGAATTTTCAAATTTTCAGATGGGAGGTTCCAGATAAGGTCAAAAACTACATACTCAGATCTTCACCAAACTTTGCAGGGATACATTGGATGTCAAGACACGTGGAAAAAACGTACAAAACAAGAGATTGGAGACATCAAGATTTTGGACGAATTTTTTAAGAATTTTCAAATTTTCAGATAGGAGGTTCCATATAAGGTCAAAAACTACATACTCAGATCTTCACCAAACTTTGCATGGATACATTATGTGTCAAGACACGTGGAAAAAACGTACAAAACAAAAGATTGGAGACATCAAGATTTTGGTCGAATTTTTTAAGAATTTTCAAATTTTCAGATGGGAGGTTCCAGATAAGGTCAAAAACTACATACTCAGATCTTCACCAAACTTTGCAGGGATACATTGGATGTCAAGACACGTGGAAAAAACGTACAAAAAAGAGATTGGAGACATCAAGATTTTGGACGAATTTTTTAACAATTTTCAAATTTTCAGAAAGGATGTTCCAGATAAGGTCAAAAACGACATACTCAGATCTTCACCAAACTTTGCAGGGATACATTGGATATCAAGACACGTGGAAAAAACGTACAAAACAAGAGATTGGAGACATCAAGATTTTGGACGAATTTTTTAAGAATTTTCAAATTTTCAGATAGGAGGTTCCAGATAAGGTCAAAAACTACATACTCAGATCTTCACCAAACTTTGCAGGGATACATTGGATGTCAAGACACGTGGAAAAAACGTACAAAACAAGAGATAGGAGACATCAAGATTTTGGACGAATTTTTTAACAATTTTCAAATTTTCAGAAAGGATGTTCCAGATAAGGTCAAAAACGACATACTCAGATCTTCACCAAACTTTGCAGGGATACATTGGATATCAAGACACGTGGAAAAAACGTACAAAACAAGAGATTGGAGACATCAAGATTTTGGACGAATTTTTTAAGAATTTTCAAATTTTCAGATAGGAGGTTCCAGATAAGGTCAAAAACTACATACTCAGATCTTCACCAAACTTTGCAGGGATACATTGGATGTCAAGACACGTGGAAAAAACGTACAAAACAAGAGATTGGGGTCATCAAGATTTTGGACGGATTTTTTAGGAATTTTCAAATTTTCAGATGGGAGGTTCCAGATAAGGTCAAAAACTACATACTCAGATCTTCACCAAACATTGCAGGGATACATTGGATGTCAAGACACGTGGAAAAAACGTACAAAACAAGAGATTGGAGACATCAAGATTTTGGACGAATTTTTGAAGAATTTTCAAATTTTCAGATAGGAGGTTCCAGATAAGGTCAAAAACTACATACTCAGATCTCAACCAAACATTGCAGGGATACATTGGATGTCAAGACACGTGGAAAAAACATACAAAACATAGGATTGGTGACATCAAGATTTTCGACGAATTTTTTAAGAATTTTCAAATTTTCAGATAGGAGGTTCCATATAAGTTCAAAAACTACATGCTCAGATCTTCACCAAACTTTGCAGGGATACATTGGATGTCAAGACACGTGGAAAAAACGTACAAAACAAGAGATTGGAGACATCAAGATTATGGACGAATTTTTTGAGAATTTTCAAATTTTCAGAAAGGAGGTTCCATATAAGGTCAAAAACTACATACTCAGATCTTCACCAAACTTTGCAGGGATACATTGGATGTCAAGAAACGTGGAAAAAACGTACAAAACAAGAGATTGGAGACATCAAGATTTTCGACGAATTTTTTAAGAATTTTCAAATTTTCAGAAAGGATGTTCCAGATAAGGTCAAAAACGACATACTCAGATCTTCACTAACTTTGCAGGGATACATTGGAGGTCGAGACACGTGGAAAAAACGTACAAAACAAGAGATTGGAGACATCAAGATTTTGGACGAATTTTTGAAGAATTTTCAAATTTTCAGATAGGAGGTTCCAGATAAGGTCAAAAACTACATACTCAGATCTCCACCAAACATTGCAGGGATACATTGGATGTCAAGACACGTGGAAAAAACGTACAAAGCAAGAGATTGGAGACATCAAGATTTTCGACGAATTTTTGAAGAATTTTCAAATTTTCAGATAGGAGGTTCCAGATAAGGTCAAAAACTACATACTCAGATCTTCACCAAACGTTGCAGGGATACTTTGCATGTCAAGACACGTGGAAAAAACGTACAAAACAAGAGATTGGAGACATCAAGATTTTCGACGAATTTTTTAAGAATTTTCAAATTTTCGGATGGGAGGTTCCAGATAAGGTCAAAAACGACATACTCAGATCTTCACCAAACTTTGCATGGATACATTGGATGTCAAGACACGTGGAAAAAACGTACAAAACAAGAGATTGGAGACATCAAGATTTTGGACGAATTTTTTAAGAATTCTCAAATTTTCAGAAAGGAGGTTCCATATAAGGTCAAAAACTACATACTCAGATCTTCACCAAACTTTGCAGGGATACATTGGATGTCAAGACACGTGGAAAAAACGTACAAAACAAGAGATTGGGGTCTTCAAGATTTTGGACGAATTTTTTAAGAATTTTCAAATTTTCAGAAAGGAGGTTCCATATAAGGTCAAAAACTACATACTCAGATCTTCACCAAACTTTGCAGGGATACATTGAATGTCAAGACACGTGGAAAAAACGTACAAAACAAGAGATTGTGGTCATCAAGATTTTGGACGGATTTTTTAGGAATTTTCAAATTTTCAGATGGGAGGTTCCAGATAAGGTCAAAAACTACATACTCAGATCTTCACCAAACTTTGCAGGGATACATTGGATGTCAAGACACGTGGAAAAAACGTACAAAACAAGAGATTGGAGACATCAAGATTTTGGACGAATTTTTTAAGAATTTTCAAATTTTCAGATAGGAGGTTCCATATAAGGTCAAAAACTACATACTCAGATCTTCACCAAACTTTGCAGGGATACATTGGATGTCAAGACACGTGGAAAAAACGTACAAAACAAGAGATAGGAGACATCAAGATTTTGGACGAATTTTTTAACAATTTTCAAATTTTCAGAAAGGATGTTCCAGATAAGGTCAAAAACGACATACTCAGATTTTCACCAAACTTTGCAGGGATACATTGGATATCAAGACACGTGGAAAAAACGTACAAAACAAGAGATTGGAGACATCAAGATTTTGGACGAATTTTTTAAGAATTTTCAAATTTTCAGATAGGAGGTTCCAGATAAGGTCAAAAACTACATACTCAGATCTTCACCAAACTTTGCATGGATACATTGGATGTCAAGACACGTGGAAAAAACATACAAAACATAGGATTCGGAACATCAAGATTTTGGTCGAATTTTTTAAGAATTTTCAAATTTTCAGATAGGAGGTTCCATATAAGGTCAAAAACTACATACTCAGATCTTCACCAAACATTGCAGGAATACATTGGATGTCAAGACACGTGGAAAAAACGTACAAAACAAGAGATTGGGGTCATCAAGATTTTGCACGGATTTTTTAGGAATTTTCAAATTTTCAGATGGGAGGTTCCAGATAAGGTCAAAAACTACATACTCAGATCTTCACCAAACTTTGCAGGGATACATTGGATGTCAAGACACGTGGAAAAAACGTACAAAACAAGAGATTGGAGACATCAAGATTTTGGACGAATTTTTTAAGAATTTTCAAATTTTCAGATAGAAGGTTCCATATAAGGTCAAAAACTACATACTCAGATCTTCACCAAACTTTGCATGGATACATTATGTGTCAAGACACGTGGAAAAAACGTACAAAACAAAAGATTGGAGACATCAAGATTTTGGTCGAATTTTTTAAGAATTTTCAAATTTTCAGATGGGAGGTTCCAGATAAGGTCAAAAACTACATACTCAGATCTTCACCAAACTTTGCAGGGATACATTGGATGTCAAGACACGTGGAAAAAACGTACAAAAAAGAGATTGGAGACATCAAGATTTTGGACGAATTTTTTAACAATTTTCAAATTTTCAGAAAGGATGTTCCAGATAAGGTCAAAAACGACATACTCAGATCTTCACCAAACTTTGCAGGGATACATTGGATATCAAGACACGTGGAAAAAACGTACAAAACAAGAGATTGGAGACATCAAGATTTTGGACGAATTTTTTAAGAATTTTCAAATTTTCAGATAGGAGGTTCCAGATAAGGTCAAAAACTACATACTCAGATCTTCACCAAACTTTGCAGGGATACATTGGATGTCAAGACACGTGGAAAAAACGTACAAAACAAGAGATTGGGGTCATCAAGATTTTGGACGGATTTTTTAGGAATTTTCAAATTTTCAGATGGGAGGTTCCAGATAAGGTCAAAAACTACATACTCAGATCTTCACCAAACATTGCAGGGATACATTGGATGTCAAGACACGTGGAAAAAACGTACAAAACAAGAGATTGGAGACATCAATATTTTGGACGAATTTTTAAAGAATTTTCAAATTTTCAGATAGGATGTTCCAGATGAGGTCAAAAACTACATAGTCAGATCTTCACCAAACTTTGCAGGAATACTTTGCATGTCAAGACACGTGGAAAAAACGTACAAAACAAGAGATTAGAGACATCAAGATTTTGGACGAATTTTTGAAGAATTTTCAAATTTTCAGATAGGAGGTTCCAGATAAGGTCAAAAACTACATACTCAGATCTCAACCAAACATTGCAGGGATACATTGGATGTCAAGACACGTGGAAAAAACATACAAAACATAGGATTGGTGACATCAAGATTTTCGACGAATTTTTTAAGAATTTTCAAATTTTCAGATAGGAGGTTCCATATAAGTTCAAAAACTACATGCTCAGATCTTCACCAAACTTTGCAGGGATACATTGGATGTCAAGACACGTGGAAAAAACGTACAAAACAAGAGATTGGAGACATCAAGATTATGGACGAATTTTTTGAGAATTTTCAAATTTTCAGAAAGGAGGTTCCATATAAGGTCAAAAACTACATACTCAGATCTTCACCAAACTTTGCAGGGATACATTGGATGTCAAGAAACGTGGAAAAAACGTACAAAACAAGAGATTGGAGACATCAAGATTTTCGACGAATTTTTTAAGAATTTTCAAATTTTCAGAAAGGATGTTCCAGATAAGGTCAAAAACGACATACTCAGATCTTCACTAACTTTGCAGGGATACATTGGAGGTCGAGACACGTGGAAAAAACGTACAAAACAAGAGATTGGAGACATCAAGATTTTGGACGAATTTTTGAAGAATTTTCAAATTTTCAGATAGGAGGTTCCAGATAAGGTCAAAAACTACATACTCAGATCTCCACCAAACATTGCAGGGATACATTGGATGTCAAGACACGTGGAAAAAACGTACAAAGCAAGAGATTGGAGACATCAAGATTTTCGACGAATTTTTTAAGAATTTTCAAATTTTCGGATGGGAGGTTCCAGATAAGGTCAAAAACGACATACTCAGATCTTCACCAAACTTTGCATGGATACATTGGATGTCAAGACACGTGGAAAAAACGTACAAAACAAGAGATTGGAGACATCAAGATTTTGGACGAATTTTTTAAGAATTCTCAAATTTTCAGAAAGGAGGTTCCATATAAGGTCAAAAACTACATACTCAGATCTTCACCAAACTTTGCAGGGATACATTGGATGTCAAGACACGTGGAAAAAACGTACAAAACAAGAGATTGGGGTCTTCAAGATTTTGGACGAATTTTTTAAGAATTTTCAAATTTTCAGAAAGGAGGTTCCATATAAGGTCAAAAACTACATACTCAGATCTTCACCAAACTTTGCAGGGATACATTGAATGTCAAGACACGTGGAAAAAACGTACAAAAAAGAGATTGGGGTCATCAAGATTTTGCACGGATTTTTTAGGAATTTTCAAATTTTCAGATGGGAGGTTCCAGATAAGGTCAAAAACTACATACTCAGATCTTCACCAAACTTTGCAGGGATACATTGGATGTCAAGACACGTGGAAAAAACGTACAAAACAAGAGATTGGAGACATCAAGATTTTGGACGAATTTTTTAGGAATTTTCAAATTTTCAGATAGGAGGTTCCATATAAGGTCAAAAACTACATACTCAGATCTTCACCAAACTTTGCATGGATACATTATGTGTCAAGACACGTGGAAAAAACGTACAAAACAAGAGATTGGAGTCATCAAGATTTTGGTCGAATTTTTTAAGAATTTTCAAATTTTCAGATGGGAGGTTCCAGATAAGGTCAAAAACTACATACTCAGATCTTCACCAAACTTTGCAGGGATACATTGGATGTCAAGACACGTGGAAAAAACGTACAAAACAAGAGATAGGAGACATCAAGATTTTGGACGAATTTTTTAACAATTTTCAAATTTCCAGAAAGGATGTTCCAGATAAGGTCAAAAACGACATACTCAGATCTTCACCAAACTTTGCAGGGATACATTGGATATCAAGACACGTGGAAAAAACGTACAAAACAAGAGATTTTAGACATCAAGATTTTGGACGAATTTTTTAAGAATTTTCAAATTTTCAGATAGGAGGTTCCAGATAAGGTCAAAAACTACATACTCAGATCTTCACCAAACTTTGCAGGGATACATTGGATGTCAAGACACGTGGAAAAAACGTACAAAACAAGAGATTGGAGACATCAAGATTTTGGACGAATTTTTTAAGAATTTTCAAATTTTCAGATAGGAGGTTCCATATAAGGTCAAAAACTACATACTCAGATCTTCACCAAACTTTGCATGGATACATTATGTGTCAAGACACGTGGAAAAAACGTACAAAACAAGAGATTGGAGACATCAAGATTTTGGTCGATTTTTTTAAGAATTTTCAAATTTTCAGATGGGAGGTTCCAGATAAGGTCAAAAACTACATACTCAGATCTTCACCAAACTTTGCAGGGATACATTGGATGTCAAGACACGTGGAAAAAACGTACAAAACAAGAGATAGGAGACATCAAGATTTTGGACGAATTTTTTAACAATTTTCAAATTTCCAGAAAGGATGTTCCAGATAAGGTCAAAAACGACATACTCAGATCTTCACCAAACTTTGCAGGGATACATTGGATATCAAGACACGTGGAAAAAACGTACAAAACAAGAGATTTTAGACATCAAGATTTTGGACGAATTTTTTAAGAATTTTCAAATTTTCAGATAGGAGGTTCCAGATAAGGTCAAAAACTACATACTCAGATCTTCACCAAACTTTGCAGGGATACATTGGATGTCAAGACACGTGGAAAAAACGTACAAAACAAGAGATTGGAGACATCAAGATTTTGGACGAATTTTTTAAGAATTTTCAAATTTTCAGATAGGAGGTTCCATATAAGGTCAAAAACTACATACTCAGATCTTCACCAAACTTTGCATGGATACATTATGTGTCAAGACACGTGGAAAAAACGTACAAAACAAAAGATTGGAGACATCAAGATTTTGGTCGAATTTTTTAAGAATTTTCAAATTTTCAGATGGGAGGTTCCAGATAAGGTCAAAAACTACATACTCAGATCTTCACCAAACTTTGCAGGGATACATTGGATGTCAAGACACGTGGAAAAAACGTACAAAAAAGAGATTGGAGACATCAAGATTTTGGACGAATTTTTTAACAATTTTCAAATTTTCAGAAAGGATGTTCCAGATAAGGTCAAAAACGACATACTCAGATCTTCACCAAACTTTGCAGGGATACATTGGATATCAAGACACGTGGAAAAAACGTACAAAACAAGAGATTGGAGACATCAAGATTTTGGACGAATTTTTTAAGAATTTTCAAATTTTCAGATAGGAGGTTCCAGATAAGGTCAAAAACTACATACTCAGATCTTCACCAAACTTTGCAGGGATACATTGGATGTCAAGACACGTGGAAAAAACGTACAAAACAAGAGATTGGGGTCATCAAGATTTTGGACGGATTTTTTAGGAATTTTCAAATTTTCAGATGGGAGGTTCCAGATAAGGTCAAAAACTACATACTCAGATCTTCATCAAACATTGCAGGGATACATTGGATGTCAAGACACGTGGAAAAAACGTACAAAACAAGAGATTGGAGACATCAATATTTTGGACGAATTTTTAAAGAATTTTCAAATTTTCAGATAGGATGTTCCAGATGAGGTCAAAAACTACATAGTCAGATCTTCACCAAACTTTGCAGGAATACTTTGCATGTCAAGACACTTGGAAAAAACGTACAAAACAAGAGATTGGAGACATCAAGATTTTGGACGAATTTTTGAAGAATTTTCAAATTTTCAGATAGGAGGTTCCAGATAAGGTCAAAAACTACATACTCAGATCTCAACCAAACATTGCAGGGATACATTGGATGTCAAGACACGTGGAAAAAACATACAAAACATAGGATTGGTGACATCAAGATTTTCGACGAATTTTTTAAGAATTTTCAAATTTTCAGATAGGAGGTTCCATATAAGTTCAAAAACTACATGCTCAGATCTTCACCAAACTTTGCAGGGATACATTGGATGTCAAGACACGTGGAAAAAACGTACAAAACAAGAGATTGGAGACATCAAGATTATGGACGAATTTTTTGAGAATTTTCAAATTTTCAGAAAGGAGGTTCCATATAAGGTCAAAAACTACATACTCAGATCTTCACCAAACTTTGCAGGGATACATTGGATGTCAAGAAACGTGGAAAAAACGTACAAAACAAGAGATTGGAGACATCAAGATTTTCGACGAATTTTTTAAGAATTTTCAAATTTTCAGAAAGGATGTTCCAGATAAGGTCAAAAACGACATACTCAGATCTTCACTAACTTTGCAGGGATACATTGGAGGTCGAGACACGTGGAAAAAACGTACAAAACAAGAGATTGGAGACATCAAGATTTTGGACGAATTTTTGAAGAATTTTCAAATTTTCAGATAGGAGGTTCCAGATAAGGTCAAAAACTACATACTCAGATCTCCACCAAACATTGCAGGGATACATTGGATGTCAAGACACGTGGAAAAAACGTACAAAGCAAGAGATTGGAGACATCAAGATTTTCGACGAATTTTTGAAGAATTTTCAAATTTTCAGATAGGAGGTTCCAGATAAGGTCAAAAACTACATACTCAGATCTTCACCAAACGTTGCAGGGATACTTTGCATGTCAAGACACGTGGAAAAAACGTACAAAACAAGAGATTGGAGACATCAAGATTTTCGACGAATTTTTTAAGAATTTTCAAATTTTCGGATGGGAGGTTCCAGATAAGGTCAAAAACGACATACTCAGATCTTCACCAAACTTTGCATGGATACATTGGATGTCAAGACACGTGGAAAAAACGTACAAAACAAGAGATTGGAGACATCAAGATTTTGGACGAATTTTTTAAGAATTCTCAAATTTTCAGAAAGGAGGTTCCATATAAGGTCAAAAACTACATACTCAGATCTTCACCAAACTTTGCAGGGATACATTGGATGTCAAGACACGTGGAAAAAACGTACAAAACAAGAGATTGGGGTCTTCAAGATTTTGGACGAATTTTTTAAGAATTTTCAAATTTTCAGAAAGGAGGTTCCATATAAGGTCAAAAACTACATACTCAGATCTTCACCAAACTTTGCAGGGATACATTGAATGTCAAGACACGTGGAAAAAACGTACAAAACAAGAGATTGTGGTCATCAAGATTTTGGACGGATTTTTTAGGAATTTTCAAATTTTCAGATGGGAGGTTCCAGATAAGGTCAAAAACTACATACTCAGATCTTCACCAAACTTTGCAGGGATACATTATGTGTCAAGACACGTGGAAAAAACGTACAAAACAAGAGATTGGAGACATCAAGATTTTGGTCGAATTTTTTAAGAATTTTCAAATTTTCAGATGGGAGGTTCCAGATAAGGTCAAAAACTACATACTCAGATCTTCACCAAACTTTGCAGGGATACATTGGATGTCAAGACACGTGGAAAAAACGTACAAAACAAGAGATAGGAGACATCAAGATTTTGGACGAATTTTTTAACAATTTTCAAATTTCCAGAAAGGATGTTCCAGATAAGGTCAAAAACGACATACTCAGATCTTCACCAAACTTTGCAGGGATACATTGGATATCAAGACACGTGGAAAAAACGTACAAAACAAGAGATTTTAGACATCAAGATTTTGGACGAATTTTTTAAGAATTTTCAAATTTTCAGATAGGAGGTTCCAGATAAGGTCAAAAACTACATACTCAGATCTTCACCAAACTTTGCAGGGATACATTGGATGTCAAGACACGTGGAAAAAACGTACAAAACAAGAGATTGGAGACATCAAGATTTTGGACGAATTTTTTAAGAATTTTCAAATTTTCAGATAGGAGGTTCCATATAAGGTCAAAAACTACATACTCAGATCTTCACCAAACTTTGCATGGATACATTATGTGTCAAGACACGTGGAAAAAACGTACAAAACAAGAGATTGGAGACATCAAGATTTTGGTCGATTTTTTTAAGAATTTTCAAATTTTCAGATGGGAGGTTCCAGATAAGGTCAAAAACGACATACTCAGATCTTCACCAAACTTTGCAGGGATACATTGGATATCAAGACACGTGGAAAAAACGTACAAAACAAGAGATTTTAGACATCAATATTTTGGACGAATTTTTTAAGAATTTTCAAATTTTCAGATAGGAGGTTCCAGATAAGGTCAAAAACTACATACTCAGATCTTCACCAAACTTTGCAGGGATACATTGGATGTCAAGACACGTGGAAAAAACGTACAAAACAAGAGATTGGAGACATCAAGATTTTGGACGAATTTTTTAAGAATTTTCAAATTTTCAGATAGGAGGTTCCATATAAGGTCAAAAACTACATACTCAGATCTTCACCAAACTTTGCATGGATACATTATGTGTCAAGACACGTGGAAAAAACGTACAAAACAAGAGATTGGAGACATCAAGATTTTGGTCGAATTTTTTAAGAATTTTCAAATTTTCAGATGGGAGGTTCCAGATAAGGTCAAAAACTACATACTCAGATCTTCACCAAACTTTGCAGGGATACATTGGATGTCAAGACACGTGGAAAAAACGTACAAAACAAGAGATAGGAGACATCAAGATTTTGGACGAATTTTTTAACAATTTTCAAATTTCCAGAAAGGATGTTCCAGATAAGGTCAAAAACGACATACTCAGATCTTCACCAAACTTTGCAGGGATACATTGGATATCAAGACACGTGGAAAAAACGTACAAAACAAGAGATTTTAGACATCAAGATTTTGGACGAATTTTTTAAGAATTTTCAAATTTTCAGATAGGAGGTTCCAGATAAGGTCAAAAACTACATACTCAGATCTTCACCAAACTTTGCAGGGATACATTGGATGTCAAGACACGTGGAAAAAACGTACAAAACAAGAGATTGGGGTCATCAAGATTTTGGACGGATTTTTTAGGAATTTTCAAATTTTCAGATGGGAGGTTCCAGATAAGGTCAAAAACTACATACTCAGATCTTCACCAAACATTGCAGGGATACATTGGATGTCAAGACACGTGGAAAAAACGTACAAAACAAGAGATTGGAGACATCAATATTTTGGACGAATTTTTAAAGAATTTTCAAATTTTCAGATAGGATGTTCCAGATGAGGTCAAAAACTACATAGTCAGATCTTCACCAAACTTTGCAGGAATACTTTGCATGTCAAGACACTTGGAAAAAACGTACAAAACAAGAGATTGGAGACATCAAGATTTTGGACGAATTTTTGAAGAATTTTCAAATTTTCAGATAGGAGGTTCCAGATAAGGTCAAAAACTACATACTCAGATCTCAACCAAACATTGCAGGGATACATTGGATGTCAAGACACGTGGAAAAAACATACAAAACATAGGATTGGTGACATCAAGATTTTCGACGAATTTTTTAAGAATTTTCAAATTTTCAGATAGGAGGTTCCATATAAGTTCAAAAACTACATGCTCAGATCTTCACCAAACTTTGCAGGGATACATTGGATGTCAAGACACGTGGAAAAAACGTACAAAACAAGAGATTGGAGACATCAAGATTATGGACGAATTTTTTGAGAATTTTCAAATTTTCAGAAAGGAGGTTCCATATAAGGTCAAAAACTACATACTCAGATCTTCACCAAACTTTGCAGGGATACATTGGATGTCAAGAAACGTGGAAAAAACGTACAAAACAAGAGATTGGAGACATCAAGATTTTCGACGAATTTTTTAAGAATTTTCAAATTTTCAGAAAGGATGTTCCAGATAAGGTCAAAAACGACATACTCAGATCTTCACTAACTTTGCAGGGATACATTGGAGGTCGAGACACGTGGAAAAAACGTACAAAACAAGAGATTGGAGACATCAAGATTTTGGACGAATTTTTGAAGAATTTTCAAATTTTCAGATAGGAGGTTCCAGATAAGGTCAAAAACTACATACTCAGATCTCCACCAAACATTGCAGGGATACATTGGATGTCAAGACACGTGGAAAAAACGTACAAAGCAAGAGATTGGAGACATCAAGATTTTCGACGAATTTTTGAAGAATTTTCAAATTTTCAGATAGGAGGTTCCAGATAAGGTCAAAAACTACATACTCAGATCTTCACCAAACGTTGCAGGGATACTTTGCATGTCAAGACACGTGGAAAAAACGTACAAAACAAGAGATTGGAGACATCAAGATTTTCGACGAATTTTTTAAGAATTTTCAAATTTTCGGATGGGAGGTTCCAGATAAGGTCAAAAACGACATACTCAGATCTTCACCAAACTTTGCATGGATACATTGGATGTCAAGACACGTGGAAAAAACGTACAAAACAAGAGATTGGAGACATCAAGATTTTGGACGAATTTTTTAAGAATTCTCAAATTTTCAGAAAGGAGGTTCCATATAAGGTCAAAAACTACATACTCAGATCTTCACCAAACTTTGCAGGGATACATTGGATGTCAAGACACGTGGAAAAAACGTACAAAACAAGAGATTGGGGTCTTCAAGATTTTGGACGAATTTTTTAAGAATTTTCAAATTTTCAGAAAGGAGGTTCCATATAAGGTCAAAAACTACATACTCAGATCTTCACCAAACTTTGCAGGGATACATTGAATGTCAAGACACGTGGAAAAAACGTACAAAACAAGAGATTGTGGTCATCAAGATTTTGGACGGATTTTTTAGGAATTTTCAAATTTTCAGATGGGAGGTTCCAGATAAGGTCAAAAACTACATACTCAGATCTTCACCAAACTTTGCAGGGATACATTGGATGTCAAGACACGTGGAAAAAACGTACAAAACAAGAGATTGGAGACATCAAGATTTTGGACGAATTTTTTAAGAATTTTCAAATTTTCAGATAGGAGGTTCCATATAAGGTCAAAAACTACATACTCAGATCTTCACCAAACTTTGCATGGATACATTATGTGTCAAGACACGTGGAAAAAACGTACAAAACAAGAGATTGGAGACATCAAGATTTTGGTCGAATTTTTTAAGAATTTTCAAATTTTCAGATGGGAGGTTCCAGATAAGGTCAAAAACTACATACTCAGATCTTCACCAAACTTTGCAGGGATACATTGGATGTCAAGACACGTGGAAAAAACGTACAAAACAAGAGATAGGAGACATCAAGATTTTGGACGAATTTTTTAACAATTTTCAAATTTCCAGAAAGGATGTTCCAGATAAGGTCAAAAACGACATACTCAGATCTTCACCAAACTTTGCAGGGATACATTGGATATCAAGACACGTGGAAAAAACGTACAAAACAAGAGATTTTAGACATCAAGATTTTGGACGAATTTTTTAAGAATTTTCAAATTTTCAGATAGGAGGTTCCAGATAAGGTCAAAAACTACATACTCAGATCTTCACCAAACTTTGCAGGGATACATTGGATGTCAAGACACGTGGGAAAAACGTACAAAACAAGAGATTGGAGACATCAAGATTTTCGACGAATTTTTTAAGAATTTTCAAATTTTCAGATAGGAGGTTCCAGATGAGGTCAAAAACTACATACTCAGATCTTCACCAAACTTTGCAGGAATACTTTGCATGTCAAGACACGTGGAAAAAACGTACAAAACAAGAGATCGGAGACATCAAGATTTTCGACGAATTTTTTTAAGAATTTTCAAATTTTCAGATGGGAGGTTCCAGATAAGGTCAAAAACGACATACTCAGATCTTCACCAAACTTTGCAGGGATCCATTGGAGGTCGAGACACGTGGAAAAAACGTACAAAACAAGAGATTGGAGACATCAAGATTTTGGACGAATTTTTTAAGAATTCTCAAATTTTCAGAAAGGAGGTTCCATATAAGGTCAAAAACTACATACTCAGATCTTCACCAAACTTTGCAGGGATACTTTGGATGTCAAGACACGTGGAAAAAACGTACAAAACAAGAGATTGGGGTCATCAAGATTTTGGACGAATTTTTTAAGAATTTTCAAATTTTCAGATGGGAGGTTCAATATAAGGTCAAAAACTACATACTCAGATCTTCACCAAACTTTGCATGGATACATTGGATGTCAAGACACGTGGAAAAAACATACAAAACATAGGATTCGGAACATCAAGATTTTGGTCGAATTTTTTAAGAATTTTCAAATTTTCAGATAGGAGGTTCCATATAAGGTCAAAAACTACATACTCAGATCTTCACCAAACATTGCAGGAATACATTGGATGTCAAGACACGTGGAAAAAACGTACAAAACAAGAGATTGGGGTCATCAAGATTTTGCACGGATTTTTTAGGAATTTTCAAATTTTCAGATGGGAGGTTCCAGATAAGGTCAAAAACTACATACTCAGATCTTCACCAAACTTTGCAGGGATACATTGGATGTCAAGACACGTGGAAAAAACGTACAAAACAAGAGATTGGAGACATCAAGATTTTGGACGAATTTTTTAAGAATTTTCAAATTTTCAGATAGGAGGTTCCATATAAGGTCAAAAACTACATACTCAGATCTTCACCAAACTTTGCATGGATACATTATGTGTCAAGACACGTGGAAAAAACGTACAAAACAAAAGATTGGAGACATCAAGATTTTGGTCGAATTTTTTAAGAATTTTCAAATTTTCAGATGGGAGGTTCCAGATAAGGTCAAAAACTACATACTCAGATCTTCACCAAACTTTGCAGGGATACATTGGATGTCAAGACACGTGGAAAAAACGTACAAAAAAGAGATTGGAGACATCAAGATTTTGGACGAATTTTTTAACAATTTTCAAATTTTCAGAAAGGATGTTCCAGATAAGGTCAAAAACGACATACTCAGATCTTCACCAAACTTTGCAGGGATACATTGGATATCAAGACACGTGGAAAAAACGTACAAAACAAGAGATTGGAGACATCAAGATTTTGGACGAATTTTTTAAGAATTTTCAAATTTTCAGATAGGAGGTTCCAGATAAGGTCAAAAACTACATACTCAGATCTTCACCAAACTTTGCATGGATACATTATGTGTCAAGAAACGTGGAAAAAACGTACAAAACAAAAGATTGGAGACATCAAGATTTTGGTCGAATTTTTTAAGAATTTTCAAATTTTCAGATGGGAGGTTCCAGATAAGGTCAAAAACTACATACTCAGATCTTCACCAAACTTTGCAGGGATACATTGGATGTCAAGACACGTGGAAAAAACGTACAAAAAAGAGATTGGAGACATCAAGATTTTGGACGAATTTTTTAACAATTTTCAAATTTTCAGAAAGGATGTTCCAGATAAGGTCAAAAACGACATACTCAGATCTTCACCAAACTTTGCAGGGATACATTGGATATCAAGACACGTGGAAAAAACGTACAAAACAAGAGATTGGAGACATCAAGATTTTGGACGAATTTTTTAAGAATTTTCAAATTTTCAGATAGGAGGTTCCAGATAAGGTCAAAAACTACATACTCAGATCTTCACCAAACTTTGCAGGGATACATTGGATGTCAAGACACGTGGAAAAAACGTACAAAACAAGAGATTGGGGTCATCAAGATTTTGGACGGATTTTTTAGGAATTTTCAAATTTTCAGATGGGAGGTTCCAGATAAGGTCAAAAACTACATACTCAGATCTTCACCAAACATTGCAGGGATACATTGGATGTCAAGACACGTGGAAAAAACGTACAAAACAAGAGATTGGAGACATCAATATTTTGGACGAATTTTTAAAGAATTTTCAAATTTTCAGATAGGAGGTTCCAGATGAGGTCAAAAACTACATAGTCAGATCTTCACCAAACTTTGCAGGAATACTTTGCATGTCAAGACACGTGGAAAAAACGTACAAAACAAGAGATCGGAGACATCAAGATTTTCGACGAATTTTTTAAGAATTTTCAAATTTTCAGATGGGAGGTTCCAGATAAGGTCAAAAACGACATACTCAGATCTTCACCAAACTTTGCATGGATACATTGGATGTCAAGACACGTGGAAAAAACATACAAAACATAGGATTGGTGACATCAAGATTTTGGACGAATTTTTTAAGAATTTTCAAATTTTCAGATAGGAGGTTCCATATAAGGTCAAAAACTACATACTCAGATCTTCACCAAACTTTGCAGGGATACATTGGATGTCAAGACACGTGGAAAAAACGTACAAAACAAGAGATTGGAGACATCAAGATTTTCGACGAATTTTTTAAGAATTTTCAAATTTTCAGAAAGGATGTTCCAGATAAGATCAAAAACGACATACTCAGATCTTCACCAAACTTTGCAGGGATACATTGGAGGTCGAGACACGTGGAAAAAACGTACAAAACAAGAGATTGGAGACATCAAGATTTTGGACGAATTTTTGAGGAATTTTCAAATTTTCAGATAGGAGGTTCCAGATAAGGTCAAAAACTACATACTCAGATCTCAACCAAACATTGCAGGGATACATTGGATGTCAAGACACGTGGAAAAAACATACAAAACATAGGATTGGTGACATCAAGATTTTCGACGAATTTTTTAAGAATTTTCAAATTTTCAGATAGGAGGTTCCATATAAGGTCAAAAACTACATGCTCAGATCTTCACCAAACTTTGCAGGGATACATTGGATGTCAAGACACGTGGAAAAAACGTACAAAACAAGAGATTGGAGACATCAAGATTATGGACGAATTTTTTAACAATTTTCAAATTTTCAGAAAGGATGTTCCAGATAAGGTCAAAAACAACATACTCAGATCTTCACCAAACTTTGCAGGGATACATTGGATATCAAGACACGTGGAAAAAACGTACAAAACAAGAGATTGGAGACATCAAGATTTTGGACGAATTTTTTAAGAATTTTCAAATTTTCAGATAGGAGGTTCCAGATAAGATCAAAAACTACATACTCAGATCTTCACCAAACTTTGCAGGGATACATTGGATGTCAAGACACGTGGAAAAAAAGTACAAAACAAGAGATTGGGGTCATCAAGATTTTGGACGGATTTTTTAGGAATTTTCAAATTTTCAGATGGGAGGTTCCATATAAGGTCAAAAACTACATACTCAGATCTTCACCAAACTTTGCAGGGATACATTGGATGTCAAGACACGTGGAAAAAACGTACAAAACAAGAGATTGGAGACATCAAGATTTTCGACGAATTTTTTAAGAATTTTCAAATTTTCAGAAAGGATGTTCCAGATAAGGTCAAAAACGACATACTCAGATCTTCACCAAACTTTGCAGGGATACATTGGAGGTCGAGACACGTGGAAAAAACGTACAAAACAAGAGATTGGAGACATCAAGATTTTGGACGAATTTTTTAAGAATTTTCAAATTTTCAGATAGGAGGTTCCATATAAGGTCAAAAACTACATACTCAGATCTTCACCAAACTTTGCATGGATACATTATGTGTCAAGACACGTGGAAAAAACGTACAAAACAAGAGATTGGAGACATCAAGATTTTGGTCGAATTTTTTAAGAATTTTCAAATTTTCAGATGGGAGGTTCCAGATAAGGTCAAAAACTACATACTCAGATCTTCACCAAACTTTGCAGGGATACATTGGATGTCAAGACACGTGGAAAAAACGTACAAAACAAGAGATAGGAGACATCAAGATTTTGGACGAATTTTTTAACAATTTTCAAATTTCCAGAAAGGATGTTCCAGATAAGGTCAAAAACGACATACTCAGATCTTCACCAAACTTTGCAGGGATACATTGGATATCAAGACACGTGGAAAAAACGTACAAAACAAGAGATTTTAGACATCAAGATTTTGGACGAATTTTTTAAGAATTTTCAAATTTTCAGATAGGAGGTTCCAGATAAAGTCAAAAACTACATACTCAGATCTTCACCAAACTTTGCAGGGATACATTGGATGTCAAGACACGTGGAAAAAACGTACAAAACAAGAGATTGGGGTCATCAAGATTTTGGACGGATTTTTTAGGAATTTTCAAATTTTCAGATGGGAGGTTCCAGATAAGGTCAAAAACTACATACTCAGATCTTCACCAAACATTGCAGGGATACATTGGATGTCAAGACACGTGGAAAAAACGTACAAAACAAGAGATTGGAGACATCAATATTTTGGACGAATTTTTAAAGAATTTTCAAATTTTCAGATAGGATGTTCCAGATGAGGTCAAAAACTACATAGTCAGATCTTCACCAAACTTTGCAGGAATACTTTGCATGTCAAGACACTTGGAAAAAACGTACAAAACAAGAGATTGGAGACATCAAGATTTTGGACGAATTTTTGAAGAATTTTCAAATTTTCAGATAGGAGGTTCCAGATAAGGTCAAAAACTACATACTCAGATCTCAACCAAACATTGCAGGGATACATTGGATGTCAAGACACGTGGAAAAAACATACAAAACATAGGATTGGTGACATCAAGATTTTCGACGAATTTTTTAAGAATTTTCAAATTTTCAGATAGGAGGTTCCATATAAGTTCAAAAACTACATGCTCAGATCTTCACCAAACTTTGCAGGGATACATTGGATGTCAAGACACGTGGAAAAAACGTACAAAACAAGAGATTGGAGACATCAAGATTATGGACGAATTTTTTGAGAATTTTCAAATTTTCAGAAAGGAGGTTCCATATAAGGTCAAAAACTACATACTCAGATCTTCACCAAACTTTGCAGGGATACATTGGATGTCAAGAAACGTGGAAAAAACGTACAAAACAAGAGATTGGAGACATCAAGATTTTCGACGAATTTTTTAAGAATTTTCAAATTTTCAGAAAGGATGTTCCAGATAAGGTCAAAAACGACATACTCAGATCTTCACTAACTTTGCAGGGATACATTGGAGGTCGAGACACGTGGAAAAAACGTACAAAACAAGAGATTGGAGACATCAAGATTTTGGACGAATTTTTGAAGAATTTTCAAATTTTCAGATAGGAGGTTCCAGATAAGGTCAAAAACTACATACTCAGATCTCCACCAAACATTGCAGGGATACATTGGATGTCAAGACACGTGGAAAAAACGTACAAAGCAAGAGATTGGAGACATCAAGATTTTCGACGAATTTTTGAAGAATTTTCAAATTTTCAGATAGGAGGTTCCAGATAAGGTCAAAAACTACATACTCAGATCTTCACCAAACGTTGCAGGGATACTTTGCATGTCAAGACACGTGGAAAAAACGTACAAAACAAGAGATTGGAGACATCAAGATTTTCGACGAATTTTTTAAGAATTTTCAAATTTTCAGATGGGAGGTTCCAGATAAGGTCAAAAACGACATACTCAGATCTTCACCAAACTTTGCATGGATACATTGGATGTCAAGACACGTGGAAAAAACGTACAAAACAAGAGATTGGAGACATCAAGATTTTGGACGAATTTTTTAAGAATTCTCAAATTTTCAGAAAGGAGGTTCCATATAAGGTCAAAAACTACATACTCAGATCTTCACCAAACTTTGCAGGGATACATTGGATGTCAAGACACGTGGAAAAAACGTACAAAACAAGAGATTGGGGTCTTCAAGATTTTGGACGAATTTTTTAAGAATTTTCAAATTTTCAGAAAGGAGGTTCCATATAAGGTCAAAAACTACATACTCAGATCTTCACCAAACTTTGCAGGGATACATTGAATGTCAAGACACGTGGAAAAAACGTACAAAACAAGAGATTGTGGTCATCAAGATTTTGGACGGATTTTTTAGGAATTTTCAAATTTTCAGATGGGAGGTTCCAGATAAGGTCAAAAACTACATACTCAGATCTTCACCAAACTTTGCAGGGATACATTGGATGTCAAGACACGTGGAAAAAACGTACAAAACAAGAGATTGGAGACATCAAGATTTTGGACGAATTTTTTAAGAATTTTCAAATTTTCAGATAGGAGGTTCCATATAAGGTCAAAAACTACATACTCAGATCTTCACCAAACTTTGCATGGATACATTATGTGTCAAGACACGTGGAAAAAACGTACAAAACAAGAGATTGGAGACATCAAGATTTTGGTCGAATTTTTTAAGAATTTTCAAATTTTCAGATGGGAGGTTCCAGATAAGGTCAAAAACTACATACTCAGATCTTCACCAAACTTTGCAGGGATACATTGGATGTCAAGACACGTGGAAAAAACGTACAAAACAAGAGATAGGAGACATCAAGATTTTGGACGAATTTTTTAACAATTTTCAAATTTCCAGAAAGGATGTTCCAGATAAGGTCAAAAACGACATACTCAGATCTTCACCAAACTTTGCAGGGATACATTGGATATCAAGACACGTGGAAAAAACGTACAAAACAAGAGATTTTAGACATCAAGATTTTGGACGAATTTTTTAAGAATTTTCAAATTTTCAGATAGGAGGTTCCAGATAAGGTCAAAAACTACATACTCAGATCTTCACCAAACTTTGCAGGGATACATTGGATGTCAAGACACGTGGGAAAAACGTACAAAACAAGAGATTGGAGACATCAAGATTTTCGACGAATTTTTTAAGAATTTTCAAATTTTCAGATAGGAGGTTCCAGATGAGGTCAAAAACTACATACTCAGATCTTCACCAAACTTTGCAGGAATACTTTGCATGTCAAGACACGTGGAAAAAACGTACAAAACAAGAGATCGGAGACATCAAGATTTTCGACGAATTTTTTTAAGAATTTTCAAATTTTCAGATGGGAGGTTCCAGATAAGGTCAAAAACGACATACTCAGATCTTCACCAAACTTTGCAGGGATCCATTGGAGGTCGAGACACGTGGAAAAAACGTACAAAACAAGAGATTGGAGACATCAAGATTTTGGACGAATTTTTTAAGAATTCTCAAATTTTCAGAAAGGAGGTTCCATATAAGGTCAAAAACTACATACTCAGATCTTCACCAAACTTTGCAGGGATACTTTGGATGTCAAGACACGTGGAAAAAACGTACAAAACAAGAGATTGGGGTCATCAAGATTTTGGACGAATTTTTTAAGAATTTTCAAATTTTCAGATGGGAGGTTCAATATAAGGTCAAAAACTACATACTCAGATCTTCACCAAACTTTGCATGGATACATTGGATGTCAAGACACGTGGAAAAAACATACAAAACATAGGATTCGGAACATCAAGATTTTGGTCGAATTTTTTAAGAATTTTCAAATTTTCAGATAGGAGGTTCCATATAAGGTCAAAAACTACATACTCAGATCTTCACCAAACATTGCAGGAATACATTGGATGTCAAGACACGTGGAAAAAACGTACAAAACAAGAGATTGGGGTCATCAAGATTTTGCACGGATTTTTTAGGAATTTTCAAATTTTCAGATGGGAGGTTCCAGATAAGGTCAAAAACTACATACTCAGATCTTCACCAAACTTTGCAGGGATACATTGGATGTCAAGACACGTGGAAAAAACGTACAAAACAAGAGATTGGAGACATCAAGATTTTGGACGAATTTTTTAAGAATTTTCAAATTTTCAGATAGGAGGTTCCATATAAGGTCAAAAACTACATACTCAGATCTTCACCAAACTTTGCATGGATACATTATGTGTCAAGACACGTGGAAAAAACGTACAAAACAAAAGATTGGAGACATCAAGATTTTGGTCGAATTTTTTAAGAATTTTCAAATTTTCAGATGGGAGGTTCCAGATAAGGTCAAAAACTACATACTCAGATCTTCACCAAACTTTGCAGGGATACATTGGATGTCAAGACACGTGGAAAAAACGTACAAAAAAGAGATTGGAGACATCAAGATTTTGGACGAATTTTTTAACAATTTTCAAATTTTCAGAAAGGATGTTCCAGATAAGGTCAAAAACGACATACTCAGATCTTCACCAAACTTTGCAGGGATACATTGGATATCAAGACACGTGGAAAAAACGTACAAAACAAGAGATTGGAGACATCAAGATTTTGGACGAATTTTTTAAGAATTTTCAAATTTTCAGATAGGAGGTTCCAGATAAGGTCAAAAACTACATACTCAGATCTTCACCAAACTTTGCATGGATACATTATGTGTCAAGAAACGTGGAAAAAACGTACAAAACAAAAGATTGGAGACATCAAGATTTTGGTCGAATTTTTTAAGAATTTTCAAATTTTCAGATGGGAGGTTCCAGATAAGGTCAAAAACTACATACTCAGATCTTCACCAAACTTTGCAGGGATACATTGGATGTCAAGACACGTGGAAAAAACGTACAAAAAAGAGATTGGAGACATCAAGATTTTGGACGAATTTTTTAACAATTTTCAAATTTTCAGAAAGGATGTTCCAGATAAGGTCAAAAACGACATACTCAGATCTTCACCAAACTTTGCAGGGATACATTGGATATCAAGACACGTGGAAAAAACGTACAAAACAAGAGATTGGAGACATCAAGATTTTGGACGAATTTTTTAAGAATTTTCAAATTTTCAGATAGGAGGTTCCAGATAAGGTCAAAAACTACATACTCAGATCTTCACCAAACTTTGCAGGGATACATTGGATGTCAAGACACGTGGAAAAAACGTACAAAACAAGAGATTGGGGTCATCAAGATTTTGGACGGATTTTTTAGGAATTTTCAAATTTTCAGATGGGAGGTTCCAGATAAGGTCAAAAACTACATACTCAGATCTTCACCAAACATTGCAGGGATACATTGGATGTCAAGACACGTGGAAAAAACGTACAAAACAAGAGATTGGAGACATCAATATTTTGGACGAATTTTTAAAGAATTTTCAAATTTTCAGATAGGAGGTTCCAGATGAGGTCAAAAACTACATAGTCAGATCTTCACCAAACTTTGCAGGAATACTTTGCATGTCAAGACACGTGGAAAAAACGTACAAAACAAGAGATCGGAGACATCAAGATTTTCGACGAATTTTTTAAGAATTTTCAAATTTTCAGATGGGAGGTTCCAGATAAGGTCAAAAACGACATACTCAGATCTTCACCAAACTTTGCATGGATACATTGGATGTCAAGACACGTGGAAAAAACATACAAAACATAGGATTGGTGACATCAAGATTTTGGACGAATTTTTTAAGAATTTTCAAATTTTCAGATAGGAGGTTCCATATAAGGTCAAAAACTACATACTCAGATCTTCACCAAACTTTGCAGGGATACATTGGATGTCAAGACACGTGGAAAAAACGTACAAAACAAGAGATTGGAGACATCAAGATTTTCGACGAATTTTTTAAGAATTTTCAAATTTTCAGAAAGGATGTTCCAGATAAGGTCAAAAACGACATACTCAGATCTTCACCAAACTTTGCAGGGATACATTGGAGGTCGAGACACGTGGAAAAAACGTACAAAACAAGAGATTGGAGACATCAAGATTTTGGACGAATTTTTGAGGAATTTTCAAATTTTCAGATAGGAGGTTCCAGATAAGGTCAAAAACTACATACTCAGATCTCAACCAAACATTGCAGGGATACATTGGATGTCAAGACACGTGGAAAAAACATACAAAACATAGGATTGGTGACATCAAGATTTTCGACGAATTTTTTAAGAATTTTCAAATTTTCAGATAGGAGGTTCCATATAAGGTCAAAAACTACATGCTCAGATCTTCACCAAACTTTGCAGGGATACATTGGATGTCAAGACACGTGGAAAAAACGTACAAAACAAGAGATTGGAGACATCAAGATTATGGACGAATTTTTTAACAATTTTCAAATTTTCAGAAAGGATGTTCCAGATAAGGTCAAAAACAACATACTCAGATCTTCACCAAACTTTGCAGGGATACATTGGATATCAAGACACGTGGAAAAAACGTACAAAACAAGAGATTGGAGACATCAAGATTTTGGACGAATTTTTTAAGAATTTTCAAATTTTCAGATAGGAGGTTCCAGATAAGATCAAAAACTACATACTCAGATCTTCACCAAACTTTGCAGGGATACATTGGATGTCAAGACACGTGGAAAAAAAGTACAAAACAAGAGATTGGGGTCATCAAGATTTTGGACGGATTTTTTAGGAATTTTCAAATTTTCAGATGGGAGGTTCCATATAAGGTCAAAAACTACATACTCAGATCTTCACCAAACTTTGCAGGGATACATTGGATGTCAAGACACGTGGAAAAAACGTACAAAACAAGAGATTGGAGACATCAAGATTTTCGACGAATTTTTTAAGAATTTTCAAATTTTCAGAAAGGATGTTCCAGATAAGGTCAAAAACGACATACTCAGATCTTCACCAAACTTTGCAGGGATACATTGGAGGTCGAGACACGTGGAAAAAACGTACAAAACAAGAGATTGGAGACATCAAGATTTTGGACGAATTTTTGAAGAATTTTCAAATTTTCTGATAGGAGGTCCCAGATAAGGTCAAAAACTACATACTCAGATCTCCACCAAACATTGCAGGGATACATTGGATGTCAAGACACGTGGAAAAAACGTACAAAACAAGAGATTGGAGACATCAAGATTTTCGACGAATTTTTGAAGAATTTTCAAATTTTCAGATAGGAGGTTCCAGATAAGGTCAAAAACTACATACTCAGATCTTCACCAAACGTTGCAGGGATACTTTGCATGTCAAGACACGTGGAAAAAACGTACAAAACAAGAGATTGGAGACATCAAGATTTTCGACGAATTTTTTAAGAATTTTCAAATTTTCAGATGGGAGGTTCCAGATAAGGTCAAAAACGACATACTCAGATCTTCACCAAACTTTGCATGGATACATTGGATGTCAAGACACGTGGAAAAAACGTACAAAACAAGAGATTGGGGTCATCAAGATTTTGCACGGATTTTTTAGGAATTTTCAAATTTTCAGATGGGAGGTTCCAGATAAGGTCAAAAACTACATACTCAGATCTTCACCAAACTTTGCAGGGATACATTGGATGTCAAGACACGTGGAAAAAACGTACAAAACAAGAGATTGGAGACATCAAGATTTTGGACGAATTTTTTAAGAATTTTCAAATTTTCAGATAGGAGGTTCCATATAAGGTCAAAAACTACATACTCAGATCTTCACCAAACTTTGCATGGATACATTATGTGTCAAGACACGTGGAAAAAACGTACAAAACAAAAGATTGGAGACATCAAGATTTTGGTCGAATTTTTTAAGAATTTTCAAATTTTCAGATGGGAGGTTCCAGATAAGGTCAAAAACTACATACTCAGATCTTCACCAAACTTTGCAGGGATACATTGGATGTCAAGACACGTGGAAAAAACGTACAAAAAAGAGATTGGAGACATCAAGATTTTGGACGAATTTTTTAACAATTTTCAAATTTTCAGAAAGGATGTTCCAGATAAGGTCAAAAACGACATACTCAGATCTTCACCAAACTTTGCAGGGATACATTGGATATCAAGACACGTGGAAAAAACGTACAAAACAAGAGATTGGAGACATCAAGATTTTGGACGAATTTTTTAAGAATTTTCAAATTTTCAGATAGGAGGTTCCAGATAAGATCAAAAACTACATACTCAGATCTTCACCAAACTTTGCAGGGATACATTGTATGTCAAGACACGTGGAAAAAAAGTACAAAACAAGAGATTGGGGTCATCAAGATTTTGGACGGATTTTTTAGGAATTTTCAAATTTTCAGATGGGAGGTTCCATATAAGGTCAAAAACTACATACTCAGATCTTCACCAAACTTTGCAGGGATACATTGGATGTCAAGACACGTGGAAAAAACGTACAAAACAAGAGATTGGAAACATCAAGATTTTCGACGAATTTTTTAAGAATTTTCAAATTTTCAGAAAGGATGTTCCAGATAAGGTCAAAAACGACATACTCAGATCTTCACCAAACTTTGCAGGGATACATTGGAGGTCGAGACACGTGGAAAAAACGTACAAAACAAGAGATTGGAGACATCAAGATTTTGGACGAATTTTTGAAGAATTTTCAAATTTTCTGATAGGAGGTCCCAGATAAGGTCAAAAACTACATACTCAGATCTCCACCAAACATTGCAGGGATACATTGGATGTCAAGACACGTGGAAAAAACGTACAAAACAAGAGATTGGAGACATCAAGATTTTCGACGAATTTTTGAAGAATTTTCAAATTTTCAGATAGGAGGTTCCAGATAAGGTCAAAAACTACATACTCAGATCTTCACCAAACGTTGCAGGGATACTTTGCATGTCAAGACACGTGGAAAAAACGTACAAAACAAGAGATTGGAGACATCAAGATTTTGGACGAATTTTTTAAGAATTTTCAAATTTTCAGAAAGGATGTTCCAGATAAGGTCAAAAACGACATACTCAGATCTTCACCAAACTTTGCAGGGATACATTGGATGTCAAGACACGTGGAAAAAACGTACAAAACAAGAGATTGCAGACATCAAATTTTGGACGAATTTTTTAAGAATTTTCAAATTTTCAGAAAGGATGTTCCAGATAAGGACAAAAACGACATACTCAGATCTTCACCAAACTTTGCAGGGATACATTGGAGGTCAAGACACGTGGAAAAAACGTACAAAACAAGAGATTGGAGACATCAAGATTTTCGACGAATTTTTGAAGAATTTTCAAATTTTCAGATAGGAGGTTCCAGATAAGGTCAAAAACTACATACTCAGATCTTCACCAAACGTTGCAGGGATACTTTGCATGTCAAGACACGTGGAAAAAACGTACAAAACAAGAGATTGGAGACATCAAGATTTTCGACGAATTTTTTAAGAATTTTCAAATTTTCAGATGGGAGGTTCCAGATAAGGTCAAAAACGACATACTCAGATCTTCACCAAACTTTGCATGGATACATTGGATGTCAAGACACGTGGAAAAAACGTACAAAACAAGAGATTGGAGACATCAAGATTTTGGACGAATTTTTTAAGAATTCTCAAATTTTCAGAAAGGAGGTTCCATATAAGGTCAAAAACTACAAACTCAGATCTTCACCAAACTTTGCAGGGATACATTGGATGTCAAGACACGTGGAAAAAACGTACAAAACAAGAGATTGGGGTCATCAAGACTTTGGACGAATTTTTTAAGAATTTTCAAATTTTCAGAAAGGAGGTTCCAGATAAGGTCAAAAACTACATACTCAGATCTTCACCAAACTTTGCAGGGATACATTGAATGTCAAGACACGTGGAAAAAACGTACAAAACAAGAGATTGGGGTCATCAAGATTTTGGACGGATTTTTTAGGAATTTTCAAATTTTCAGATGGGAGGTTCCAGATAAGGTCAAAAACTACATACTCAGATCTTCACCAAACTTTGCAGGGATACATTGGATGTCAAGACACGTGGAAAAAACGTACAAAACAAGAGATTGGAGACATCAAGATTTTGGACGATTTTTTTAAGAATTTTTAAATTTTCAGATAGGAGGTTCCATATAAGGTCAAAAACTACATACTCAGATCTTCACCAAACTTTGCATGGATACATTATGTGTCAAGACACGTGGAAAAAACGTACAAAACAAGAGATTGGAGACATCAAGATATTGGTCGAATTTTTTAAGAATTTTCAAATTTTCAGATGGGAGGTTCCAGATAAGGTCAAAAACTACATACTCAGATCTTCACCAAACTTTACAGGGATACATTGGATGTCAAGACACGTGGAAAAAACGTACAAAACAAGAGATAGGAGACATCAAGATTTTGGACGAATTTTTTAACAATTTTCAAATTTTCAGAAAGGATGTTCCAGATAAGGTCAAAAACGACATACTCAGATCTTCACCAAACTTTGCAGGGATACATTGGATATCAAGACACGTGGAAAAAACGTACAAAACAAGAGATTGGAGACATCAAGATTTTGGACGAATTTTTTAAGAATTTTCAAATTTTCAGATAGGAGGTTCCAGATAAGATCAAAAACTACATACTCAGATCTTCACCAAACTTTGCAGGGATACATTGGATGTCAAGACACGTGGAAAAAACGTACAAAACAAGAGATTGGGGTCATCAAGATTTTGGACGGATTTTTTAGGAATTTTCAAATTTTCAGATGGGAGGTTCCAGATAAGGTCAAAAACTACATACTCAGATCTTCACCAAACATTGCAGGGATACATTGGATGTCAAGACACGTGGAAAAAACGTACAAACCAAGAGATTGGAGACATCAAGATTTTCGACGAATTTTTTAAGAATTTTCAAATTTTCAGATGGGAGGTTCCAGATAAGGTCAAAAACGACATACTCAGATCTTCACCAAACTTTGCAGGGATCCATTGGAGGTCGAGACACGTGGAAAAAACGTACAAAACAAGAGATTGGAGACATCAAGATTTTGGACGAATTTTTTAAGAATTTTCAAATTTTCAGATAGGAGGTTCCATATAAGGTCAAAAACTACATACTCAGATCTTCACCAAACTTTGCAAGGATACATTGGATGTCAAGACACGTGGAAAAAACGTACAAAACAAGAGATTGGAGACATCAAGATTTTCGACGAATTTTTTAAGAATTTTCAAATTTTCAGAAAGGACGTTCCAGATAAGGTCAAAAACGACATACTCAGATCTTCACCAAACTTTGCAGGGATCCATTATAGGTCGAGACACGTGGAAAAAACGTACAAAACAAGAGATTGGAGACATCAAGATTTTGGACGAATTTTTGAAGAATTTTCAAATTTTCAGATAGGAGGTTCCAGATAAGGTCTAAAACTACATACTCAGATCTCCACCAAACATTGCAGGAATACATTGGATGTCAAGACACGTGGAAAAAACGTACAAAACAAGAGATTGGAGACATCAAGATTTTCGACGAATTTTTTAAGAATTTTCAAATTTTCAGATAGGAGGTTCCAGATAAGGTCAAAAACTACATACTCAGATCTTCACCAAACTATGCAGGGATACATTGGATGTCAAGACACGTGGAAAAAACGTACAAAACAAGAGATTGGAGACATCAAGATTTTGGACGAATTTTTTAAGAATTTTCAAATTTTCAGATAGGAGGTTCCAGATGAGGTCAAAAACTACATACTCAGATCTTCACCAAACTTTGCAGGAATACTTTGCATGTCAAGACACGTGGAAAAAACGTACAAAACAAGAGATCGGAGACATCAAGATTTTCGACGAATTTTTTAAGAATTTTCAAATTTTCAGATGGGAGGTTCAAGATAAGGTCAAAAACGACATACTCAGATCTTCACCAAACTTTGCAGGGATCCATTGGAGGTCGAGACACGTGGAAAAAACGTACAAAACAAGAGATTGGAGACATCAAGATTTTGGACGAATTTTTTAAGAATTTTCAAATTTTCAGATAGGAGGTTCCATATAAGGTCAAAAACTACATACTCAGATCTTCACCAAACTTTGCAGGGATACATTGGATGTCAAGACACGTGGAAAAAACGTACAAAACAAAAGATTGGAGACATCAAGATTTTCGACGAATTTTTTAAGAATTTTCAAATTTTCAGATAGGAGGTTCCAGATAAGGTCAAAAACTACATACTCAGATCTTCACCAAACTTTGCAGGGATACATTATGTGTCAAGACACGTGGAAAAAACGTACAAAACAAAAGATTGGAGACATCAAGATTTTGGTCGAATTTTTTAAGAATTTTCAAATTTTCAGATGGTAGGTTCCAGATAAGGTCAAAAACTACATACTCAGATCTTCACCAAACTTTGCAGGGATCCATTGGAATTCGAGACACGTGGAAAAAACGTACAAAACAAGAGATTGGAGACATCAAGATTTTCGACGAATTTTTTAAGAATTTTCAAATTTTCAGATAGGAGGTTCCATATAAGGTCAAAAACTACATACTCAGATCTTCACCAAACTTTGCAGGGATACATTGGATATCAAGACACGTGGAAAAAACGTACAAAACAAGAGATTGGAGACATCAAGATTTTGGACGAATTTTTTAAGAATTTTCAAATTTTCAGATGGGAGGTTCAATATAAGGTCAAAAACTACATACTCAGATCTTCACCAAACTTTGCAGGGATACATTGGATGTCAAGACACGTGGAAAAAACGTACAAAACAAGAGATTGGGGTCATCAAGATTTTGGACGAATTTTTTAACAATTTTCAAATTTTCAGAAAGGATGTTCCAGATAAGGTCAAAAACGACATACTCAGATCTTCACCAAACTTTGCAGGGATACATTGGATATCAAGACACGTGGAAAAAACGTACAAAACAAGAGATTGGAGACAACAAGATTTTGGACGAATTTTTTAAGAATTTTCAAATTTTCAGATAGGAGGTTCCATATAAGGTCAAAAACTACATACTCAGATCTTCACCAAACTTTGCAGGGATACATTGGATGTCAAGACACGTGGAAAAAACGTACAAAACAAGAGATTGGAGACATCAAGATTTTGGACGATTTTTTTAAAAATTTTCAAATTTTCAGAAATGCGGTTCCAGATAAGGTCAAAAACTACATACTCAGATCTTCACCAAACTTTGCAGGGATACATTGGATGTCAAGACACGTGGAAAAAACGTACAAAACAAGAGATTCGGGTCAACAAGATTTTGGACGGATTTTTTAGGAATTTTCAAATTTTCAGATGGGAGGTTCCAGATAAGGTCAAAAACTACATACTCAGATCTTCACCAAACTCTGCAGGGATACATTGTATGTCAAGACACGTGGAAAAAACATACAAAACATAGGATTGGGGACATCAAGATTTTGTTAAATTCTTTTAAGAATTTTCAAATTTTCAGATAGGAGGTTCCATATAAGGTCAAAAACTACATACTCAGATCTTCACCAAACATTGCAGGGATACATTGGATGTCAAGACACGTGGAAAGAACGTACAAAACAAGAGATTGGAGACATCAAGATTTTGGACGAATTTTTTAAGAATTTTCAAATTTTCAGATAGGAGGCTCCATATAAGATCAAAAACTACATACTCAGATCTTCACCAAACATTGCAGGGATACATTGGATGTCAAGACACGTGGAAAAAACGTACAAAACAAGAGATTGGAGACATCAAGATTTTGGACGAATTTTTTAAGAATTTTCAAATTTTCAGATAGGAGGTTCCAGATAAGGTCAAAAACTACATACTCAGATCTTCACCAAACGTTGCAGGGATACTTTGCATTTCAAGACACGTGGAAAAAACGTACAAAACAAGAGATCGGAGACATCAAGATTTTCGACGAATTTTTTAAGAATTTTCAAATTTTCAGATGGGAGGTTCCAGATAAGGTCAAAAACGACATACTCAGATCTTCACCAAACTTTGCATGGATACATTGGATGTCAAGACACGTGGAAAAAACATACAAAACATAGGATTGGTGACATCAAGATTTTGGACGAATTTTTTAAGAATTTTCAAATTTTCAGATAGGAGGTTCCATATAAGGTCAAAAACTACATACTCAGATCTTCACCAAACTTTGCAGGGATACATTGGAGGTCGAGACACGTGGAAAAAAAGTACAAAACAAGAGATTGGGGTCATCAAGATTTTGGACGGATTTTTTAGGAATTTTCAAATTTTCAGATGGGAGGTTCCAGATAAGGTCAAAAACTACATACTCAGATCTTCACCAAACATTGCAGGGATACATTGGATGTCAAGACACGTGGAAAAAACGTACAAAACAAGAGATTGGAGACATCAAGATTTTGGACGAATTTTTTAAGAATTTTCAAATTTTCAGATAGGAGGTTCCAGATGAGGTCAAAAACTACATACTCAGATCTTCACCAAACTTTGCAGGAATACTTTGCATGTCAAGACACGTGGAAAAAACGTACAAAACAAGAGATCGGAGACATCAAGATTTTCGACGAATTTTTTAAGAATTTTCAAATTTTCAGATGGGAGGTTCCAGATAAGGTCAAAAACGACATACTCAGATCTTCACCAAACTTTGCAGGGATCCATTGGAGGTCGAGACACGTGGAAAAAACGTACAAATCAAGAGATTGGAGACATCAAGATTTTCGACGAATTTTTTAAGAATTTTCAAATTTTCAGATGGGAGGTTCCAGATAAGGTCAAAAACGACATACTCAGATCTTCACCAAACTTTGCATGGATACATTGGATGTCAAGACACGTGGAAAAAACATACAAAACATAGGATTGGTGACATCAAGATTTTGGACGAATTTTTTAAGAATTTTCAAATTTTCAGATAGGAGGTTCCAGATAAGGTCAAAAACGACATACTCAGATCTTCACCAAACATTGCAGGGATACATTGGATGTCAAGACACGTGGAAAAAACGTACAAAACAAGAGATTCGGGTCAACAAGATTTTGGACGGATTTTTTAGGAATTTTCAAATTTTCAGATGGGAGGTTCCAGATAAGGTCAAAAACTACATACTCAGATCTTCACCAAACTCTGCAGGGATACATTGTATGTCAAGACACGTGGAAAAAACATACAAAACATAGGATTGGGGACATCAAGATTTTGTTAAATTCTTTTAAGAATTTTCAAATTTTCAGATAGGAGGTTCCATATAAGGTCAAAAACTACATACTCAGATCTTCACCAAACATTGCAGGGATACATTGGATGTCAAGACACGTGGAAAGAACGTACAAAACAAGAGATTGGAGACATCAAGATTTTGGACGAATTTTTTAAGAATTTTCAAATTTTCAGATAGGAGGCTCCATATAAGATCAAAAACTACATACTCAGATCTTCACCAAACATTGCAGGGATACATTGGATGTCAAGACACGTGGAAAAAACGTACAAAACAAGAGATTGGAGACATCAAGATTTTGGACGAATTTTTTAAGAATTTTCAAATTTTCAGATAGGAGGTTCCAGATAAGGTCAAAAACTACATACTCAGATCTTCACCAAACGTTGCAGGGATACTTTGCATTTCAAGACACGTGGAAAAAACGTACAAAACAAGAGATCGGAGACATCAAGATTTTCGACGAATTTTTTAAGAATTTTCAAATTTTCAGATGGGAGGTTCCAGATAAGGTCAAAAACGACATACTCAGATCTTCACCAAACTTTGCATGGATACATTGGATGTCAAGACACGTGGAAAAAACATACAAAACATAGGATTGGTGACATCAAGATTTTGGACGAATTTTTTAAGAATTTTCAAATTTTCAGATAGGAGGTTCCATATAAGGTCAAAAACTACATACTCAGATCTTCACCAAACATTGCAGGGATACATTGGATGTCAAGACACGTGGAAAGAACGTACAAAACAAGAGATTGGAGACATCAAGATTTTGGACGAATTTTTTAAGAATTTTCAAATTTTCAGATAGGAGGCTCCATATAAGATCAAAAACTACATACTCAGATCTTCACCAAACATTGCAGGGATACATTGGATGTCAAGACACGTGGAAAAAACGTACAAAACAAGAGATTGGAGACATCAAGATTTTGGACGAATTTTTTAAGAATTTTCAAATTTTCAGATAGGAGGTTCCAGATAAGGTCAAAAACTACATACTCAGATCTTCACCAAACGTTGCAGGGATACTTTGCATTTCAAGACACGTGGAAAAAACGTACAAAACAAGAGATCGGAGACATCAAGATTTTCGACGAATTTTTTAAGAATTTTCAAATTTTCAGATGGGAGGTTCCAGATAAGGTCAAAAACGACATACTCAGATCTTCACCAAACTTTGCATGGATACATTGGATGTCAAGACACGTGGAAAAAACATACAAAACATAGGATTGGTGACATCAAGATTTTGGACGAATTTTTTAAGAATTTTCAAATTTTCAGATAGGAGGTTCCATATAATGTCAAAAACTACATACTTAGATCTTCACCAAACTTTGCAGGGATACATTGGAGGTCGAGACACGTGGAAAAAAAGTACAAAACAAGAGATTGGGGTCATCAAGATTTTGGACGGATTTTTTAGGAATTTTCAAATTTTCAGATGGGAGGTTCCAGATAAGGTCAAAAACTACATACTCAGATCTTCACCAAACATTGCAGGGATACATTGGATGTCAAGACACGTGGAAAAAACGTACAAAACAAGAGATTGGAGACATCAAGATTTTGGACGAATTTTTTAAGAATTTTCAAATTTTCAGATAGGAGGTTCCAGATGAGGTCAAAAACTACATACTCAGATCTTCACCAAACTTTGCAGGAATACTTTGCATGTCAAGACACGTGGAAAAAACGTACAAAACAAGAGATCGGAGACATCAAGATTTTCGACGAATTTTTTAAGAATTTTCAAATTTTCAGATGGGAGGTTCCAGATAAGGTCAAAAACGACATACTCAGATCTTCACCAAACTTTGCAGGGATCCATTGGAGGTCGAGACACGTGGAAAAAACGTACAAATCAAGAGATTGGAGACATCAAGATTTTCGACGAATTTTTTAAGAATTTTCAAATTTTCAGATGGGAGGTTCCAGATAAGGTCAAAAACGACATACTCAGATCTTCACCAAACTTTGCATGGATACATTGGATGTCAAGACACGTGGAAAAAACATACAAAACATAGGATTGGTGACATCAAGATTTTGGACGAATTTTTTAAGAATTTTCAAATTTTCAGATAGGAGGTTCCAGATAAGGTCAAAAACGACATACTCAGATCTTCACCAAACATTGCAGGGATACATTGGATGTCAAGACACGTGGAAAAAACGTACAAAACAAGAGATTCGGGTCAACAAGATTTTGGACGGATTTTTTAGGAATTTTCAAATTTTCAGATGGGAGGTTCCAGATAAGGTCAAAAACTACATACTCAGATCTTCACCAAACTCTGCAGGGATACATTGTATGTCAAGACACGTGGAAAAAACATACAAAACATAGGATTGGGGACATCAAGATTTTGTTAAATTCTTTTAAGAATTTTCAAATTTTCAGATAGGAGGTTCCATATAAGGTCAAAAACTACATACTCAGATCTTCACCAAACATTGCAGGGATACATTGGATGTCAAGACACGTGGAAAGAACGTACAAAACAAGAGATTGGAGACATCAAGATTTTGGACGAATTTTTTAAGAATTTTCAAATTTTCAGATAGGAGGCTCCATATAAGATCAAAAACTACATACTCAGATCTTCACCAAACATTGCAGGGATACATTGGATGTCAAGACACGTGGAAAAAACGTACAAAACAAGAGATTGGAGACATCAAGATTTTGGACGAATTTTTTAATAATTTTCAAATTTTCAGATAGGAGGTTCCAGATAAGGTCAAAAACTACATACTCAGATCTTCACCAAACGTTGCAGGGATACTTTGCATTTCAAGACACGTGGAAAAAACGTACAAAACAAGAGATCGGAGACATCAAGATTTTCGACGAATTTTTTAAGAATTTTCAAATTTTCAGATGGGAGGTTCCAGATAAGGTCAAAAACGACATACTCAGATCTTCACCAAACTTTGCATGGATACATTGGATGTCAAGACACGTGGAAAAAACATACAAAACATAGGATTGGTGACATCAAGATTTTGGACGAATTTTTTAAGAATTTTCAAATTTTCAGATAGGAGGTTCCATATAAGGTCAAAAACTACATACTCAGATCTTCACCAAACTTTGCAGGGATACATTGGAGGTCGAGACACGTGGAAAAAAAGTACAAAACAAGAGATTGGGGTCATCAAGATTTTGGACGGATTTTTTAGGAATTTTCAAATTTTCAGATGGGAGGTTCCAGATAAGGTCAAAAACTACATACTCAGATCTTCACCAAACATTGCAGGGATACATTGGATGTCAAGACACGTGGAAAAAACGTACAAAACAAGAGATTGGAGACATCAAGATTTTGGACGAATTTTTTAAGAATTTTCAAATTTTCAGATAGGAGGTTCCAGATGAGGTCAAAAACTACATACTCAGATCTTCACCAAACTTTGCAGGAATACTTTGCATGTCAAGACACGTGGAAAAAACGTACAAAACAAGAGATCGGAGACATCAAGATTTTCGACGATTTTTTTAAGAATTTTCAAATTTTCAGATGGGAGGTTCCAGATAAGGTCAAAAACGACATACTCAGATCTTCACCAAACTTTGCAGGGATCCATTGGAGGTCGAGACACGTGGAAAAAACGTACAAATCAAGAGATTGGAGACATCAAGATTTTCGACGAATTTTTTAAGAATTTTCAAATTTTCAGATGGGAGGTTCCAGATAAGGTCAAAAACGACATACTCAGATCTTCACCAAACTTTGCATGGATACATTGGATGTCAAGACACGTGGAAAAAACATACAAAACATAGGATTGGTGACATCAAGATTTTGGACGAATTTTTTAAGAATTTTCAAATTTTCAGATAGGAGGTTCCAGATAAGGTCAAAAACGACATACTCAGATCTTCACCAAACATTGCAGGGATACATTGGATGTCAAGACACGTGGAAAAAACGTACAAAACAAGAGATTGGAGACATCAAAATTTTGGACGAATTTTTTAAGAATTTTCAAATTTTCAGATAGGAGGTTCCATATAAGGTCAAAAACTACATACTCAGATCTTCACCAAACTTTGCAGGGATACATTGGATATCAAGACACGTGGAAAAAACGTACAAAACAAGAGATTGGAGACATCAAGATTTTGGACGAATTTTTTAAGAATTTTCAAATTTTCAGATAGGAGGTTCCAGATAAGGTCAAAAACGACATACTCAGATCTTCACCAAACATTGCAGGGATACATTGGATGTCAAGACACGTGGAAAAAACGTACAAAACAAGAGATTGGAGACATCAAAATTTTGGACGAATTTTTTAAGAATTTTCAAATTTTCAGATAGGAGGTTCCATATAAGGTCAAAAACGACATACTCAGATCTTCACCAAACTTTGCATGGATACATTGGATGTCAAGACACGTGGAAAAAACATACAAAACATAGGATTGGTGACATCAAGATTTTGGACGAATTTTTTAAGAATTTTCAAATTTTCAGATAGGAGGTTCCAGATAAGGTCAAAAACGACATACTCAGATCTTCACCAAACATTGCAGGGATACATTGGATGTCAAGACACGTGGAAAAAACGTACAAAACAAGAGATTCGGGTCAACAAGATTTTGGACGGATTTTTTAGGAATTTTCAAATTTTCAGATGGGAGGTTCCAGATAAGGTCAAAAACTACATACTCAGATCTTCACCAAACTCTGCAGGGATACATTGTATGTCAAGACACGTGGAAAAAACATACAAAACATAGGATTGGGGACATCAAGATTTTGTTAAATTCTTTTAAGAATTTTCAAATTTTCAGATAGGAGGTTCCATATAAGGTCAAAAACTACATACTCAGATCTTCACCAAACATTGCAGGGATACATTGGATGTCAAGACACGTGGAAAGAACGTACAAAACAAGAGATTGGAGACATCAAGATTTTGGACGAATTTTTTAAGAATTTTCAAATTTTCAGATAGGAGGCTCCATATAAGATCAAAAACTACATACTCAGATCTTCACCAAACATTGCAGGGATACATTGGATGTCAAGACACGTGGAAAAAACGTACAAAACAAGAGATTGGAGACATCAAGATTTTGGACGAATTTTTTAAGAATTTTCAAATTTTCAGATAGGAGGTTCCAGATAAGGTCAAAAACTACATACTCAGATCTTCACCAAACGTTGCAGGGATACTTTGCATTTCAAGACACGTGGAAAAAACGTACAAAACAAGAGATCGGAGACATCAAGATTTTCGACGAATTTTTTAAGAATTTTCAAATTTTCAGATGGGAGGTTCCAGATAAGGTCAAAAACGACATACTCAGATCTTCACCAAACTTTGCATGGATACATTGGATGTCAAGACACGTGGAAAAAACATACAAAACATAGGATTGGTGACATCAAGATTTTGGACGAATTTTTTAAGAATTTTCAAATTTTCAGATAGGAGGTTCCATATAAGGTCAAAAACTACATACTCAGATCTTCACCAAACATTGCAGGGATACATTGGATGTCAAGACACGTGGAAAGAACGTACAAAACAAGAGATTGGAGACATCAAGATTTTGGACGAATTTTTTAAGAATTTTCAAATTTTCAGATAGGAGGCTCCATATAAGATCAAAAACTACATACTCAGATCTTCACCAAACATTGCAGGGATACATTGGATGTCAAGACACGTGGAAAAAACGTACAAAACAAGAGATTGGAGACATCAAGATTTTGGACGAATTTTTTAAGAATTTTCAAATTTTCAGATAGGAGGTTCCAGATAAGGTCAAAAACTACATACTCAGATCTTCACCAAACGTTGCAGGGATACTTTGCATTTCAAGACACGTGGAAAAAACGTACAAAACAAGAGATCGGAGACATCAAGATTTTCGACGAATTTTTTAAGAATTTTCAAATTTTCAGATGGGAGGTTCCAGATAAGGTCAAAAACGACATACTCAGATCTTCACCAAACTTTGCATGGATACATTGGATGTCAAGACACGTGGAAAAAACATACAAAACATAGGATTGGTGACATCAAGATTTTGGACGAATTTTTTAAGAATTTTCAAATTTTCAGATAGGAGGTTCCATATAATGTCAAAAACTACATACTTAGATCTTCACCAAACTTTGCAGGGATACATTGGAGGTCGAGACACGTGGAAAAAAAGTACAAAACAAGAGATTGGGGTCATCAAGATTTTGGACGGATTTTTTAGGAATTTTCAAATTTTCAGATGGGAGGTTCCAGATAAGGTCAAAAACTACATACTCAGATCTTCACCAAACATTGCAGGGATACATTGGATGTCAAGACACGTGGAAAAAACGTACAAAACAAGAGATTGGAGACATCAAGATTTTGGACGAATTTTTTAAGAATTTTCAAATTTTCAGATAGGAGGTTCCAGATGAGGTCAAAAACTACATACTCAGATCTTCACCAAACTTTGCAGGAATACTTTGCATGTCAAGACACGTGGAAAAAACGTACAAAACAAGAGATCGGAGACATCAAGATTTTCGACGAATTTTTTAAGAATTTTCAAATTTTCAGATGGGAGGTTCCAGATAAGGTCAAAAACGACATACTCAGATCTTCACCAAACTTTGCAGGGATCCATTGGAGGTCGAGACACGTGGAAAAAACGTACAAATCAAGAGATTGGAGACATCAAGATTTTCGACGAATTTTTTAAGAATTTTCAAATTTTCAGATGGGAGGTTCCAGATAAGGTCAAAAACGACATACTCAGATCTTCACCAAACTTTGCATGGATACATTGGATGTCAAGACACGTGGAAAAAACATACAAAACATAGGATTGGTGACATCAAGATTTTGGACGAATTTTTTAAGAATTTTCAAATTTTCAGATAGGAGGTTCCAGATAAGGTCAAAAACGACATACTCAGATCTTCACCAAACATTGCAGGGATACATTGGATGTCAAGACACGTGGAAAAAACGTACAAAACAAGAGATTCGGGTCAACAAGATTTTGGACGGATTTTTTAGGAATTTTCAAATTTTCAGATGGGAGGTTCCAGATAAGGTCAAAAACTACATACTCAGATCTTCACCAAACTCTGCAGGGATACATTGTATGTCAAGACACGTGGAAAAAACATACAAAACATAGGATTGGGGACATCAAGATTTTGTTAAATTCTTTTAAGAATTTTCAAATTTTCAGATAGGAGGTTCCATATAAGGTCAAAAACTACATACTCAGATCTTCACCAAACATTGCAGGGATACATTGGATGTCAAGACACGTGGAAAGAACGTACAAAACAAGAGATTGGAGACATCAAGATTTTGGACGAATTTTTTAAGAATTTTCAAATTTTCAGATAGGAGGCTCCATATAAGATCAAAAACTACATACTCAGATCTTCACCAAACATTGCAGGGATACATTGGATGTCAAGACACGTGGAAAAAACGTACAAAACAAGAGATTGGAGACATCAAGATTTTGGACGAATTTTTTAATAATTTTCAAATTTTCAGATAGGAGGTTCCAGATAAGGTCAAAAACTACATACTCAGATCTTCACCAAACGTTGCAGGGATACTTTGCATTTCAAGACACGTGGAAAAAACGTACAAAACAAGAGATCGGAGACATCAAGATTTTCGACGAATTTTTTAAGAATTTTCAAATTTTCAGATGGGAGGTTCCAGATAAGGTCAAAAACGACATACTCAGATCTTCACCAAACTTTGCATGGATACATTGGATGTCAAGACACGTGGAAAAAACATACAAAACATAGGATTGGTGACATCAAGATTTTGGACGAATTTTTTAAGAATTTTCAAATTTTCAGATAGGAGGTTCCATATAAGGTCAAAAACTACATACTCAGATCTTCACCAAACTTTGCAGGGATACATTGGAGGTCGAGACACGTGGAAAAAAAGTACAAAACAAGAGATTGGGGTCATCAAGATTTTGGACGGATTTTTTAGGAATTTTCAAATTTTCAGATGGGAGGTTCCAGATAAGGTCAAAAACTACATACTCAGATCTTCACCAAACATTGCAGGGATACATTGGATGTCAAGACACGTGGAAAAAACGTACAAAACAAGAGATTGGAGACATCAAGATTTTGGACGAATTTTTTAAGAATTTTCAAATTTTCAGATAGGAGGTTCCAGATGAGGTCAAAAACTACATACTCAGATCTTCACCAAACTTTGCAGGAATACTTTGCATGTCAAGACACGTGGAAAAAACGTACAAAACAAGAGATCGGAGACATCAAGATTTTCGACGATTTTTTTAAGAATTTTCAAATTTTCAGATGGGAGGTTCCAGATAAGGTCAAAAACGACATACTCAGATCTTCACCAAACTTTGCAGGGATCCATTGGAGGTCGAGACACGTGGAAAAAACGTACAAATCAAGAGATTGGAGACATCAAGATTTTCGACGAATTTTTTAAGAATTTTCAAATTTTCAGATGGGAGGTTCCAGATAAGGTCAAAAACGACATACTCAGATCTTCACCAAACTTTGCATGGATACATTGGATGTCAAGACACGTGGAAAAAACATACAAAACATAGGATTGGTGACATCAAGATTTTGGACGAATTTTTTAAGAATTTTCAAATTTTCAGATAGGAGGTTCCAGATAAGGTCAAAAACGACATACTCAGATCTTCACCAAACATTGCAGGGATACATTGGATGTCAAGACACGTGGAAAAAACGTACAAAACAAGAGATTGGAGACATCAAAATTTTGGACGAATTTTTTAAGAATTTTCAAATTTTCAGATAGGAGGTTCCATATAAGGTCAAAAACTACATACTCAGATCTTCACCAAACTTTGCAGGGATACATTGGATATCAAGACACGTGGAAAAAACGTACAAAACAAGAGATTGGAGACATCAAGATTTTGGACGAATTTTTTAAGAATTTTCAAATTTTCAGATGGGAGGTTCAATATAAGGTCAAAAACTACATACTCAGATCTTCACCAAACTTTGCAGGGATACATTGGATGTCAAGACACGTGGAAAAAACGTACAAAACAAGGGATTGGAGACATCAAGATTTTGGACGAATTTTTTAAGAATTTTCAAATTTTCAGATAGGAGGTTCCAGATAAGGTCAAAAACTACATACTCAGATCTTCACCAAACTTTGCAGGGATACATTGGATATCAAGACACGTGGAAAAAACGTACAAAACAAGAGATTGGAGACATCAAGATTTTGGACGAATTTTTTAAGAATTTTCAAATTTTCAGAAAGGAGGTTCCAGATAAGGTCAAAAACTACATACTCAGATCTTCAACAAACTTTGCAGGGATACATTGGATGTCAAGACACGTGGAAAAAACGTACAAAACAAGAGATTGGGGTCATCAAGATTTTGGACGGATTTTTTAGGAATTTTCAAATTTTCAGATGGGAGGTTCCAGATAAGGTCAAAAACTACATACTCAGATCTTCACCAAACATTGCAGGGATACATTGGATGTCAAGACACGTGGAAAAAACGTACAAAACAAGAGATTGGAGACATCAAAATTTTGGACGAATTTTTTAAGAATTTTCAAATTTTCAGATAGGAGGTTCCAGATGAGGTCAAAAACTACATACTCAGATCTTCACCAAACTTTGCAGGAATACTTTGCATGTCAAGACACGTGGAAAAAACGTACAAAACAAGAGATCGGAGACATCAAGATTTTCGACGAATTTTTTAAGAATTTTCAAATTTTCAGATGGGAGGTTCCAGATAAGGTCAAAAACGACATACTCAGATCTTCACCAAACTTTGCATGGATACATTGGATGTCAAGACACGTGGAAAAAACATACAAAACATAGGATTGGTGACATCAAGATTTTGGTCGAATTTTTTAAGAATTTTCAAATTTTCAGATAGGAGGTTCCATATAAGGTCAAAAACTACATACTCAGATCTTCACCAAACTTTGCAGGGATACATTGGAGGTCGAGACACGTGGAAAAAAAGTACAAAACAAGAGATTGGGGTCATCAAGATTTTGGACGGATTTTTTAGGAATTTTCAAATTTTCAGATGGGAGGTTCCAGATAAGGTCAAAAACTACATACTCAGATCTTCACCAAACATTGCAGGGATACATTGGATGTCAAGACACGTGGAAAAAACGTACAAAACAAGAGATTGGAGACATCAAGATTTTGGACGAATTTTTTAAGAATTTTCAAATTTTCAGATAGGAGGTTCCAGATGAGGTCAAAAACTACATACTCAGATCTTCACCAAACTTTGCAGGAATACTTTGCATGTCAAGACACGTGGAAAAAACGTACAAAACAAGAGATCGGAGACATCAAGATTTTCGACGAATTTTTTAAGAATTTTCAAATTTTCAGATGGGAGGTTCCAGATAAGGTCAAAAACGACATACTCAGATCTTCACCAAACTTTGCAGGGATCCATTGGAGGTCGAGACACGTGGAAAAAACGTACAAAACAAGAGATTGGAGACATCAAGATTTTGGACGAATTTTTTAAGAATTTTCAAATTTTCAGATAGGAGGTTCCATATAAGGTCAAAAACTACATACTCAGATCTTCACCAAACTTTGCAGGGATACATTGGATGTCAAGACACGTGGAAAAAACGTACAAAACAAGAGATTGGAGACATCAAGATTTTCGACGAATTTTTTAAGAATTTTCAAATTTTCAGAAAGGATGTTCCAGATAAGGTCAAAAACGACATACTCAGATCTTCACCAAACTTTGCAGGGATCCATTGGAGGTCGAGACACGTGGAAAAAACGTACAAAACAAGAGATTGGAGACATCAAGATTTTGGACGAATTTTTGAAGAATTTTCAAATTTTCAGATAGGAGGTTCCAGATAAGGTCTAAAACTACATACTCAGATCTCCACCAAACATTGCAGGAATACATTGGATGTCAAGACACGTGGAAAAAACGTACAAAACAAGAGATTGGAGACATCAAGATTTTCGACGAATTTTTGAAGAATTTTCAAATTTTCAGATAGGAGGTTCCAGATAAGGTCAAAAACTACATACTCAGATCTTCACCAAACGTTGCAGGGATACTTTGCATGTCAAGACACGTGGAAAAAACGTACAAAACAAGAGATTGGAGACATCAAGATTTTCGACGAATTTTTTAAGAATTTTCAAATTTTCGGATGGGAGGTTCCAGATAAGGTCAAAAACGACATACTCAGATCTTCACCAAACTTTGCATGGATACATTGGATGTCAAGACACGTGGAAAAAACGTACAAAACAAGAGATTGGAGACATCAAGATTTTGGACGAATTTTTTAAGAATTCTCAAATTTTCAGAAAGGAGGTTCCATATAAGGTCAAAAACTACATACTCAGATCTTCACCAAACTTTGCAGGGATACATTGGATGTCAAGACACGTGGAAAAAACGTACAAAACAAGAGATTGGGGTCTTCAAGATTTTGGACGAATTTTTTAAGAATTTTCAAATTTTCAGATAGGAGGTTCCAGATAAGGTCAAAAACTACATACTCAGATCTTCACCAAACGTTGCAGGGATACTTTGCATGTCAAGACACGTGGAAAAAACGTACAAAACAAGAGATTGGAGACATCAAGATTTTCGACGAATTTTTTAAGAATTTTCAAATTTTCAGATAGGAGGTTCCATATAAGGTCAAAAACTACATACTCAGATCTTCACCAAACATTGCAGGAATACATTGGATGTCAAGACACGTGGAAAAAACGTACAAAACAAGAGATTGGAGACATCAAGATTTTCGACGAATTTTTGAAGAATTTTCAAATTTTCAGATAGGAGGTTCCAGATAAGGTCAAAAACTACATACTCAGATCTTCACCAAACTTTGCAGGGATACATTGGATGTCAAGACACGTGGAAAAAACGTACAAAACAAGAGATTGGAGACATCAAGATTTTGGACGAATTTTTTAAGAATTTTCAAATTTTCAGATAGGAGGTTCCATATAAGGTCAAAAACTACATACTCAGATCTTCACCAAACTTTGCATGGATACATTATGTGTCAAGACACGTGGAAAAAACGTACAAAACAAAAGATTGGAGACATCAAGATTTTGGTCGAATTTTTTAAGAATTTTCAAATTTTCAGATGGGAGGTTCCAGATAAGGTCAAAAACTACATACTCAGATCTTCACCAAACTTTGCAGGGATACATTGGATGTCAAGACACGTGGAAAAAACGTACAAAAAAGAGATTGGAGACATCAAGATTTTGGACGAATTTTTTAACAATTTTCAAATTTTCAGAAAGGATGTTCCAGATAAGGTCAAAAACGACATACTCAGATCTTCACCAAACTTTGCAGGGATACATTGGATATCAAGACACGTGGAAAAAACGTACAAAACAAGAGATTGGAGACATCAAGATTTTGGACGAATTTTTTAAGAATTTTCAAATTTTCAGATAGGAGGTTCCAGATAAGGTCAAAAACTACATACTCAGATCTTCACCAAACTTTGAATGGATACATTATGTGTCAAGACACGTGGAAAAAACGTACAAAACAAAAGATTGGAGACATCAAGATTTTGGTCGAATTTTTTAAGAATTTTCAAATTTTCAGATGGGAGGTTCCAGATAAGGTCAAAAACTACATACTCAGATCTTCACCAAACTTTGCAGGGATACATTGGATGTCAAGACACGTGGAAAAAACGTACAAAAAAGAGATTGGAGACATCAAGATTTTGGACGAATTTTTTAACAATTTTCAAATTTTCAGAAAGGATGTTCCAGATAAGGTCAAAAACGACATACTCAGATCTTCACCAAACTTTGCAGGGATACATTGGATATCAAGACACGTGGAAAAAACGTACAAAACAAGAGATTGGAGACATCAAGATTTTGGACGAATTTTTTAAGAATTTTCAAATTTTCAGATAGGAGGTTCCAGATAAGGTCAAAAACTACATACTCAGATCTTCACCAAACTTTGCAGGGATACATTGGATGTCAAGACACGTGGAAAAAACGTACAAAACAAGAGATTGGAGTCATCAAGATTTTGGACGGATTTTTTAGGAATTTTCAAATTTTCAGATGGGAGGTTCCAGATAAGGTCAAAAACTACATACTCAGATCTTCACCAAACATTGCAGGGATACATTGGATGTCAAGACACGTGGAAAAAACGTACAAAACAAGAGATTGGAGACATCAAAATTTTGGACGAATTTTTTAAGAATTTTCAAATTTTCAGATAGGAGGTTCCAGATGAGGTCAAAAACTACATACTCAGATCTTCACCAAACTTTGCAGGAATACTTTGCATGTCAAGACACGTGGAAAAAACGTACAAAACAAGAGATCGGAGACATCAAGATTTTCGACGAATTTTTTAAGAATTTTCAAATTTTCAGATGGGAGGTTCCAGATAAGGTCAAAAACGACATACTCAGATCTTCACCAAACTTTGCATGGATACATTGGATGTCAAGACACGTGGAAAAAACATACAAAACATAGGATTGGTGACATCAAGATTTTGGACGAATTTTTTAAGAATTTTCAAATTTTCAGATAGGAGGTTCCATATAAGGTCAAAAACTACATACTCAGAACTTCACCAAACTTTGCAGGGATACATTGGAGGTCGAGACACGTGGAAAAAAAGTACAAAACAAGAGATTGGGGTCATCAAGATTTTGGACGGATTTTTTAGGAATTTTCAAATTTTCAGATGGGAGGTTCCAGATAAGGTCAAAAACTACATACTCAGATCTTCACCAAACATTGCAGGGATACATTGGATGTCAAGACACGTGGAAAAAACGTACAAAACAAGAGATTGGAGACATCAAGGTTTTGGACGAATTTTTTAAGAATTTTCAAATTTTCAGATAGGAGGTTCCAGATGAGGTCAAAAACTACATACTCAGATCTTCACCAAACTTTGCAGGAATACTTTGCATGTCAAGACACGTGGAAAAAACGTACAAAACAAGAGATCGGAGACATCAAGATTTTCGACGAATTTTTTAAGAATTTTCAAATTTTCAGATGGGAGGTTCCAGATAAGGTCAAAAACTACATACTCAGACCTTCACCAAACTTTGCAGGGATCCATTGGAGGTCGAGACGCGTGGAAAAAACGTACAAAACAAGAGATTGGAGACATCAAGATTTTGGACGAATTTTTTAAGAATTTTCAAATTTTCAGATAGGAGGTTCCATATAAGGTCAAAAACTACATACTCAGATCTTCACCAAACTTTGCAGGGATACATTGGATGTCAAGACACGTGGAAAAAACGTACAAAACAAGAGATTGGAGACATCAAGATTTTCGACGAATTTTTTAAGAATTTTCAAATTTTCAGAAAGGATGTTCCAGATAAGGTCAAAAACGACATACTCAGATCTTCACCAAACTTTGCAGGGATCCATTGGAGGTCGAGACACGTGGAAAAAACGTACAAAACAAGAGATTGGAGACATCAAGATTTTGGACGAATTTTTGAAGAATTTTCAAATTTTCAGATAGGAGGTTCCAGATAAGGTCTAAAACTACATACTCAGATCTCCACCAAACATTGCAGGAATACATTGAATGTCAAGACACGCGGAAAAAACGTACAAAACAAGAGATTGGAGACATCAAGATTTTCGACGAATTTTTGAAGAATTTTCAAATTTTCAGATAGGAGGTTCCAGATAAGGTCAAAAACTACATACTCAGATCTTCACCAAACGTTGCAGGGATACTTTGCATGTCAAGACACGTGGAAAAAACGTACAAAACAAAAGATTGGAGACATCAAGATTTTCGACGAATTTTTTAAGAATTTTCAAATTTTCAGATGGGAGGTTCCAGATAAGGTCAAAAACGACATACTCAGATCTTCACCAAACTTTGCATGGATACATTGGATGTCAAGACACGTGGAAAAAACGTACAAAACAAGAGATTGGAGACATCAAGATTTTGGACGAATTTTTTAAGAATTCTCAAATTTTCAGAAAGGAGGTTCCATATAATTTCAAAAACTACATACTCAGATCTTCACCAAACTTTGCAGGGATACTTTGGATGTCAAGACACGTGGAAAAAACGTACAAAACAAGAGATTGGGGTCATCAAGATTTTGGACGAATTTTTTAAGAATTTTCAAATTTTCAGATGGGAGGTTCCAGATAAGGTCAAAAACTACATACTCAGATCTTCACCAAACTTTGCATGGATACATTGGATGTCAAGACACGTGGAAAAAACATACAAAACATAGGATTCGGAACATCAAGATTTTGGTCGAATTTTTTAAGAATTTTCAAATTTTCAGATAGGAGGTTCCATATAAGGTCAAAAACTACATACTCAGATCTTCACCAAACATTGCAGGAATACATTGGATGTCAAGACACGTGGAAAAAACGTACAAAACTTAAGATTGGGGTCATCAAGATTTTGCACGGATTTTTTAGGAATTTTCAAATTTTCAGATGGGAGGTTCCAGATAAGGTCAAAAACTACATACTCAGATCTTCACCAAACTTTGCAGGGATACATTGGATGTCAAGACACGTGGAAAAAACGTACAAAACAAGAGATTGGAGACATCAAGATTTTGGACGAATTTTTTAAGAATTTTCAAATTTTCAGATAGGAGGTTCCATATAAGGTCAAACACTACATACTCAGATCTTCACCAAACTTTGCATGGATACATTATGTGTCAAGACACGTGGAAAAAACGTACAAAACAAAAGATTGGAGACATCAAGATTTTGGTCGAATTTTTTAAGAATTTTCAAATTTTCAGATGGGAGGTTCCAGATAAGGTCAAAAACTACATACTCAGATCTTCACCAAACTTTGCAGGGATACATTGGATGTCAAGACACGTGGAAAAAACGTACAAAACAAGAGATTGGAGACATCAAGATTTTGGACGAATTTTTTAAGAATTTTTAAATTTTCAGATAGGAGGTTCCATATAAGGTCAAAAACTACATACTCAGATCTTCACCAAACTTTGCATGGATACATTATGTGTCAAGACACGTGGAAAAAACGTACAAAACAAGAGATTGGAGACATCAAGATATTGGTCGAATTTTTTAAGAATTTTCAAATTTTCAGATGGGAGGTTCCAGATAAGGTCAAAAACTACATACTCAGATCTTCACCAAACTTTGCAGGGATACATTGGATGTCAAGACACGTGGAAAAAACGTACAAAACAAGAGATAGGAGACATCAAGATTTTGGACGAATTTTTTAACAATTTTCAAATTTTCAGAAAGGATGTTCCAGATAAGGTCAAAAACAACATACTCAGATCTTCACCAAACTTTGCAGGGATACATTGGATATCAAGACACGTGGAAAAAACGTACAAAACAAGAGATTGGAGACATCAAGATTTTGGACGAATTTTTTAAGAATTTTCAAATTTTCAGATAGGAGGTTCCATATAAGGTCAAAAACTACATACTCAGATCTTCACCAAACTTTGCAGGGATACATTGGATGTCAAGACACGTGGAAAAAACGTACAAAACAAGAGATTGGAGACATCAAGATTATGGACGAATTTTTTGAGAATTTTCAAATTTTCAGAAAGGAGGTTCCATATAAGGTCAAAAACTACATACTCAGATCTTCACCAAACTTTGCAGGGATACATTGGATGTCAAGACACGTGGAAAAAACGTACAAAACAAGAGATTGGAGACATCAAGATTTTCGACGAATTTTTTAAGAATTTTCAAATTTTCAGAAAGGATGTTCCAGATAAGGTCAAAAACGACATACTCAGATCTTCACCAAACTTTGCAGGGATACATTGGAGGTCGAGACACGTGGAAAAAACGTACAAAACAAGAGATTGGAGACATCAAGATTTTGGACGAATTTTTGAAGAATTTTCAAATTTTCTGATAGGAGGTCCCAGATAAGGTCAAAAACTACATACTCAGATCTCCACCAAACATTGCAGGGATACATTGGATGTCAAGACACGTGGAAAAAACGTACAAAACAAGAGATTGGAGACATCAAGATTTTCGACGAATTTTTGAAGAATTTTCAAATTTTCAGATAGGAGGTTCCAGATAAGGTCAAAAACTACATACTCAGATCTTCACCAAACGTTGCAGGGATACTTTGCATGTCAAGACACGTGGAAAAAACGTACAAAACAAGAGATTGGAGACATCAAGATTTTCGACGAATTTTTTAAGAATTTTCAAATTTTCAGATGGGAGGTTCCAGATAAGGTCAAAAACGACATACTCAGATCTTCACCAAACTTTGCATGGATACATTGGATGTCAAGACACGTGGAAAAAACGTACAAAACAAGAGATTGGGGTCATCAAGATTTTGCACGGATTTTTTAGGAATTTTCAAATTTTCAGATGGGAGGTTCCAGATAAGGTCAAAAACTACATACTCAGATCTTCACCAAACTTTGCAGGGATACATTGGATGTCAAGACACGTGGAAAAAACGTACAAAACAAGAGATTGGAGACATCAAGATTTTCGACGAATTTTTTAAGAATTTTCAAATTTTCAGATAGGAGGTTCCATATAAGGTCAAAAACTACATACTCAGATCTTCACCAAACTTTGCATGGATACATTATGTGTCAAGACACGTGGAAAAAACGTACAAAACAAAAGATTGGAGACATCAAGATTTTGGTCGAATTTTTTAAGAATTTTCAAATTTTCAGATGGGAGGTTCCAGATAAGGTCAAAAACTACATACTCAGATCTTCACCAAACTTTGCAGGGATACATTGGATGTCAAGACACGTGGAAAAAACGTACAAAAAAGAGATTGGAGACATCAAGATTTTGGACGAATTTTTTAACAATTTTCAAATTTTCAGAAAGGATGTTCCAGATAAGGTCAAAAACGATATACTCAGATCTTCACCAAACTTTGCAGGGATACATTGGATATCAAGACACGTGGAAAAAACGTACAAAACAAGAGATTGGAGACATCAAGATTTTGGACGAATTTTTTAAGAATTTTCAAATTTTCAGATAGGAGGTTCCAGATAAGGTCAAAAACTACATACTCAGATCTTCACCAAACTTTGAATGGATACATTATGTGTCAAGACACGTGGAAAAAACGTACAAAACAAAAGATTGGAGACATCAAGATTTTGGTCGAATTTTTTAAGAATTTTCAAATTTTCAGATGGGAGGTTCCAGATAAGGTCAAAAACTACATACTCAGATCTTCACCAAACTTTGCAGGGATACATTGGATGTCAAGACACGTGGAAAAAACGTACAAAAAAGAGATTGGAGACATCAAGATTTTGGACGAATTTTTTAACAATTTTCAAATTTTCAGAAAGGATGTTCCAGATAAGGTCAAAAACGACATACTCAGATCTTCACCAAACTTTGCAGGGATACATTGGATATCAAGACACGTGGAAAAAACGTACAAAACAAGAGATTGGAGACATCAAGATTTTGGACGAATTTTTTAAGAATTTTCAAATTTTCAGATAGGAGGTTCCAGATAAGGTCAAAAACTACATACTCAGATCTTCACCAAACTTTGCAGGGATACATTGGAAGTCAAGACACGTGGAAAAAACGTACAAAACAAGAGATTGGGGTCATCAAGATTTTGGACGGATTTTTTAGGAATTTTCAAATTTTCAGATGGGAGGTTCCAGATAAGGTCAAAAACTACATACTCAGATCTTCACCAAACATTGCAGGGATACATTGGATGTCAAGACACGTGGAAAAAACGTACAAAACAAGAGATTGGAGACATCAAAATTTTGGACGAATTTTTTAAGAATTTTCAAATTTTCAGATAGGAGGTTCCAGATGAGGTCAAAAACTACATACTCAGATCTTCACCAAACTTTGCAGGAATACTTTGCATGTCAAGACACGTGGAAAAAACGTACAAAACAAGAGATCGGAGACATCAAGATTTTCGACGAATTTTTTAAGAATTTTCAAATTTTCAGATGGGAGGTTCCAGATAAGGTCAAAAACGACATACTCAGATCTTCACCAAACTTTGCATGGATACATTGGATGTCAAGACACGTGGAAAAAACATACAAAACATAGGATTGGTGACATCAAGATTTTGGACGAATTTTTTAAGAATTTTCAAATTTTCAGATAGGAGGTTCCATATAAGGTCAAAAACTACATACTCAGATCTTCACCAAACTTTGCAGGGATACATTGGAGGTCGAGACACGTGGAAAAAAAGTACAAAACAAGAGATTGGGGTCATCAAGATTTTGGACGGATTTTTTAGGAATTTTCAAATTTTCAGATGGGAGGTTCCAGATAAGGTCAAAAACTACATACTCAGATCTTCACCAAACATTGCAGGGATACATTGGATGTCAAGACACGTGGAAAAAACGTACAAAACAAGAGATTGGAGACATCAAGGTTTTGGACGAATTTTTTAAGAATTTTCAAATTTTCAGATAGGAGGTTCCAGATGAGGTCAAAAACTACATACTCAGATCTTCACCAAACTTTGCAGGAATACTTTGCATGTCAAGACACGTGGAAAAAACGTACAAAACAAGAGATCGGAGACATCAAGATTTTCGACGAATTTTTTAAGAATTTTCAAATTTTCAGATGGGAGGTTCCAGATAAGGTCAAAAACGACATACTCAGATCTTCACCAAACTTTGCAGGGATCCATTGGAGGTCGAGACACGTGGAAAAAACGTACAAAACAAGAGATTGGAGACATCAAGATTTTGGACGAATTTTTTAAGAATTTTCAAATTTTCAGATAGGAGGTTCCATATAAGGTCAAAAACTACATACTCAGATCTTCACCAAACTTTGCAGGGATACATTGGATGTCAAGACACGTGGAAAAAACGTACAAAACAAGAGATTGGAGACATCAAGATTTTCGACGAATTTTTTAAGAATTTTCAAATTTTCAGAAAGGATGTTCCAGATAAGGTCAAAAACGACATACTCAGATCTTCACCAAACTTTGCAGGGATCCATTGGAGGTCGAGACACGTGGAAAAAACGTACAAAACAAGAGATTGGAGACATCAAGATTTTGGACGAATTTTTGAAGAATTTTCAAATTTTCAGATAGGAGATTCCAGATAAGGTCTAAAACTACATACTCAGATCTCCACCAAACATTGCAGGAATACATTGAATGTCAAGACACGCGGAAAAAACGTACAAAACAAGAGATTGGAGACATCAAGATTTTCGACGAATTTTTGAAGAATTTTCAAATTTTCAGATAGGAGGTTCCAGATAAGGTCAAAAACTACATACTCAGATCTTCACCAAACGTTGCAGGGATACTTTGCATGTCAAGACACGTGGAAAAAACGTACAAAACAAAAGATTGGAGACATCAAGATTTTCGACGAATTTTTTAAGAATTTTCAAATTTTCAGATGGGAGGTTCCATATAAGGTCAAAAACTACATACTCAGATCTTCACCAAACTTTGCATGGATACATTGGATGTCAAGACACGTGGAAAAAACGTACAAAACAAGAGATTGGAGACATCAAGATTTTGGACGAATTTTTTAAGAATTCTCAAATTTTCAGAAAGGAGGTTCCATATAAGGTCAAAAACTACATACTCAGATCTTCACCAAACTTTGCAGGGATACTTTGGATGTCAAGACACGTGGAAAAAACGTACAAAACAAGAGATTGGGGTCATCAAGATTTTGGACGAATTTTTTAAGAATTTTCAAATTTTCAGATGGGAGGTTCCAGATAAGGTCAAAAACTACATACTCAGATCTTCACCAAATTTTGCATGGATACATTGGATGTCAAGACACGTGGAAAAAACATACAAAACATAGGATTCGGAACATCAAGATTTTGGTCGAATTTTTTAAGAATTTTCAAATTTTCAGATAGGAGGTTCCATATAAGGTCAAAAACTACATACTCAGATCTTCACCAAACATTGCAGGAATACATTGGATGTCAAGACACGTGGAAAAAACGTACAAAACTTAAGATTGGGGTCATCAAGATTTTGCACGGATTTTTTAGGAATTTTCAAATTTTCAGATGGGAGGTTCCAGATAAGGTCAAAAACTACATACTCAGATCTTCACCAAACTTTGCAGGGATACATTGGATGTCAAGACACGTGGAAAAAACGTACAAAACAAGAGATTGGAGACATCAAGATTTTGGACGAATTTTTTAAGAATTTTCAAATTTTCAGATAGGAGGTTCCATATAAGGTCAAACACTACATACTCAGATCTTCACCAAACTTTGCATGGATACATTATGTGTCAAGACACGTGGAAAAAACGTACAAAACAAAAGATTGGAGACATCAAGATTTTGGTCGAATTTTTTAAGAATTTTCAAATTTTCAGATGGGAGGTTCCAGATAAGGTCAAAAACTACATACTCAGATCTTCACCAAACTTTGCAGGGATACATTGGATGTCAAGACACGTGGAAAAAACGTACAAAACAAGAGATTGGAGACATCAAGATTTTGGACGAATTTTTTAAGAATTTTTAAATTTTCAGATAGGAGGTTCCATATAAGGTCAAAAACTACATACTCAGATCTTCACCAAACTTTGCATGGATACATTATGTGTCAAGACACGTGGAAAAAACGTACAAAACAAGAGATTGGAGACATCAAGATATTGGTCGAATTTTTTAAGAATTTTCAAATTTTCAGATGGGAGGTTCCAGATAAGGTCAAAAACTACATACTCAGATCTTCACCAAACTTTGCAGGGATACATTGGATGTCAAGACACGTGGAAAAAACGTACAAAACAAGAGATAGGAGACATCAAGATTTTGGACGAATTTTTTAACAATTTTCAAATTTTCAGAAAGGATGTTCCAGATAAGGTCAAAAACAACATACTCAGATCTTCACCAAACTTTGCAGGGATACTTTGGATATCAAGACACGTGGAAAAAACGTACAAAACAAGAGATTGGAGACATCAAGATTTTGGACGAATTTTTTAAGAATTTTCAAATTTTCAGATAGGAGGTTCCAGATAAGGTCAAAAACTACATACTCAGATCTTCACCAAACTTTGCAGGGATACATTGGATGTCAAGACACGTGGAAAAAACGTACAAAACAAGAGATTGGAGACATCAAGATTATGGACGAATTTTTTGAGAATTTTCAAATTTTCAGAAAGGAGGTTCCATATAAGGTCAAAAACTACATACTCAGATCTTCACCAAACTTTGCAGGGATACATTGGATGTCAAGACACGTGGAAAAAACGTACAAAACAAGAGATTGGAGACATCAAGATTTTCGACGGATTTTTTAAGAATTTTCAAATTTTCAGAAAGGATGTTCCAGATAAGGTCAAAAACGACATACTCAGATCTTCACCAAACTTTGCAGGGATACATCGGAGGTCGAGACACGTGGAAAAAACGTACAAAACAAGAGATTGGAGACATCAAGATTTTGGACGAATTTTTGAAGAATTTTCAAATTTTCTGATAGGAGGTCCCAGATAAGGTCAAAAACTACATACTCAGATCTCCACCAAACATTGCAGGGATACATTGGATGTCAAGACACGTGGAAAAAACGTACAAAACAAGAGATTGGAGACATCAAGATTTTCGACGAATTTTTGAAGAATTTTCAAATTTTCAGATAGGAGGTTCCAGATAAGGTCAAAAACTACATACTCAGATCTTCACCAAACGTTGCAGGGATACTTTGCATGTCAAGACACGTGGAAAAAACGTACAAAACCAGAGATTGGAGACATCAAGATTTTCGACGAATTTTTTAAGAATTTTCAAATTTTCAGATGGGAGGTTCCAGATAAGGTCAAAAACGACATACTCAGATCTTCACCAAACTTTGCATGGATACATTGGATGTCAAGACACGTGGAAAAAACGTACAAAACAAGAGATTGGGGTCATCAAGATTTTGCACGGATTTTTTAGGAATTTTCAAATTTTCAGATGGGAGGTTCCAGATAAGGTCAAAAACTACATACTCAGATCTTCACCAAACTTTGCAGGGATACATTGGATGTCAAGACACGTGGAAAAAACGTACAAAACAAGAGATTGGAGACATCAAGATTTTGGACGAATTTTTTAAGAATTTTCAAATTTTCAGATAGGAGGTTCCATATAAGGTCAAAAACTACATACTCAGATCTTCACCAAACTTTGCATGGATACATTATGTGTCAAGACACGTGGAAAAAACGTACAAAACAAAAGATTGGAGACATCAAGATTTTGGTCGAATTTTTTAAGAATTTTCAAATTTTCAGATGGGAGGTTCCAGATAAGGTCAAAAACTACATACTCAGATCTTCACCAAACTTTGCAGGGATACATTGGATGTCAAGACACGTGGAAAAAACGTACAAACAAGAGATTGGAGACATCAAGATTTTGGACGAATTTTTTAACAATTTTCAAATTTTCAGAAAGGATGTTCCAGATAAGGTCAAAAACGACATACTCAGATCTTCACCAAACTTTGCAGGGATACATTGGATATCAAGACACGTGGAAAAAACGTACAAAACAAGAGATTGGAGACATCAAGATTTTGGACGAATTTTTTAAGAATTTTCAAATTTTCAGATAGGAGGTTCCAGATAAGGTCAAAAACTACATACTCCGATCTTCACCAAACTTTGCAGGGATACATTGGATGTCAAGACACGTGGAAAAAACGTACAAAACAAGAGATTGGGGTCATCAAGATTTTGGACGGATTTTTTAGGAATTTTCAAATTTTCAGATGGGAGGTTCCAGATAAGGTCAAAAACTACATACTCAGATCTTCACCAAACATTGCAGGGATACATTGGATGTCAAGACACGTGGAAAAAACGTACAAAACAAGAGATTGGAGACATCAAAATTTTGGACGAATTTTTTAAGAATTTTCAAATTTTCAGATAGGAGGTTCCAGATGAGGTCAAAAACTACATACTCAGATCTTCACCAAACTTTGCAGGAATACTTTGGATGTCAAGACACGTGGAAAAAACGTACAAAACAAGAGATCGGAGACATCAAGATTTTCGACGAATTTTTTAAGAATTTTCAAATTTTCAGATGGGAGGTTCCAGATAAGGTCAAAAACGACATACTCAGATCTTCACCAAACTTTGCAGGGATCCATTGGAGGTCGAGACACGTGGAAAAAACGTACAAAACAAGAGATTGGAGACATCAAGATTTTGGACGAATTTTTTAAGAATTTTCAAATTTTCAGATAGGAGGTTCCATATAAGGTCAAAAACTACATACTCAGATCTTCACCAAACTTTGCAGGGATACATTGGATGTCAAGACACGTGGAAAAAACGTACAAAACAAGAGATTGGAGACATCAAGATTTTCGACGAATTTTTAAGAATTTTCAAATTTTCAGAAAGGATGTTCCAGATAAGGTCAAAAACGACATACTCAGATCTTCACCAAACTTTGCAGGGATCCATTGGAGGTCGAGACACGTGGAAAAAACGTACAAAACAAGAGATTGGAGACATCAAGATTTTGGACGAATTTTTGAAGAATTTTCAAATTTTCAGATAGGAGGTTCCAGATAAGGTCTAAAACTACATACTCAGATCTCCACCAAACATTGCAGGAATACATTGGATGTCAAGACACGTGGAAAAAACGTACAAAACAAGAGATTGGAGACATCAAGATTTTCGACGAATTTTTGAAGAATTTTCAAATTTTCATATAGGAGGTTCCAGATAAGGTCAAAAACTACATACTCAGATCTTCACCAAACGTTGCAGGGATACTTTGCATGTCAAGACACGTGGAAAAAACGTACAAAACAAAAGATTGGAGACATCAAGATTTTCGACGAATTTTTTAAGAATTTTCAAATTTTCAGATGGGAGGTTCCAGATAAGGTCAAAAACGACATACTCAGATCTTCACCAAACTTTGCATGGATACATTGGATGTCAAGACACGTGGAAAAAACGTACAAAACAAGAGATTGGAGACATCAAGATTTTGGACGAATTTTTCAAGAATTCTCAAATTTTCAGAACGGAGGTTCCATATAAGGTCAAAAACTACATACTAAGATCTTCACCAAACTTTGCAGGGATACTTTGGATGTCAAGACACGTGGAAAAAACGTACAAAACAAGAGATTGGGGTCATCAAGATTTTGGACGAATTTTTTAAGAATTTTCAAATTTTCAGATAGGAGGTTCAATATAAGGTCAAAAACTACATACTCAGATCTTCACCAAACTTTGCATGGATACATTGGATGTCAAGACACGTGGAAAAAACATACAAAACATAGGATTCGGAACATCAAGATTTTGGTCGAATTTTTTAAGAATTTTCAAATTTTCAGATAGGAGGTTCCATATAAGGTCAAAAACTACATACTCAGATCTTCACCAAACATTGCAGGAATACATTGGATGTCAAGACACGTGGAAAAAACGTACAAAACAAGAGATTGGGGTCATCAAGATTTTGCACGGATTTTTTAGGAATTTTCAAATTTTCAGATGGGAGGTTCCAGATAAGGTCAAAAACTACATACTCAGATCTTCACCAAACTTTGCAGGGATACATTGGATGTCAAGACACGTGGAAAAAACGTACAAAACAAGAGATTGGAGACATCAAGATTTTGGACGAATTTTTTAAGAATTTTCAAATTTTCAGATAGGAGGTTCCATATAAGGTCAAAAACTACATACTCAGATCTTCACCAAACTTTGCATGGATACATTATGTGTCAAGACACGTGGAAAAAACGTACAAAACAAAAGATTGGAGACATCAAGATTTTGGTCGAATTTTTTAAGAATTTTCAAATTTTCAGATGGGAGGTTCCAGATAAGGTCAAAAACTACATACTCAGATCTTCACCAAACTTTGCAGGGATACATTGGATGTCAAGACACGTGGAAAAACGTACAAAACAAGAGATTGGAGACATCAAGATTTTGGACGAATTTTTTAAGAATTTTTAAATTTTCAGATAGGAGGTTCCATATAAGGTCAAAAACTACATACTTAGATCTTCACCAAACTTTGCATGGATACATTATGTGTCAAGACACGTGGAAAAAACGTACAAAACAAGAGATTGGAGACATCAAGATATTGGTCGAATTTTTTAAGAATTTTCAAATTTTCAGATGGGAGGTTCCAGATAAGGTCAAAAACTACATACTCAGATCTTCACCAAACTTTGCAGGGATACATTGGATGTCAAGACACGTGGAAAAAACGTACAAAACAAGAGATAGGAGACATCAAGATTTTGGACGAATTTTTTAACAATTTTCAAATTTTCAGAAAGGATGTTCCAGATAAGGTCAAAAACAACATACTCAGATCTTCACCAAACTTTGCAGGGATACATTGGATATCAAGACACGTGGAAAAAACGTACAAAACAAGAGATTGGAGACATCAAGATTTTGGACGAATTTTTTAAGAATTTTCAAATTTTCAGATAGGAGGTTCCAGATAAGATCAAAAACTACATACTCAGATCTTCACCAAACTTTGCAGGGATACATTGGATGTCAAGACACGTGGAAAAAAAGTACAAAACAAGAGATTGGGGTCATCAAGATTTTGGACGGATTTTTTAGGAATTTTCAAATTTTCAGATGGGAGGTTCCATATAAGGTCAAAAACTACATACTCAGATCTTCACCAAACTTTGCAGGGATACATTGGATGTCAAGACACGTGGAAAAAACGTACAAAACAAGAGATTGGAGACATCAAGATTTTCGACGAATTTTTTAAGAATTTTCAAATTTTCAGAAAGGATGTTCCAGATAAGGTCAAAAACGACATACTCAGATCTTCACCAAACTTTGCAGGGATACATTGGAGGTCGAGACACGTGGAAAAAACGTACGAAACAAGAGATTGGAGACATCAAGATTTTGGACGAATTTTTGAAGAATTTTCAAATTTTCTGATAGGAGGTCCCAGATAAGGTCAAAAACTACATACTCAGATCTCCACCAAACATTGCAGGGATACATTGGATGTCAAGACACGTGGAAAAAACGTACAAAACAAGAGATTGGAGACATCAAGATTTTCGACGAATTTTTGAAGAATTTTCAAATTTTCAGATAGGAGGTTCCAGATAAGGTCAAAAACTACATACTCAGATCTTCACCAAACGTTGCAGGGATACTTTGCATGTCAAGACACGTGGAAAAAACGTACAAAACAAGAGATTGGAGACATCAAGATTTTCGACGAATTTTTTAAGAATTTTCAAATTTTCAGATGGGAGGTTCCAGATAAGGTCAAAAACGACATACTCAGATCTTCACCAAACTTTGCATGGATACATTGGATGTCAAGACACGTGGAAAAAACGTACAAAACAAGAGATTGGGGTCATCAAGATTTTGCACGGATTTTTTAGGAATTTTCAAATTTTCAGATGGGAGGTTCCAGATAAGGTCAAAAACTACATACTCAGATCTTCACCAAACTTTGCAGGGATACATTGGATGTCAAGACACGTGGAAAAAACGTACAAAACAAGAGATTGGAGACATCAAGATTTTGGACGAATTTTTTAAGAATTTTCAAATTTTCAGATAGGAGGTTCCATATAAGGTCAAAAACTACATACTCAGATCTTCACCAAACTTTGCATGGATACATTATGTGTCAAGACACGTGGAAAAAACGTACAAAACAAAAGATTGGAGACATCAAGATTTTGGTCGAATTTTTTAAGAATTTTCAAATTTTCAGAAGGGAGGTTCCAGATAAGGTCAAAAACTACATACTCAGATCTTCACCAAACTTTGCAGGGATACATTGGATGTCAAGACACGTGGAAAAAACGTACAAAAAAGAGATTGGAGACATCAAGATTTTGGACGAATTTTTTAACAATTTTCAAATTTTCAGAAAGGATGTTCCAGATAAGGTCAAAAACGACATACTCAGATCTTCACCAAACTTTGCAGGGATACATTGGATATCAAGACACGTGGAAAAAACGTACAAAACAAGAGATTGGAGACATCAAGATTTTGGACGAATTTTTTAAGAATTTTCAAATTTTCAGATAGGAGGTTCCAGATAAGATCAAAAACTACATACTCAGATCTTCACCAAACTTTGCAGGGATACATTGGATGTCAAGACACGTGGAAAAAAAGTACAAAACAAGAGATTGGGGTCATCAAGATTTTGGACGGATTTTTTAGGAATTTTCAAATTTTCAGATGGGAGGTTCCATATAAGGTCAAAAACTACATACTCAGATCTTCACCAAACTTTGCAGGGATACATTGGATGTCAAGACACGTGGAAAAAACGTACAAAACAAGAGATTGGAAACATCAAGATTTTCGACGAATTTTTTAAGAATTTTCAAATTTTCAGAAAGGATGTTCCAGATAAGGTCAAAAACGACATACTCAGATCTTCACCAAACTTTGCAGGGATACATTGGAGGTCGAGACACGTGGAAAAAAAGTACAAAACAAGAGATTGGGGTCATCAAGATTTTGGACGGATTTTTTAGGAATTTTCAAATTTTCAGATGGGAGGTTCCATATAAGGTCAAAAACTACATACTCAGATCTTCACCAAACTTTGCAGGGATACATTGGATGTCAAGACACGTGGAAAAAACGTACAAAACAAGAGATTGGAGACATCAAGATTTTCGACGAATTTTTTAAGAATTTTCAAATTTTCAGAAAGGATGTTCCAGATAAGGTCAAAAACGACATACTCAGATCTTCACCAAACTTTGCAGGGATACATTGGAGGTCGAGACACGTGGAAAAAACGTACAAAACAAGAGATTGGAGACATCAAGATTTTGGACGAATTTTTGAAGAATTTTCAAATTTTCTGATAGGAGGTCCCAGATAAGGTCAAAAACTACATACTCAGATCTCCACCAAACATTGCAGGGATACATTGGATGTCAAGACACGTGGAAAAAACGTACAAAACAAGAGATTGGAGACATCAAGATTTTCGACGAATTTTTGAAGAATTTTCAAATTTTCAGATAGGAGGTTCCAGATAAGGTCAAAAACTACATACTCAGATCTTCACCAAACGTTGCAGGGATACTTTGCATGTCAAGACACGTGGAAAAAACGTACAAAACAAGAGATTGGAGACATCAAGATTTTGGACGAATTTTTTAAGAATTTTCAAATTTTCAGAAAGGATGTTCCAGATAAGGTCAAAAACGACATACTCAGATCTTCACCAAACTTTGCAGGGATACATTGGATGTCAAGACACGTGGAAAAAACGTACAAAACAAGAGATTGCAGACATCAAATTTTGGACGAATTTTTTAAGAATTTTCTAATTTTCAGAAAGGATGTTCCAGATAAGGTCAAAAACGACATACTCAGATCTTCACCAAACTTTGCAGGGATACATTGGAGGTCAAGACACGTGGAAAAAACGTACAAAACAAGAGATTGGAGACATCAAGATTTTCGACGAATTTTTGAAGAATTTTCAAATTTTCAGATAGGAGGTTCCAGATAAGGTCAAAAACTACATACTCAGATCTTCACCAAACGTTGCAGGGATACTTTGCATGTCAAGACACGTGGAAAAAACGTACAAAACAAGAGATTGGAGACATCAAGATTTTCGACGAATTTTTTAAGAATTTTCAAATTTTCAGATGGGAGGTTCCAGATAAGGTCAAAAACGACATACTCAGATCTTCACCAAACTTTGCATGGATACATTGGATGTCAAGACACGTGGAAAAAACGTACAAAACAAGAGATTGGAGACATCAAGATTTTGGACGAATTTTTTAAGAATTCTCAAATTTTCAGAAAGGAGGTTCCATATAAGGTCAAAAACTACAAACTCAGATCTTCACCAAACTTTGCAGGGATACATTGGATGTCAAGACACGTGGAAAAAACGTACAAAACAAGAGATTGGGGTCATCAAGATTTTGGACGAATTTTTTAAGAATTTTCAAATTTTCAGAAAGGAGGTTCCATATAAGGTCAAAAACTACATACTCAGATCTTCACCAAACTTTGCAGGGATACATTGAATGTCAAGACACGTGGAAAAAACGTACAAAACAAGAGATTGGGGTCATCAAGATTTTGGACGGATTTTTTAGGAATTTTCAAATTTTCAGATGGGAGGTTCCAGATAAGGTCAAAAACTACATACTCAGATCTTCACCAAACTTTGCAGGGATACATTGGATGTCAAGACACGTGGAAAAAACGTACAAAACAAGAGATTGGAGACATCAAGATTTTGGACGAATTTTTTAAGAATTTTTAAATTTTCAGATAGGAGGTTCCATATAAGGTCAAAAACTACATACTCAGATCTTCACCAAACTTTGCATGGATACATTATGTGTCAAGACACGTGGAAAAAACGTACAAAACAAGAGATTGGAGACATCAAGATATTGGTCGAATTTTTTAAGAATTTTCAAATTTTCAGATGGGAGGTTCCAGATAAGGTCAAAAACTACATACTCAGATCTTCACCAAACTTTGCAGGGATACATTGGATGTCAAGACACGTGGAAAAAACGTACAAAACAAGAGATAGGAGACATCAAGATTTTGGACGAATTTTTTAACAATTTTCAAATTTTCAGAAAGGATGTTCCAGATAAGGTCAAAAACGACATACTCAGATCTTCACCAAACTTTGCAGGGATACATTGGATATCAAGACACGTGGAAAAAACGTACAAAACAAGAGATTGGAGACATCAAGATTTTGGACGAATTTTTTAAGAATTTTCAAATTTTCAGATAGGAGGTTCCAGATAAGATCAAAAACTACATACTCAGATCTTCACCAAACTTTGCAGGGATACATTGGATGTCAAGACACGTGGAAAAAACGTACAAAACAAGAGATTGGGGTCATCAAGATTTTGGACGGATTTTTTAGGAATTTTCAAATTTTCAGATGGGAGGTTCCAGATAAGGTCAAAAACTACATACTCAGATCTTCACCAAACATTGCAGGGATACATTGGATGTCAAGACACGTGGAAAAAACGTACAAACCAAGAGATTGGAGACATCAAGATTTTCGACGAATTTTTTAAGAATTTTCAAATTTTCAGATGGGAGGTTCCAGATAAGGTCAAAAACGACATACTCAGATCTTCACCAAACTTTGCAGGGATCCATTGGAGGTCGAGACACGTGGAAAAAACGTACAAAACAAGAGATTGGAGACATCAAGATTTTCGACGAATTTTTTAAGAATTTTCAAATTTTCAGATAGGAGGTTCCATATAAGGTCAAAAACTACATACTCAGATCTTCACCAAACTTTGCAGGGATACATTGGATGTCAAGACACGTGGAAAAAACGTACAAAACAAGAGATTGGAGACATCAAGATTTTCGACGAATTTTTTAAGAATTTTCAAATTTTCAGAAAGGATGTTCCAGATAAGGTCAAAAACGACATACTCAGATCTTCACCAAACTTTGCAGGGATCCATTATAGGTCGAGACACGTGGAAAAAACGTACAAAACAAGAGATTGGAGACATCAAGATTTTGGACGAATTTTTGAAGAATTTTCAAATTTTCAGATAGGAGGTTCCAGATAAGGTCTAAAACTACATACTCAGATCTCCACCAAACATTGCAGGAATACATTGGATGTCAAGACACGTGGAAAAAACGTACAAAACAAGAGATTGGAGACATCAAGATTTTCGACGAATTTTTGAAGAATTTTCAAATTTTCAGATAGGAGGTTCCAGATAAGGTCAAAAACTACATACTCAGATCTTCACCAAACGTTGCAGGGATACTTTGCATGTCAAGACACGTGGAAAAAACGTACAAAACAAAAGATTGGAGACATCAAGATTTTCGACGAATTTTTTAAGAATTTTCAAATTTTCAGATTGGAGGTTCCAGATAAGGTCAAAAACGACATACTCAGATCTTCACCAAACTTTGCATGGATACATTGGATGTCAAGACACGTGGAAAAAACGTACAAAACAAGAGATTGGAGACATCAAGATTTTGGACGAATTTTTTAAGAATTCTCAAATTTTCAGAAAGGAGGTTCCATATAAGGTCAAAAACTACATACTCAGATCTTCACCAAACTTTGCAGGGATACTTTGGATGTCAAGACACGTGGAAAAAACGTACAAAACAAGAGATTGGGGTCATCAAGATTTTGGACGAATTTTTTAAGAATTTTCAAATTTTCGGATGGGAGGTTCAATATAAGGTCAAAAACTACATACTCAGATCTTCACCAAACTTTGCATGGATACATTGGATGTCAAGACACGTGGAAAAAACATACAAAACATAGGATTCGGAACATCAAGATTTTGGTCGAATTTTTTAAGAATTTTCAAATTTTCAGATAGGAGGTTCCATATAAGGTCAAAAACTACATACTCAGATCTTCACCAAACATTGCAGGAATACATTGGATGTCAAGACACGTGGAAAAAACGTACAAAACAAGAGATTGGGGTCATCAAGATTTTGCACGGATTTTTTAGGAATTTTCAAATTTTCAGATGGGAGGTTCCAGATAAGGTCAAAAACTACATACTCAGATCTTCACCAAACTTTGCAGGGATACATTGGATGTCAAGACACGTGGAAAAAACGTACAAAACAAGAGATTGGAGACATCAAGATTTTGGACGAATTTTTTAAGAATTTTCAAATTTTCAGATAGGAGGTTCCATATAAGGTCAAAAACTACATACTCAGATCTTCACCAAACTTTGCATGGATACATTATGTGTCAAGACACGTGGAAAAAACGTACAAAACAAAAGATTGGAGACATATAGATTTTGGTCGAATTTTTTAAGAATTTTCAAATTTTCAGATGGGAGGTTCCAGATAAGGTCAAAAACTACATACTCAGATCTTCACCAAACTTTGCATGGATACATTATGTGTCAAGACACGTGGAAAAAACGTACAAAACAAAAGATTGGAGACATCAAGATTTTGGTCGAATTTTTTAAGAATTTTCAAATTTTCAGATGGGAGGTTCCAGATAAGGTCAAAAAGGACATACTCAGATCTTCACCAAACTTTGCAGGGATACATTGGATATCAAGACACGTGGAAAAAACGTACAAAACAAGAGATTGGAGACATCAAGATTTTGGACGAATTTTTTAAGAATTTTCAAATTTTCAGATAGGAGGTTCCAGATAAGGTCAAAAACTACATACTCAGATCTTCACCAAACTTTGCAGGGATACATTGGATGTCAAGACACGTGGAAAAAACGTACAAAACAAGAGATTGGGGTCATCAAGATTTTGGACGGATTTTTTAGGAATTTTCAAATTTTCAGATGGGAGGTTCCAGATAAGGTCAAAAACTACATACTCAGATCTTCACCAAACATTGCAGGGATACATTGGATGTCAAGACACGTGGAAAAAACGTACAAAACAAGAGATTGGAGACATCAAAATTTTGGACGAATTTTTTAAGAATTTTCAAATTTTCAGATAGGAGGTTCCAGATGAGGTCAAAAACTACATACTCAGATCTTCACCAAACTTTGCAGGAATACTTTGCATGTCAAGACACGTGGAAAAAACGTACAAAACAAGAGATCGGAGACATCAAGATTTTCGACGAATTTTTTAAGAATTTTCAAATTTTCAGATGGGAGGTTCCAGATAAGGTCAAAAACGACATACTCAGATCTTCACCAAACTTTGCATGGATACATTGGATGTCAAGACACGTGGAAAAAACATACAAAACATAGGATTGGTGACATCAAGATTTTGGACGAATTTTTTAAGAATTTTCAAATTTTCAGATAGGAGGTTCCATATAAGGTCAAAAACTACATACTCAGATCTTCACCAAACTTTGCAGGGATACATTGGATGTCAAGACACGTGGAAAAAACGTACAAAACAAGAGATTGGAGACATCAAGATTATGGACGAATTTTTTGAGAATTTTCAAATTTTCAGAAAGGAGGTTCCATATAAGGTCAAAAACTACATACTCAGATCTTCACCAAACTTTGCAGGGATACATTGGATGTCAAGACACGTGGAAAAAACGTACAAAACAAGAGATTGGAGACATCAAGATTTTCGACGAATTTTTTAAGAATTTTCAAATTTTCAGAAAGGATGTTCCAGATAAGGTCATAAACGACATACTCAGATCTTCACCAAACTTTGCAGGGATACATTGGAGGTCGAGACACGTGGAAAAAACGTACAAAACAAGAGATTGGAGACATCAAGATTTTGGACGAATTTTTGAAGAATTTTCAAATTTTCTGATAGGAGGTCCCAGATAAGGTCAAAAACTACATACTCAGATCTCCACCAAACATTGCAGGGATACATTGGATGTCAAGACACGTGGAAAAAACGTACAAAACAAGAGATTGGAGACATCAAGATTTTGGACGAATTTTTTAAGAATTTTCAAATTTTCAGATAGGAGGTTCCAGATAAGGTCAAAAACTACATACTCAGATCTTCACCAAACGTTGCAGGGATACTTTGCATGTCAAGACACGTGGAAAAAACGTACAAAACAAGAGATTGGAGACATCAAGATTTTCGACGAATTTTTTAAGAATTTTCAAATTTTCAGATGGGAGGTTCCAGATAAGGTCAAAAACGACATACTCAGATCTTCACCAAACTTTGCATGGATACATTGGATGTCAAGACACGTGGAAAAAACGTACAAAACAAGAGATTGGGGTCATCAAGATTTTGCACGGATTTTTTAAGAATTTTCAAATTTTCAGATGGGAGGTTCCAGATAAGGTCAAAAACGACATACTCAGATCTTCACCAAACTTTGCATGGATACATTGGATGTCAAGACACGTGGAAAAAACGTACAAAACAAGAGATTGGAGACATCAAGATTTTGGACGAATTTTTTAAGAATTCTCAAATTTTCAGAAAGGAGGTTCCATATAAGGTCAAAAACTACATACTCAGATCTTCACCAAACTTTGCAGGGATACTTTGGATGTCAAGACACGTGGAAAAAACGTACAAAACAAGAGATTGGGGTCATCAAGATTTTGGACGAATTTTTTAAGAATTTTCAAATTTTCAGATGGGAGGTTCAATATAAGGTCAAAAACTACATACTCAGATCTTCACCAAACTTTGCATGGATACATTGGATGTCAAGACACGTGGAAAAAACATACAAAACATAGGATTCGGAACATCAAGATTTTGGTCGAATTTTTTAAGAATTTTCAAATTTTCAGATAGGAGGTTCCATATAAGGTCAAAAACTACATACTCAGATCTTCACCAAACATTGCAGGAATACATTGGATGTCAAGACACGTGGAAAAAACGTACAAAACAAGAGATTGGGGTCATCAAGATTTTGCACGGATTTTTTAGGAATTTTCAAATTTTCAGATGGGAGGTTCCAGATAAGGTCAAAAACTACATACTCAGATCTTCACCAAACTTTGCAGGAATACTTTGCATGTCAAGACACGTGGAAAAAACGTACAAAACAAGAGATCGGAGACATCAAGATTTTCGACGAATTTTTTAAGAATTTTCAAATTTTCAGATGGGAGGTTCCAGATAAGGTCAAAAACGACATACTCAGATCTTCACCAAACTTTGCATGGATACATTGGATGTCAAGACACGTGGAAAAAACATACAAAACATAGGATTGGTGACATCAAGATTTTGGACGAATTTTTTAAGAATTTTCAAATTTTCAGATAGGAGGTTCCATATAAGGTCAAAAACTACATACTCAGATCTTCACCAAACTTTGCATGGATACATTGGATGTCAAGACACGTGGAAAAAACGTACAAAACAAGAGATTGGAGACATCAAGATTTTGGACGAATTTTTCAAGAATTCTCAAATTTTCAGAACGGAGGTTCCATATAAGGTCAAAAACTACATACTAAGATCTTCACCAAACTTTGCAGGGATACTTTGGATGTCAAGACACGTGGAAAAAACGTACAAAACAAGAGATTGGGGTCATCAAGATTTTGGACGAATTTTTTAAGAATTTTCAAATTTTCAGATAGGAGGTTCAATATAAGGTCAAAAACTACATACTCAGATCTTCACCAAACTTTGCATGGATACATTGGATGTCAAGACACGTGGAAAAAACATACAAAACATAGGATTCGGAACATCAAGATTTTGGTCGAATTTTTTAAGAATTTTCAAATTTTCAGATAGGAGGTTCCATATAAGGTCAAAAACTACATACTCAGATCTTCACCAAACATTGCAGGAATACATTGGATGTCAAGACACGTGGAAAAAACGTACAAAACAAGAGATTGGGGTCATCAAGATTTTGCACGGATTTTTTAGGAATTTTCAAATTTTCAGATGGGAGGTTCCAGATAAGGTCAAAAACTACATACTCAGATCTTCACCAAACTTTGCAGGGATACATTGGATGTCAAGACACGTGGAAAAAACGTACAAAACAAGAGATTGGAGACATCAAGATTTTGGACGAATTTTTTAAGAATTTTCAAATTTTCAGATAGGAGGTTCCATATAAGGTCAAAAACTACATACTCAGATCTTCACCAAACTTTGCATGGATACATTATGTGTCAAGACACGTGGAAAAAACGTACAAAACAAAAGATTGGAGACATCAAGATTTTGGTCGAATTTTTTAAGAATTTTCAAATTTTCAGATGGGAGGTTCCAGATAAGGTCAAAAACTACATACTCAGATCTTCACCAAACTTTGCAGGGATACATTGGATGTCAAGACACGTGGAAAAACGTACAAAACAAGAGATTGGAGACATCAAGATTTTGGACGAATTTTTTAAGAATTTTTAAATTTTCAGATAGGAGGTTCCATATAAGGTCAAAAACTACATACTTAGATCTTCACCAAACTTTGCATGGATACATTATGTGTCAAGACACGTGGAAAAAACGTACAAAACAAGAGATTGGAGACATCAAGATATTGGTCGAATTTTTTAAGAATTTTCAAATTTTCAGATGGGAGGTTCCAGATAAGGTCAAAAACTACATACTCAGATCTTCACCAAACTTTGCAGGGATACATTGGATGTCAAGACACGTGGAAAAAACGTACAAAACAAGAGATAGGAGACATCAAGATTTTGGACGAATTTTTTAACAATTTTCAAATTTTCAGAAAGGATGTTCCAGATAAGGTCAAAAACAACATACTCAGATCTTCACCAAACTTTGCAGGGATACATTGGATATCAAGACACGTGGAAAAAACGTACAAAACAAGAGATTGGAGACATCAAGATTTTGGACGAATTTTTTAAGAATTTTCAAATTTTCAGATAGGAGGTTCCAGATAAGATCAAAAACTACATACTCAGATCTTCACCAAACTTTGCAGGGATACATTGGATGTCAAGACACGTGGAAAAAAAGTACAAAACAAGAGATTGGGGTCATCAAGATTTTGGACGGATTTTTTAGGAATTTTCAAATTTTCAGATGGGAGGTTCCATATAAGGTCAAAAACTACATACTCAGATCTTCACCAAACTTTGCAGGGATACATTGGATGTCAAGACACGTGGAAAAAACGTACAAAACAAGAGATTGGAGACATCAAGATTTTCGACGAATTTTTTAAGAATTTTCAAATTTTCAGAAAGGATGTTCCAGATAAGGTCAAAAACGACATACTCAGATCTTCACCAAACTTTGCAGGGATACATTGGAGGTCGAGACACGTGGAAAAAACGTACAAAACAAGAGATTGGAGACATCAAGATTTTGGACGAATTTTTGAAGAATTTTCAAATTTTCTGATAGGAGGTCCCAGATAAGGTCAAAAACTACATACTCAGATCTCCACCAAACATTGCAGGGATACATTGGATGTCAAGACACGTGGAAAAAACGTACAAAACAAGAGATTGGAGACATCAAGATTTTCGACGAATTTTTGAAGAATTTTCAAATTTTCAGATAGGAGGTTCCAGATAAGGTCAAAAACTACATACTCAGATCTTCACCAAACGTTGCAGGGATACTTTGCATGTCAAGACACGTGGAAAAAACGTACAAAACAAGAGATTGGAGACATCAAGATTTTCGACGAATTTTTTAAGAATTTTCAAATTTTCAGATGGGAGGTTCCAGATAAGGTCAAAAACGACATACTCAGATCTTCACCAAACTTTGCATGGATACATTGGATGTCAAGACACGTGGAAAAAACGTACAAAACAAGAGATTGGGGTCATCAAGATTTTGCACGGATTTTTTAGGAATTTTCAAATTTTCAGATGGGAGGTTCCAGATAAGGTCAAAAACTACATACTCAGATCTTCACCAAACTTTGCAGGGATACATTGGATGTCAAGACACGTGGAAAAAACGTACAAAACAAGAGATTGGAGACATCAAGATTTTGGACGAATTTTTTAAGAATTTTCAAATTTTCAGATAGGAGGTTCCATATAAGGTCAAAAACTACATACTCAGATCTTCACCAAACTTTGCATGGATACATTATGTGTCAAGACACGTGGAAAAAACGTACAAAACAAAAGATTGGAGACATCAAGATTTTGGTCGAATTTTTTAAGAATTTTCAAATTTTCAGAAGGGAGGTTCCAGATAAGGTCAAAAACTACATACTCAGATCTTCACCAAACTTTGCAGGGATACATTGGATGTCAAGACACGTGGAAAAAACGTACAAAAAAGAGATTGGAGACATCAAGATTTTGGACGAATTTTTTAACAATTTTCAAATTTTCAGAAAGGATGTTCCAGATAAGGTCAAAAACGACATACTCAGATCTTCACCAAACTTTGCAGGGATACATTGGATATCAAGACACGTGGAAAAAACGTACAAAACAAGAGATTGGAGACATCAAGATTTTGGACGAATTTTTTAAGAATTTTCAAATTTTCAGATAGGAGGTTCCAGATAAGATCAAAAACTACATACTCAGATCTTCACCAAACTTTGCAGGGATACATTGGATGTCAAGACACGTGGAAAAAAAGTACAAAACAAGAGATTGGGGTCATCAAGATTTTGGACGGATTTTTTAGGAATTTTCAAATTTTCAGATGGGAGGTTCCATATAAGGTCAAAAACTACATACTCAGATCTTCACCAAACTTTGCAGGGATACATTGGATGTCAAGACACGTGGAAAAAACGTACAAAACAAGAGATTGGAAACATCAAGATTTTCGACGAATTTTTTAAGAATTTTCAAATTTTCAGAAAGGATGTTCCAGATAAGGTCAAAAACGACATACTCAGATCTTCACCAAACTTTGCAGGGATACATTGGAGGTCGAGACACGTGGAAAAAAAGTACAAAACAAGAGATTGGGGTCATCAAGATTTTGGACGGATTTTTTAGGAATTTTCAAATTTTCAGATGGGAGGTTCCATATAAGGTCAAAAACTACATACTCAGATCTTCACCAAACTTTGCAGGGATACATTGGATGTCAAGACACGTGGAAAAAACGTACAAAACAAGAGATTGGAGACATCAAGATTTTCGACGAATTTTTTAAGAATTTTCAAATTTTCAGAAAGGATGTTCCAGATAAGGTCAAAAACGACATACTCAGATCTTCACCAAACTTTGCAGGGATACATTGGAGGTCGAGACACGTGGAAAAAACGTACAAAACAAGAGATTGGAGACATCAAGATTTTGGACGAATTTTTGAAGAATTTTCAAATTTTCTGATAGGAGGTCCCAGATAAGGTCAAAAACTACATACTCAGATCTCCACCAAACATTGCAGGGATACATTGGATGTCAAGACACGTGGAAAAAACGTACAAAACAAGAGATTGGAGACATCAAGATTTTCGACGAATTTTTGAAGAATTTTCAAATTTTCAGATAGGAGGTTCCAGATAAGGTCAAAAACTACATACTCAGATCTTCACCAAACGTTGCAGGGATACTTTGCATGTCAAGACACGTGGAAAAAACGTACAAAACAAGAGATTGGAGACATCAAGATTTTGGACGAATTTTTTAAGAATTTTCAAATTTTCAGAAAGGATGTTCCAGATAAGGTCAAAAACGACATACTCAGATCTTCACCAAACTTTGCAGGGATACATTGGATGTCAAGACACGTGGAAAAAACGTACAAAACAAGAGATTGCAGACATCAAATTTTGGACGAATTTTTTAAGAATTTTCTAATTTTCAGAAAGGATGTTCCAGATAAGGTCAAAAACGACATACTCAGATCTTCACCAAACTTTGCAGGGATACATTGGAGGTCAAGACACGTGGAAAAAACGTACAAAACAAGAGATTGGAGACATCAAGATTTTCGACGAATTTTTGAAGAATTTTCAAATTTTCAGATAGGAGGTTCCAGATAAGGTCAAAAACTACATACTCAGATCTTCACCAAACGTTGCAGGGATACTTTGCATGTCAAGACACGTGGAAAAAACGTACAAAACAAGAGATTGGAGACATCAAGATTTTCGACGAATTTTTTAAGAATTTTCAAATTTTCAGATGGGAGGTTCCAGATAAGGTCAAAAACGACATACTCAGATCTTCACCAAACTTTGCATGGATACATTGGATGTCAAGACACGTGGAAAAAACGTACAAAACAAGAGATTGGAGACATCAAGATTTTGGACGAATTTTTTAAGAATTCTCAAATTTTCAGAAAGGAGGTTCCATATAAGGTCAAAAACTACAAACTCAGATCTTCACCAAACTTTGCAGGGATACATTGGATGTCAAGACACGTGGAAAAAACGTACAAAACAAGAGATTGGGGTCATCAAGATTTTGGACGAATTTTTTAAGAATTTTCAAATTTTCAGAAAGGAGGTTCCATATAAGGTCAAAAACTACATACTCAGATCTTCACCAAACTTTGCAGGGATACATTGAATGTCAAGACACGTGGAAAAAACGTACAAAACAAGAGATTGGGGTCATCAAGATTTTGGACGGATTTTTTAGGAATTTTCAAATTTTCAGATGGGAGGTTCCAGATAAGGTCAAAAACTACATACTCAGATCTTCACCAAACTTTGCAGGGATACATTGGATGTCAAGACACGTGGAAAAAACGTACAAAACAAGAGATTGGAGACATCAAGATTTTGGACGAATTTTTTAAGAATTTTTAAATTTTCAGATAGGAGGTTCCATATAAGGTCAAAAACTACATACTCAGATCTTCACCAAACTTTGCATGGATACATTATGTGTCAAGACACGTGGAAAAAACGTACAAAACAAGAGATTGGAGACATCAAGATATTGGTCGAATTTTTTAAGAATTTTCAAATTTTCAGATGGGAGGTTCCAGATAAGGTCAAAAACTACATACTCAGATCTTCACCAAACTTTGCAGGGATACATTGGATGTCAAGACACGTGGAAAAAACGTACAAAACAAGAGATAGGAGACATCAAGATTTTGGACGAATTTTTTAACAATTTTCAAATTTTCAGAAAGGATGTTCCAGATAAGGTCAAAAACGACATACTCAGATCTTCACCAAACTTTGCAGGGATACATTGGATATCAAGACACGTGGAAAAAACGTACAAAACAAGAGATTGGAGACATCAAGATTTTGGACGAATTTTTTAAGAATTTTCAAATTTTCAGATAGGAGGTTCCAGATAAGATCAAAAACTACATACTCAGATCTTCACCAAACTTTGCAGGGATACATTGGATGTCAAGACACGTGGAAAAAACGTACAAAACAAGAGATTGGGGTCATCAAGATTTTGGACGGATTTTTTAGGAATTTTCAAATTTTCAGATGGGAGGTTCCAGATAAGGTCAAAAACTACATACTCAGATCTTCACCAAACATTGCAGGGATACATTGGATGTCAAGACACGTGGAAAAAACGTACAAACCAAGAGATTGGAGACATCAAGATTTTCGACGAATTTTTTAAGAATTTTCAAATTTTCAGATGGGAGGTTCCAGATAAGGTCAAAAACGACATACTCAGATCTTCACCAAACTTTGCAGGGATCCATTGGAGGTCGAGACACGTGGAAAAAACGTACAAAACAAGAGATTGGAGACATCAAGATTTTCGACGAATTTTTTAAGAATTTTCAAATTTTCAGATAGGAGGTTCCATATAAGGTCAAAAACTACATACTCAGATCTTCACCAAACTTTGCAGGGATACATTGGATGTCAAGACACGTGGAAAAAACGTACAAAACAAGAGATTGGAGACATCAAGATTTTCGACGAATTTTTTAAGAATTTTCAAATTTTCAGAAAGGATGTTCCAGATAAGGTCAAAAACGACATACTCAGATCTTCACCAAACTTTGCAGGGATCCATTATAGGTCGAGACACGTGGAAAAAACGTACAAAACAAGAGATTGGAGACATCAAGATTTTGGACGAATTTTTGAAGAATTTTCAAATTTTCAGATAGGAGGTTCCAGATAAGGTCTAAAACTACATACTCAGATCTCCACCAAACATTGCAGGAATACATTGGATGTCAAGACACGTGGAAAAAACGTACAAAACAAGAGATTGGAGACATCAAGATTTTGGACGAATTTTTCAAGAATTCTCAAATTTTCAGAACGGAGGTTCCATATAAGGTCAAAAACTACATACTAAGATCTTCACCAAACTTTGCAGGGATACTTTGGATGTCAAGACACGTGGAAAAAACGTACAAAACAAGAGATTGGGGTCATCAAGATTTTGGACGAATTTTTTAAGAATTTTCAAATTTTCAGATAGGAGGTTCAATATAAGGTCAAAAACTACATACTCAGATCTTCACCAAACTTTGCATGGATACATTGGATGTCAAGACACGTGGAAAAAACATACAAAACATAGGATTCGGAACATCAAGATTTTGGTCGAATTTTTTAAGAATTTTCAAATTTTCAGATAGGAGGTTCCATATAAGGTCAAAAACTACATACTCAGATCTTCACCAAACATTGCAGGAATACATTGGATGTCAAGACACGTGGAAAAAACGTACAAAACAAGAGATTGGGGTCATCAAGATTTTGCACGGATTTTTTAGGAATTTTCAAATTTTCAGATGGGAGGTTCCAGATAAGGTCAAAAACTACATACTCAGATCTTCACCAAACTTTGCAGGGATACATTGGATGTCAAGACACGTGGAAAAAACGTACAAAACAAGAGATTGGAGACATCAAGATTTTGGACGAATTTTTTAAGAATTTTCAAATTTTCAGATAGGAGGTTCCATATAAGGTCAAAAACTACATACTCAGATCTTCACCAAACTTTGCATGGATACATTATGTGTCAAGACACGTGGAAAAAACGTACAAAACAAAAGATTGGAGACATCAAGATTTTGGTCGAATTTTTTAAGAATTTTCAAATTTTCAGATGGGAGGTTCCAGATAAGGTCAAAAACTACATACTCAGATCTTCACCAAACTTTGCAGGGATACATTGGATGTCAAGACACGTGGAAAAACGTACAAAACAAGAGATTGGAGACATCAAGATTTTGGACGAATTTTTTAAGAATTTTTAAATTTTCAGATAGGAGGTTCCATATAAGGTCAAAAACTACATACTTAGATCTTCACCAAACTTTGCATGGATACATTATGTGTCAAGACACGTGGAAAAAACGTACAAAACAAGAGATTGGAGACATCAAGATATTGGTCGAATTTTTTAAGAATTTTCAAATTTTCAGATGGGAGGTTCCAGATAAGGTCAAAAACTACATACTCAGATCTTCACCAAACTTTGCAGGGATACATTGGATGTCAAGACACGTGGAAAAAACGTACAAAACAAGAGATAGGAGACATCAAGATTTTGGACGAATTTTTTAACAATTTTCAAATTTTCAGAAAGGATGTTCCAGATAAGGTCAAAAACAACATACTCAGATCTTCACCAAACTTTGCAGGGATACATTGGATATCAAGACACGTGGAAAAAACGTACAAAACAAGAGATTGGAGACATCAAGATTTTGGACGAATTTTTTAAGAATTTTCAAATTTTCAGATAGGAGGTTCCAGATAAGATCAAAAACTACATACTCAGATCTTCACCAAACTTTGCAGGGATACATTGGATGTCAAGACACGTGGAAAAAAAGTACAAAACAAGAGATTGGGGTCATCAAGATTTTGGACGGATTTTTTAGGAATTTTCAAATTTTCAGATGGGAGGTTCCATATAAGGTCAAAAACTACATACTCAGATCTTCACCAAACTTTGCAGGGATACATTGGATGTCAAGACACGTGGAAAAAACGTACAAAACAAGAGATTGGAGACATCAAGATTTTCGACGAATTTTTTAAGAATTTTCAAATTTTCAGAAAGGATGTTCCAGATAAGGTCAAAAACGACATACTCAGATCTTCACCAAACTTTGCAGGGATACATTGGAGGTCGAGACACGTGGAAAAAACGTACAAAACAAGAGATTGGAGACATCAAGATTTTGGACGAATTTTTGAAGAATTTTCAAATTTTCTGATAGGAGGTCCCAGATAAGGTCAAAAACTACATACTCAGATCTCCACCAAACATTGCAGGGATACATTGGATGTCAAGACACGTGGAAAAAACGTACAAAACAAGAGATTGGAGACATCAAGATTTTCGACGAATTTTTGAAGAATTTTCAAATTTTCAGATAGGAGGTTCCAGATAAGGTCAAAAACTACATACTCAGATCTTCACCAAACGTTGCAGGGATACTTTGCATGTCAAGACACGTGGAAAAAACGTACAAAACAAGAGATTGGAGACATCAAGATTTTCGACGAATTTTTTAAGAATTTTCAAATTTTCAGATGGGAGGTTCCAGATAAGGTCAAAAACGACATACTCAGATCTTCACCAAACTTTGCATGGATACATTGGATGTCAAGACACGTGGAAAAAACGTACAAAACAAGAGATTGGGGTCATCAAGATTTTGCACGGATTTTTTAGGAATTTTCAAATTTTCAGATGGGAGGTTCCAGATAAGGTCAAAAACTACATACTCAGATCTTCACCAAACTTTGCAGGGATACATTGGATGTCAAGACACGTGGAAAAAACGTACAAAACAAGAGATTGGAGACATCAAGATTTTGGACGAATTTTTTAAGAATTTTCAAATTTTCAGATAGGAGGTTCCATATAAGGTCAAAAACTACATACTCAGATCTTCACCAAACTTTGCATGGATACATTATGTGTCAAGACACGTGGAAAAAACGTACAAAACAAAAGATTGGAGACATCAAGATTTTGGTCGAATTTTTTAAGAATTTTCAAATTTTCAGAAGGGAGGTTCCAGATAAGGTCAAAAACTACATACTCAGATCTTCACCAAACTTTGCAGGGATACATTGGATGTCAAGACACGTGGAAAAAACGTACAAAAAAGAGATTGGAGACATCAAGATTTTGGACGAATTTTTTAACAATTTTCAAATTTTCAGAAAGGATGTTCCAGATAAGGTCAAAAACGACATACTCAGATCTTCACCAAACTTTGCAGGGATACATTGGATATCAAGACACGTGGAAAAAACGTACAAAACAAGAGATTGGAGACATCAAGATTTTGGACGAATTTTTTAAGAATTTTCAAATTTTCAGATAGGAGGTTCCAGATAAGATCAAAAACTACATACTCAGATCTTCACCAAACTTTGCAGGGATACATTGGATGTCAAGACACGTGGAAAAAAAGTACAAAACAAGAGATTGGGGTCATCAAGATTTTGGACGGATTTTTTAGGAATTTTCAAATTTTCAGATGGGAGGTTCCATATAAGGTCAAAAACTACATACTCAGATCTTCACCAAACTTTGCAGGGATACATTGGATGTCAAGACACGTGGAAAAAACGTACAAAACAAGAGATTGGAAACATCAAGATTTTCGACGAATTTTTTAAGAATTTTCAAATTTTCAGAAAGGATGTTCCAGATAAGGTCAAAAACGACATACTCAGATCTTCACCAAACTTTGCAGGGATACATTGGAGGTCGAGACACGTGGAAAAAAAGTACAAAACAAGAGATTGGGGTCATCAAGATTTTGGACGGATTTTTTAGGAATTTTCAAATTTTCAGATGGGAGGTTCCATATAAGGTCAAAAACTACATACTCAGATCTTCACCAAACTTTGCAGGGATACATTGGATGTCAAGACACGTGGAAAAAACGTACAAAACAAGAGATTGGAGACATCAAGATTTTCGACGAATTTTTTAAGAATTTTCAAATTTTCAGAAAGGATGTTCCAGATAAGGTGAAAAACGACATACTCAGATCTTCACCAAACTTTGCAGGGATACATTGGAGGTCGAGACACGTGGAAAAAACGTACAAAACAAGAGATTGGAGACATCAAGATTTTGGACGAATTTTTGAAGAATTTTCAAATTTTCTGATAGGAGGTCCCAGATAAGGTCAAAAACTACATACTCAGATCTCCACCAAACATTGCAGGGATACATTGGATGTCAAGACACGTGGAAAAAACGTACAAAACAAGAGATTGGAGACATCAAGATTTTCGACGAATTTTTGAAGAATTTTCAAATTTTCAGATAGGAGGTTCCAGATAAGGTCAAAAACTACATACTCAGATCTTCACCAAACGTTGCAGGGATACTTTGCATGTCAAGACACGTGGAAAAAACGTACAAAACAAGAGATTGGAGACATCAAGATTTTGGACGAATTTTTTAAGAATTTTCAAATTTTCAGAAAGGATGTTCCAGATAAGGTCAAAAACGACATACTCAGATCTTCACCAAACTTTGCAGGGATACATTGGATGTCAAGACACGTGGAAAAAACGTACAAAACAAGAGATTGCAGACATCAAATTTTGGACGAATTTTTTAAGAATTTTCTAATTTTCAGAAAGGATGTTCCAGATAAGGTCAAAAACGACATACTCAGATCTTCACCAAACTTTGCAGGGATACATTGGAGGTCAAGACACGTGGAAAAAACGTACAAAACAAGAGATTGGAGACATCAAGATTTTCGACGAATTTTTGAAGAATTTTCAAATTTTCAGATAGGAGGTTCCAGATAAGGTCAAAAACTACATACTCAGATCTTCACCAAACGTTGCAGGGATACTTTGCATGTCAAGACACGTGGAAAAAACGTACAAAACAAGAGATTGGAGACATCAAGATTTTCGACGAATTTTTTAAGAATTTTCAAATTTTCAGATGGGAGGTTCCAGATAAGGTCAAAAACGACATACTCAGATCTTCACCAAACTTTGCATGGATACATTGGATGTCAAGACACGTGGAAAAAACGTACAAAACAAGAGATTGGAGACATCAAGATTTTGGACGAATTTTTTAAGAATTCTCAAATTTTCAGAAAGGAGGTTCCATATAAGGTCAAAAACTACAAACTCAGATCTTCACCAAACTTTGCAGGGATACATTGGATGTCAAGACACGTGGAAAAAACGTACAAAACAAGAGATTGGGGTCATCAAGATTTTGGACGAATTTTTTAAGAATTTTCAAATTTTCAGAAAGGAGGTTCCATATAAGGTCAAAAACTACATACTCAGATCTTCACCAAACTTTGCAGGGATACATTGAATGTCAAGACACGTGGAAAAAACGTACAAAACAAGAGATTGGGGTCATCAAGATTTTGGACGGATTTTTTAGGAATTTTCAAATTTTCAGATGGGAGGTTCCAGATAAGGTCAAAAACTACATACTCAGATCTTCACCAAACTTTGCAGGGATACATTGGATGTCAAGACACGTGGAAAAAACGTACAAAACAAGAGATTGGAGACATCAAGATTTTGGACGAATTTTTTAAGAATTTTTAAATTTTCAGATAGGAGGTTCCATATAAGGTCAAAAACTACATACTCAGATCTTCACCAAACTTTGCATGGATACATTATGTGTCAAGACACGTGGAAAAAACGTACAAAACAAGAGATTGGAGACATCAAGATATTGGTCGAATTTTTTAAGAATTTTCAAATTTTCAGATGGGAGGTTCCAGATAAGGTCAAAAACTACATACTCAGATCTTCACCAAACTTTGCAGGGATACATTGGATGTCAAGACACGTGGAAAAAACGTACAAAACAAGAGATAGGAGACATCAAGATTTTGGACGAATTTTTTAACAATTTTCAAATTTTCAGAAAGGATGTTCCAGATAAGGTCAAAAACGACATACTCAGATCTTCACCAAACTTTGCAGGGATACATTGGATATCAAGACACGTGGAAAAAACGTACAAAACAAGAGATTGGAGACATCAAGATTTTGGACGAATTTTTTAAGAATTTTCAAATTTTCAGATAGGAGGTTCCAGATAAGATCAAAAACTACATACTCAGATCTTCACCAAACTTTGCAGGGATACATTGGATGTCAAGACACGTGGAAAAAACGTACAAAACAAGAGATTGGGGTCATCAAGATTTTGGACGGATTTTTTAGGAATTTTCAAATTTTCAGATGGGAGGTTCCAGATAAGGTCAAAAACTACATACTCAGATCTTCACCAAACATTGCAGGGATACATTGGATGTCAAGACACGTGGAAAAAACGTACAAACCAAGAGATTGGAGACATCAAGATTTTCGACGAATTTTTTAAGAATTTTCAAATTTTCAGATGGGAGGTTCCAGATAAGGTCAAAAACGACATACTCAGATCTTCACCAAACTTTGCAGGGATCCATTGGAGGTCGAGACACGTGGAAAAAACGTACAAAACAAGAGATTGGAGACATCAAGATTTTCGACGAATTTTTTAAGAATTTTCAAATTTTCAGATAGGAGGTTCCATATAAGGTCAAAAACTACATACTCAGATCTTCACCAAACTTTGCAGGGATACATTGGATGTCAAGACACGTGGAAAAAACGTACAAAACAAGAGATTGGAGACATCAAGATTTTCGACGAATTTTTTAAGAATTTTCAAATTTTCAGAAAGGATGTTCCAGATAAGGTCAAAAACGACATACTCAGATCTTCACCAAACTTTGCAGGGATCCATTATAGGTCGAGACACGTGGAAAAAACGTACAAAACAAGAGATTGGAGACATCAAGATTTTGGACGAATTTTTGAAGAATTTTCAAATTTTCAGATAGGAGGTTCCAGATAAGGTCTAAAACTACATACTCAGATCTCCACCAAACATTGCAGGAATACATTGGATGTCAAGACACGTGGAAAAAACGTACAAAACAAGAGATTGGAGACATCAAGATTTTCGACGAATTTTTGAAGAATTTTCAAATTTTCAGATAGGAGGTTCCAGATAAGGTCAAAAACTACATACTCAGATCTTCACCAAACGTTGCAGGGATACTTTGCATGTCAAGACACGTGGAAAAAACGTACAAAACAAAAGATTGGAGACATCAAGATTTTCGACGAATTTTTTAAGAATTTTCAAATTTTCAGATTGGAGGTTCCAGATAAGGTCAAAAACGACATACTCAGATCTTCACCAAACTTTGCATGGATACATTGGATGTCAAGACACGTGGAAAAAACGTACAAAACAAGAGATTGGAGACATCAAGATTTTGGACGAATTTTTTAAGAATTCTCAAATTTTCAGAAAGGAGGTTCCATATAAGGTCAAAAACTACATACTCAGATCTTCACCAAACTTTGCAGGGATACTTTGGATGTCAAGACACGTGGAAAAAACGTACAAAACAAGAGATTGGGGTCATCAAGATTTTGGACGAATTTTTTAAGAATTTTCAAATTTTCGGATGGGAGGTTCAATATAAGGTCAAAAACTACATACTCAGATCTTCACCAAACTTTGCATGGATACATTGGATGTCAAGACACGTGGAAAAAACATACAAAACATAGGATTCGGAACATCAAGATTTTGGTCGAATTTTTTAAGAATTTTCAAATTTTCAGATAGGAGGTTCCATATAAGGTCAAAAACTACATACTCAGATCTTCACCAAACATTGCAGGAATACATTGGATGTCAAGACAGGTGGAAAAAACGTACAAAACAAGAGATTGGGGTCATCAAGATTTTGCACGGATTTTTTAGGAATTTTCAAATTTTCAGATGGGAGGTTCCAGATAAGGTCAAAAACTACATACTCAGATCTTCACCAAACTTTGCAGGGATACATTGGATGTCAAGACACGTGGAAAAAACGTACAAAACAAGAGATTGGAGACATCAAGATTTTGGACGAATTTTTTAAGAATTTTCAAATTTTCAGATAGGAGGTTCCATATAAGGTCAAAAACTACATACTCAGATCTTCACCAAACTTTGCATGGATACATTATGTGTCAAGACACGTGGAAAAAACGTACAAAACAAAAGATTGGAGACATATAGATTTTGGTCGAATTTTTTAAGAATTTTCAAATTTTCAGATGGGAGGTTCCAGATAAGGTCAAAAACTACATACTCAGATCTTCACCAAACTTTGCATGGATACATTATGTGTCAAGACACGTGGAAAAAACGTACAAAACAAAAGATTGGAGACATCAAGATTTTGGTCGAATTTTTTAAGAATTTTCAAATTTTCAGATGGGAGGTTCCAGATAAGGTCAAAAAGGACATACTCAGATCTTCACCAAACTTTGCAGGGATACATTGGATATCAAGACACGTGGAAAAAACGTACAAAACAAGAGATTGGAGACATCAAGATTTTGGACGAATTTTTTAAGAATTTTCAAATTTTCAGATAGGAGGTTCCAGATAAGGTCAAAAACTACATACTCAGATCTTCACCAAACTTTGCAGGGATACATTGGATGTCAAGACACGTGGAAAAAACGTACAAAACAAGAGATTGGGGTCATCAAGATTTTGGACGGATTTTTTAGGAATTTTCAAATTTTCAGATGGGAGGTTCCAGATAAGGTCAAAAACTACATACTCAGATCTTCACCAAACATTGCAGGGATACATTGGATGTCAAGACACGTGGAAAAAACGTACAAAACAAGAGATTGGAGACATCAAAATTTTGGACGAATTTTTTAAGAATTTTCAAATTTTCAGATAGGAGGTTCCAGATGAGGTCAAAAACTACATACTCAGATCTTCACCAAACTTTGCAGGAATACTTTGCATGTCAAGACACGTGGAAAAAACGTACAAAACAAGAGATCGGAGACATCAAGATTTTCGACGAATTTTTTAAGAATTTTCAAATTTTCAGATGGGAGGTTCCAGATAAGGTCAAAAACGACATACTCAGATCTTCACCAAACTTTGCATGGATACATTGGATGTCAAGACACGTGGAAAAAACATACAAAACATAGGATTGGTGACATCAAGATTTTGGACGAATTTTTTAAGAATTTTCAAATTTTCAGATAGGAGGTTCCATATAAGGTCAAAAACTACATACTCAGATCTTCACCAAACTTTGCAGGGATACATTGGATGTCAAGACACGTGGAAAAAACGTACAAAACAAGAGATTGGAGACATCAAGATTATGGACGAATTTTTTGAGAATTTTCAAATTTTCAGAAAGGAGGTTCCATATAAGGTCAAAAACTACATACTCAGATCTTCACCAAACTTTGCAGGGATACATTGGATGTCAAGACACGTGGAAAAAACGTACAAAACAAGAGATTGGAGACATCAAGATTTTCGACGAATTTTTTAAGAATTTTCAAATTTTCAGAAAGGATGTTCCAGATAAGGTCAAAAACGACATACTCAGATCTTCACCAAACTTTGCAGGGATACATTGGAGGTCGAGACACGTGGAAAAAACGTACAAAACAAGAGATTGGAGACATCAAGATTTTGGACGAATTTTTGAAGAATTTTCAAATTTTCTGATAGGAGGTCCCAGATAAGGTCAAAAACTACATACTCAGATCTCCACCAAACATTGCAGGGATACATTGGATGTCAAGACACGTGGAAAAAACGTACAAAACAAGAGATTGGAGACATCAAGATTTTGGACGAATTTTTTAAGAATTTTCAAATTTTCAGATAGGAGGTTCCAGATAAGGTCAAAAACTACATACTCAGATCTTCACCAAACGTTGCAGGGATACTTTGCATGTCAAGACACGTGGAAAAAACGTACAAAACAAGAGATTGGAGACATCAAGATTTTCGACGAATTTTTTAAGAATTTTCAAATTTTCAGATGGGAGGTTCCAGATAAGGTCAAAAACGACATACTCAGATCTTCACCAAACTTTGCATGGATACATTGGATGTCAAGACACGTGGAAAAAACGTACAAAACAAGAGATTGGGGTCATCAAGATTTTGCACGGATTTTTTAAGAATTTTCAAATTTTCAGATGGGAGGTTCCAGATAAGGTCAAAAACGACATACTCAGATCTTCACCAAACTTTGCATGGATACATTGGATGTCAAGACACGTGGAAAAAACGTACAAAACAAGAGATTGGAGACATCAAGATTTTGGACGAATTTTTTAAGAATTCTCAAATTTTCAGAAAGGAGGTTCCATATAAGGTCAAAAACTACATACTCAGATCTTCACCAAACTTTGCAGGGATACTTTGGATGTCAAGACACGTGGAAAAAACGTACAAAACAAGAGATTGGGGTCATCAAGATTTTGGACGAATTTTTTAAGAATTTTCAAATTTTCAGATGGGAGGTTCAATATAAGGTCAAAAACTACATACTCAGATCTTCACCAAACTTTGCATGGATACATTGGATGTCAAGACACGTGGAAAAAACATACAAAACATAGGATTCGGAACATCAAGATTTTGGTCGAATTTTTTAAGAATTTTCAAATTTTCAGATAGGAGGTTCCATATAAGGTCAAAAACTACATACTCAGATCTTCACCAAACATTGCAGGAATACATTGGATGTCAAGACACGTGGAAAAAACGTACAAAACAAGAGATTGGGGTCATCAAGATTTTGCACGGATTTTTTAGGAATTTTCAAATTTTCAGATGGGAGGTTCCAGATAAGGTCAAAAACTACATACTCAGATCTTCACCAAACTTTGCAGGAATACTTTGCATGTCAAGACACGTGGAAAAAACGTACAAAACAAGAGATCGGAGACATCAAGATTTTCGACGAATTTTTTAAGAATTTTCAAATTTTCAGATGGGAGGTTCCAGATAAGGTCAAAAACGACATACTCAGATCTTCACCAAACTTTGCATGGATACATTGGATGTCAAGACACGTGGAAAAAACATACAAACATAGGATTGGTGACATCAAGATTTTGGACGAATTTTTTAAGAATTTTCAAATTTTCAGATAGGAGGTTCCATATAAGGTCAAAAACTACATACTCAGATCTTCACCAAACTTTGCAGGGATACATTGGATGTCAAGACACGTGGAAAAAACGTACAAAACAAGAGATTGGAGACATCAAGATTATGGACGAATTTTTTGAGAATTTTCAAATTTTCAGAAAGGAGGTTCCATATAAGGTCAAAAACTACATACTCAGATCTTCACCAAACTTTGCAGGGATACATTGGATGTCAAGACACGTGGAAAAAACGTACAAAACAAGAGATTGGAGACATCAAGATTTTCGACGAATTTTTTAAGAATTTTCAAATTTTCAGAAAGGATGTTCCAGATAAGGTCAAAAACGACATACTCAGATCTTCACCAAACTTTGCAGGGATACATTGGAGGTCGAGACACGTGGAAAAAACGTACAAAACAAGAGATTGGAGACATCAAGATTTTGGACGAATTTTTGAAGAATTTTCAAATTTTCTGATAGGAGGTCCCAGATAAGGTCAAAAACTACATACTCAGATCTCCACCAAACATTGCAGGGATACATTGGATGTCAAGACACGTGGAAAAAACGTACAAAACAAGAGATTGGAGACATCAAGATTTTCGACGAATTTTTGAAGAATTTTCAAATTTTCAGATAGGAGGTTCCAGATAAGGTCAAAAACTACATACTCAGATCTATACCAAACGTTGCAGGGATACTTTGCATGTCAAGACACGTGGAAAAAACGTACAAAACAAGAGATTGGAGACATCAAGATTTTCGACGAATTTTTTAAGAATTTTCAAATTTTCAGATGGGAGGTTCCAGATAAGGTCAAAAACGACATACTCAGATCTTCACCAAACTTTGCATGGATTTATTGGATGTCAAGACACGTGGAAAAAACGTACAAAACAAGAGATTGGGGTCATCAAGATTTTGCACGGATTTTTTAGGAATTTTCAAATTTTCAGATGGGATTTTCCAGATAAGGTCAAAAACTACATACTCAGATCTTCACCAAACTTTGCAGGGATACATTGGATGTCAAGACACGTGGAAAAAACGTACAAAACAAGAGATTGGAGACATCAAGATTTTGGACGAATTTTTTAAGAATTTTCAAATTTTCAGATAGGAGGTTCCATATAAGGTCAAAAACTACATACTCAGATCTTCACCAAACTTTGCAGGAATACATTGAATGTCAAGACACGTGGAAAAAACGTACAAAACAAGAGATTGTGGTCATCAAGATTTTGGACGGATTTTTTAGGAATTTTCAAATTTTCAGATGGAGGTTCCAGATAAGGTCAAAAACTACATACTCAGATCTTCACCAAACTTTGCAGGGATACATTGGATGTCAAGACACGTGGAAAAAACGTACAAAACAAGAGATTGGAGACATCAAGATTTTGGACGAATTTTTTAAGAATTTTCAAATTTTCAGATAGGAGGTTCCATATAAGGTCAAAAACTACAAACTCAGATCTTCACCAAACTTTGCATGGATACATTATGTGTCAAGACACGTGGAAAAAACGTACAAAACAAGAGATTGGAGACATCAAGATTTTGGTCGAATTTTTTAAGAATTTTCAAATTTTCAGATGGGAGGTTCCAGATAAGGTCAAAAACTACATACTCAGATCTTCACCAAACTTTGCAGGGATATATTGGATGTCAAGACACGTGGAAAAAACGTACAAAACAAGAGATAGGAGACATCAAGATTTTGGACGAATTTTTTAACAATTTTCAAATTTTCAGAAAGGATGTTCCAGATAAGGTCAAAAACGACATACTCAGATCTTCACCAAACTTTGCAGGGATACATTGAATATCAAGACACGTGGAAAAAACGTACAAAACAAGAGATTGGAGACATCAAGATTTTGGACGAATTTTTTAAGAATTTTCAAATTTTCAGATAGGAGGTTCCAGATAAGGTCAAAAACTACATACTCAGATCTTCACCAAACTTTGCAGGGATACATTGGATGTCAAGACACGTGGAAAAAACGTACAAAACAAGAGATTGGAGACATCAAGATTTTGGACGAATTTTTTAAGAATTTTCAAATTTTCAGATAGGAGGTTCCAGATGAGGTCAAAAACTACATACTCAGATCTTCACCAAACTTTGCAGGAATACTTTGCATGTCAAGACACGTGGAAAAAACGTACAAAACAAGAGATCGGAGACATCAAGATTTTCGACGAATTTTTTAAGAATTTTCAAATTTTCAGATGGGAGGTTCCAGATAAGGTCAAAAACGACATACTCAGATCTTCACCAAACTTTGCAGGGATCCATTGGAGGTCGAGACACGTGGAAAAAACGTACAAAACAAGAGATTGGAGACATCAAGATTTTGGACGAATTTTTTAAGAATTTTCAAATTTTCAGATAGGAGGTTCCATATAAGGTCAAAAACTACATACTCAGATCTTCACCAAACTTTGCAGGGATACATTGGATGTCAAGACACGTGGAAAAAACGTACAAAACAAGAGATTGGAGACATCAAGATTTTGGACGACTTTTTTAAAAATTTTCAAATTTTCAGAAATGCGGTTCCAGATAAGGTCAAAAACTACATACTCAGATCTTCACCAAACTTTGCAGGGATACATTGGATGTCAAGACACGTGGAAAAAACGTACAAAACAAGAGATTCGGGTCAACAAGATTTTGGACGGATTTTTTAGGAATTTTCAAATTTTCAGATGGGAGGTTCCAGATAAGGTCAAAAACTACATACTCAGATCTTCACCAAACTCTGCAGGGATACATTGTATGTCAAGACACGTGGAAAAAACATACAAAACATAGGATTGGGGACATCAAGATTTTGTTAAATTCTTTTAAGAATTTTCAAATTTTCAGATAGGAGGTTCCATATAAGGTCAAAAACTACATACTCAGATCTTCACCAAACATTGCAGGGATACATTGGATGTAGACACGTGGAAAGAACGTACAAAACAAGAGATTGGAGACATCAAGATTTTGGACGAATTTTTTAAGAATTTTCAAATTTTCAGAAAGGATGTTCCAGATAAGGTCAAAAACGACATACTCAGATCTTCACCAAACTTTGCAGGGATACATTGGAGGTCGAGACACGTTGAAAAAACGTACAAAACAAGAGATTGGAGACATCAAGATTTTGGACGAATTTTTGAAGAATTTTCAAATTTTCTGATAGGAGGTCCCAGATAAGGTCAAAAACTACATACTCAGATCTTCACCAAACTTTGCAGGGATACATTGGATGTCAAGACACGTGGAAAAAACGTACAAAACAAGAGATTGGAGACATCAAGATTTTCGACGAATTTTTTAAGAATTTTCAAATTTTCAGAAAGGATGTTCCAGATAAGGTCAAAAACGACATACTCAGATCTTCACCAAACTTTGCAGGGATACATTGGAGGTCGAGACACGTGGAAAAAACGTACAAAACAAGAGATTGGAGACATCAAGATTTTGGACGAATTTTTGAAGAATTTTCAAATTTTCTGATAGGAGGTCCCAGATAAGGTCAAAAACTACATACTCAGATCTCCACCAAACATTGCAGGGATACATTGGATGTCAAGACACGTGGAAAAAACGTACAAAACAAGAGATTGGAGACATCAAGATTTTCGAAGAATTTTTGAAGAATTTTCAAATTTTCAGATAGGAGGTTCCAGATAAGGTCAAAAACTACATACTCAGATCTTCACCAAACGTTGCAGGGATACTTTGCATGTCAAGACACGTGGAAAAAACGTACAAAACAAGAGATTGGAGACATCAAGATTTTCGACGAATTTTTTAAGAATTTTCAAATTTTCAGATGGGAGGTTCCAGATAAGGTCAAAAACGACATACTCAGATCTTCACCAAACTTTGCATGGATACATTGGATGTCAAGACACGTGGAAAAAACGTACAAAACAAGAGATTGGGGTCATCAAGATTTTGCACGGATTTTTTAGGAATTTTCAAATTTTCAGATGGGAGGTTCCAGATAAGGTCAAAAACTACATACTCAGATCTTCACCAAACTTTGCAGGGATACATTGGATGTCAAGACACGTGGAAAAAACGTACAAAACAAGAGATTGGAGACATCAAGATTTTGGACGAATTTTTTAAGAATTTTCAAATTTTCAGATAGGAGGTTCCATATAAGGTCAAAAACTACATACTCAGATCTTCACCAAACTTTGCAGGAATACATTGAATGTCAAGACACGTGGAAAAAACGTACAAAACAAGAGATTGTGGTCATCAAGATTTTGGACGGATTTTTTAGGAATTTTCAAATTTTCAGATGGGAGGTTCCAGATAAGGTCAAAAACTACATACTCAGATCTTCACCAAACTTTGCAGGGATACATTGGATGTCAAGACACGTGGAAAAAACGTACAAAACAAGAGATTGGAGACATCAAGATTTTGGACGAATTTTTTAAGAATTTTCAAATTTTCAGATAGGAGGTTCCATATAAGGTCAAAAACTACATACTCAGATCTTCACCAAACTTTGCATGGATACATTATGTGTCAAGACACGTGGAAAAAACGTACAAAACAAGAGATTGGAGACATCAAGATTTTGGTCGAATTTTTTAAGAATTTTCAAATTTTCAGATGGGAGGTTCCAGATAAGGTCAAAAACTACATACTCAGATCTTCACCAAACTTTGCAGGGATACATTGGATGTCAAGACACGTGGAAAAAACGTACAAAACAAGAGATAGGAGACATCAAGATTTTGGACGAATTTTTTAACAATTTTCAAATTTTCAGAAAGGATGTTCCAGATAAGGTCAAAAACGACATACTCAGATCTTCACCAAACTTTGCAGGGATACATTGGATATCAAGACACGTGGAAAAAACGTACAAAACAAGAGATTGGAGACATCAAGATTTTGGACGAATTTTTTAAGAATTTTCAAATTTTCAGAAAGGAGGTTCCAGATAAGGTCAAAAACTACATACTCAGATCTTCACCAAACTTTGCAGGGATACATTGGATGTCAAGACACGTGGAAAAAACGTACAAAACAAGAGATTGGAGACATCAAGATTTTGGACGAATTTTTTAAGAATTTTCAAATTTTCAGATAGGAGGTTCCAGATGAGGTCAAAAACTACATACTCAGATCTTCACCAAACTTTACAGGAATACTTTGCATGTCAAGACACGTGGAAAAAACGTACAAAACAAGAGATCGGAGACATCAAGATTTTCGACGAATTTTTTAAGAATTTTCAAATTTTCAGATGGGAGGTTCCAGATAAGGTCAAAAACGACATACTCAGATCTTCACCAAACTTTGCAGGGATCCATTGGAGGTCGAGACACGTGGAAAAACGTACAAAACAAGAGATTGGAGACGTCAAGATTTTGGACGAATTTTTTAAGAATTTTCAAATTTTCAGATAGGAGGCTCCATATAAGGTCAAAAACTACATACTCAGATCTTCACCAAACATTGCAGGGATACATTGGATGTCAAGACATGTGGAAAAAACGTACAAAACAAGAGATTGGAGACATCAAGATTTTGGACGAATTTTTTAAGAATTCTCAAATTTTCAGAAAGGAGGTTCCATATAAGGTCAAAAACTACATACTCAGATCTTCACCAAACTTTGCAGGGATACTTTGGATGTCAAGACACGTGGAAAAAACGTACAAAACAAGAGATTGGGGTCATCAAGATTTTGGACGAATTTTTTAAGAATTTTCAAATTTTCAGATGGGAGGTTCAATATAAGGTCAAAAACTACATACTCAGATCTTCACCAAACTTTGCATGGATACATTGGATGTCAAGACACGTGGAAAAAACATACAAAACATAGGATTCGGAACATCAAGATTTTGGTCGAATTTTTTAAGAATTTTCAAATTTTCAGATAGGAGGTTCCATATAAGGTCAAAAACTACATACTCAGATCTTCACCAAACATTGCAGGAATACATTGGATGTCAAGACACGTGGAAAAAACGTACAAAACAAGAGATTGGGGTCATCAAGATTTTGCACGGATTTTTTAGGAATTTTCAAATTTTCAGATGGGAGGTTCCAGATAAGGTCAAAAACTACATACTCAGATCTTCACCAAACTTTGCAGGGATACATTGGATGTCAAGACACGTGGAAAAAACGTACAAAACAAGAGATTGGAGACATCAAGATTTTGGACGAATTTTTTAAGAATTTTCAAATTTTCAGATAGGAGGTTCCATATAAGGTCAAAAACTACATACTCAGATCTTCACCAAACTTTGCAGGGATACATTGGATGTCAAGACACGTGGAAAAAACGTACAAAACAAGAGATTGGAGACATCAAGATTTTGGACGAATTTTTTAAGAATTTTCAAATTTTCAGATAGGAGGTTCCATATAAGGTCAAAAACTACATACTCAGATCTTCACCAAACTTTGCATGGATACATTATGTGTCAAGACACGTGGAAAAAACGTACAAAACAAGAGATTGGAGACATCAAGATTTTGGTCGAATTTTTTAAGAATTTTCAAATTTTCAGATGGGAGGTTCCAGATAAGGTCAAAAACTACATACTCAGATCTTCACCAAACTTTGCAGGGATACATTGGATGTCAAGACACGTGGAAAAAACGTACAAAACAAGAGATAGGAGACATCAAGATTTTGGACGAATTTTTTAACAATTTTCAAATTTTCAGAAAGGATGTTCCAGATAAGGTCAAAAACGACATACTCAGATCTTCACCAAACTTTGCAGGGATACATTGGATATCAAGACACGTGGAAAAAACGTACAAAACAAGAGATTGGAGACATCAAGATTTTGGACGAATTTTTTAAGAATTTTCAAATTTTCAGAAAGGAGGTGCCAGATAAGGTCAAAAACTACATACTCAGATCTTCACCAAACTTTGCAGGGATACATTGGATGTCAAGACACGTGGAAAAAACGTACAAAACAAGAGATTGGAGACATCAAGATTTTGGACGAATTTTTTAAGAATTTTCAAATTTTCAGATAGGAGGTTCCAGATGAGGTCAAAAACTACATACTCAGATCTTCACCAAACTTTACAGGAATACTTTGCATGTCAAGACACGTGGAAAAAACGTACAAAACAAGAGATCGGAGACATCAAGATTTTCGACGAATTTTTTAAGAATTTTCAAATTTTCAGATGGGAGGTTCCAGATAAGGTCAAAAACGACATACTCAGATCTTCACCAAACTTTGCAGGGATCCATTGGAGGTCGAGACACGTGGAAAAACGTACAAAACAAGAGATTGGAGACGTCAAGATTTTGGACGAATTTTTTAAGAATTTTCAAATTTTCAGATAGGAGGCTCCATATAAGGTCAAAAACTACATACTCAGATCTTCACCAAACATTGCAGGGATACATTGGATGTCAAGACATGTGGAAAAAACGTACAAAACAAGAGATTGGAGACATCAAGATTTTGGACGAATTTTTTAAGAATTCTCAAATTTTCAGAAAGGAGGTTCCATATAAGGTCAAAAACTACATACTCAGATCTTCACCAAACTTTGCAGGGATACTTTGGATGTCAAGACACGTGGAAAAAACGTACAAAACAAGAGATTGGGGTCATCAAGATTTTGGACGAATTTTTTAAGAATTTTCAAATTTTCAGATGGGAGGTTCAATATAAGGTCAAAAACTACATACTCAGATCTTCACCAAACTTTGCATGGATACATTGGATGTCAAGACACGTGGAAAAAACATACAAAACATAGGATTCGGAACATCAAGATTTTGGTCGAATTTTTTAAGAATTTTCAAATTTTCAGATAGGAGGTTCCATATAAGGTCAAAAACTACATACTCAGATCTTCACCAAACATTGCAGGAATACATTGGATGTCAAGACACGTGGAAAAAACGTACAAAACAAGAGATTGGGGTCATCAAGATTTTGGACGGATTTTTTAGGAATTTTCAAATTTTCAGATGGGAGGTTCCAGATAAGGTCAAAAACTACATACTCAGATCTTCACCAAACTTTGCAGGGATACATTGGATGTCAAGACACGTGGAAAAAACGTACAAAACAAGAGATTGGAGACATCAAGATTTTGGACGAATTTTTTAAGAATTTTCAAATTTTCAGATAGGAGGTTCCATATAAGGTCAAAAACTACATACTCAGATCTTCACCAAACTTTGCATGGATACATTATGTGTCAAGACACGTGGAAAAAACGTACAAAACAAAAGATTGGAGACATCAAGATTTTGGTCGAATTTTTTAAGAATTTTCAAATTTTCAGATGGGAGGTTCCAGATAAGGTCAAAAACTACATACTCAGATCTTCACCAAACTTTGCAGGGATACATTGGATGTCAAGACACGTGGAAAAAACGTACAAAACAAGAGATTGGAGACATCAAGATTTTGGACGAATTTTTTAAGAATTTTTAAATTTTCAGATAGGAGGTTCCATATAAGGTCAAAAACTACATACTCAGATCTTCACCAAACTTTGCAGGGATACATTGGATGTCAAGACACGTGGAAAAAAAGTACAAAACAAGAGATTGGGGTCATCAAGATTTTGGACGGATTTTTTAGGAATTTTCAAATTTTCAGATGGGAGGTTCCAGATAAGGTCAAAAACTACATACTCAGATCTTCACCAAACATTGCAGGGATGCATTGGATGTCAAGACACGTGGAAAAAACGTACAAAACAAGAGATTGGAGACATCAAGATTTTGGACGAATTTTTTAAGAATTTTCAAATTTTCAGATAGGAGGTTCCAGATGAGGTCAAAAACTACATACTCAGATCTTCACCAAACTTTGCAGGAATACTTTGCATGTCAAGACACGTGGAAAAAACGTACAAAACAAGAGATCGGAGACATCAAGATTTTCGACGAATTTTTTAAGAATTTTCAAATTTTCAGATGGGAGGTTCCAGATAAGGTCAAAAACGACATACTCAGATCTTCACCAAACTTTGCAGGGATCCATTGGAGGTCGAGACACGTGGAAAAAACGTACAAAACAAGAGATTGGAGACATCAAGATTTTGGACGAATTTTTTAAGAATTTTCAAATTTTCAGATAGGAGGTTCCATATAAGGTCAAAAACTACATACTCAGATCTTCACCAAACTTTGCAGGGATACATTGGATGTCAAGACACGTGGAAAAAACGTACAAAACAAGAGATTGGAGACATCAAGGTTTTCGACGAATTTTTTAAGAATTTTCAAATTTTCAGAAAGGATGTTCCAGATAAGGTCAAAAACGACATACTCAGATCTTCACCAAACTTTGCAGGGATCCATTGGAGGTCGAGACACGTGGAAAAAACGTACAAAACAAGAGATTGGAGACATCAAGATTTTGGACGAATTTTTGAAGAATTTTCAAATTTTCAGATAGGAGGTTCCAGATAAGGTCTAAAACTACATACTCAGATCTCCACCAAACATTGCAGGAATACATTGGATGTCAAGACACGTGGAAAAAACGTACAAAACAAGAGATTGGAGACATCAAGATTTTCGACGAATTTTTGAAGAATTTTCAAATTTTCAGATAGGAGGTTCCAGATAAGGTCAAAAACTACATACTCAGATCTTCACCAAACGTTGCAGGGATACTTTGCATGTCAAGACACGTGGAAAAAACGTACAAAACAAAAGATTGGAGACATCAAGATTTTCGACGAATTTTTTAAGAATTTTCAAATTTTCAGATGGGAGGTTCCAGATAAGGTCAAAAACGACATACTCAGATCTTCACCAAACTTTGCATGGATACATTGGATGTCAAGACACGTGGAAAAAACGTACAAAACAAGAGATTGGAGACATCAAGATTTTGGACGAATTTTTTAAGAATTCTCAAATTTTCAGAAAGGAGGTTCCATATAAGGTCAAAAACTACATACTCAGATCTTCACCAAACTTTGCAGGGATACTTTGGATGTCAAGACACGTGGAAAAAACGTACAAAACAAGAGATTGGGGTCATCAAGATTTTGGACGAATTTTTTAAGAATTTTCAAATTTTCAGATGGGAGGTTCAATATAAGGTAAAAAACTACATACTCAGATCTTCACCAAACTTTGCATGGATACATTGGATGTCAAGACACGTGGAAAAAACATACAAAACATAGGATTCGGAACATCAAGATTTTGGTCGAATTTTTTAAGAATTTTCAAATTTTCAGATAGGAGGTTCCATATAAGGTCAAAAACTACATACTCAGATCTTCACCAAACATTGCAGGAATACATTGGATGTCAAGACACGTGGAAAAAACGTACAAAACAAGAGATTGGGGTCATCAAGATTTTGCACGGATTTTTTAGGAATTTTCAAATTTTCAGATGGGAGGTTCCAGATAAGGTCAAAAACTACATACTCAGATCTTCACCAAACTTTGCAGGGATACATTGGATGTCAAGACACGTGGAAAAAACGTACAAAACAAGAGATTGGAGACATCAAGATTTTGGACGAATTTTTTAAGAATTTTCAAACTTTCAGATAGGAGGTTCCATATAAGGTCAAAAACTACATACTCAGATCTTCACCAAACTTTGCATGGATACATTATGTGTCAAGACACGTGGAAAAAACGTACAAAACAAAAGATTGGAGACATCAAGATTTTGGTCGAATTTTTTAAGAATTTTCAAATTTTCAGATGGGAGGTTCCAGATAAGGTCAAAAACTACATACTCAGATCTTCACCAAACTTTGCAGGGATACATTGGATGTCAAGACACGTGGAAAAAACGTACAAAAAAGAGATTGGAGACATCAAGATTTTGGACGAATTTTTTAACAATTTTCAAATTTTCAGAAAGGATGTTCCAGATAAGGTCAAAAACGACATACTCAGATCTTCACCAAACTTTGCAGGGATACATTGGATATCAAGACACGTGGAAAAAACGTACAAAACAAGAGATTGGAGACATCAAGATTTTGGACGAATTTTTTAAGAATTTTCAAATTTTCAGATAGGAGGTTCCAGATAAGGTCAAAAACTACATACTCAGATCTTCACCAAACTTTGCAGGGATACATTGGATGTCAAGACACGTGGAAAAAACGTACAAAACAAGAGATTGGGGTCATCAAGACTTTGGACGGATTTTTTAGGAATTTTCAAATTTTCAGATGGGAGGTTCCAGATAAGGTCAAAAACGACATACTCAGATCTTCACCAAACTTTGCAGGGATACATTGGATATCAAGACACGTGGAAAAAACGTACAAAACAAGAGATTGGAGACATCAAGATTTTGGACGAATTTTTTAAGAATTTTCAAATTTTCAGATAGGAGGTTCCAGATAAGGTCAAAAACTACATACTCAGATCTTCACCAAACTTTGCAGGGATACATTGGATGTCAAGACACGTGGAAAAAACGTACAAAACAAGAGATTGGGGTCATCAAGATTTTGGACGGATTTTTTAGGAATTTTCAAATTTTCAGATGGGAGGTTCCAGATAAGGTCAAAAACTACATACTCAGATGTTCACCAAACATTGCAGGGATACATTGGATGTCAAGACACGTGGAAAAAACGTACAAAACAAGAGATTGGAGACATCAAAATTTTGGACGAATTTTTTAAGAATTTTCAAATTTTCAGATAGGAGGTTCCAGATGAGGTCAAAAACTACATACTCAGATCTTCACCAAACTTTGCACGAATACTTTGCATGTCAAGACACGTGGAAAAAACGTACAAAACAAGAGATCGGAGACATCAAGATTTTCGACGAATTTTTTAAGAATTTTCAAATTTTCAGATGGGAGGTTCCAGATAAGGTCAAAAACGACATACTCAGATCTTCACCAAACTTTGCATGGATACATTGGATGTCAAGACACGTGGAAAAAACATACAAAACATAGGATTGGTGACATCAAGATTTTGGACGAATTTTTTAAGAATTTTCAAATTTTCAGATAGGAGGTTCCATATAAGGTCAAAAACTACATACTCAGATCTTCACCAAACTTTGCAGGGATACATTGGAGGTCGAGACACGTGGAAAAAAGTACAAAACAAGAGATTGGGGTCATCAAGATTTTGGACGGATTTTTTAGGAATTTTCAAATTTTCAGATGGGAGGTTCCAGATAAGGTCAAAAACTACATACTCAGATCTTCACCAAACATTGCAGGAATACATTGGATGTCAAGACACGTGGAAAAAACGTACAAAACAAGAGATTGGAGACATCAAGATTTTGGACGAATTTTTTAAGAATTTTCAAATTTTCAGATAGGAGGTTCCAGATGAGGTCAAAAACTACATACTCAGATCTTCACCAAACTTTGCAGGAATACTTTGCATGTCAAGACACGTGGAAAAAACGTACAAAACAAGAGATCGGAGACATCAAGATTTTCGACGAATTTTTTAAGAATTTTCAAATTTTCAGATGGGAGGTTCCAGATAAGGTCAAAAACGACATACTCAGATCTTCACCAAACTTTGCAGGGATCCATTGGAGGTCGAGACACGTGGAAAAAACGTACAAAACAAGAGATTGGAGACATCAAGATTTTGGACGAATTTTTTAAGAATTTTCAAATTTTCAGATAGGAGGTTCCATATAAGGTCAAAAACTACATACTCAGATCTTCACCAAACTTTGCAGGGATACATTGGATGTCAAGACACGTGGAAAAAACGTACAAAACAAGAGATTGGAGACATCAAGATTTTCGACGAATTTTTTAAGAATTTTCAAATTTTCAGAAAGGATGTTCCAGATAAGGTCAAAAACGACATACTCAGATCTTCACCAAACTTTGCAGGGATCCATTGGAGGTCGAGACACGTGGAAAAAACGTACAAAACAAGAGATTGGAGACATCAAGATTTTGGACGAATTTTTGAAGAATTTTCAAATTTTCAGATAGGAGGTTCCAGATAAGGTCTAAAACTACATACTCAGATCTCCACCAAACATTGCAGGAATACATTGGATGTCAAGACACGTGGAAAAAACGTACAAAACAAGAGATTGGAGACATCAAGATTTTCGACGAATTTTTGAAGAATTTTCAAATTTTCAGATAGGAGGTTCCAGATAAGGTCAAAAACTACATACTCAGATCTTCACCAAACGTTGCAGGGATACTTTGCATGTCAAGACACGTGGAAAAAACGTACAAAACAAAAGATTGGAGACATCAAGATTTTCGACGAATTTTTTAAGAATTTTCAAATTTTCAGATGGGAGGTTCCAGATAAGGTCAAAAACGACATACTCAGATCTTCACCAAACTTTGCATGGATACATTGGATGTCAAGACACGTGGAAAAAACGTACAAAACAAGAGATTGGACACATCAAGATTTTGGACGAATTTTTTAAGAATTCTCAAATTTTCAGAAAGGAGGTTCCATATAAGGTCAAAAACTACATACTCAGATCTTCACCAAACTTTGCAGGGATACTTTGGATGTCAAGACACGTGGAAAAATCGTACAAAACAAGAGATTGGGGTCATCAAGATTTTGGACGAATTTTTTAAGAATTTTCAAATTTTCAGATGGGAGGTTCAATATAAGGTCAAAAACTACATACTCAGATCTTCACCAAACTTTGCATGGATACATTGGATGTCAAGACACGTGGAAAAAACATACAAAACATAGGATTCGGAACATCAAGATTTTGGTCGAATTTTTTAAGAATTTTCAAATTTTCAGATAGGAGGTTCCATATAAGGTCAAAAACTACATACTCAGATCTTCACCAAACATTGCAGGAATACATTGGATGTCAAGACACGTGGAAAAAACGTACAAAACAAGAGATTGGGGTCATCAAGATTTTGCACGGATTTTTTAGGAATTTTCAAATTTTCAGATGGGAGGTTCCAGATAAGGTCAAAAACTACATACTCAGATCTTCACCAAACTTTGCAGGGATACATTGGATGTCAAGACACGTGGAAAAAACGTACAAAACAAGAGATTGGAGACATCAAGATTTTGGACGAATTTTTTAAGAATTTTCAAATTTTCAGATAGGAGGTTCCATATAAGGTCAAAAACTACATACTCAGATCTTCACCAAACTTTGCATGGATACATTATGTGTCAAGACACGTGGAAAAAACGTACAAAACAAAAGATTGGAGACATCAAGATTTTGGTCGAATTTTTTAAGAATTTTCAAATTTTCAGATGGGAGGTTCCAGATAAGGTCAAAAACTACATACTCAGATCTTCACCAAACTTTGCAGGGATACATTGGATGTCAAGACACGTGGAAAAAACGTACAAAACAAGAGATTGGAGACATCAAGATTTTGGACGAATTTTTTAAGAATTTTTAAATTTTCAGATAGGAGGTTCCATATAAGGTCAAAAACTACATACTCAGATCTTCACCAAACTTTGCATGGATACATTATGTGTCAAGACACGTGGAAAAAACGTACAAAACAAGAGATTGGAGACATCAAGATATTGGTCGAATTTTTTAAGAATTTTCAAATTTTCAGATGGGAGGTTCCAGATAAGGTCAAAAACTACATACTCAGATCTTCACCAAACTTTGCAGGGATACATTGGATGTCAAGACACGTGGAAAAAACGTACAAAACAAGAGATAGGAGACATTAAGATTTTGGACGAATTTTTTAACAATTTTCAAATTTTCAGAAAGGATGTTCCAGATAAGGTCAAAAACAACATACTCAGATCTTCACCAAACTTTGCAGGGATACATTGGATGTCAAGACACGTTGAAAAAACGTACAAAACAAGAGATTGGAGACATCAAGATTTTGGACGAATTTTTTAAGAATTTTCAAATTTTCAGATAGGAGGTTCCATACAAGGTCAAAAACTACATACTCAGATCTTCACCAAACTTTGCATGGATACATTATGTGTCAAGACACGTGGAAAAAACGTACAAAACAAAAGATTGGAGACATCAAGATTTTGGTCGAATTTTTTAAGAATTTTCAAATTTTCAGATGGGAGGTTCCAGATAAGGTCAAAAACTACATACTCAGATCTTCACCAAACTTTGCAGGGATACATTGGATGTCAAGACACGTGGAAAAAACGTACAAAACAAGAGATTGGAGACATCAAGATTTTGGACGAATTTTTTAAGAATTTTTAAATTTTCAGATAGGAGGTTCCATATAAGGTCAAAAACTACATACTCAGATCTTCACCAAACTTTGCATGGATACATTATGTGTCAAGACACGTGGAAAAAACGTACAAAACAAGAGATTGGAGACATCAAGATATTGGTCGAATTTTTTAAGAATTTTCAAATTTTCAGATGGGAGGTTCCAGATAAGGTCAAAAACTACATACTCAGATCTTCACCAAACTTTGCAGGGATACATTGGATGTCAAGACACGTGGAAAAAACGTACAAAACAAGAGATAGGAGACATCAAGATTTTGGACGAATTTTTTAACAATTTTCAAATTTTCAGAAAGGATGTTCCAGATAAGGTCAAAAACAACATACTCAGATCTTCACCAAACTTTGCAGGGATACATTGGATATCAAGACACGTGGAAAAAACGTACAAAACAAGAGATTGGATACATCAAGATTTTGGACGAATTTTTTAAGAATTTTCAAATTTTCAGATAGGAGGTTCCAGATAAGATCAAAAACTACATACTCAGATCTTCACCAAACTTTGCAGGGATACATTGGATGTCAAGACACGTGGAAAAAAAGTACAAAACAAGAGATTGGGGTCATCAAGATTTTGGACGGATTTTTTAGGAATTTTCAAATTTTCAGATGGGAGGTTCCAGATAAGGTCAAAAACTACATACTCAGATCTTCACCAAACATTGCAGGGATACATTGGATGTCAAGACACGTGGAAAAAACGTACAAAACAAGAGATTGGAGACATCAAGATTTTGGACGAATTTTTTAAGAATTTTCAAATTTTCAGATAGGAGGTTCCAGATGAGGTCAAAAACTACATACTCAGATCTTCACCAAACTTTGCAGGAATACTTTGCATGTCAAGACACGTGGAAAAAACGTACAAAACAAGAGATCGGAGACATCAAGATTTTCGACGAATTTTTTAAGAATTTTCAAATTTTCAGATAGGAGGTTCCAGATAAGGTCAAAAACGACATACTCAGATCTTCACCAAACTTTGCAGGGATCCATTGGAGGTCGAGACACGTGGAAAAAACGTACAAAACAAGAGATTGGAGACATCAAGATTTTGGACGAATTTTTTAAGAATTTTCAAATTTTCAGATAGGAGGTTCCATATAAGGTCAAAAACTACATACTCAGATCTTCACCAAACTTTGCAGGGATACATTGGATGTCAAGACACGTGGAAAAAACGTACAAAACAAGAGATTGGAGACATCAAGATTTTCGACGAATTTTTTAAGAATTTTCAAATTTTCAGAAAGGATGTTCCAGATAAGGTCAAAAACGACATACTCAGATCTTCACCAAACTTTGCAGGGATCCATTGGAGGTCGAGACACGTGGAAAAAACGTACAAAACAAGAGATTGGAGACATCAAGATTTTGGACGAATTTTTGAAGAATTTTCAAATTTTCAGATAGGAGGTTCCAGATAAGGTCTAAAACTACATACTCAGATCTCCACCAAACATTGCAGGAATACATTGGATGTCAAGACACGTGGAAAAAACGTACAAAACAAGAGATTGGAGACATCAAGATTTTCGACGAATTTTTGAAGAATTTTCAAATTTTCAGATAGGAGGTTCCAGATAAGGTCAAAAACTACATACTCAGATCTTCACCAAACGTTGCAGGGATACTTTGCATGTCAAGACACGTGGAAAAAACGTACAAAACAAAAGATTGGAGACATCAAGATTTTCGACGAATTTTTTAAGAATTTTCAAATTTTCAGATGGGAGGTTCCAGATAAGGTCAAAAACGACATACTCAGATCTTCACCAAACTTTGCATGGATACATTGGATGTCAAGACACGTGGAAAAAACGTACAAAACAAGAGATTGGAGACATCAAGATTTTGGACGAATTTTTTAAGAATTCTCAAATTTTCAGAAAGGAGGTTCCATATAAGGTCAAAAACTACATACTCAGATCTTCACCAAACTTTGCAGGGATACTTTGGATGTCAAGACACGTGGAAAAAACGTACAAAACAAGAGATTGGGGTCATCAAGATTTTGGACGAATTTTTTAAGAATTTTCAAATTTTCAGATGGGAGGTTCAATATAAGGTCAAAAAGCTACATACTCAGATCTTCACCAAACTTTGCATGCATACATTGGATGTCAAGACACGTGGAAAAAACATACAAAACATAGGATTCGGAACATCAAGATTTTGGTCGAATTTTTTAAGAATTTTCAAATTTTCAGATAGGAGGTTCCATATAAGGTCAAAAACTACATACTCAGATCTTCACCAAACATTGCAGGAATACATTGGATGTCAAGACACGTGGAAAAAACGTACAAAACAAGAGATTGGGGTCATCAAGATTTTGCACGGATTTTTTAGGAATTTTCAAATTTTCAGATGGGAGGTTCCAGATAAGGTCAAAAACTACATACTCAGATCTTCACCAAACTTTGCAGGGATACATTGGATGTCAAGACACGTGGAAAAAACGTACAAAACAAGAGATTGGAGACATCAAGATTTTGGACGATTTTTTTAAGAATTTTCAAATTTTCAGATAGGAGGTTCCATATAAGGTCAAAAACTACATACTCAGATCTTCACCAAACTTTGCATGGATACATTATGTGTCAAGACACGTGGAAAAAAAGTACAAAACAAAAGATTGGAGACATCAAGATTTTGGTCGAATTTTTTAAGAATTTTCAAATTTTCAGATGGGAGGTTCCAGATAAGGTCAAAAACTACATACTCAGATCTTCACCAAACTTTGCAGGGATACATTGGATGTCAAGACACGTGGAAAAAACGTACAAAAAAGAGATTGGAGACATCAAGATTTTGGACGAATTTTTTAACAATTTTCAAATTTTCAGAAAGGATGTTCCAGATAAGGTCAAAAACGACATACTCAGATCTTCACCAAACTTTGCAGGGATACATTGGATATCAAGACACGTGGAAAAAACGTACAAAACAAGAGATTGGAGACATCAAGATTTTGGACGAATTTTTTAAGAATTTTCAAATTTTCAGATAGGAGGTTCCAGATAAGGTCAAAAACTACATACTCAGATCTTCACCAAACTTTGCAGGGATACATTGGATGTCAAGACACGTGGAAAAAACGTACAAAACAAGAGATTGGGGTCATCAAGATTTTGGACGGATTTTTTAGGAATTTTCAAATTTTCAGATGGGAGGTTCCAGATAAGGTCAAAAACTACATACTCAGATCTTCACCAAACTTTGCAGGGATACATTGGATGTCAAGACACGTGGAAAAAACGTACAAAAAAGAGATTGGAGACATCAAGATTTTGGACGAATTTTTTAACAATTTTCAAATTTTCAGAAAGGATGTTCCAGATAAGGTCAAAAACGACATACTCAGATCTTCACCAAACTTTGCAGGGATACATTGGATATCAAGACACGTGGAAAAAACGTACAAAACAAGAGATTGGAGACATCAAGATTTTGGACGAATTTTTTAAGAATTTTCAAATTTTCAGATAGGAGGTTCCAGATAAGGTCAAAAACTACATACTCAGATCTTCACCAAACTTTGCAGGGATACATTGGATGTCAAGACACGTGGAAAAAACGTACAAAACAAGAGATTGGGGTCATCAAGATTTTGGACGGATTTTTTAGGAATTTTCAAATTTTCAGATGGGAGGTTCCAGATAAGGTCAAAAACTACATACTCAGATCTTCACCAAACATTGCAGGGATACATTGGATGTCAAGACACGTGGAAAAAACGTACAAAACAAGAGATTGGAGACATCAAAATTTTGGACGAATTTTTTAAGAATTTTCAAATTTTCAGATAGGAGGTTCCAGATGAGGTCAAAAACTACATACTCAGATCTTCACCAAACTTTGCAGGAATACTTTGCATGTCAAGACACGTGGAAAAAACGTACAAAACAAGAGATCGGAGACATCAAGATTTTCGACGAATTTTATTAAGAATTTTCAAATTTTCAGATGGGAGGTTCCAGATAAGGTCAAAAACGACATACTCAGATCTTCACCAAACTTTGCATGGATACATTGGATGTCAAGACACGTGGAAAAAACACACAAAACATAGGATTGGTGACATCAAGATTTTGGACGAATTTTTTAAGAATTTTCAAATTTTCAGATAGGAGGTTCCATATAAGGTCAAAAACTACATACTCAGATCTTCACCAAACTTTGCATGGATACATTATGTGTCAAGACACGTGGAAAAAACGTACAAAACAAAAGATTGGAGACATCAAGATTTTCGACGAATTTTTTAAGAATTTTCAAATTTTCAGATAGGAGGTTCCATATAAGGTCAAAAACTACATACTCAGATCTTCACCAAACTTTGCATGGATACATTGGATGTCAAGACACGTGGAAAAAACATACAAAACATAGGATTGGTGACATCAAGATTTTGGACGAATTTTTTAAGAATTTTCAAATTTTCAGATAGGAGGTTCCATATAAGGTCAAAAACTACATACTCAGATCTTCACCAAACTTTGCAGGGATACATTGGAGGTCGAGACACGTGGAAAAAAAGTACAAAACAAGAGATTGGGGTCATCAAGATTTTGGACGGATTTTTTAGGAATTTTCAAATTTTCAGATGGGAGGTTCCAGATAAGGTCAAAAACTACATACTCAGATCTTCACCAAACATTGCAGGGATACATTGGATGTCAAGACACGTGGAAAAAACGTACAAAACAAGAGATTGGAGACATCAAGATTTTGGACGAATTTTTTAAGAATTTTCAAATTTTCAGATAGGAGGTTCCAGATGAGGTCAAAAACTACATACTCAGATCTTCACCAAACTTTGCAGGAATACTTTGCATGTCAAGACACGTGGAAAAAACGTACAAAACAAGAGATCGGAGACATCAAGATTTTGGACGAATTTTTTAAGAATTCTCAAATTTTCAGAAAGGAGGTTCCATATAAGGTCAAAAACTACATACTCAGATCTTCACCAAACTTTGCAGGGATACTTTGGATGTCAAGACACGTGGAAAAAACGTACAAAACAAGAGATTGGGGTCATCAAGATTTTGGACGAATTTTTTAAGAATTTTCAAATTTTCAGATGGGAGGTTCAATATAAGGTCAAAAACTACATACTCAGATCTTCACCAAACTTTGCATGGATACATTGGATGTCAAGACACGTGGAAAAAACATACAAAACATAGGATTCGGAACATCAAGATTTTGGTTGAATTTTTTAAGAATTTTCAAATTTTCAGATAGGAGGTTCCATATAAGGTCAAAAACTACATACTCAGATCTTCACCAAACATTGCAGGAATACATTGGATGTCAAGACACGTGGAAAAAACGTACAAAACAAGAGATTGGGGTCATCAAGATTTTGCACGGATTTTTTAGGAATTTTCAAATTTTCAGATGGGAGGTTCCAGATAAGGTCAAAAACTAGATACTCAGATCTTCACCAAACTTTGCAGGGATACATTGGATGTCAAGACACGTGGAAAAAACGTACAAAACAAGAGATTGGAGACATCAAGATTTTGGACGAATTTTTTAAGAATTTTCAAATTTTCAGATAGGAGGTTCCATATAAGGTCAAAAACTACATACTCAGATCTTCACCAAACTTTGCATGGATACATTATGTGTCAAGACACGTGGAAAAAACGTACAAAACAAAAGATTGGAGACATCAAGATTTTGGTCGAATTTTTTAAGAATTTTCAAATTTTCAGATGGGAGGTTCCAGATAAGGTCAAAAACAACATACTCAGATCTTCACCAAACTTTGCAGGGATACATTGGATGTCAAGACACGTGGAAAAAACGTACAAAAAAGAGATTGGAGACATCAAGATTTTGGACGAATTTTTTAACAATTTTCAAATTTTCAGAAAGGATGTTCCAGATAAGGTCAAAAACGACATACTCAGATCTTCACCAAACTTTGCAGGGATACATTGGATATCAAGACACGTGGAAAAAACGTACAAAACAAGAGATTGGAGACATCAAGATTTTGGACGAATTTTTTAAGAATTTTCAAATTTTCAGATAGGAGGTTCCAGATAAGGTCAAAAACTACATACTCAGATCTTCACCAAACTTTGCAGGGATACATTGGATGTCAAGACACGTGGAAAAAACGTACAAAACAAGAGATTGGGGTCATCAAGATTTTGGACGGATTTTTTAGGAATTTTCAAATTTTCAGATGGGAGGTTCCAGATAAGGTCAAAAACTACATACTCAGATCTTCACCAAACTTTGCAGGGATACATTGGATGTCAAGACACGTGGAAAAAACGTACAAAAAAGAGATTGGAGACATCAAGATTTTGGACGAATTTTTTAACAATTTTCAAATTTTCAGAAAGGATGTTCCAGATAAGGTCAAAAACGACATACTCAGATCTTCACCAAACTTTGCAGGGATACATTAGATATCAAGACACGTGGAAAAAACGTACAAAACAAGAGATTGGAGACATCAAGATTTTGGACGAATTTTTTAAGAATTTTCAAATTTTCAGATAGGAGGTTCCAGATAAGGTCAAAAACTACATACTCAGATCTTCACCAAACTTTGCAGGGATACATTGGATGTCAAGACACGTGGAAAAAACGTACAAAACAAGAGATTGGGGTCATCAAGATTTTGGACGGATTTTTTAGGAATTTTCAAATTTTCAGATGGGAGGTTCCAGATAAGGTCAAAAACTACATACTCAGATCTTCACCAAACATTGCAGGGATACATTGGATGTCAAGACACGTGGAAAAAACGTACAAAACAAGAGATTGGAGACATCAAAATTTTGGACGAATTTTTTAAGAATTTTCAAATTTTCAGATAGGAGGTTCCAGATGAGGTCAAAAACTACATACTCAGATCTTCACCAAACTTTGCAGGAATACTTTGCATGTCAAGACACGTGGAAAAAACGTACAAAACAAGAGATCGGAGACATCAAGATTTTCGACGAATTTTTTAAGAATTTTCAAATTTTCAGATGGGAGGTTCCAGATAAGGTCAAAAACGACATACTCAGATCTTCACCAAACTTTGCATGGATACATTGGATGTCAAGACACGTGGAAAAAACATACAAAACATAGGATTGGTGACATCAAGATTTTGGACGAATTTTTTAAGAATTTTCAAATTTTCAGATAGGAGGTTCCATATAAGGTCAAAAACTACATACTCAGATCTTCACCAAACTTTGCATGGATACATTATGTGTCAAGACACGTGGAAAACACGTACAAAACAAAAGATTGGAGACATCAAGATTTTCGACGAATTTTTTAAGAATTTTCAAATTTTCAGATAGGAGGTTCCATATAAGGTCAAAAACTACATACTCAGATCTTCACCAAACTTTGCATGGATACATTGGATGTCAAGACACGTGGAAAAAACATACAAAACATAGGATTGGTGACATCAAGATTTTGGACGAATTTTTTAAGAATTTTCAAATTTTCAGGGTAGGAGGTTCTATATAAGGTCAAAAACTACATACTCAGATCTTCACCAAACTTTGCAGGGATACATTGGAGGTCGAGACACGTGGAAAAAAAGTACAAAACAAGAGATTGGGGTCATCAAGATTTTGGACGGATTTTTTAGGAATTTTCAAATTTTCAGATGGGAGGTTCCAGATAAGGTCAAAAACTACATACTCAGATCTTCACCAAACATTGCAGGGATACATTGGATGTCAAGACACGTGGAAAAAACGTACAAAACAAGAGATTGGAGACATCAAGATTTTGGACGAATTTTTTAAGAATTTTCAAAATTTTCAGATAGGAGGTTCCAGATGAGGTCAAAAACTACATACTCAGATCTTCACCAAACTTTGCAGGAATACTTTGCATGTCAAGACACGTGGAAAAAACGTACAAAACAAGAGATCGGAGACATCAAGATTTTCGACGAATTTTTTAAGAATTTTCAAATTTTCAGATGGGAGGTTCCAGATAAGGTCAAAAACGACATACTCAGATCTTCACCAAACTTTGCAGGGATCCATTGGAGGTCGAGACACGTGGAAAAAACGTACAAAACAAGAGATTGGAGACATCAAGATTTTGGACGAATTTTTTAAGAATTTTCAAATTTTCAGATAGGAGGTTCCATATAAGGTCAAAAACTACATACTCAGATCTTCACCAAACTTTGCAGGGATACATTGGTTGTCAAGACACGTGGAAAAAACGTACAAAACAAGAGATTGGAGACATCAAGATTTTCGACGAATTTTTTAAGAATTTTCAAATTTTCAGAAAGGATGTTCCAGATAAGGTCAAAAACGACATACTCAGATCTTCACCAAACTTTGCAGGGATCCATTGGAGGTCGAGACACGTGGAAAAAACGTACAAAACAAGAGATTGGAGACATCAAGATTTTGGACGAATTTTTGAAGAATTTTCAAATTTTCAGATAGGAGGTTCCAGATAAGGTCTAAAACTACATACTCAGATCTCCACCAAACATTGCAGGAATACATTGGATGTCAAGACACGTGGAAAAAACGTACAAAACAAGAGATTGGAGACATCAAGATTTTCGACGAATTTTTGAAGAATTTTCAAATTTTCAGATAGGAGGTTCCAGATAAGGTCAAAAACTACATACTCAGATCTTCACCAAACGTTGCAGGGATACTTTGCATGTCAAGACACGTGGAAAAAACGTACAAAACAAAAGATTGGAGACATCAAGGTTTTCGACGAATTTTTTAAGAATTTTCAAATTTTCAGATGGGAGGTTCCAGATAAGGTCAAAAACGACATACTCAGATCTTCACCAAACTTTGCATGGATACATTGGATGTCAAGACACGTGGAAAAAACGTACAAAACAAGAGATTGGAGACATCAAGATTTTGGACGAATTTTTTAAGAATTCTCAAATTTTCAGAAAGGAGGTTCCATATAAGGTCAAAAACTACATACTCAGATCTTCACCAAACTTTGCAGGGATACTTTGGATGTCAAGACACGTGGAAAAAACGTACAAAACAAGAGATTGGGGTCATCAAGATTTTGGACGAATTTTTTAAGAATTTTCAAATTTTCAGATGGGAGGTTCAATATAAGGTCAAAAACTACATACTCAGATCTTCACCAAACTTTGCATGGATACATTGGATGTCAAGACACGTGGAAAAAACATACAAAACATAGGATTCGGAACATCAAGATTTTGGTCGAATTTTTTAAGAATTTTCAAATTTTCAGATAGGAGGTTCCATATAAGGTCAAAAACTACATACTCAGATCTTCACCAAACATTGCAGGAATACATTGGATGTCAAGACACGTGGAAAAAACGTACAAAACAAGAGATTGGGGTCATCAAGATTTTGCACGGATTTTTTAGGAATTTTCAAATTTTCAGATGGGAGGTTCCAGATAAGGTCAAAAACTACATACTCAGATCTTCACCAAACTTTGCAGGGATACATTGGATGTCAAGACACGTGGAAAAAACGTACAAAACAAGAGATTGGAGACATCAAGATTTTGGACGAATTTTTTAAGAATTTTCAAATTTTCAGATAGGAGGTTCCATATAAGGTCAAAAACTACATACTCAGATCTTCACCAAACTTTGCATGGATACATTATGTGTCAAGACACGTGGAAAAAACGTACAAAACAAAAGATTGGAGACATCAAGATTTTGGTCGAATTTTTTAAGAATTTTCAAATTTTCAGATGGGAGGTTCCAGATAAGGTCAAAAACTACATACTCAGATCTTCACCAAACTTTGCAGGGATACATTGGATGTCAAGACACGTGGAAAAAACGTACAAAACAAGAGATTGGAGACATCAAGATTTTGGACGAATTTTTTAAGAATTTTTAAATTTTCAGATAGGAGGTTCCATATAAGGTCAAAAACTACATACTCAGATCTTCACCAAACTTTGCATGGATACATTATGTGTCAAGACACGTGGAAAAAACGTACAAAACAAGAGATTGGAGACATCAAGATATTGGTCGAATTTTTTAAGAATTTTCAAATTTTCAAATGGGAGGTTCCAGATAAGGTCAAAAACTACATACTCAGATCTTCACCAAACTTTGCAGGGATACATTGGATGTCAAGACACGTGGAAAAAACGTACAAAACAAGAGATAGGAGACATCAAGATTTTGGACGAATTTTTTAACAATTTTCAAATTTTCAGAAAGGATGTTCCAGATAAGGTCAAAAACAACATACTCAGATCTTCACCAAACTTTGCAGGGATACATTGGATGTCAAGACACGTTGAAAAAACGTACAAAACAAGAGATTGGAGACATCAAGATTTTGGACGAATTTTTTAAGAATTTTCAAATTTTCAGATAGGAGGTTCCATATAAGATCAAAAACTACATACTCAGATCTTCACCAAACTTTGCATGGATACATTATGTGTCAAGACACGTGGAAAAAACGTACAAAACAAAAGATTGGAGACATCAAGATTTTGGTCGAATTTTTTAAGAATTTTCAAATTTTCAGATGGGAGGTTCCAGATAAGGTCAAAAACTACATACTCAGATCTTCACCAAACTTTGCAGGGATACATTGGATGTCAAGACACGTGGAAAAAACGTACAAAACAAGAGATTGGAGACATCAAGATTTTGGACGAATTTTTTAAGAATTTTTAAATTTTCAGATAGGAGGTTCCATATAAGGTCAAAAACTACATACTCAGATCTTCACCAAACTTTGCATGGATACATTATGTGTCAAGACACGTGGAAAAAACGTACAAAACAAGAGATTGGAGACATCAAGATATTGGTCGAATTTTTTAAGAATTTTCAAATTTTCAGATGGGAGGTTCCAGATAAGGTCAAAAACTACATACTCAGATCTTCACCAAACTTTGCATGGATACATTGGATGTCAAGACACGTGGAAAAAACGTACAAAACAAGAGATAGGAGACATCAAGATTTTGGACGAATTTTTTAACATTTTTCAAATTTTCAGAAAGGATGTTCCAGATAAGGTCAAAAACTACATACTCAGATCTTCACCAAACTTTGCAGGGATACATTGGATGTCAAGACACGTGGAAAAAACGTACAAAACAAGAGATAGGAGACATCAAGATTTTGGACGAATTTTTTAACAATTTTCAAATTTTCAGAAAGGATGTTCCAGATAAGGTCAAAAACGACATACTCAGATCTTCACCAAACTTTGCAGGGATACATTGGATATCAAGACACGTGGAAAAAACGTACAAAACAAGAGATTGGAGACATCAAGATTTTGGACGAATTTTTTAAGAATTTTCAAATTTTCAGATATTAGGTTCCAGATAAGGTCAAAAACTACATACTCAGATCTTCACCAAACTTTGCAGGGATACATTGGGTGACAAGACACGTGGAAAAAACGTACAAAACAAGAGATTGGAGACATCAAGATTTTGGACGAATTTTTTAAGAATTTTCAAATTTTCAGATAGGAGGTTCCAGATGAGGTCAAAAACTACATACTCAGATCTTCACCAAACTTTGCAGGAATACTTTGCATGTCAAGACACGTGGAAAAAACGTACAAAACAAGAGATCGGAGACATCAAGATTTTCGACGAATTTTTTAAGAATTTTCAAATTTTCAGATGGGAGGTTCCAGATAAGGTCAAAAACGACATACTCAGATCTTCACCAAACTTTGCAGGGATCCATTGGAGGTCGAGACACGTGGAAAAAACGTACAAAACAAGAGATTGGAGACATCAAGATTTTGGACGAATTTTTTAAGAATTTTCAAATTTTCAGGTAGGAGGTTCCATATAAGGTCAAAAACTACATACTCAGATCTTCACCAAACTTTGCAGGGATACATTGGATGTCAAGACACGTGGAAAAAACGTACAAAACAAGAGATTGGAGACATCAAGATTTTGGACGATTTTTTTAAAAATTTTCAAATTTTCAGAAATGCGGTTCCAGATAAGGTCAAAAACTACATACTCAGATCTTCACCAAACTTTGCAGGGATACATTGGATGTCAAGACACGTGGAAAAAACGTACAAAACAAGAGATTCGGGTCAACAAGATTTTGGACGGATTTTTTAGGAATTTTCAAATTTTCAGATGGGAGGTTCCAGATAAGGTCAAAAACTACATACTCAGATCTTCACCAAACTCTGCAGGGATACATTGTATGTCAAGACACGTGGAAAAAACATACAAAACGTAGGATTGGGGACATCAAGATTTTGTTAAATTCTTTTAAGAATTTTCAAATTTTCAGATAGGAGGTTCCATATAAGGTCAAAAACTACATACTCAGATCTTCACCAAACATTGCAGGGATACATTGGATGTCAAGACACGTGGAAAGAACGTACAAAACAAGAGATTGGAGACATCAAGATTTTGGACGAATTTTTTAAGAATTTTCAAATTTTCAGATAGGAGGCTCCATATAAGGTCAAAAACTACATACTCAGATCTTCACCAAACATTGCAGGGATACATTGGATGTCAAGACACGTGGAAAAAACGTACAAAACAAGAGATTGGAGACATCAAGATTTTGGACGAATTTTTTAAGAATTTTCAAATTTTCAGATAGGAGGTTCCAGATAAGGTCAAAAACTACATACTCAGATCTTCACCAAACGTTGCAGGGATACTTTGCATGTCAAGACACGTGGAAAAAACGTACAAAACAAGAGATTGGAGACATCAAGATTTTCGACGAATTTTTTAAGAATTTTCAAATTTTCAGATTTGAGGTTCCAGATAAGGTCAAAAACTACATACTCAGATCTTCACCAAACTTTGCATGGATACATTGGATGTCAAGACACGTGGAAAAAACATACAAAACATAGGATTGGGGACATCAAGATTTTGGTCAAATTTTTTAAGAATTTTCAAATTTTCAGATAGGAGGTTCCATATAAGGTCAAAAACTACATACTCAGATCTTCACCAAACTTTGCATGGATACATTATGTGTCAAGACACGTGGAAAAAACGTACAAAACAAGAGATTGGAGACATCAAGATTTTGGTCGATTTTTTAAGAATTTTCAAATTTTCAGATGGGAGGTTCCAGATAAGGTCAAAAACTACATACTCAGATCTTCACCAAACTTTGCAGGGATACATTGGATGTCAAGACACGTGGAAAAAACGTACAAAACAAGAGATAGGAGACATCAAGATTTTGGACGAATTTTTTAAGAATTTTCAAATTTTCAGATAGGAGGTTCCAGATAAGGTCAAAAACTACATACTCAGATCTTCACCAAACTTTGCAGGGATACATTGGATGTCAAGACACGTGGAAAAAACGTACAAAACAAGAGATTGGGGTCATCAAGATTTTGGACGGATTTTTTAGGAATTTTCAAATTTTCAGATGGGAGGTTCCAGATAAGGTCAAAAACTACATACTCAGATCTTCACCAAACTTTGCAGGGATACATTGGATGTCAAGACACGTGGAAAAAACGTACAAAACAAGAGATTGGAGACATCAAGATTTTGGACGAATTTTTTAAGAATTTTCAAATTTTCAGATAGGAGGTTCCAGCTGAGGTCAAAAACTACATACTCAGATCTTCACCAAACTTTGCAGGAATACTTTGCATGTCAAGACACGTGGAAAAAACGTACAAAACAAGAGATCGGAGACATCAAGATTTTCGACGAATTTTTTAAGAATTTTCAAATTTTCAGATGGGAGGTTCCAGATAAGGTCAAAAACGACATACTCAGATCTTCACCAAACTTTGCAGGGATCCATTGGAGGTCGAGACACGTGGAAAAAACGTACAAAACAAGAGATTGGAGACATCAAGATTTTGGACGAATTTTTTAAGAATTTTCAAATTTTCAGATAGGAGGTTCCATATAAGGTCAAAAACTACATACTCAGATCTTCACCAAACTTTGCAGGGATACATTGGATGTCAAGACACGTGGAAAAAACGTACAAAACAAGAGATTGGAGACATCAAGATTTTGGACGATTTTTTTAAAAATTTTCAAATTTTCAGAAATGCGGTTCCAGATAAGGTCAAAAACTACATACTCAGATCTTCACCAAACTTTGCAGGGATACATTGGATGTCAAGACACGTGGAAAAAACGTACAAAACAAGAGATTCGGGTCAACAAGATTTTGGACGGATTTTTTAGGAATTTTCAAATTTTCAGATGGGAGGTTCCAGATAAGGTCAAAAACTACATACTCAGATCTTCACCAAACTCTGCAGGGATACATTGTATGTCAAGACACGTGGAAAAAACATACAAAACATAGGATTGGGGACATCAAGATTTTGTTAAATTCTTTTAAGAATTTTCAAATTTTCAGATAGGAGGTTCCATATAAGGTCAAAAACTACATACTCAGATCTTCACCAAACATTGCAGGGATACATTGGATGTCAAGACACGTGGAAAGAACGTACAAAACAAGAGATTGGAGACATCAAGATTTTGGACGAATTTTTTAAGAATTTTCAAATTTTCAGATAGGAGGCTCCATATAAGGTCAAAAACTACATACTCAGATCTTCACCAAACATTGCAGGGATACATTGGATGTCAAGACACGTGGAAAAAACGTACAAAACAAGAGATTGGAGACATCAAGATTTTGGACGAATTTTTTAAGAATTTTCAAATTTTCAGATAGGAGGTTCCAGATAAGGTCAAAAACTACATACTCAGATCTTCACCAAACGTTGCAGGGATACTTTGCATGTCAAGACACGTGGAAAAAACGTACAAAACAAGAGATTGGAGACATCAAGATTTTCGACGAATTTTTTAAGAATTTTCAAATTTTCAGATGGGAGGTTCCAGATAAGGTCAAAAACTACATACTCAGATCTTCACCAAACTTTGCATGGATACATTGGATGTCAAGACAAGTGGAAAAAACATACAAAACATAGGATTGGGGACATCAAGATTTTGGTCAAATTTTTTAAGAATTTTCAAATTTTCAGATAGGAGGTTCCATATAAGGTCAAAAACTACATACTCAGATCTTCACCAAACTTTGCATGGATACATTATGTGTCAAGACACGTGGAAAAAACGTACAAAACAAGAGATTGGAGACATCAAGATTTTGGCCGATTTTTTAAGAATTTTCAAATTTTCAGATGGGAGGTTCCAGATAAGGTCAAAAACTACATACTCAGATCTTCACCAAACTTTGCAGGGATATATTGGATGTCAAGACACGTGGAAAAAACGTACAAAACAAGAGATAGGAGACATCAAGATTTTGGACGAATTTTTTAAGAATTTTCAAATTTTCAGATAGGAGGTTCCAGATAAGGTCAAAAACTACATACTCAGATTTTCACCAAACTTTGCAGGGATACATTGGATGTCAAGACACGTGGAAAAAACGTACAAAACAAGAGATTGGGGTCATCAAGATTTTGGACGGATTTTTTAGGAATTTTCAAATTTTCAGATGGGAGGTTCCAGATAAGGTCAAAAACTACATACTCAGATCTTCACCAAACATTGCAGGGATACATTGGATGTCAAGACACGTGGAAAAAACGTACAAAACAAGAGATTGGAGACATCAAAATTTTGGACGAATTTTTTAAGAATTTTCAAATTTTCAGATAGGAGGTTCCAGATGAGGTCAAAAACTACATACTCAGATCTTCACCAAACTTTGCAGGAATACTTTGCATGTCAAGACACGTGGAAAAAACGTACAAAACAAGAGATCGGAGACATCAAGATTTTCGACGAATTTTTTAAGAATTTTCAAATTTTCAGATGGGAGGTTCCAGATAAGGTCAAAAACGACATACTCAGATCTTCACCAAACTTTGCATGGATACATTGGATGTCAAGACACGTGGAAAAAACATACAAAACATAGGATTGGTGACATCAAGATTTTGGACGAATTTTTTAAGAATTTTCAAATTTTCAGATAGGAGGTTCCATATAAGGTCAAAAACTACATACTCAGATCTTCACCAAACTTAACAGGGATACATTGGAGGTCGAGACACGTGGAAAAAAAGTACAAAACAAGAGATTGGGGTCATCAAGATTTTGGACGGATTTTTTAGGAATTTTCAAATTTTCAGATGGGAGGTTCCAGATAAGGTCAAAAACTACATACTCAGATCTTCACCAAACATTGCAGGGATACATTGGATGTCAAGACACGTGGAAAAAACGTACAAAACAAGAGATTGGAGACATCAAGATTTTGGACGAATTTTTTAAGAATTTTCAAATTTTCAGATAGGAGGTTCCAGATGAGGTCAAAAACTACATACTCAGATCTTCACCAAACTTTGCAGGAATACTTTGCATGTCAAGACACGTGGAAAAAACGTACAAAACAAGAGATCGGAGACATCAAGATTTTCGACGAATTTTTTAAGAATTTTCAAATTTTCAGATGGGAGGTTCCAGATAAGGTCAAAAACGACATACTCAGATCTTGACCAAACTTTGCAGGGATCCATTGGAGGTCGAGACACGTGGAAAAAACGTACAAAACAAGAGATTGGAGACATCAAGATTTTGGACGAATTTTTTAAGAATTTTCAAATTTTCAGATAGGAGGTTCCATATAAGGTCAAAAACTACATACTCAGATCTTCACCAAACTTTGCAGGGATACATTGGATGTCAAGACACGTGGAAAAAACGTACAAAACAAGAGATTGGAGACATCAAGATTTTCGACGAATTTTTTAAGAATTTTCAAATTTTCAGAAAGGAGGTTCCAGATAAGGTCAAAAACGACATACTCAGATCTTCACCAAACTTTGCAGGGATACATTGGATATCAAGACACGTGGAAAAAACGTACAAAACAAGAGATTGGAGACATCAAGATTTTGGACGAATTTTTTAAGAATTTTCAAATTTTCAGATATTAGGTTCCAGATAAGGTCAAAAACTACATACTCAGATCTTCACCAAACTTTGCAGGGATACATTGGGTGACAAGACACGTGGAAAAAACGTACAAAACAAGAGATTGGAGACATCAAGATTTTGGACGAATTTTTTAAGAATTTTCAAATTTTCAGATAGGAGGTTCCAGATGAGGTCAAAAACTACATACTCAGATCTTCACCAAACTTTGCAGGAATACTTTGCATGTCAAGACACGTGGAAAAAACGTACAAAACAAGAGATCGGAGACATCAAGATTTTCGACGAATTTTTTAAGAATTTTCAAATTTTCAGATGGGAGGTTCCAGATAAGGTCAAAAACGACATACTCAGATCTTCACCAAACTTTGCAGGGATCCATTGGAGGTCGAGACACGTGGAAAAAACGTACAAAACAAGAGATTGGAGACATCAAGATTTTGGACGAATTTTTTAAGAATTTTCAAATTTTCAGATAGGAGGTTCCATATAAGGTCAAAAACTACATACTCAGATCTTCACCAAACTTTGCAGGGATACATTGGATGTCAAGACACGTGGAAAAAACGTACAAAACAAGAGATTGGAGACATCAAGATTTTGGACGATTTTTTTAAAAATTTTCAAATTTTCAGAAATGCGGTTCCAGATAAGGTCAAAAACTACATACTCAGATCTTCACCAAACTTTGCAGGGATACATTGGATGTCAAGACACGTGGAAAAAACGTACAAAACAAGAGATTCGGGTCAACAAGATTTTGGACGGATTTTTTAGGAATTTTCAAATTTTCAGATGGGAGGTTCCAGATAAGGTCAAAAACTACATACTCAGATCTTCACCAAACTCTGCAGGGATACATTGTATGTCAAGACACGTGGAAAAAACATACAAAACGTAGGATTGGGGACATCAAGATTTTGTTAAATTCTTTTAAGAATTTTCAAATTTTCAGATAGGAGGTTCCATATAAGGTCAAAAACTACATACTCAGATCTTCACCAAACATTGCAGGGATACATTGGATGTCAAGACACGTGGAAAGAACGTACAAAACAAGAGATTGGAGACATCAAGATTTTGGACGAATTTTTTAAGAATTTTCAAATTTTCAGATAGGAGGCTCCATATAAGGTCAAAAACTACATACTCAGATCTTCACCAAACATTGCAGGGATACATTGGATGTCAAGACACGTGGAAAAAACGTACAAAACAAGAGATTGGAGACATCAAGATTTTGGACGAATTTTTTAAGAATTTTCAAATTTTCAGATAGGAGGTTCCAGATAAGGTCAAAAACTACATACTCAGATCTTCACCAAACGTTGCAGGGATACTTTGCATGTCAAGACACGTGGAAAAAACGTACAAAACAAGAGATTGGAGACATCAAGATTTTCGACGAATTTTTTAAGAATTTTCAAATTTTCAGATTTGAGGTTCCAGATAAGGTCAAAAACTACATACTCAGATCTTCACCAAACTTTGCATGGATACATTGGATGTCAAGACACGTGGAAAAAACATACAAAACATAGGATTGGGGACATCAAGATTTTGGTCAAATTTTTTAAGAATTTTCAAATTTTCAGATAGGAGGTTCCATATAAGGTCAAAAACTACATACTCAGATCTTCACCAAACTTTGCATGGATACATTATGTGTCAAGACACGTGGAAAAAACGTACAAAACAAGAGATTGGAGACATCAAGATTTTGGTCGATTTTTTAAGAATTTTCAAATTTTCAGATGGGAGGTTCCAGATAAGGTCAAAAACTACATACTCAGATCTTCACCAAACTTTGCAGGGATACATTGGATGTCAAGACACGTGGAAAAAACGTACAAAACAAGAGATAGGAGACATCAAGATTTTGGACGAATTTTTTAAGAATTTTCAAATTTTCAGATAGGAGGTTCCAGATAAGGTCAAAAACTACATACTCAGATCTTCACCAAACTTTGCAGGGATACATTGGATGTCAAGACACGTGGAAAAAACGTACAAAACAAGAGATTGGGGTCATCAAGATTTTGGACGGATTTTTTAGGAATTTTCAAATTTTCAGATGGGAGGTTCCAGATAAGGTCAAAAACTACATACTCAGATCTTCACCAAACTTTGCAGGGATACATTGGATGTCAAGACACGTGGAAAAAACGTACAAAACAAGAGATTGGAGACATCAAGATTTTGGACGAATTTTTTAAGAATTTTCAAATTTTCAGATAGGAGGTTCCAGCTGAGGTCAAAAACTACATACTCAGATCTTCACCAAACTTTGCAGGAATACTTTGCATGTCAAGACACGTGGAAAAAACGTACAAAACAAGAGATCGGAGACATCAAGATTTTCGACGAATTTTTTAAGAATTTTCAAATTTTCAGATGGGAGGTTCCAGATAAGGTCAAAAACGACATTCTCAGATCTTCACCAAACTTTGCAGGGATCCATTGGAGGTCGAGACACGTGGAAAAAACGTACAAAACAAGAGATTGGAGACATCAAGATTTTGGACGAATTTTTTAAGAATTTTCAAATTTTCAGATAGGAGGTTCCATATAAGGTCAAAAACTACATACTCAGATCTTCACCAAACTTTGCAGGGATACATTGGATGTCAAGACACGTGGAAAAAACGTACAAAACAAGAGATTGGAGACATCAAGATTTTGGACGATTTTTTTAAAAATTTTCAAATTTTCAGAAATGCGGTTCCAGATAAGGTCAAAAACTACATACTCAGATCTTCACCAAACTTTGCAGGGATACATTGGATGTCAAGACACGTGGAAAAAACGTACAAAACAAGAGATTCGGGTCAACAAGATTTTGGACGGATTTTTTAGGAATTTTCAAATTTTCAGATGGGAGGTTCCAGATAAGGTCAAAAACTACATACTCAGATCTTCACCAAACTCTGCAGGGATACATTGTATGTCAAGACACGTGGAAAAAACATACAAAACATAGGATTGGGGACATCAAGATTTTGTTAAATTCTTTTAAGAATTTTCAAATTTTCAGATAGGAGGTTCCATATAAGGTCAAAAACTACATACTCAGATCTTCACCAAACATTGCAGGGATACATTGGATGTCAAGACACGTGGAAAGAACGTACAAAACAAGAGATTGGAGACATCAAGATTTTGGACGAATTTTTTAAGAATTTTCAAATTTTCAGATAGGAGGCTCCATATAAGGTCAAAAACTACATACTCAGATCTTCACCAAACATTGCAGGGATACATTGGATGTCAAGACACGTGGAAAAAACGTACAAAACAAGAGATTGGAGACATCAAGATTTTGGACGAATTTTTTAAGAATTTTCAAATTTTCAGATAGGAGGTTCCAGATAAGGTCAAAAACTACATACTCAGATCTTCACCAAACGTTGCAGGGATACTTTGCATGTCAAGACACGTGGAAAAAACGTACAAAACAAGAGATTGGAGACATCAAGATTTTCGACGAATTTTTTAAGAATTTTCAAATTTTCAGATGGGAGGTTCCAGATAAGGTCAAAAACTACATACTCAGATCTTCACCAAACTTTGCATGGATACATTGGATGTCAAGACAAGTGGAAAAAACATACAAAACATAGGATTGGGGACATCAAGATTTTGGTCAAATTTTTTAAGAATTTTCAAATTTTCAGATAGGAGGTTCCATATAAGGTCAAAAACTACATACTCAGATCTTCACCAAACTTTGCATGGATACATTATGTGTCAAGACACGTGGAAAAAACGTACAAAACAAGAGATTGGAGACATCAAGATTTTGGCCGATTTTTTAAGAATTTTCAAATTTTCAGATGGGAGGTTCCAGATAAGGTCAAAAACTACATACTCAGATCTTCACCAAACTTTGCAGGGATATATTGGATGTCAAGACACGTGGAAAAAACGTACAAAACAAGAGATAGGAGACATCAAGATTTTGGACGAATTTTTTAAGAATTTTCAAATTTTCAGATAGGAGGTTCCAGATAAGGTCAAAAACTACATACTCAGATTTTCACCAAACTTTGCAGGGATACATTGGATGTCAAGACACGTGGAAAAAACGTACAAAACAAGAGATTGGGGTCATCAAGATTTTGGACGGATTTTTTAGGAATTTTCAAATTTTCAGATGGGAGGTTCCAGATAAGGTCAAAAACTACATACTCAGATCTTCACCAAACATTGCAGGGATACATTGGATGTCAAGACACGTGGAAAAAACGTACAAAACAAGAGATTGGAGACATCAAAATTTTGGACGAATTTTTTAAGAATTTTCAAATTTTCAGATAGGAGGTTCCAGATGAGGTCAAAAACTACATACTCAGATCTTCACCAAACTTTGCAGGAATACTTTGCATGTCAAGACACGTGGAAAAAACGTACAAAACAAGAGATCGGAGACATCAAGATTTTCGACGAATTTTTTAAGAATTTTCAAATTTTCAGATGGGAGGTTCCAGATAAGGTCAAAAACGACATACTCAGATCTTCACCAAACTTTGCATGGATACATTGGATGTCAAGACACGTGGAAAAAACATACAAAACATAGGATTGGTGACATCAAGATTTTGGACGAATTTTTTAAGAATTTTCAAATTTTCAGATAGGAGGTTCCATATAAGGTCAAAAACTACATACTCAGATCTTCACCAAACTTAACAGGGATACATTGGAGGTCGAGACACGTGGAAAAAAAGTACAAAACAAGAGATTGGGGTCATCAAGATTTTGGACGGATTTTTTAGGAATTTTCAAATTTTCAGATGGGAGGTTCCAGATAAGGTCAAAAACTACATACTCAGATCTTCACCAAACATTGCAGGGATACATTGGATGTCAAGACACGTGGAAAAAACGTACAAAACAAGAGATTGGAGACATCAAGATTTTGGACGAATTTTTTAAGAATTTTCAAATTTTCAGATAGGAGGTTCCAGATGAGGTCAAAAACTACATACTCAGATCTTCACCAAACTTTGCAGGAATACTTTGCATGTCAAGACACGTGGAAAAAACGTACAAAACAAGAGATCGGAGACATCAAGATTTTCGACGAATTTTTTAAGAATTTTCAAATTTTCAGATGGGAGGTTCCAGATAAGGTCAAAAACGACATACTCAGATCTTGACCAAACTTTGCAGGGATCCATTGGAGGTCGAGACACGTGGAAAAAACGTACAAAACAAGAGATTGGAGACATCAAGATTTTGGACGAATTTTTTAAGAATTTTCAAATTTTCAGATAGGAGGTTCCATATAAGGTCAAAAACTACATACTCAGATCTTCACCAAACTTTGCAGGGATACATTGGATGTCAAGACACGTGGAAAAAACGTACAAAACAAGAGATTGGAGACATCAAGATTTTCGACGAATTTTTTAAGAATTTTCAAATTTTCAGAAAGGAGGTTCCAGATAAGGTCAAAAACTACATACTCAGATCTTCACCAAACTTTGCAGGGATCCATTGGAGGTCGAGACACGTGGAAAAAACGTACAAAACAAGAGATTGGAGACATCAAGATTTTGGACGAATTTTTGAAGAATTTTCAAATTTTCAGATAGGAGGTTCCAGATAAGGTCTAAAACTACATACTCAGATCTCCACCAAACATTGCAGGAATACATTGGATGTCAAGACACGTGGAAAAAACGTACAAAACAAGAGATTGGAGACATCAAGATTTTCGACGAATTTTTGAAGAATTTTCAAATTTTCAGATAGGAGGTTCCAGATAAGGTCAAAAACTACATACTCAGATCTTCACCAAACGTTGCAGGGATACTTTGCATGTCAAGACACGTGGAAAAAACGTACAAAACAAGAGATTGGAGACATCAAGATTTTCGACGAATTTTTTAAGAATTTTCAAATTTTCAGATGGGAGGTTCCAGATAAGGTCAAAAACTACATACTCAGATCTTCACCAAACTTTGCATGGATACATTGGATGTCAAGACAAGTGGAAAAAACATACAAAACATAGGATTGGGGACATCAAGATTTTGGTCAAATTTTTTAAGAATTTTCAAATTTTCAGATAGGAGGTTCCATATAAGGTCAAAAACTACATACTCAGATCTTCACCAAACTTTGCATGGATACATTATGTGTCAAGACACGTGGAAAAAACGTACAAAACAAGAGATTGGAGACATCAAGATTTTGGCCGATTTTTTAAGAATTTTCAAATTTTCAGATGGGAGGTTCCAGATAAGGTCAAAAACTACATACTCAGATCTTCACCAAACTTTGCAGGGATATATTGGATGTCAAGACACGTGGAAAAAACGTACAAAACAAGAGATAGGAGACATCAAGATTTTGGACGAATTTTTTAAGAATTTTCAAATTTTCAGATAGGAGGTTCCAGATAAGGTCAAAAACTACATACTCAGATTTTCACCAAACTTTGCAGGGATACATTGGATGTCAAGACACGTGGAAAAAACGTACAAAACAAGAGATTGGGGTCATCAAGATTTTGGACGGATTTTTTAGGAATTTTCAAATTTTCAGATGGGAGGTTCCAGATAAGGTCAAAAACTACATACTCAGATCTTCACCAAACATTGCAGGGATACATTGGATGTCAAGACACGTGGAAAAAACGTACAAAACAAGAGATTGGAGACATCAAAATTTTGGACGAATTTTTTAAGAATTTTCAAATTTTCAGATAGGAGGTTCCAGATGAGGTCAAAAACTACATACTCAGATCTTCACCAAACTTTGCAGGAATACTTTGCATGTCAAGACACGTGGAAAAAACGTACAAAACAAGAGATCGGAGACATCAAGATTTTCGACGAATTTTTTAAGAATTTTCAAATTTTCAGATGGGAGGTTCCAGATAAGGTCAAAAACGACATACTCAGATCTTCACCAAACTTTGCATGGATACATTGGATGTCAAGACACGTGGAAAAAACATACAAAACATAGGATTGGTGACATCAAGATTTTGGACGAATTTTTTAAGAATTTTCAAATTTTCAGATAGGAGGTTCCATATAAGGTCAAAAACTACATACTCAGATCTTCACCAAACTTAACAGGGATACATTGGAGGTCGAGACACGTGGAAAAAAAGTACAAAACAAGAGATTGGGGTCATCAAGATTTTGGACGGATTTTTTAGGAATTTTCAAATTTTCAGATGGGAGGTTCCAGATAAGGTCAAAAACTACATACTCAGATCTTCACCAAACATTGCAGGGATACATTGGATGTCAAGACACGTGGAAAAAACGTACAAAACAAGAGATTGGAGACATCAAGATTTTGGACGAATTTTTTAAGAATTTTCAAATTTTCAGATAGGAGGTTCCAGATGAGGTCAAAAACTACATACTCAGATCTTCACCAAACTTTGCAGGAATACTTTGCATGTCAAGACACGTGGAAAAAACGTACAAAACAAGAGATCGGAGACATCAAGATTTTCGACGAATTTTTTAAGAATTTTCAAATTTTCAGATGGGAGGTTCCAGATAAGGTCAAAAACGACATACTCAGATCTTGACCAAACTTTGCAGGGATCCATTGGAGGTCGAGACACGTGGAAAAAACGTACAAAACAAGAGATTGGAGACATCAAGATTTTGGACGAATTTTTTAAGAATTTTCAAATTTTCAGATAGGAGGTTCCATATAAGGTCAAAAACTACATACTCAGATCTTCACCAAACTTTGCAGGGATACATTGGATGTCAAGACACGTGGAAAAAACGTACAAAACAAGAGATTGGAGACATCAAGATTTTCGACGAATTTTTTAAGAATTTTCAAATTTTCAGAAAGGAGGTTCCAGATAAGGTCAAAAACGACATACTCAGATCTTCACCAAACTTTGCAGGGATACATTGGATATCAAGACACGTGGAAAAAACGTACAAAACAAGAGATTGGAGACATCAAGATTTTGGACGAATTTTTTAAGAATTTTCAAATTTTCAGATATTAGGTTCCAGATAAGGTCAAAAACTACATACTCAGATCTTCACCAAACTTTGCAGGGATACATTGGGTGACAAGACACGTGGAAAAAACGTACAAAACAAGAGATTGGAGACATCAAGATTTTGGACGAATTTTTTAAGAATTTTCAAATTTTCAGATAGGAGGTTCCAGATGAGGTCAAAAACTACATACTCAGATCTTCACCAAACTTTGCAGGAATACTTTGCATGTCAAGACACGTGGAAAAAACGTACAAAACAAGAGATCGGAGACATCAAGATTTTCGACGAATTTTTTAAGAATTTTCAAATTTTCAGATGGGAGGTTCCAGATAAGGTCAAAAACGACATACTCAGATCTTCACCAAACTTTGCAGGGATCCATTGGAGGTCGAGACACGTGGAAAAAACGTACAAAACAAGAGATTGGAGACATCAAGATTTTGGACGAATTTTTTAAGAATTTTCAAATTTTCAGATAGGAGGTTCCATATAAGGTCAAAAACTACATACTCAGATCTTCACCAAACTTTGCAGGGATACATTGGATGTCAAGACACGTGGAAAAAACGTACAAAACAAGAGATTGGAGACATCAAGATTTTGGACGATTTTTTTAAAAATTTTCAAATTTTCAGAAATGCGGTTCCAGATAAGGTCAAAAACTACATACTCAGATCTTCACCAAACTTTGCAGGGATACATTGGATGTCAAGACACGTGGAAAAAACGTACAAAACAAGAGATTCGGGTCAACAAGATTTTGGACGGATTTTTTAGGAATTTTCAAATTTTCAGATGGGAGGTTCCAGATAAGGTCAAAAACTACATACTCAGATCTTCACCAAACTCTGCAGGGATACATTGTATGTCAAGACACGTGGAAAAAACATACAAAACGTAGGATTGGGGACATCAAGATTTTGTTAAATTCTTTTAAGAATTTTCAAATTTTCAGATAGGAGGTTCCATATAAGGTCAAAAACTACATACTCAGATCTTCACCAAACATTGCAGGGATACATTGGATGTCAAGACACGTGGAAAGAACGTACAAAACAAGAGATTGGAGACATCAAGATTTTGGACGAATTTTTTAAGAATTTTCAAATTTTCAGATAGGAGGCTCCATATAAGGTCAAAAACTACATACTCAGATCTTCACCAAACATTGCAGGGATACATTGGATGTCAAGACACGTGGAAAAAACGTACAAAACAAGAGATTGGAGACATCAAGATTTTGGACGAATTTTTTAAGAATTTTCAAATTTTCAGATAGGAGGTTCCAGATAAGGTCAAAAACTACATACTCAGATCTTCACCAAACGTTGCAGGGATACTTTGCATGTCAAGACACGTGGAAAAAACGTACAAAACAAGAGATTGGAGACATCAAGATTTTCGACGAATTTTTTAAGAATTTTCAAATTTTCAGATTTGAGGTTCCAGATAAGGTCAAAAACTACATACTCAGATCTTCACCAAACTTTGCATGGATACATTGGATGTCAAGACACGTGGAAAAAACATACAAAACATAGGATTGGGGACATCAAGATTTTGGTCAAATTTTTTAAGAATTTTCAAATTTTCAGATAGGAGGTTCCATATAAGGTCAAAAACTACATACTCAGATCTTCACCAAACTTTGCATGGATACATTATGTGTCAAGACACGTGGAAAAAACGTACAAAACAAGAGATTGGAGACATCAAGATTTTGGTCGATTTTTTAAGAATTTTCAAATTTTCAGATGGGAGGTTCCAGATAAGGTCAAAAACTACATACTCAGATCTTCACCAAACTTTGCAGGGATACATTGGATGTCAAGACACGTGGAAAAAACGTACAAAACAAGAGATAGGAGACATCAAGATTTTGGACGAATTTTTTAAGAATTTTCAAATTTTCAGATAGGAGGTTCCAGATAAGGTCAAAAACTACATACTCAGATCTTCACCAAACTTTGCAGGGATACATTGGATGTCAAGACACGTGGAAAAAACGTACAAAACAAGAGATTGGGGTCATCAAGATTTTGGACGGATTTTTTAGGAATTTTCAAATTTTCAGATGGGAGGTTCCAGATAAGGTCAAAAACTACATACTCAGATCTTCACCAAACTTTGCAGGGATACATTGGATGTCAAGACACGTGGAAAAAACGTACAAAACAAGAGATTGGAGACATCAAGATTTTGGACGAATTTTTTAAGAATTTTCAAATTTTCAGATAGGAGGTTCCAGCTGAGGTCAAAAACTACATACTCAGATCTTCACCAAACTTTGCAGGAATACTTTGCATGTCAAGACACGTGGAAAAAACGTACAAAACAAGAGATCGGAGACATCAAGATTTTCGACGAATTTTTTAAGAATTTTCAAATTTTCAGATGGGAGGTTCCAGATAAGGTCAAAAACGACATACTCAGATCTTCACCAAACTTTGCAGGGATCCATTGGAGGTCGAGACACGTGGAAAAAACGTACAAAACAAGAGATTGGAGACATCAAGATTTTGGACGAATTTTTTAAGAATTTTCAAATTTTCAGATAGGAGGTTCCATATAAGGTCAAAAACTACATACTCAGATCTTCACCAAACTTTGCAGGGATACATTGGATGTCAAGACACGTGGAAAAAACGTACAAAACAAGAGATTGGAGACATCAAGATTTTGGACGATTTTTTTAAAAATTTTCAAATTTTCAGAAATGCGGTTCCAGATAAGGTCAAAAACTACATACTCAGATCTTCACCAAACTTTGCAGGGATACATTGGATGTCAAGACACGTGGAAAAAACGTACAAAACAAGAGATTCGGGTCAACAAGATTTTGGACGGATTTTTTAGGAATTTTCAAATTTTCAGATGGGAGGTTCCAGATAAGGTCAAAAACTACATACTCAGATCTTCACCAAACTCTGCAGGGATACATTGTATGTCAAGACACGTGGAAAAAACATACAAAACATAGGATTGGGGACATCAAGATTTTGTTAAATTCTTTTAAGAATTTTCAAATTTTCAGATAGGAGGTTCCATATAAGGTCAAAAACTACATACTCAGATCTTCACCAAACATTGCAGGGATACATTGGATGTCAAGACACGTGGAAAGAACGTACAAAACAAGAGATTGGAGACATCAAGATTTTGGACGAATTTTTTAAGAATTTTCAAATTTTCAGATAGGAGGCTCCATATAAGGTCAAAAACTACATACTCAGATCTTCACCAAACATTGCAGGGATACATTGGATGTCAAGACACGTGGAAAAAACGTACAAAACAAGAGATTGGAGACATCAAGATTTTGGACGAATTTTTTAAGAATTTTCAAATTTTCAGATAGGAGGTTCCAGATAAGGTCAAAAACTACATACTCAGATCTTCACCAAACGTTGCAGGGATACTTTGCATGTCAAGACACGTGGAAAAAACGTACAAAACAAGAGATTGGAGACATCAAGATTTTCGACGAATTTTTTAAGAATTTTCAAATTTTCAGATGGGAGGTTCCAGATAAGGTCAAAAACTACATACTCAGATCTTCACCAAACTTTGCATGGATACATTGGATGTCAAGACAAGTGGAAAAAACATACAAAACATAGGATTGGGGACATCAAGATTTTGGTCAAATTTTTTAAGAATTTTCAAATTTTCAGATAGGAGGTTCCATATAAGGTCAAAAACTACATACTCAGATCTTCACCAAACTTTGCATGGATACATTATGTGTCAAGACACGTGGAAAAAACGTACAAAACAAGAGATTGGAGACATCAAGATTTTGGCCGATTTTTTAAGAATTTTCAAATTTTCAGATGGGAGGTTCCAGATAAGGTCAAAAACTACATACTCAGATCTTCACCAAACTTTGCAGGGATATATTGGATGTCAAGACACGTGGAAAAAACGTACAAAACAAGAGATAGGAGACATCAAGATTTTGGACGAATTTTTTAAGAATTTTCAAATTTTCAGATAGGAGGTTCCAGATAAGGTCAAAAACTACATACTCAGATTTTCACCAAACTTTGCAGGGATACATTGGATGTCAAGACACGTGGAAAAAACGTACAAAACAAGAGATTGGGGTCATCAAGATTTTGGACGGATTTTTTAGGAATTTTCAAATTTTCAGATGGGAGGTTCCAGATAAGGTCAAAAACTACATACTCAGATCTTCACCAAACATTGCAGGGATACATTGGATGTCAAGACACGTGGAAAAAACGTACAAAACAAGAGATTGGAGACATCAAAATTTTGGACGAATTTTTTAAGAATTTTCAAATTTTCAGATAGGAGGTTCCAGATGAGGTCAAAAACTACATACTCAGATCTTCACCAAACTTTGCAGGAATACTTTGCATGTCAAGACACGTGGAAAAAACGTACAAAACAAGAGATCGGAGACATCAAGATTTTCGACGAATTTTTTAAGAATTTTCAAATTTTCAGATGGGAGGTTCCAGATAAGGTCAAAAACGACATACTCAGATCTTCACCAAACTTTGCATGGATACATTGGATGTCAAGACACGTGGAAAAAACATACAAAACATAGGATTGGTGACATCAAGATTTTGGACGAATTTTTTAAGAATTTTCAAATTTTCAGATAGGAGGTTCCATATAAGGTCAAAAACTACATACTCAGATCTTCACCAAACTTAACAGGGATACATTGGAGGTCGAGACACGTGGAAAAAAAGTACAAAACAAGAGATTGGGGTCATCAAGATTTTGGACGGATTTTTTAGGAATTTTCAAATTTTCAGATGGGAGGTTCCAGATAAGGTCAAAAACTACATACTCAGATCTTCACCAAACATTGCAGGGATACATTGGATGTCAAGACACGTGGAAAAAACGTACAAAACAAGAGATTGGAGACATCAAGATTTTGGACGAATTTTTTAAGAATTTTCAAATTTTCAGATAGGAGGTTCCAGATGAGGTCAAAAACTACATACTCAGATCTTCACCAAACTTTGCAGGAATACTTTGCATGTCAAGACACGTGGAAAAAACGTACAAAACAAGAGATCGGAGACATCAAGATTTTCGACGAATTTTTTAAGAATTTTCAAATTTTCAGATGGGAGGTTCCAGATAAGGTCAAAAACGACATACTCAGATCTTGACCAAACTTTGCAGGGATCCATTGGAGGTCGAGACACGTGGAAAAAACGTACAAAACAAGAGATTGGAGACATCAAGATTTTGGACGAATTTTTTAAGAATTTTCAAATTTTCAGATAGGAGGTTCCATATAAGGTCAAAAACTACATACTCAGATCTTCACCAAACTTTGCAGGGATACATTGGATGTCAAGACACGTGGAAAAAACGTACAAAACAAGAGATTGGAGACATCAAGATTTTCGACGAATTTTTTAAGAATTTTCAAATTTTCAGAAAGGAGGTTCCAGATAAGGTCAAAAACTACATACTCAGATCTTCACCAAACTTTGCAGGGATCCATTGGAGGTCGAGACACGTGGAAAAAACGTACAAAACAAGAGATTGGAGACATCAAGATTTTGGACGAATTTTTGAAGAATTTTCAAATTTTCAGATAGGAGGTTCCAGATAAGGTCTAAAACTACATACTCAGATCTCCACCAAACATTGCAGGAATACATTGGATGTCAAGACACGTGGAAAAAACGTACAAAACAAGAGATTGGAGACATCAAGATTTTCGACGAATTTTTGAAGAATTTTCAAATTTTCAGATAGGAGGTTCCAGATAAGGTCAAAAACTACATACTCAGATCTTCACCAAACGTTGCAGGGATACTTTGCATGTCAAGACACGTGGAAAAAACGTACAAAACAAAAGATTGGAGACATCAAGATTTTCGACGAATTTTTTAAGAATTTTCAAATTTTCAGATGGGAGGTTCCAGATAAGGTCAAAAACGACATACTCAGATCTTCACCAAACTTTGCATGGATACATTGGATGTCAAGACACGTGGAAAAAACGTACAAAACAAGAGATTGGAGACATCAAGATTTTGGACGAATTTTTTAAGAATTCTCAAATTTTCAGAGAGGAGGTTCCATATAAGGTCAAAAACTACATACTCAGATCTTCACCAAACTTTGCAGGGATACTTTGGATGTCAAGACACGTGGAAAAAACGTACAAAACAAGAGATTGGGGTCATCAAGATTTTGGACGAATTTTTTAAGAATTTTCAAATTTTCAGATGGGAGGTTCAATATAAGGTCAAAAACTACATACTCAGATCTTCACCAAACTTTGCATGGATACATTGGATGTCAAGACACGTGGAAAAAACATACAAAACATAGGATTCGGAACATCAAGATTTTGGTCGAATTTTTTAAGAATTTTCAAATTTTCAGATAGGAGGTTCCATATAAGGTCAAAAACTACATACTCAGATCTTCACCAAACATTGCAGGAATACATTGGATGTCAAGACACGTGGAAAAAACGTACAAAACAAGAGATTGGGGTCATCAAGATTTTGCACGGATTTTTTAGGAATTTTCAAATTTTCAGATGGGAGGTTCCAGATAAGGTCAAAAACTACAGACTCAGATCTTCACCAAACTTTGCAGGGATACATTGGATGTCAAGACACGTGGAAAAAACGTACAAAACAAGAGATTGGAGACATCAAGATTTTGGACGAATTTTTTAAGAATTTTCAAATTTTCAGATAGGAGGTTCCATATAAGGTCAAAAACTACATACTCAGATCTTCACCAAACTTTGCATGGATACATTATGTGTCAAGACACGTGGAAAAAACGTACAAAACAAAAGATTGGAGACATCAAGATTTTGGTCGAATTTTTTAAAAATTTTCAAATTTTCAGATGGGAGGTTCCAGATAAGGTCAAAAACTACATACTCAGATCTTCACCAAACTTTGCAGGGATACATTGGATGTCAAGACACGTGGAAAAAACGTACAAAAAAGAGATTGGAGACATCAAGATTTTGGACGCATTTTTTAACAATTTTCAAATTTTCAGAAAGGATGTTCCAGATAAGGTCAAAAACGACATACTCAGATCTTCACCAAACTTTGCAGGGATACATTGGATATCAAGACACGTGGAAAAAACGTACAAAACAAGAGATTGGAGACATCAAGATTTTGGACGAATTTTTTAAGAATTTTCAAATTTTCAGATAGGAGGTTCCAGATAAGGTCAAAAACTACATACTCAGATCTTCACCAAACTTTGCATGGATACATTATGTGTCAAGACACGTGGAAAAAACGTACAAAACAAAAGATTGGAGACATCAAGATTTTGGTCGAATTTTTTAAGAATTTTCAAATTTTCAGATGGGAGGTTCCAGATAAGGTCAAAAACTACATACTCAGATCTTCAACAAACTTTGCAGGGATACATTGGATGTCAAGACACGTGGAAAAAACGTACAAAAAAGAGATTGGAGACATCAAGATTTTGGACGAATTTTTTAACAATTTTCAAATTTTCAGAAAGGATGTTCCAGATAAGGTCAAAAACGACATACTCAGATCTTCACCAAACTTTGCAGGGATACATTGGATATCAAGACACGTGGAAAAAACGTACAAAACAAGAGATTGGAGACATCAAGATTTTGGACGAATTTTTTAAGAATTTTCAAATTTTCAGATAGGAGGTTCCAGATAAGGTCAAAAACTACATACTCAGATCTTCACCAAACATTGCAGGGATACATTGGATGTCAAGACACGTGGAAAAAACGTACAAAACAAGAGATTGGAGACATCAAAATTTTGGACGAATTTTTTAAGAATTTTCAAATTTTCAGATAGGAGGTTCCAGATGAGGTCAAAAACTACATACTCAGATCTTCACCAAACTTTGCAGGAATACTTTGCATGTCAAGACACGTGGAAAAAACGTACAAAACAAGAGATCGGAGACATCAAGATTTTCGACGAATTTTTTAAGGATTTTCAAATTTTCAGATGGGAGGTTCCAGATAAGGTCAAAAACGACATACTCAGATCTTCACCAAACTTTGCATGGATACATTGGATGTCAAGACACGTGGAAAAAACATACAAAACATAGGATTGGTGACATCAAGGTTTTGGACGAATTTTTTAAGAATTTTCAAATTTTCAGATAGGAGGTTCCAGATAAGGTCAAAAACTACATACTCAGATCTTCACCAAACTTTGCATGGATACATTATGTGTCAAGACACGTGGAAAAAACGTACAAAACAAAAGATTGGAGACATCAAGATTTTGGTCGAATTTTTTAAGAATTTTCAAATTTTCAGATGGGAGGTTCCAGATAAGGTCAAAAACTACATACTCAGATCTTCAACAAACTTTGCAGGGATACATTGGATGTCAAGACACGTGGAAAAAACGTACAAAAAAGAGATTGGAGACATCAAGATTTTGGACGAATTTTTTAACAATTTTCAAATTTTCAGAAAGGATGTTCCAGATAAGGTCAAAAACGACATACTCAGATCTTCACCAAACTTTGCAGGGATACATTGGATATCAAGACACGTGGAAAAAACGTACAAAACAAGAGATTGGAGACATCAAGATTTTGGACGAATTTTTTAAGAATTTTCAAATTTTCAGATAGGAGGTTCCAGATAAGGTCAAAAACTACATACTCAGATCTTCACCAAACATTGCAGGGATACATTGGATGTCAAGACACGTGGAAAAAACGTACAAAACAAGAGATTGGAGACATCAAAATTTTGGACGAATTTTTTAAGAATTTTCAAATTTTCAGATAGGAGGTTCCAGATGAGGTCAAAAACTACATACTCAGATCTTCACCAAACTTTGCAGGAATAATTTGCATGTCAAGACACGTGGAAAAAACGTACAAAACAAGAGATCGGAGACATCAAGATTTTCGACGAATTTTTTAAGGATTTTCAAATTTTCAGATGGGAGGTTCCAGATAAGGTCAAAAACGACATACTCAGATCTTCACCAAACTTTGCATGGATACATTGGATGTCAAGACACGTGGAAAAAACATACAAAACATAGGATTGGTGACATCAAGGTTTTGGACGAATTTTTTAAGAATTTTCAAATTTTCAGATAGGAGGTTCCATATAAGGTCAAAAACTACATACTCAGATCTTCACCAAACTTTGCAGGGATACATTGGAGGTCGAGACACGTGGAAAAAAATTACAAAACAAGAGATTGGGGTCATCAAGATTTTGGATGGATTTTTTAGGAATTTTCAAATTTTCAGATGGGAGGTTCCAGATAAGGTCAAAAACTACATACTCAGATCTTCACCAAACATTGCAGGGATACATTGGATGTCAAGACACGTGGAAAAAACGTACAAAACAAGAGATTGGAGACATCAAGATTTTGGACGAATTTTTTAAGAATTTTCAAATTTTCAGATAGGAGGTTCCAGATGAGGTCAAAAACTACATACTCAGATCTTCACCAAACTTTGCAGGAATACTTTGCATGTCAAGACACGTGGAAAAAACGTACAAAACAAGAGATCGGAGACATCAAGATTTTCGACGAATTTTTTAAGAATTTTCAAATTTTCAGATGGGAGGTTCCAGATAAGGTCAAAAACGACATACTCAGATCTTCACCAAACTTTGCAGGGATCCATTGGAGGTCGAGACACGTGGAAAAAACGTACAAAACAAGAGATTGGAGACATCAAGATTTTGGACGAATTTTTTAAGAATTTTCAAATTTTCAGATAGGAGGTTCCATATAAGGTCAAAAACTACATACTCAGATCTTCACCAAACTTTGCAGGGATACATTGGATGTCAAGACACGTGGAAAAAACGTACAAAACAAGAGATTGGAGACATCAAGATTTTCGACGAATTTTTGAAGAATTTTCAAATTTTCAGAAAGGATGTTCCAGATAAGGTCAAAAACGACATACTCAGATCTTCACCAAACTTTGCAGGGATCCATTGGAGGTCGAGACACGTGGAAAAAACGTACAAAACAAGAGATTGGAGACATCAAGATTTTGGACGAATTTTTGAAGAATTTTCAAATTTTCAGATAGGAGGTTCCAGATAAGGTCTAAAACTACATACTCAGATCTCCACCAAACATTGCAGGAATACATTGGATGTCAAGACACGTGGAAAAAACGTACAAAACAAGAGATTGGAGACATCAAGATTTTCGACGAATTTTTGAAGAATTTTCAAATTTTCAGATAGGAGGTTCCAGATAAGGTCAAAAACTACATACTCAGATCTTCACCAAACGTTGCAGGGATACTTTGCATGTCAAGACACGTGGAAAAAACGTACAAAACAAAAGATTGGAGACATCAAGATTTTCGACGAATTTTTTAAGAATTTTCAAATTTTCAGATGGGAGGTTCCAGATAAGGTCAAAAACGACATACTCAGATCTTCACCAAACTTTGCATGGATACATTGGATGTCAAGACACGTGGAAAAAACGTACAAAACAAGAGATTGGAGACATCAAGATTTTGGACGAATTTTTTAAGAATTCTCAAATTTTCAGAAAGGAGGTTCCATATAAGGTCAAAAACTACATACTCAGATCTTCACCAAACTTTGCAGGGATACTTTGGATGTCAAGACACGTGGAAAAAACGTACAAAACAAGAGATTTAGGTCATCAAGATTTTGGACGAATTTTTTAAGAATTTTCAAATTTTCAGATGGGAGGTTCAATATAAGGTCAAAAACTACATACTCAGATCTTCACCAAACTTTGCATGGATACATTGGATGTCAAGACACGTGGAAAAAACATACAAAACATAGGATTCGGAACATCAAGATTTTGGTCGAATTTTTTAAGAATTTTCAAATTTTCAGATAGGAGGTTCCATATAAGGTCAAAAACTACATACTCAGATCTTCACCAAACATTGCAGGAATACATTGGATGTCAAGACACGTGGAAAAAACGTACAAAACAAGAGATTGGGGTCATCAAGATTTTGCACGGATTTTTTAGGAATTTTCAAATTTTCAGATGGGAGGTTCCAGATAAGGTCAAAAACTACATACTCAGATCTTCACCAAACTTTGCAGGGATACATTGGATGTCAAGACACGTGGAAAAAACGTACAAAACAAGAGATTGGAGACATCAAGATTTTGGACGAATTTTTTAAGAATTTTCAAATTTTCAGATAGGAGGTTCCATATAAGGTCAAAAACTACATACTCAGATCTTCACCAAACTTTGCATGGATACATTATGTGTCAAGACACGTGGAAAAAACGTACAAAACAAAAGATTGGAGACATCAAGATTTTGGTCGAATTTTTTAAGAATTTTCAAATTTTCAGATGGGAGGTTCCAGATAAGGTCAAAAACTACATACTCAGACCTTCACCAAACTTTGCAGGGATACATTGGATGTCAAGACACGTGGAAAAAACGTACAAAACAAGAGATTGGAGACATCAAGATTTTGGACGAATTTTTTAAGAATTTTTAAATTTTCAGATAGGAGGTTCCATATAAGGTCAAAAACTACATACTCAGATCTTCACCAAACTTTGCAGGGATACATTGGATGTCAAGACACGTGGAAAAAACGTACAAAACAAGAGATAGGAGACATCAAGATTTTGGACGAATTTTTTAACAATTTTCAAATTTTCAGAAAGGATGTTCCAGATAAGGTCAAAAACAACATACTCAGATCTTCACCAAACTTTGCAGGGATACATTGGATATCAAGACACGTGGAAAAAACGTACAAAACAAGAGATTGGAGACATCAAGATTTTGGACGAATTTTTTAAGAATTTTCAAATTTTCAGATAGGAGGTTCCATATAAGGTCAAAAACTACATACTCAGATCTTCACCAAACTTTGCAGGGATACATTGGATGTCAAGACACGTGGAAAAAACGTACAAAACAAGAGATTGGAGACATCAAGATTATGGACGAATTTTTTGAGAATTTTCAAATTTTCAGAAAGGAGGTTCCATATAAGGTCAAAAACTACATACTCAGATCTTCACCAAACTTTGCAGGGATACATTGGATGTCAAGACACGTGGAAAAAACGTACAAAACAAGAGATTGGAGACATCAAGATTTTCGACGAATTTTTTAAGAATTTTCAAATTTTCAGAAAGGATGTTCCAGATAAGGTCAAAAACGACATACTCAGATCTTCACCAAACTTTGCAGGGATACATTGGAGGTCGAGACACGTGGAAAAAACGTACAAAACAAGAGATTGGAGACATCAAGATTTTGGACGAATTTTTGAAGAATTTTCAAATTTTCTGATAGGAGGTCCCAGATAAGGTCAAAAACTACATACTCAGATCTCCACCAAACATTGCAGGGATACATTGGATGTCAAGACACGTGGAAAAAACGTACAAAACAAGAGATTGGAGACATCAAGATTTTCGACGAATTTTTGAAGAATTTTCAAATTTTCAGATAGGAGGTTCCAGATAAGGTCAAAAACTACATACTCAGATCTTCACCAAACGTTGCAGGGATACTTTGCATGTCAAGACACGTGGAAAAAACGTACAAAACAAGAGATTGGAGACATCAAGATTTTCGACGAATTTTTTAAGAATTTTCAAATTTTCAGATGGGAGGTTCCAGATAAGGTCAAAAACGACATACTCAGATCTTCACCAAACTTTGCATGGATACATTGGATGTCAAGACACGTGGAAAAAACGTACAAAACAAGAGATTGGGGTCATCAAGATTTTGCACGGATTTTTTAGGAATTTTCAAATTTTCAGATGGGAGGTTCCAGATAAGGTCAAAAACTACATACTCAGATCTTCACCAAACTTTGCAGGGATACATTGGATGTCAAGACACGTGGAAAAAACGTACAAAACAAGAGATTGGAGACATCAAGATTTTCGACGAATTTTTTAAGAATTTTCAAATTTTCAGATAGGAGGTTCCATATAAGGTCAAAAACTACATACTCAGATCTTCACCAAACTTTGCATGGATACATTATGTGTCAAGACACGTGGAAAAAACGTACAAAACAAAAGATTGGAGACATCAAGATTTTGGTCGAATTTTTTAAGAATTTTCAAATTTTCAGATGGGAGGTTCCAGATAAGGTCAAAAACTACATACTCAGATCTTCACCAAACTTTGCAGGGATACATTGGATGTCAAGACACGTGGAAAAAACGTACAAAAAAGAGATTGGAGACATCAAGATTTTGGACGAATTTTTTAACAATTTTCAAATTTTCAGAAAGGATGTTCCAGATAAGGTCAAAAACGACATACTCAGATCTTCACCAAACTTTGCAGGGATACATTGGATATCAAGACACTTGGAAAAAACGTACAAAACAAGAGATTGGGGTCATCAAGATTTTGCACGGATTTTTTAGGAATTTTCAAATTTTCAGATGGGAGGTTCCAGATAAGGTCAAAAACTACATACTCAGATCTTCACCAAACTTTGCAGGGATACATTGGATGTCAAGACACGTGGAAAAAACGTACAAAACAAGAGATTGGAGACATCAAGATTTTGGACGAATTTTTTAAGAATTTTCAAATTTTCAGATAGGAGGTTCCATATAAGGTCAAAAACTACATACTCAGATCTTCACCAAACTTTGCATGGATACATTATGTGTCAAGACACGTGGAAAAAACGTACAAAACAAAAGATTGGAGACATCAAGATTTTGGTCGAATTTTTTAAGAATTTTCAAATTTTCAGATGGGAGGTTCCAGATAAGGTCAAAAACTACATACTCAGACCTTCACCAAACTTTGCAGGGATACATTGGATGTCAAGACACGTGGAAAAAACGTACAAAACAAGAGATTGGAGACATCAAGATTTTGGACGAATTTTTTAAGAATTTTTAAATTTTCAGATAGGAGGTTCCATATAAGGTCAAAAACTACATACTCAGATCTTCACCAAACTTTGCAGGGATACATTGGATGTCAAGACACGTGGAAAAAACGTACAAAACAAGAGATAGGAGACATCAAGATTTTGGACGAATTTTTTAACAATTTTCAAATTTTCAGAAAGGATGTTCCAGATAAGGTCAAAAACAACATACTCAGATCTTCACCAAACTTTGCAGGGATACATTGGATATCAAGACACGTGGAAAAAACGTACAAAACAAGAGATTGGAGACATCAAGATTTTGGACGAATTTTTTAAGAATTTTCAAATTTTCAGATAGGAGGTTCCATATAAGGTCAAAAACTACATACTCAGATCTTCACCAAACTTTGCAGGGATACATTGGATGTCAAGACACGTGGAAAAAACGTACAAAACAAGAGATTGGAGACATCAAGATTATGGACGAATTTTTTGAGAATTTTCAAATTTTCAGAAAGGAGGTTCCATATAAGGTCAAAAACTACATACTCAGATCTTCACCAAACTTTGCAGGGATACATTGGATGTCAAGACACGTGGAAAAAACGTACAAAACAAGAGATTGGAGACATCAAGATTTTCGACGAATTTTTTAAGAATTTTCAAATTTTCAGAAAGGATGTTCCAGATAAGGTCAAAAACGACATACTCAGATCTTCACCAAACTTTGCAGGGATACATTGGAGGTCGAGACACGTGGAAAAAACGTACAAAACAAGAGATTGGAGACATCAAGATTTTGGACGAATTTTTGAAGAATTTTCAAATTTTCTGATAGGAGGTCCCAGATAAGGTCAAAAACTACATACTCAGATCTCCACCAAACATTGCAGGGATACATTGGATGTCAAGACACGTGGAAAAAACGTACAAAACAAGAGATTGGAGACATCAAGATTTTCGACGAATTTTTGAAGAATTTTCAAATTTTCAGATAGGAGGTTCCAGATAAGGTCAAAAACTACATACTCAGATCTTCACCAAACGTTGCAGGGATACTTTGCATGTCAAGACACGTGGAAAAAACGTACAAAACAAGAGATTGGAGACATCAAGATTTTCGACGAATTTTTTAAGAATTTTCAAATTTTCAGATGGGAGGTTCCAGATAAGGTCAAAAACGACATACTCAGATCTTCACCAAACTTTGCATGGATACATTGGATGTCAAGACACGTGGAAAAAACGTACAAAACAAGAGATTGGGGTCATCAAGATTTTGCACGGATTTTTTAGGAATTTTCAAATTTTCAGATGGGAGGTTCCAGATAAGGTCAAAAACTACATACTCAGATCTTCACCAAACTTTGCAGGGATACATTGGATGTCAAGACACGTGGAAAAAACGTACAAAACAAGAGATTGGAGACATCAAGATTTTCGACGAATTTTTTAAGAATTTTCAAATTTTCAGATAGGAGGTTCCATATAAGGTCAAAAACTACATACTCAGATCTTCACCAAACTTTGCATGGATACATTATGTGTCAAGACACGTGGAAAAAACGTACAAAACAAAAGATTGGAGACATCAAGATTTTGGTCGAATTTTTTAAGAATTTTCAAATTTTCAGATGGGAGGTTCCAGATAAGGTCAAAAACTACATACTCAGATCTTCACCAAACTTTGCAGGGATACATTGGATGTCAAGACACGTGGAAAAAACGTACAAAAAAGAGATTGGAGACATCAAGATTTTGGACGAATTTTTTAACAATTTTCAAATTTTCAGAAAGGATGTTCCAGATAAGGTCAAAAACGACATACTCAGATCTTCACCAAACTTTGCAGGGATACATTGGATATCAAGACACTTGGAAAAAACGTACAAAACAAGAGATTGGAGACATCAAGATTTTGGACGAATTTTTTAAGAATTTTCAAATTTTCAGATAGGAGGTTCCAGATAAGGTCAAAAACTACATACTCAGATCTTCACCAAACTTTGCAGGGATACATTGGATGTCAAGACACGTGGAAAAAACGTACAAAACAAGAGATTGGGGTCATCAAGATTTTGGACGGATTTTTTAGGAATTTCAAATTTTCAGATGGGAGGTTCCAGATAAGGTCAAAAACTACATACTCAGATCTTCACCAAACATTGCAGGGATACATTGGATGTCAAGACACGTGGAAAAAACGTACAAAACAAGAGATTGGAGACATCAAAATTTTGGACGAATTTTTTAAGAATTTTCAAATTTTCAGATAGGAGGTTCCAGATGAGGTCAAAAACTACATACTCAGATCTTCACCAAACTTTGCAGGAATACTTTGCATGTCAAGACACGTGGAAAAAACGTACAAAACAAGAGATCGGAGACATCAAGATTTTCGACGAATTTTTTAAGAATTTTCAAATTTTCAGATGGGAGGTTCCAGATAAGGTCAAAAACGACATACTCAGATCTTCACCAAACTTTGCATGGATACATTGGATGTCAAGACACGTGGAAAAAACATACAAAACATAGGATTGGTGACATCAAGATTTTGGACGAATTTTTTAAGAATTTTCAAATTTTCAGATAGGAGGTTCCATATAAGGTCAAAAACTACATACTCAGATCTTCACCAAACTTTGCAGGGATACATTGGAGGTCGAGACACGTGGAAAAAAAGTACAAAACAAGAGATTGGGGTCATCAAGATTTTGGACGGATTTTTTTAAGAATTTTCAAATTTTCAGATAGGAGGTTCCAGATGAGGTCAAAAACTACATACTCAGATCTTCACCAAACTTTGCAGGAATACTTTGCATGTCAACACACGTGGAAAAAACGTACAAAACAAGAGATCGGAGACATCAAGATTTTCGACGAATTTTTTAAGAATTTTCAAATTTTCAGATGGGAGGTTCCAGATAAGGTCAAAAACGACATACTCAGATCTTCACCAAACTTTGCAGAGATCCATTGGAGGTCGAGACACGTGGAAAAAACGTACAAAACAAGAGATTGGAGACATCAAGATTTTGGACGAATTTTTTAAGAATTTTCAAATTTTCAGATAGGAGGTTCCATATAAGGTCAAAAACTACATACTCAGATCTTCACCAAACTTTGCAGGGATACATTGGATGTCAAGACACGTGGAAAAAACGTACAAAACAAGAGATTGGAGACATCAAGATTTTCGACGAATTTTTTAAGAATTTTCAAATTTTCAGAAAGGATGTTCCAGATAAGGTCAAAAACGACATACTCAGATCTTCACCAAACTTTGCAGGGATCCATTGGAGGTCGAGACACGTGGAAAAAACGTACAAAACAAGAGATTGGAGACATCAAGATTTTGGACGAATTTTTGAAGAATTTTCAAATTTTCAGATAGGAGGTTCCAGATAAGGTCTAAAACTACATACTCAGATCTCCACCAAACATTGCAGGAATACATTGGATGTCAAGACACGTGGAAAAAACGTACAAAACAAGAGATTGGAGACATCAAGATTTTCGACGAATTTTTGAAGAATTTTCAAATTTTCAGATAGGAGGTTCCAGATAAGGTCAAAAACTACATACTCAGATCTTCACCAAACGTTGCAGGGATACTTTGCATGTCAAGACACGTGGAAAAAACGTACAAAACAAAAGATTGGAGACATCAAGATTTTCGACGAAATTTTTAAGAATTTTCAAATTTTCAGATGGGAGGTTCCAGATAAGGTCAAAAACGACATACTCAGATCTTCACCAAACTTTGCATGGATACATTGGATGTCAAGACACGTGGAAAAAACGTACAAAACAAGAGATTGGAGACATCAAGATTTTGGACGAATTTTTTAAGAATTCTCAAATTTTCAGAAAGGAGGTTCCATATAAGGTCAAAAACTACATACTCAGATCTTCACCAAACTTTGCAGGGATACTTTGGATGTCAAGACACGTGGAAAAAACGTACAAAACAAGAGATTGGGGTCATCAAGATTTTGGACGAATTTTTTAAGAATTTTCAAATTTTCAGATGGGAGGTTCAATATAAGGTCAAAAACTACATACTCAGATCTTCACCAAACTTTGCATGGATACATTGGATGTCAAGACACGTGGAAAAAACATACAAAACATAGGATTCGGAACATCAAGATTTTAGTCGAATTTTTTAAGAATTTTCAAATTTTCAGATAGGAGGTTCCATATAAGGTCAAAAACTACATACTCAGATCTTCACCAAACATTGCAGGAATACATTGGATGTCAAGACACGTGGAAAAAACGTACAAAACAAGAGATTGGGGTCATCAAGATTTTGCACGGATTTTTTAGGAATTTTCAAATTTTCAGATGGGAGGTTCCAGATAAGGTCAAAAACTACATACTCAGATCTTCACCAAACTTTGCAGGGATACATTGGATGTCAAGATACGTGGAAAAAACGTACAAAACAAGAGATTGGAGACATCAAGATTTTCGACGAATTTTTGAAGAATTTTCAAATTTTCAGATAGGAGGTTCCAGATAAGGTCAAAAACTACATACTCAGATCTTCACCAAACGTTGCAGGGATACTTTGCATGTCAAGACACGTGGAAAAAACGTACAAAACAAGAGATTGGAGACATCAAGATTTTCGACGAATTTTTTAAGAATTTTCAAATTTTCAGATGGGAGGTTCCAGATAAGGTCAAAAACGACATACTCAGATCTTCACCAAACTTTGCATGGATACATTGGATGTCAAGACACGTGGAAAAAACGTACAAAACAAGAGATTGGGGTCATCAAGATTTTGCACGGATTTTTTAGGAATTTTCAAATTTTCAGATGGGAGGTTCCAGATAAGGTCAAAAACTACATACTCAGATCTTCACCAAACTTTGCAGGGATACATTGGATGTCAAGACACGTGGAAAAAACGTACAAAACAAGAGATTGGAGACATCAAGATTTTGGACGAATTTTTTAAGAATTTTCAAATTTTCAGATAGGAGGTTCCATATAATGTCAAAAACTACATACTCAGATCTTCACCAAACTTTGCATGGATACATTATGTGTCAAGACACGTGGAAAAAACGTACAAAACAAAAGATTGGAGACATCAAGATTTTGGTCGAATTTTTTAAGAATTTTCAAATTTTCAGATGGGAGGTTCCAGATAAGGTCAAAAACTACATACTCAGATCTTCACCAAACTTTGCAGGGATACATTGGATGTCAAGACACGTGGAAAAAACGTACAAAAAAGAGATTGGAGACATCAAGATTTTGGACGAATTTTTTAACAATTTTCAAATTTTCAGAAAGGATGTTCCAGATAAGGTCAAAAACGACATACTCAGATCTTCACCAAACTTTGCAGGGATACATTGGATATCAAGACACGTGGAAAAAACGTACAAAACAAGAGATTGGAGACATCAAGATTTTGGACGAATTTTTTAAGAATTTTCAAATTTTCAGATAGGAGGTTCCAGATAAGGTCAAAAACTACATACTCAGATCTTCACCAAACTTTGCAGGGATACATTGGATGTCAAGACACGTGGAAAAAACGTACAAAACAAGAGATTGGGGTCATCAAGATTTTGGACGGATTTTTTAGGAATTTTCAAATTTTCAGATGGAAGGTTCCAGATAAGGTCAAAAACTACATACTCAGATCTTCACCAAACATTGCAGGGATACATTGGATGTCAAGACACGTGGAAAAAACGTACAAAACAAGAGATTGGAGACATCAAAATTTTGGACGAATTTTTTAAGAATTTTCAAATTTTCAGATAGGAGGTTCCAGATGAGGTCAAATACTACATACTCAGATCTTCACCAAACTTTGCAGGAATACTTTGCATGTCAAGACACGTGGAAAAAACGTACAAAACAAGAGATCGGAGACATCAAGATTTTCGACGAATTTTTTAAGAATTTTCAAATTTTCAGATGGGAGGTTCCAGATAAGGTCAAAAACGACATACTCAGATCTTCACCAAACTTTGCATGGATACATTGGATGTCAAGACACGTGGAAAAAACATACAAAACATAGGATTGGTGACATCAAGATTTTGGACGAATTTTTTAAGAATTTTCAAATTTTCAGATAGGAGGTTCCATATAAGGTCAAAAACTACATACTCAGATCTTCACCAAACTTTGCAGGGATACATTGGAGGTCGAGACACGTGGAAAAAAAGTACAAAACAAGAGATTGGGGTCATCAAGATTTTCGACGGATTTTTTAGGAATTTTCAAATTTTCAGATGGGAGGTTCCAGATAAGGTCAAAAACTACATACTCAGATCTTCACCAAACATTGCAGGGATACATTGGATGTCAAGACACGTGGAAAAAACGTACAAAACAAGAGATTGGAGACATCAAGATTTTCGACGAATTTTTTAAGAATTTTCAAATTTTCAGATAGGAGGTTCCAGATGAGGTCAAAAACTACATACTCAGATCTTCACCAAACTTTGCAGGAATACTTTGCATGTCAAGACACGTGGAAAAAACGTACAAAACAAGAGATCGGAGACATCAAGATTTTCGACGAATTTTTTAAGAATTTTCAAATCTTCAAATGGGAGGTTCCAGATAAGGTCAAAAACGACATACTCAGATCTTCACCAAACTTTGCAGGGATCCATTGGAGGTCGAGACACGTGGAAAAAACGTACAAAACAAGAGATTGGAGACATCAAGATTTTGGACGAATTTTTTAAGAATTTTCAAATTTTCAGATAGGAGGTTCCATATAAGGTCAAAAACTACATACTCAGATCTTCACCAAACTTTGCAGGGATACATTGGATGTCAAGACACGTGGAAAAAACGTACAAAACAAGAGATTGGAGACATCAAGATTTTCGACGAATTTTTTAAGAATTTTCAAATTTTCAGATAGGAGGTTCCAGATAAGGTCAAAAACTACATACTCAGATCTTCACCAAACGTTGCAGGGATACTTTGCATGTCAAGACACGTGGAAAAAACGTACAAAACAAAAGATTGGAGACATCAAGATTTTCGACGAATTTTTTAAGAATTTTCAAATTTTCAGATGGGAGGTTCCAGATAAGGTCAAAAACGACATACTCAGATCTTCACCAAACTTTGCATGGATACATTGGATGTCAAGACACGTGGAAAAAACGTACAAAACAAGAGATTGGAGACATCAAGATTTTGGACGAATTTTTTAAGAATTCTCAAATTTTCAGAAAGGAGGTTCCATATAAGGTCAAAAACTACATACTCAGATCTTCACCAAACTTTGCAGGGATACTTTGGATGTCAAGACACGTGGAAAAAACGTACAAAACAAGAGATTGGGGTCATCAAGATTTTGGACGAATTTTTTAAGAATTTTCAAATTTTCAGATGGGAGGTTCAATATAAGGTCAAAAACTACATACTCAGATCTTCACCAAACTTTGCATGGATACATTGGATGTCAAGACACGTGGAAAAAACATACAAAACATAGGATTCGGAACATCAAGATTTTGGTCGAATTTTTTAAGAATTTTCAAATTTTCAGATAGGAGGTTCCATATAAGGTCAAAAACTACATACTCAGATCTTCACCAAACTTTGCATGGATACATTATGTGTCAAGACACGTGGAAAAAACGTACAAAACAAAAGATTGGAGACATCAAGATTTTGGTCGAATTTTTTAAGAATTTTCAAATTTTCAGATGGGAGGTTCCAGATAAGGTCAAAAACTACATACTCAGATCTTCACCAAACTTTGCAGGGATACATTGGATGTCAAGACACGTGGAAAAAACGTACAAAACAAGAGATTGGAGACATCAAGATTTTGGACGAATTTTTTAAGAATTTTTAAATTTTCAGATAGGAGGTTCCATATAAGGTCAAAAACTACATACTCAGATCTTCACCAAACTTTGCATGGATACATTATGTGTCAAGACACGTGGAAAAAACGTACAAAACAAGAGATTGGAGACATCAAGATATTGGTCGAATTTTTTAAGAATTTTCAAATTTTCAGATGGGAGGTTCCAGATAAGGTCAAAAACTACATACTCAGATCTTCACCAAACTTTGCAGGGATACATTGGATGTCAAGACACGTGGAAAAAACGTACAAAACAAGAGATAGGAGACATCAAGATTTTGGACGAATTTTTTAACAATTTTCAAATTTTCAGAAAGGATGTTCCAGATAAGGTCAAAAACAACATACTCAGATCTTCACCAAACTTTGCAGGGATACATTGGATATCAAGACACGTGGAAAAAACGTACAAAACAAGAGATTGGAGACATCAAGATTTTGGACGAATTTTTTAAGAATTTTCAAATTTTCAGATAGGAGGTTCCAGATAAGATCAAAAACTACATACTCAGATCTTCACCAAACTTTGCAGGGATACATTGGATGTCAAGACACGTGGAAAAAAGTACAAAACAAGAGATTGGGGTCATCAAGATTTTGGACGGATTTTTTAGGAATTTTCAAATTTTCAGATGGGAGGTTCCATATAAGGTCAAAAACTACATACTCAGATCTTCACCAAACTTTGCAGGGATACATTGGATGTCAAGACACGTGGAAAAAACGTACAAAACAAGAGATTGGAGACATCAAGATTTTCGACGAATTTTTTAAGAATTTTCAAATTTTCAGAAAGGATGTTCCAGATAAGGTCAAAAACGACATAATCAGATCTTCACCAAACTTTGCAGGGATACATTGGAGGTCGAGACACGTGGAAAAAACGTACAAAACAAGAGATTGGAGACATCAAGATTTTGGACGAATTTTTGAAGAATTTTCAAATTTTCTGATAGGAGGTCCCAGATAAGGTCAAAAACTACATACTCAGATCTCCACCAAACATTGCAGGGATACATTGGATGTCAAGACACGTGGAAAAAACGTACAAAACAAGAGATTGGAGACATCAAGATTTTCGACGAATTTTTGAAGAATTTTCAAATTTTCAGATAGGAGGTTCCAGATAAGGTCAAAAACTACATACTCAGATCTTCACCAAACGTTGCAGGGATACTTTGCATGTCAAGACACGTGGAAAAAACGTACAAAACAAGAGATTGGAGACATCAAGATTTTGGACGAATTTTTGAAGAATTTTCAAATTTTCAGAAAGGATGTTCCAGATAAGGTCAAAAACGACATACTCAGATCTTCACCAAACTTTGCAGGGATACATTGGATGTCATGACACGTGGAAAAAACGTACAAAACAAGAGATTGGAGACATCAAATTTTGGACGAATTTTTTAAGAATTTTCAAATTTTCAGAAAGGATGTTCCAGATAAGGTCAAAAACGACATACTCAGATCTTCACCAAACTTTGCACGGATACATTGGAGGTCAAGACACGTGGAAAAAACGTACAAAACAAGAGATTGGAGACATCAAGATTTTCGACGAATTTTTGAAGAATTTTCAAATTTTCAGATAGGAGGTTCCAGATAAGGTCAAAAACTACATACTCAGATCTTCACCAAACGTTGCAGGGATACTTTGCATGTCAAGACACGTGGAAAAAACGTACAAAACAAGAGATTGGAGACATCAAGATTTTCGACGAATTTTTTAAGAATTTTCAAATTTTCAGATGGGAGGTTCCAGATAAGGTCAAAAACGACATACTCAGATCTTCACCAAACTTTGCATGGATACATTGGATGTCAAGACACGTGGAAAAAACGTACAAAACAAGAGATTGGAGACATCAAGATTTTGGACGAATTTTTTAAGAATTCTCAAATTTTCAGAAAGGAGGGTCCATATAAGGTCAAAAACTACAAACTCAGATCTTCACCAAACTTTGCAGGGATACATTGGATGTCAAGACACGTGGAAAAAACGTACAAAACAAGAGATTGGGGTCATCAAGATTTTGGACGAATTTTTTAAGAATTTTCAAATTTTCAGAAAGGAGGTTCCATATAAGGTCAAAAACTACATACTCAGATCTTCACCAAACTTTGCAGGGATACATTGAATGTCAAGACACGTGGAAAAAACGTACAAAACAAGAGATTGGAGACATCAAGATTTTGGACGAATTTTTTAAGAATTTTCAAATTTTCAGATAGGAGGTTCCAGATAAGATCAAAAACTACATACTCAGATCTTCACCAAACTTTGCAGGGATACATTGGATGTCAAGACACGTGGAAAAAACGTACAAAACAAGAGATTGGGGTCATCAAGATTTTGGACGGATTTTTTAGGAATTTTCAAATTTTCAGATGGGAGGTTCCAGATAAGGTCAAAAACTACATACTCAGATCTTCACCAAACATTGCAGGGATACATTGGATGTCAAGACACGTGGAAAAAACGTACAAAACAAGAGATTGGAGACATCAAGATTTTGGACGAATTTTTTAAGAATTTTCAAATTTTCAGATAGGAGGTTCCAGATGAGGTCAAAAACTACATACTCAGATCTTCACCAAACTTTGCAGGAATACTTTGCATGTCAAGACACGTGGAAAAAACGTACAAAACAAGAGATCGGAGACATCAAGATTTTCGACGAATTTTTTAAGAATTTTCAAATTTTCAGATGGGAGGTTCCAGATAAGGTCAAAAACGACATACTCAGATCTTCACCAAACTTTGCAGGGATCCATTGGAGGTCGAGACACGTGGAAAAAACGTACAAAACAACAGATTGGAGACATCAAGATTTTCGACGAATTTTTTAAGAATTTTCAAATTTTCAGATAGGAGGTTCCATACAAGGTCAAAAACTACATACTCAGATCTTCACCAAACTTTGCAGGGATACATTGGATGTCCAGACACGTGGAAAAAACGTACAAAACAAGAGATTGGAGACATCAAGATTTTCGACGAATTTTTTATGAATTTTCAAATTTTCAGAAAGGATGTTCCAGATAAGGTCAAAAACGACATACTCAGATCTTCACCAAACTTTGCAGGGATCCATTGGAGGTCGAGACACGTGGAAAAAACGTACAAAACAAGAGATTGGAGACATCAAGATTTTGGACGAATTTTTGAAGAATTTTCAAATTTTCAGATAGGAGGTTCCAGATAAGGTCTAAAACTACATACTCAGATCTCCACCAAACATTGCAGGAATACATTGGATGTCAAGACACGTGGAAAAAACATACAAAACATAGGATTCGGAACATCAAGATTTTGGTCGAATTTTTTAAGAATTTTCAAATTTTCAGATAGGAGGTTCCATATAAGGTCAAAAACTACATACTCAGATCTTCACCAAACTTTGCATGGATACATTATGTGTCAAGACACGTGGAAAAAACGTACAAAACAAAAGATTGGAGACATCAAGATTTTGGTCGAATTTTTTAAGAATTTTCAAATTTTCAGATGGGAGGTTCCAGATAAGGTCAAAAACTACATACTCAGATCTTCACCAAACTTTGCAGGGATACATTGGATGTCAAGACACGTGGAAAAAACGTACAAAACAAGAGATTGGAGACATCAAGATTTTGGACGAATTTTTTAAGAATTTTTAAATTTTCAGATAGGAGGTTCCATATAAGGTCAAAAACTACATACTCAGATCTTCACCAAACTTTGCATGGATACATTATGTGTCAAGACACGTGGAAAAAACGTACAAAACAAGAGATTGGAGACATCAAGATATTGGTCGAATTTTTTAAGAATTTTCAAATTTTCAGATGGGAGGTTCCAGATAAGGTCAAAAACTACATACTCAGATCTTCACCAAACTTTGCAGGGATACATTGGATGTCAAGACACGTGGAAAAAACGTACAAAACAAGAGATAGGAGACATCAAGATTTTGGACGAATTTTTTAACAATTTTCAAATTTTCAGAAAGGATGTTCCAGATAAGGTCAAAAACAACATACTCAGATCTTCACCAAACTTTGCAGGGATACATTGGATATCAAGACACGTGGAAAAAACGTACAAAACAAGAGATTGGAGACATCAAGATTTTGGACGAATTTTTTAAGAATTTTCAAATTTTCAGATAGGAGGTTCCAGATAAGATCAAAAACTACATACTCAGATCTTCACCAAACTTTGCAGGGATACATTGGATGTCAAGACACGTGGAAAAAAGTACAAAACAAGAGATTGGGGTCATCAAGATTTTGGACGGATTTTTTAGGAATTTTCAAATTTTCAGATGGGAGGTTCCATATAAGGTCAAAAACTACATACTCAGATCTTCACCAAACTTTGCAGGGATACATTGGATGTCAAGACACGTGGAAAAAACGTACAAAACAAGAGATTGGAGACATCAAGATTTTCGACGAATTTTTTAAGAATTTTCAAATTTTCAGAAAGGATGTTCCAGATAAGGTCAAAAACGACATAATCAGATCTTCACCAAACTTTGCAGGGATACATTGGAGGTCGAGACACGTGGAAAAAACGTACAAAACAAGAGATTGGAGACATCAAGATTTTGGACGAATTTTTGAAGAATTTTCAAATTTTCTGATAGGAGGTCCCAGATAAGGTCAAAAACTACATACTCAGATCTCCACCAAACATTGCAGGGATACATTGGATGTCAAGACACGTGGAAAAAACGTACAAAACAAGAGATTGGAGACATCAAGATTTTCGACGAATTTTTGAAGAATTTTCAAATTTTCAGATAGGAGGTTCCAGATAAGGTCAAAAACTACATACTCAGATCTTCACCAAACGTTGCAGGGATACTTTGCATGTCAAGACACGTGGAAAAAACGTACAAAACAAGAGATTGGAGACATCAAGATTTTGGACGAATTTTTGAAGAATTTTCAAATTTTCAGAAAGGATGTTCCAGATAAGGTCAAAAACGACATACTCAGATCTTCACCAAACTTTGCAGGGATACATTGGATGTCATGACACGTGGAAAAAACGTACAAAACAAGAGATTGGAGACATCAAATTTTGGACGAATTTTTTAAGAATTTTCAAATTTTCAGAAAGGATGTTCCAGATAAGGTCAAAAACGACATACTCAGATCTTCACCAAACTTTGCACGGATACATTGGAGGTCAAGACACGTGGAAAAAACGTACAAAACAAGAGATTGGAGACATCAAGATTTTCGACGAATTTTTGAAGAATTTTCAAATTTTCAGATAGGAGGTTCCAGATAAGGTCAAAAACTACATACTCAGATCTTCACCAAACGTTGCAGGGATACTTTGCATGTCAAGACACGTGGAAAAAACGTACAAAACAAGAGATTGGAGACATCAAGATTTTCGACGAATTTTTTAAGAATTTTCAAATTTTCAGATGGGAGGTTCCAGATAAGGTCAAAAACGACATACTCAGATCTTCACCAAACTTTGCATGGATACATTGGATGTCAAGACACGTGGAAAAAACGTACAAAACAAGAGATTGGAGACATCAAGATTTTGGACGAATTTTTTAAGAATTCTCAAATTTTCAGAAAGGAGGGTCCATATAAGGTCAAAAACTTCAAACTCAGATCTTCACCAAACTTTGCAGGGATACATTGGATGTCAAGACACGTGGAAAAAACGTACAAAACAAGAGATTGGGGTCATCAAGATTTTGGACGAATTTTTTAAGAATTTTCAAATTTTCAGAAAGGAGGTTCCATATAAGGTCAAAAACTACATACTCAGATCTTCACCAAACTTTGCAGGGATACATTGAATGTCAAGACACGTGGAAAAAACGTACAAAACAAGAGATTGGAGACATCAAGATTTTGGACGAATTTTTTAAGAATTTTCAAATTTTCAGATAGGAGGTTCCAGATAAGATCAAAAACTACATACTCAGATCTTCACCAAACTTTGCAGGGATACATTGGATGTCAAGACACGTGGAAAAAACGTACAAAACAAGAGATTGGGGTCATCAAGATTTTGGACGGATTTTTTAGGAATTTTCAAATTTTCAGATGGGAGGTTCCAGATAAGGTCAAAAACTACATACTCAGATCTTCACCAAACATTGCAGGGATACATTGGATGTCAAGACACGTGGAAAAAACGTACAAAACAAGAGATTGGAGACATCAAGATTTTGGACGAATTTTTTAAGAATTTTCAAATTTTCAGATAGGAGGTTCCAGATGAGGTCAAAAACTACATACTCAGATCTTCACCAAACTTTGCAGGAATACTTTGCATGTCAAGACACGTGGAAAAAACGTACAAAACAAGAGATCGGAGACATCAAGATTTTCGACGAATTTTTTAAGAATTTTCAAATTTTCAGATGGGAGGTTCCAGATAAGGTCAAAAACGACATACTCAGATCTTCACCAAACTTTGCAGGGATCCATTGGAGGTCGAGACACGTGGAAAAAACGTACAAAACAAGAGATTGGAGACATCAAGATTTTCGACGAATTTTTTAAGAATTTTCAAATTTTCAGATAGGAGGTTCCATACAAGGTCAAAAACTACATACTCAGATCTTCACCAAACTTTGCAGGGATACATTGGATGTCCAGACACGTGGAAAAAACGTACAAAACAAGAGATTGGAGACATCAAGATTTTCGACGAATTTTTTAAGAATTTTCAAATTTTCAGAAAGGATGTTCCAGATAAGGTCAAAAACGACATACTCAGATCTTCACCAAACTTTGCAGGGATCCATTGGAGGTCGAGACACGTGGAAAAAACGTACAAAACAAGAGATTGGAGACATCAAGATTTTGGACGAATTTTTGAAGAATTTTCAAATTTTCAGATAGGAGGTTCCAGATAAGGTCTAAAACTACATACTCAGATCTCCACCAAACATTGCAGGAATACATTGGATGTCAAGACACGTGGAAAAAACGTACAAAACAAGAGATTGGAGACATCAAGATTTTCGACGAATTTTTGAAGAATTTTCAAATTTTCAGATAGGAGGTTCCAGATAAGGTCAAAAACTACATACTCAGATCTTCACCAAACGTTGCAGGGATACTTTGAATGTCAAGACACGTGGAAAAAACGTACAAAACAAAAGATTGGAGACATCAAGATTTTCGACGAATTTTTTAAGAATTTTCAAATTTTCAGATGGGAGGTTCCAGATAAGGTCAAAAACGACATACTCAGATCTTCACCAAACTTTGCATGGATACATTGGATGTCAAGACACGTGGAAAAAACGTACAAAACAAGAGATTGGAGACATCAAGATTTTGGACGAATTTTTTAAGAATTTTCAAATTTTCAGATAGGAGGTTCCAGATGAGGTCAAAAACTACATACTCAGATCTTCACCAAACTTTGCAGGAATACTTTGCATGTCAAGACACGTGGAAAAAACGTACAAAACAAGAGATCGGAGACATCAAGATTTTCGACGAATTTTTTAAGAATTTTCAAATTTTCAGATGGGAGGTTCCAGATAAGGTCAAAAACGACATACTCAGATCTTCACCAAACTTTGCATGGATACATTGGATGTCAAGACACGTGGAAAAAACATACAAAACATAGGATTGGAGACATCAAGATTTTGGACGAATTTTTTAAGAATTTTCAAATTTTCAGATAGGAGGTTCCATATAAGGTCAAAAACTACATACTCAGATCTTCACCAAACTTTGCAGGGATACATTGGATGTCAAGACACGTGGAAAAAACGTACAAAACAAGAGATTGGAGACATCAAGATTATGGACGAATTTTTTGAGAATTTTCAAATTTTCAGAAAGGAGGTTCCATATAAGGTCAAAAACTACATACTCAGATCTTCACCAAACTTTGCAGGGATACATTGGATGTCAAGACACGTGGAAAAAACGTACAAAACAAGAGATTGGAGACATCAAGATTTTCGACGAATTTTTTAAGAATTTTCAAATTTTCAGAAAGGATGTTCCAGATAAGGTCAAAAACGACATACTCAGATCTTCACCAAACTTTGCAGGGATACATTGGAGGTCGAGACACGTGGAAAAAACGTACAAAACAAGAGATTGGAGACATCAAGATTTTGGACGAATTTTTGAAGAATTTTCAAATTTTCTGATAGGAGGTCCCAGATAATGTCAAAAACTACATACTCTGATCTCCACCAAACATTGCAGGGATACATTGGATGTCAAGACACGTGGAAAAAACGTACAAAACAAGAGATTGGAGACATCAAGATTTTCGACGAATTTTTGAAGAATTTTCAAATTTTCAGATAGGAGGTTCCAGATGAGGTCAAAAACTACATACTCAGATCTTCACCAAACTTTGCAGGAATACTTTGCATGTCAAGACACGTGGAAAAAACGTACAAAACAAGAGATCGGAGACATCAAGATTTTCGACGAATTTTTTAAGAATTTTCAAATTTTCAGATGGGAGGTTCCAGATAAGGTCAAAAACGACATACTCAGATCTTCACCAAACTTTGCAGGGATACATTGGATGTCAAGACACGTGGAAAAAACGTACAAAACAAGAGATTGGAGACATCAAGATTTTCGACGAATTTTTTAAGAATTTTCAAATTTTCAGAAAGGATGTTCCAGATAAGGTCAAAAACGACATACTCAGATCTTCACCAAACTTTGCAGGGATCCATTGGAGGTCGAGACACGTGGAAAAAACGTACAAAACAAGAGATTGGAGACATCAAGATTTTGGACGAATTTTTGATGAATTTTCAAATTTTCAGATGGGAGGTTCCATATAAGGTCAAAAACGACATACTCAGATCTTCACCAAACTTTGCATGGATACATTATGTGTCAAGACACGTGGAAAAAACGTACAAAACAAGAGATTGGAGACATCAAGATATTGGTCGAATTTTTTAAGAATTTTCAAATTTTCAGATGGGAGGTTCCAGATAAGGTCAAAAACTATATACTCAGATCTTCACCAAACTTTGCAGGGATACATTGGATGTCAAGACACGTGGAAAAAACGTACAAAACAAGAGATAGGAGACATCAAGATTTTGGACGAATTTTTTAACAATTTTCAAATTTTCAGAAAGGATGTTCCAGATAAGGTCAAAAACGACATACTCAGATCTTCACCAAACTTTGCAGGGATACATTGGATATCAAGACACGTGGAAAAAAACGTACAAAACAAGAGATTGGAGACATCAAGATTTTGGACGAATTTTTTAAGAATTTTCAAATTTTCAGATAGGAGGTTCCAGATAAGATCAAAAACTACATACTCAGATCTTCACCAAACTTTGCAGGGATACATTGGATGTCAAGACACGTGGAAAAAACGTACAAAACAAGAGATTGGGGTCATCAAGATTTTGGACGGATTTTTTAGGAATTTTCAAATTTTCAGATGGGAGGTTCCAGATAAGGTCAAAAACTACATACTCAGATCTTCACCAAACATTGCAGGGATACATTGGATGTCAAGACACGTGGAAAAAACGTACAAAACAAGAGATTGGAGACATCAAGATTTTGGACGAATTTTTTAAGAATTTTCAAATTTTCATATAGGAGGTTCCAGATGAGGTCAAAAACTACATACTCAGATCTTCACCAAACTTTGCAGGGATACATTGGATGTCAAGACACGTGGAAAAAACGTACAAAACAAGAGATTGGAGACATCAAGATTTTGGACGAATTTTTTAAGAATTTTCAAATTTTCAGATAGGAGGTTCCAGATGAGGTCAAAAACTACATACTCAGATCTTCACCAAACTTTGCAGGGATACATTGGATGTCAAGACACGTGGAAAAAACGTACAAAACAAGAGATTGGAGACATCAAGATTTTCGACGAATTTTTGAAGAATTTTCAAATTTTCAGATAGGAGGTTCCAGATAAGGTCAAAAACTACATACTCAGATCTTCACCAAACGTTGCAGGTATACTTTGCATGTCAAGACACGTGGAAAAAACGTACAAAACAAAAGATTGGAGACATCAAGATTTTCGACGAATTTTTTAAGAATTTTCAAATTTTCAGATGGGAGGTTCCAGATAAGGTCAAAAACGACATACTCAGATCTTCACCAAACTTTGCATGGATACATTGGATGTCAAGACACGTGGAAAAAACGTACAAAACAAGAGATTGGAGACATCAAGATTTTGGACGAATTTTTTAAGAATTCTCAAATTTTCAGAAAGGAGGTTCCATATAAGGTCAAAAACTACATACTCAGATCTTCACCAAACTTTGCAGGGATACTTTGGATGTCAAGACACGTGGAAAAAACGTACAAAACAAGAGATTGGGGTCATCAAGATTTTGGACGAATTTTTTAAGAATTTTCAAATTTTCAGATGGGAGGTTCAATATAAGGTCAAAAACTACATACTCAGATCTTCACCAAACTTTGCATGGATACATTGGATGTCAAGACACGTGGAAAAAACATACAAAACATAGGATTCGGAACATCAAGATTTTGGTCGAATTTTTTAAGAATTTTCAAATTTTCAGATAGGAGGTTCCATATAAGGTCAAAAACTACATACTCAGATCTTCACCAAACATTGCAGGAATACATTGGATGTCAAGACACGTGGAAAAAACGTACAAAACAAGAGATTGGGGTCATCAAGATTTTGCACGGATTTTTTAGGAATTTTCAAATTTTCAGATGGGAGGTTCCAGATAAGGTCAAAAACTACATACTCAGATCTTCACCAAACTTTGCAGGGATACATTGGATGTCAAGACACGTGGAAAAAACGTACAAAACAAGAGATTGGAGACATCAAGATTTTGGACGAATTTTTTAAGAATTTTCAAATTTTCAGATAGGAGGTTCCATATAAGGTCAAAAACTACATACTCAGATCTTCACCAAACTTTGCATGGATACATTATGTGTCAGGACACGTGGAAAAAACGTACAAAACAAAAGATTGGAGACATCAAGATTTTGGTCGAATTTTTTAAGAATTTTCAAATTTTCAGATGGGAGGTTCCAGATAAGGTCAAAAACTACATACTCAGATCTTCACCAAACTTTGCAGGGATACATTGGATGTCAAGACACGTGGAAAAAACGTACAAAAAAGAGATTGGAGACATCAAGATTTTGGACGAATTTTTTAACAATTTTCAAATTTTCAGAAAGGATGTTCCAGATAAGGTCAAAAACGACATACTCAGATCTTCACCAAACTTTGCAGGGATACATTGGATATCAAGACACGTGGAAAAAACGTACAAAACAAGAGATTGGAGACATCAAGATTTTGGACGAATTTTTTAAGAATTTTCAAATTTTCAGATAGGAGGTTCCAGATAAGGTCAAAAACTACATACTCAGATCTTCACCAAACTTTGCAGGGATACATTGGATGTCAAGACACGTGGAAAAAACGTACAAAACAAGAGATTGGGGTCATCAAGATTTTGGACGGATTTTTTAGGAATTTTCAAATTTTCAGATGGGAGGTTCCAGATAAGGTCAAAAACTACATACTCAGATCTTCACCAAACATTGCAGGGATACATTGGATGTCAAGACACGTGGAAAAAACGTACAAAACAAGAGATTGGAGACATCAAAATTTTGGACGAATTTTTTAAGAATTTTCAAATTTTCAGATAGGAGGTTCCAGATGAGGTCAAAAACTACATACTCAGATCTTCACCAAACTTTGCAGGAATACTTTGCATGTCAAGACACGTGGAAAAAACGTACAAAACAAGAGATCGGAGACATCAAGATTTTCGACGAATTTTTTAAGAATTTTCAAATTTTCAGATGGGAGGTTCCAGATAAGGTCAAAAACGACATACTCAGATCTTCACCAAACTTTGCATGGATACATTGGATGTCAAGACACGTGGAAAAAACATACAAAACATAGGATTGGAGACATCAAGATTTTGGACGAATTTTTTAAGAATTTTCAAATTTTCAGATAGGAGGTTCCATATAAGGTCAAAAACTACATACTCAGATCTTCACCAAACTTTGCAGGGATACATTGGATGTCAAGACACGTGGAAAAAACGTACAAAACAAGAGATTGGAGACATCAAGATTATGGACGAATTTTTTGAGAATTTTCAAATTTTCAGAAAGGAGGTTCCATATAAGGTCAAAAACTACATACTCAGATCTTCACCAAACTTTGCAGGGATACATTGGATGTCAAGACACGTGGAAAAAACGTACAAAACAAGAGATTGGAGACATCAAGATTTTCGACGAATTTTTTAAGAATTTTCAAATTTTCAGAAAGGATGTTCCAGATAAGGTCAAAAACGACATACTCAGATCTTCACCAAACTTTGCAGGGATACATTGGAGGTCGAGACACGTGGAAAAAACGTACAAAACAAGAGATTGGAGACATCAAGATTTTCGACGAATTTTTTAAGAATTTTCAAATTTTCAGAAAGGATGTTCCAGATAAGGTCAAAAACGACATACTCAGATCTTCACCAAACTTTGCAGGGATCCATTGGAGGTCGAGACACGTGGAAAAAACGTACAAAACAAGAGATTGGAGACATCAAGATTTTGGACGAATTTTTGATGAATTTTCAAATTTTCAGATGGGAGGTTCCATATAAGGTCAAAAACGACATACTCAGATCTTCACCAAACTTTGCATGGATACATTATGTGTCAAGACACGTGGAAAAAACGTACAAAACAAGAGATTGGAGACATCAAGATATTGGTCGAATTTTTTAAGAATTTTCAAATTTTCAGATGGGAGGTTCCAGATAAGGTCAAAAACTATATACTCAGATCTTCACCAAACTTTGCAGGGATACATTGGATGTCAAGACACGTGGAAAAAACGTACAAAACAAGAGATAGGAGACATCAAGATTTTGGACGAATTTTTTAACAATTTTCAAATTTTCAGAAAGGATGTTCCAGATAAGGTCAAAAACGACATACTCAGATCTTCACCAAACTTTGCAGGGATACATTGGATATCAAGACACGTGGAAAAAAACGTACAAAACAAGAGATTGGAGACATCAAGATTTTGGACGAATTTTTTAAGAATTTTCAAATTTTCAGATAGGAGGTTCCAGATAAGATCAAAAACTACATACTCAGATCTTCACCAAACTTTGCAGGGATACATTGGATGTCAAGACACGTGGAAAAAACGTACAAAACAAGAGATTGGGGTCATCAAGATTTTGGACGGATTTTTTAGGAATTTTCAAATTTTCAGATGGGAGGTTCCAGATAAGGTCAAAAACTACATACTCAGATCTTCACCAAACATTGCAGGGATACATTGGATGTCAAGACACGTGGAAAAAACGTACAAAACAAGAGATTGGAGACATCAAGATTTTGGACGAATTTTTTAAGAATTTTCAAATTTTCAGATAGGAGGTTCCAGATGAGGTCAAAAACTACATACTCAGATCTTCACCAAACTTTGCAGGGATACATTGGATGTCAAGACACGTGGAAAAAACGTACAAAACAAGAGATTGGAGACATCAAGATTTTGGACGAATTTTTTAAGAATTTTCAAATTTTCAGATAGGAGGTTCCAGATGAGGTCAAAAACTACATACTCAGATCTTCACCAAACTTTGCAGGGATACATTGGATGTCAAGACACGTGGAAAAAACGTACAAAACAAGAGATTGGAGACATCAAGATTTTCGACGAATTTTTGAAGAATTTTCAAATTTTCAGATAGGAGGTTCCAGATAAGGTCAAAAACTACATACTCAGATCTTCACCAAACGTTGCAGGTATACTTTGCATGTCAAGACACGTGGAAAAAACGTATAAAACAAAAGATTGGAGACATCAAGATTTTCGACGAATTTTTTAAGAATTTTCAAATTTTCAGATGGGAGGTTCCAGATAAGGTCAAAAACGACATACTCAGATCTTCACCAAACTTTGCATGGATACATTGGATGTCAAGACACGTGGAAAAAACGTACAAAACAAGAGATTGGAGACATCAAGATTTTGGACGAATTTTTTAAGAATTCTCAAATTTTCAGAAAGGAGGTTCCATATAAGGTCAAAAACTACATACTCAGATCTTCACCAAACTTTGCAGGGATACTTTGGATGTCAAGACACGTGGAAAAAACGTACAAAACAAGAGATTGGGGTCATCAAGATTTTGGACGAATTTTTTAAGAATTTTCAAATTTTCAGATGGGAGGTTCAATATAAGGTCAAAAACTACATACTCAGATCTTCACCAAACTTTGCATGGATACATTGGATGTCAAGACACGTGGAAAAAACATACAAAACATAGGATTCGGAACATCAAGATTTTGGTCGAATTTTTTAAGAATTTTCAAATTTTCAGATAGGAGGTTCCATATAAGGTCAAAAACTACATACTCAGATCTTCACCAAACATTGCAGGAATACATTGGATGTCAAGACACGTGGAAAAAACGTACAAAACAAGAGATTGGGGTCATCAAGATTTTGCACGGATTTTTTAGGAATTTTCAAATTTTCAGATGGGAGGTTCCAGATAAGGTCAAAAACTACATACTCAGATCTTCACCAAACTTTGCAGGGATACATTGGATGTCAAGACACGTGGAAAAAACGTACAAAACAAGAGATTGGAGACATCAAGATTTTGGACGAATTTTTTAAGAATTTTCAAATTTTCAGATAGGAGGTTCCATATAAGGTCAAAAACTACATACTCAGATCTTCACCAAACTTTGCATGGATACATTATGTGTCAGGACACGTGGAAAAAACGTACAAAACAAAAGATTGGAGACATCAAGATTTTGGTCGAATTTTTTAAGAATTTTCAAATTTTCAGATGGGAGGTTCCAGATAAGGTCAAAAACTACATACTCAGATCTTCACCAAACTTTGCAGGGATACATTGGATGTCAAGACACGTGGAAAAAACGTACAAAAAAGAGATTGGAGACATCAAGATTTTGGACGAATTTTTTAACAATTTTCAAATTTTCAGAAAGGATGTTCCAGATAAGGTCAAAAACGACATACTCAGATCTTCACCAAACTTTGCAGGGATACATTGGATATCAAGACACGTGGAAAAAACGTACAAAACAAGAGATTGGAGACATCAAGATTTTGGACGAATTTTTTAAGAATTTTCAAATTTTCAGATAGGAGGTTCCAGATAAGGTCAAAAACTACATACTCAGATCTTCACCAAACTTTGCAGGGATACATTGGATGTCAAGACACGTGGAAAAAACGTACAAAACAAGAGATTGGGGTCATCAAGATTTTGGACGGATTTTTTAGGAATTTTCAAATTTTCAGATGGGAGGTTCCAGATAAGGTCAAAAACTACATACTCAGATCTTCACCAAACATTGCAGGGATACATTGGATGTCAAGACACGTGGAAAAAACGTACAAAACAAGAGATTGGAGACATCAAAATTTTGGACGAATTTTTTAAGAATTTTCAAATTTTCAGATAGGAGGTTCCAGATGAGGTCAAAAACTACATACTCAGATCTTCACCAAACTTTGCAGGAATACTTTGCATGTCAAGACACGTGGAAAAAACGTACAAAACAAGAGATCGGAGACATCAAGATTTTCGACGAATTTTTTAAGAATTTTCAAATTTTCAGATGGGAGGTTCCAGATAAGGTCAAAAACGACATACTCAGATCTTCACCAAACTTTGCATGGATACATTGGATGTCAAGACACGTGGAAAAAACATACAAAACATAGGATTGGAGACATCAAGATTTTGGACGAATTTTTTAAGAATTTTCAAATTTTCAGATAGGAGGTTCCATATAAGGTCAAAAACTACATACTCAGATCTTCACCAAACTTTGCAGGGATACATTGGATGTCAAGACACGTGGAAAAAACGTACAAAACAAGAGATTGGAGACATCAAGATTATGGACGAATTTTTTGAGAATTTTCAAATTTTCAGAAAGGAGGTTCCATATAAGGTCAAAAACTACATACTCAGATCTTCACCAAACTTTGCAGGGATACATTGGATGTCAAGACACGTGGAAAAAACGTACAAAACAAGAGATTGGAGACATCAAGATTTTCGACGAATTTTTTAAGAATTTTCAAATTTTCAGAAAGGATGTTCCAGATAAGGTCAAAAACGACATACTCAGATCTTCACCAAACTTTGCAGGGATACATTGGAGGTCGAGACACGTGGAAAAAACGTACAAAACAAGAGATTGGAGACATCAAGATTTTGGACGAATTTTTGAAGAATTTTCAAATTTTCTGATAGGAGGTCCCAGATAATGTCAAAAACTACATACTCAGATCTCCACCAAACATTGCAGGGATACATTGGATGTCAAGACACGTGGAAAAAACGTACAAAACAAGAGATTGGAGACATCAAGATTTTCGACGAATTTTTGAAGAATTTTCAAATTTTCAGATAGGAGGTTCCAGATAAGGTCAAAAACTACATACTCAGATCTTCACCAAACGTTGCAGGGATACTTTGCATGTCAAGACACGTGGAAAAAACGTACAAAACAAGAGATTGGAGACATCAAGATTTTCGACGAATTTTTTAAGAATTTTCAAATTTTCAGATGGGAGGTTCCAGATAAGGTCAAAAACGACATACTCAGATCTTCACCAAACTTTGCAGGGATCCATTGGAGGTCGAGACACGTGGAAAAAACGTACAAAACAAGAGATTGGAGACATCAAGATTTTGGACGAATTTTTTAAGAATTTTCAAATTTTCAGATAGGAGGTTCCATATAAGGTCAAAAACTACATACTCAGATCTTCACCAAACTTTGCAGGGATACATTGGATGTCAAGACACGTGGAAAAAACGTACAAAACAAGAGATTGGAGACATCAAGATTTTCGACGAATTTTTTAAGAATTTTCAAATTTTCAGAAAGGATGTTCCAGATAAGGTCAAAAACGACATACTCAGATCTTCACCAAACTTTGCAGGGATCCATTGGAGGTCGAGACACGTGGAAAAAACGTACAAAACAAGAGATTGGAGACATCAAGATTTTGGACGAATTTTTGAAGAATTTTCAAATTTTCAGATAGGAGGTTCCAGATAAGGTCTAAAACTACATACTCAGATCTCCACCAAACATTGCAGGAATACATTGGATATCAAGACACGTGGAAAAAACGTACAAAACAAGAGATTGGAGACATCAAGATTTTCGACGAATTTTTGAAGAATTTTCAAATTTTCAGATAGGAGGTTCCAGATAAGGTCAAAAACTACATTTTCAGATCTTCACCAAACGTTGCAGGGATACTTTGCATGTCAAGACACGTGGAAAAAACGTACAAAACAAAAGATTGGAGACATCAAGATTTTCGACGAATTTTTTAAGAATTTTCAAATTTTCAGATGGGAGGTTCCAGATAAGGTCAAAAACGACATACTCAGATCTTCACCAAACTTTGCATGGATACATTGGATGTCAAGACACGTGGAAAAAACGTACAAAACAAGAGATTGGAGACATCAAGATTTTGGACGAATTTTTTAAGAATTCTCAAATTTTCAGAAAGGAGGTTCCATATAAGGTCAAAAACTACATACTCAGATCTTCACCAAACTTTGCAGGGATACTTTGGATGTCAAGACACGTGGAAAAAACGTACAAAACAAGAGATTGGGGTCATCAAGATTTTGGACGAATTTTTTAAGAATTTTCAAATTTTCAGATGGGAGGTTCAATATAAGGTCAAAAACTACATACTCAGATCTTCACCAAACTTTGCATGGATACATTGGATGTCAAGACACGTGGAAAAAACATACAAAACATAGGATTCGGAACATCAAGATTTTGGTCGAATTTTTTAACAATTTTCAAATTTTCAGATAGGAGGTTCCATAAAAGGTCAAAAACTACATACTCAGATCTTCACCAAACATTGCAGGAATACATTGGATGTCAAGACACGTGGAAAAAACGTACAAAACAAGAGATTGGGGTCATCAAGATTTTGCACGGATTTTTTAGGAATTTTCAAATTTTCAGATGGGAGGTTCCAGATAAGGTCAAAAACTACATACTCAGATCTTCACCAAACTTTGCAGGGATACATTGGATGTCAAGACACGTGGAAAAAACGTACAAAACAAGAGATTGGAGACATCAAGATTTTGGACGAATTTTTTAAGAATTTTCAAATTCTCAGATAGGAGGTTCCATATAAGGTCAAAAACTACATACTCAGATCTTCACCAAACTTTGCATGGATACATTATGTGTCAAGACACGTGGAAAAAACGTACAAAACAAAAGATTGGAGACATCAAGATTTTGGTCGAATTTTTTAAGAATTTTCAAATTTTCAGATGGGAGGTTCCAGATAAGGTCAAAAACTACATACTCAGATCTTCACCAAACTTTGCAGGGATACATTGGATGTCAAGACACGTGGAAAAAACGTACAAAAAAGAGATTGGAGACATCAAGATTTTGGACGAATTTTTTAACAATTTTCAAATTTTCAGAAAGGATGTTCCAGATAAGGTCAAAAACGACATACTCAGATCTTCACCAAACTTTGCAGGGATACATTGGATATCAAGACACGTGGAAAAAACGTACAAAACAAGAGATTGGAGACATCAAGATTTTGGACGAATTTTTTAAGAATTTTCAAATTTTCAGATGGGAGGTTCCAGATAAGGTCAAAAACTACATACTCAGATCTTCACCAAACTTTGCAGGGATACATTGGATGTCAAGACACGTGGAAAAAACGTACAAAACAAGAGATTGGGGTCATCAAGATTTTGGACGGATTTTTTAGGAATTTTCAAATTTTCAGATGGGAGGTTCCAGATAAGGTCAAAAACTACATACTCAGATCTTCACCAAACATTGCAGGGATACATTGGATGTCAAGACACGTGGAAAAAACGTACAAAACAAGAGATTGGAGACATCAAAATTTTGGACGAATTTTTTAAGAATTTTCAAATTTTCAGATAGGAGGTTCCAGATGAGGTCAAAAACTACATACTCAGATCTTCACCAAACTTTGCAGGAATACTTTGCATGTCAAGACACGTGGAAAAAACGTACAAAACAAGAGATCGGAGACATCAAGATTTTCGACGAATTTTTTAAGTATTTTCAAATTTTCAGATGGGAGGTTCCAGATAAGGTCAAAAACGACATACTCAGATCTTCACCAAACTTTGCATGGATACATTGGATGTCAAGACACGTGGAAAAAACATACAAAACATAGGATTGGTGACATCAAGATTTTGGACGAATTTTTTAAGAATTTTCAAATTTTCAGATAGGAGGTTCCATATAAGGTCAAAAACTACATACTCAGATCTTCACCAAACTTTGCAGGGATACATTGGATGTCAAGACACGTGGAAAAAACGTACAAAACAAGAGATTGGAGACATCAAAATTTTGGACGAATTTTTTAAGAATTTTCAAATTTTCAGATAGGAGGTTCCAGATGAGGTCAAAAACTACATACTCAGATCTTCACCAAACTTTGCAGGAATACTTTGCATGTCAAGACACGTGGAAAAAACGTACAAAACAAGAGATCGGAGACATCAAGATTTTCGACGAATTTTTTAAGAATTTTCAAATTTTCAGATGGGAGGTTCCAGATAAGGTCAAAAACGACATACTCAGATCTTCACCAAACTTTGCATGGATACATTGGATGTCAAGACACGTGGAAAAAACATACAAAACATAGGATTGGAGACATCAAGATTTTGGACGAATTTTTTAAGAATTTTCAAATTTTCAGATAGGAGGTTCCATATAAGGTCAAAAACTACATACTCAGATCTTCACCAAACTTTGCAGGGATACATTGGATGTCAAGACACGTGGAAAAAACGTACAAAACAAGAGATTGGAGACATCAAGATTATGGACGAATTTTTTGAGAATTTTCAAATTTTCAGAAAGGAGGTTCCATATAAGGTCAAAAACTACATACTCAGATCTTCACCAAACTTTGCAGGGATACATTGGATGTCAAGACACGTGGAAAAAACGTACAAAACAAGAGATTGGAGACATCAAGATTTTCGACGAATTTTTTAAGAATTTTCAAATTTTCAGAAAGGATGTTCCAGATAAGGTCAAAAACGACATACTCAGATCTTCACCAAACTTTGCAGGGATACATTGGAGGTCGAGACACGTGGAAAAAACGTACAAAACAAGAGATTGGAGACATCAAGATTTTGGACGAATTTTTGAAGAATTTTCAAATTTTCTGATAGGAGGTCCCAGATAATGTCAAAAACTACATACTCAGATCTCCACCAAACATTGCAGGGATACATTGGATGTCAAGACACGTGGAAAAAACGTACAAAACAAGAGATTGGAGACATCAAGATTTTCGACGAATTTTTGAAGAATTTTCAAATTTTCAGATAGGAGGTTCCAGATAAGGTCAAAAACTACATACTCAGATCTTCACCAAACGTTGCAGGGATACTTTGCATGTCAAGACACGTGGAAAAAACGTACAAAACAAGAGATTGGAGACATCAAGATTTTCGACGAATTTTTTAAGAATTTTCAAATTTTCAGATGGGAGGTTCCAGATAAGGTCAAAAACGACATACTCAGATCTTCACCAAACTTTGCAGGGATCCATTGGAGGTCGAGACACGTGGAAAAAACGTACAAAACAAGAGATTGGAGACATCAAGATTTTGGACGAATTTTTTAAGAATTTTCAAATTTTCAGATAGGAGGTTCCATATAAGGTCAAAAACTACATACTCAGATCTTCACCAAACTTTGCAGGGATACATTGGATGTCAAGACACGTGGAAAAAACGTACAAAACAAGAGATTGGAGACATCAAGATTTTCGACGAATTTTTTAAGAATTTTCAAATTTTCAGATGGGATGTTCCAGATAAGGTCAAAAACGACATACTCAGATCTTCACCAAACTTTGCAGGGATCCATTGGAGGTCGAGACACGTGGAAAAAACGTACAAAACAAGAGATTGGAGACATCAAGATTTTGGACGAATTTTTTTAAGAATTTTCAAATTTTCAGATAGGAGGTTCCAGATAAGGTCTAAAACTACATACTCAGATCTCCACCAAACATTGCAGGAATACATTGGATATCAAGACACGTGGAAAAAACGTACAAAACAAGAGATTGGAGACATCAAGATTTTCGACGAATTTTTGAAGAATTTTCAAATTTTCAGATAGGAGGTTCCAGATAAGGTCAAAAACTACATTTTCAGATCTTCACCAAACGTTGCAGGGATACTTTGCATGTCAAGACACGTGGAAAAAACGTACAAAACAAAAGATTGGAGACATCAAGATTTTCGACGAATTTTTTAAGAATTTTCAAATTTTCAGATGGGAGGTTCCAGATAAGGTCAAAAACGACATACTCAGATCTTCACCAAACTTTGCATGGATACATTGGATGTCAAGACACGTGGAAAAAACGTACAAAACAAGAGATTGGAGACATCAAGATTTTGGACGAATTTTTTAAGAATTCTCAAATTTTCAGAAAGGAGGTTCCATATAAGGTCAAAAACTACATACTCAGATCTTCACCAAACTTTGCAGGGATACTTTGGATGTCAAGACACGTGGAAAAAACGTACAAAACAAGAGATTGGGGTCATCAAGATTTTGGACGAATTTTTTAAGAATTTTCAAATTTTCAGATGGGAGGTTCAATATAAGGTCAAAAACTACATACTCAGATCTTCACCAAACTTTGCATGGATACATTGGATGTCAAGACACGTGGAAAAAACATACAAAACATAGGATTCGGAACATCAAGATTTTGGTCGAATTTTTTAACAATTTTCAAATTTTCAGATAGGAGGTTCCATAAAAGGTCAAAAACTACATACTCAGATCTTCACCAAACATTGCAGGAATACATTGGATGTCAAGACACGTGGAAAAAACGTACAAAACAAGAGATTGGGGTCATCAAGATTTTGCACGGATTTTTTAGGAATTTTCAAATTTTCAGATGGGAGGTTCCAGATAAGGTCAAAAACTACATACTCAGATCTTCACCAAACTTTGCAGGGATACATTGGATGTCAAGACACGTGGAAAAAACGTACAAAACAAGAGATTGGAGACATCAAGATTTTGGACGAATTTTTTAAGAATTTTCAAATTCTCAGATAGGAGGTTCCATATAAGGTCAAAAACTACATACTCAGATCTTCACCAAACTTTGCATGGATACATTATGTGTCAAGACACGTGGAAAAAACGTACAAAACAAAAGATTGGAGACATCAAGATTTTGATCGAATTTTTTAAGAATTTTCAAATTTTCAGATGGGACGTTCCAGATAAGGTCAAAAACTACATACTCAGATCTTCACCAAACTTTGCAGGGATACATTGGATGTCAAGACACGTGGAAAAAACGTACAAAAAAGAGATTGGAGACATCAAGATTTTGGACGAATTTTTTAACAATTTTCAAATTTTCAGAAAGGATGTTCCAGATAAGGTCAAAAACGACATACTCAGATCTTCACCAAACTTTGCAGGGATACATTGGATATCAAGACACGTGGAAAAAACGTACAAAACAAGAGATTGGAGACATCAAGATTTTGGACGAATTTTTTAAGAATTTTCAAATTTTCAGATGGGAGGTTCCAGATAAGGTCAAAAACTACATACTCAGATCTTCACCAAACTTTGCAGGGATACATTGGATGTCAAGACACGTGGAAAAAACGTACAAAACAAGAGATTGGGGTCATCAAGATTTTGGACGGATTTTTTAGGAATTTTCAAATTTTCAGATGGGAGGTTCCAGATAAGGTCAAAAACTACATACTCAGATCTTCACCAAACATTGCAGGGATACATTGGATGTCAAGACACGTGGAAAAAACGTACAAAACAAGAGATTGGAGACATCAAAATTTTGGACGAATTTTTTAAGAATTTTCAAATTTTCAGATAGGAGGTTCCAGATGAGGTCAAAAACTACATACTCAGATCTTCACCAAACTTTGCAGGAATACTTTGCATGTCAAGACACGTGGAAAAAACGTACAAAACAAGAGATCGGAGACATCAAGATTTTCGACGAATTTTTTAAGTATTTTCAAATTTTCAGATGGGAGGTTCCAGATAAGGTCAAAAACGACATACTCAGATCTTCACCAAACTTTGCATGGATACATTGGATGTCAAGACACGTGGAAAAAACATACAAAACATAGGATTGGTGACATCAAGATTTTGGACGAATTTTTTAAGAATTTTCAAATTTTCAGATAGGAGGTTCCATATAAGGTCAAAAACTACATACTCAGATCTTCACCAAACTTTGCAGGGATACATTGGATGTCAAGACACGTGGAAAAAACGTACAAAACAAGAGATTGGAGACATCAAGATTATGGACGAATTTTTTGAGAATTTTCAAATTTTCAGAAAGGAGGTTCCATATAAGGTCAAAAACTACATACTCAGATCTTCACCAAACTTTGCAGGGATACATTGGATGTCAAGACACGTGGAAAAAACGTACAAAACAAGAGATTGGAGACATCAAGATTTTCGACGAATTTTTTAAGAATTTTCAAATTTTCAGAAAGGATGTTCCAGATAAGGTCAAAAACGACATACTCAGATCTTCACCAAACTTTGCAGGGATACATTGGAGGTCGAGACACGTGGAAAAAACGTACAAAACAAGAGATTGGAGACATCAAGATTTTGGACGAATTTTTGAAGAATTTTCAAATTTTCTGATAGGAGGTCCCAGATAATGTCAAAAACTACATACTCAGATCTCCACCAAACATTGCAGGGATACATTGGATGTCAAGACACGTGGAAAAAACGTACAAAACAAGAGATTGGAGACATCAAGATTTTCGACGAATTTTTGAAGAATTTTCAAATTTTCAGATAGGAGGTTCCAGATAAGGTCAAAAACTACATACTCAGATCTTCACCAAACGTTGCAGGGATACTTTGCATGTCAAGACACGTGGAAAAAACGTACAAAACAAGAGATTGGAGACATCAAGATTTTCGACGAATTTTTTAAGAATTTTCAAATTTTCAGATGGGAGGTTCCAGATAAGGTCAAAAACGACATACTCAGATCTTCACCAAACTTTGCAGGGATCCATTGGAGGTCGAGACACGTGGAAAAAACGTACAAAACAAGAGATTGGAGACATCAAGATTTTGGACGAATTTTTTAAGAATTTTCAAATTTTCAGATAGGAGGTTCCATATAAGGTCAAAAACTACATACTCAGATCTTCACCAAACTTTGCAGGGATACATTGGATGTCAAGACACGTGGAAAAAACGTACAAAACAAGAGATTGGAGACATCAAGATTTTCGACGAATTTTTTAAGAATTTTCAAATTTTCAGAAAGGATGTTCCAGATAAGGTCAAAAACGACATACTCAGATCTTCACCAAACTTTGCAGGGATCCATTGGAGGTCGAGACACGTGGAAAAAACGTACAAAACAAGAGATTGGAGACATCAAGATTTTGGACGAATTTTTGAAGAATTTTCAAATTTTCAGATAGGAGGTTCCAGATAAGGTCTAAAACTACATACTCAGATCTCCACCAAACATTGCAGGAATACATTGGATATCAAGACACGTGGAAAAAACGTACAAAACAAGAGATTGGAGACATCAAGATTTTCGACGAATTTTTGAAGAATTTTCAAATTTTCAGATAGGAGGTTCCAGATAAGGTCAAAAACTACATTTTCAGATCTTCACCAAACGTTGCAGGGATACTTTGCATGTCAAGACACGTGGAAAAAACGTACAAAACAAAAGATTGGAGACATCAAGATTTTCGACGAATTTTTTAAGAATTTTCAAATTTTCAGATGGGAGGTTCCAGATAAGGTCAAAAACGACATACTCAGATCTTCACCAAACTTTGCATGGATACATTGGATGTCAAGACACGTGGAAAAAACGTACAAAACAAGAGATTGGAGACATCAAGATTTTGGACGAATTTTTTAAGAATTCTCAAATTTTCAGAAAGGAGGTTCCATATAAGGTCAAAAACTACATACTCAGATCTTCACCAAACTTTGCAGGGATACTTTGGATGTCAAGACACGTGGAAAAAACGTACAAAACAAGAGATTGGGGTCATCAAGATTTTGGACGAATTTTTTAAGAATTTTCAAATTTTCAGATGGGAGGTTCAATATAAGGTCAAAAACTACATACTCAGATCTTCACCAAACTTTGCATGGATACATTGGATGTCAAGACACGTGGAAAAAACATACAAAACATAGGATTCGGAACATCAAGATTTTGGTCGAATTTTTTAACAATTTTCAAATTTTCAGATAGGAGGTTCCATAAAAGGTCAAAAACTACATACTCAGATCTTCACCAAACATTGCAGGAATACATTGGATGTCAAGACACGTGGAAAAAACGTACAAAACAAGAGATTGGGGTCATCAAGATTTTGCACGGATTTTTTAGGAATTTTCAAATTTTCAGATGGGAGGTTCCAGATAAGGTCAAAAACTACATACTCAGATCTTCACCAAACTTTGCAGGGATACATTGGATGTCAAGACACGTGGAAAAAACGTACAAAACAAGAGATTGGAGACATCAAGATTTTGGACGAATTTTTTAAGAATTTTCAAATTCTCAGATAGGAGGTTCCATATAAGGTCAAAAACTACATACTCAGATCTTCACCAAACTTTGCATGGATACATTATGTGTCAAGACACGTGGAAAAAACGTACAAAACAAAAGATTGGAGACATCAAGATTTTGGTCGAATTTTTTAAGAATTTTCAAATTTTCAGATGGGAGGTTCCAGATAAGGTCAAAAACTACATACTCAGATCTTCACCAAACTTTGCAGGGATACATTGGATGTCAAGACACGTGGAAAAAACGTACAAAAAAGAGATTGGAGACATCAAGATTTTGGACGAATTTTTTAACAATTTTCAAATTTTCAGAAAGGATGTTCCAGATAAGGTCAAAAACGACATACTCAGATCTTCACCAAACTTTGCAGGGATACATTGGATATCAAGACACGTGGAAAAAACGTACAAAACAAGAGATTGGAGACATCAAGATTTTGGACGAATTTTTTAAGAATTTTCAAATTTTCAGATGGGAGGTTCCAGATAAGGTCAAAAACTACATACTCAGATCTTCACCAAACTTTGCAGGGATACATTGGATGTCAAGACACGTGGAAAAAACGTACAAAACAAGAGATTGGGGTCATCAAGATTTTGGACGGATTTTTTAGGAATTTTCAAATTTTCAGATGGGAGGTTCCAGATAAGGTCAAAAACTACATACTCAGATCTTCACCAAACATTGCAGGGATACATTGGATGTCAAGACACGTGGAAAAAACGTACAAAACAAGAGATTGGAGACATCAAAATTTTGGACGAATTTTTTAAGAATTTTCAAATTTTCAGATAGGAGGTTCCAGATGAGGTCAAAAACTACATACTCAGATCTTCACCAAACTTTGCAGGAATACTTTGCATGTCAAGACACGTGGAAAAAACGTACAAAACAAGAGATCGGAGACATCAAGATTTTCGACGAATTTTTTAAGTATTTTCAAATTTTCAGATGGGAGGTTCCAGATAAGGTCAAAAACGACATACTCAGATCTTCACCAAACTTTGCATGGATACATTGGATGTCAAGACACGTGGAAAAAACATACAAAACATAGGATTGGTGACATCAAGATTTTGGACGAATTTTTTAAGAATTTTCAAATTTTCAGATAGGAGGTTCCATATAAGGTCAAAAACTACATACTCAGATCTTCACCAAACTTTGCAGGGATACATTGGATGTCAAGACACGTGGAAAAAACGTACAAAACAAGAGATTGGAGACATCAAAATTTTGGACGAATTTTTTAAGAATTTTCAAATTTTCAGATAGGAGGTTCCAGATGAGGTCAAAAACTACATACTCAGATCTTCACCAAACTTTGCAGGAATACTTTGCATGTCAAGACACGTGGAAAAAACGTACAAAACAAGAGATCGGAGACATCAAGATTTTCGACGAATTTTTTAAGAATTTTCAAATTTTCAGATGGGAGGTTCCAGATAAGGTCAAAAACGACATACTCAGATCTTCACCAAACTTTGCATGGATACATTGGATGTCAAGACACGTGGAAAAAACATACAAAACATTTGATTGGAGACATCAAGATTTTGGACGAATTTTTTAAGAATTTTCAAATTTTCAGATAGGAGGTTCCATATAAGGTCAAAAACTACATACTCAGATCTTCACCAAACTTTGCAGGGATACATTGGATGTCAAGACACGTGGAAAAAACGTACAAAACAAGAGATTGGAGACATCAAGATTATGGACGAATTTTTTGAGAATTTTCAAATTTTCAGAAAGGAGGTTCCATATAAGGTCAAAAACTACATACTCAGATCTTCACCAAACTTTGCAGGGATACATTGGATGTCAAGACACGTGGAAAAAACGTACAAAACAAGAGATTGGAGACATCAAGATTTTCGACGAATTTTTTAAGAATTTTCAAATTTTCAGAAAGGATGTTCCAGATAAGGTCAAAAACGACATACTCAGATCTTCACCAAACTTTGCAGGGATACATTGGAGGTCGAGACACGTGGAAAAAACGTACAAAACAAGAGATTGGAGACATCAAGATTTTGGACGAATTTTTGAAGAATTTTCAAATTTTCTGATAGGAGGTCCCAGATAATGTCAAAAACTACATACTCAGATCTCCACCAAACATTGCAGGGATACATTGGATGTCAAGACACGTGGAAAAAACGTACAAAACAAGAGATTGGAGACATCAAGATTTTCGACGAATTTTTGAAGAATTTTCAAATTTTCAGATAGGAGGTTCCAGATAAGGTCAAAAACTACATACTCAGATCTTCACCAAACGTTGCAGGGATACTTTGCATGTCAAGACACGTGGAAAAAACGTACAAAACAAGAGATTGGAGACATCAAGATTTTCGACGAATTTTTTAAGAATTTTCAAATTTTCAGATGGGAGGTTCCAGATAAGGTCAAAAACGACATACTCAGATCTTCACCAAACTTTGCAGGGATCCATTGGAGGTCGAGACACGTGGAAAAAACGTACAAAACAAGAGATTGGAGACATCAAGATTTTGGACGAATTTTTTAAGAATTTTCAAATTTTCAGATAGGAGGTTCCATATAAGGTCAAAAACTACATACTCAGATCTTCACCAAACTTTGCAGGGATACATTGGATGTCAAGACACGTGGAAAAAACGTACAAAACAAGAGATTGGAGACATCAAGATTTTCGACGAATTTTTTAAGAATTTTCAAATTTTCAGATGGGATGTTCCAGATAAGGTCAAAAACGACATACTCAGATCTTCACCAAACTTTGCAGGGATCCATTGGAGGTCGAGACACGTGGAAAAAACGTACAAAACAAGAGATTGGAGACATCAAGATTTTGGACGAATTTTTTAAGAATTTTCAAATTTTCAGATAGGAGGTTCCAGATAAGGTCTAAAACTACATACTCAGATCTCCACCAAACATTGCAGGAATACATTGGATATCAAGACACGTGGAAAAAACGTACAAAACAAGAGATTGGAGACATCAAGATTTTCGACGAATTTTTGAAGAATTTTCAAATTTTCAGATAGGAGGTTCCAGATAAGGTCAAAAACTACATTTTCAGATCTTCACCAAACGTTGCAGGGATACTTTGCATGTCAAGACACGTGGAAAAAACGTACAAAACAAAAGATTGGAGACATCAAGATTTTCGACGAATTTTTTAAGAATTTTCAAATTTTCAGATGGGAGGTTCCAGATAAGGTCAAAAACGACATACTCAGATCTTCACCAAACTTTGCATGGATACATTGGATGTCAAGACACGTGGAAAAAACGTACAAAACAAGAGATTGGAGACATCAAGATTTTGGACGAATTTTTTAAGAATTCTCAAATTTTCAGAAAGGAGGTTCCATATAAGGTCAAAAACTACATACTCAGATCTTCACCAAACTTTGCAGGGATACTTTGGATGTCAAGACACGTGGAAAAAACGTACAAAACAAGAGATTGGGGTCATCAAGATTTTGGACGAATTTTTTAAGAATTTTCAAATTTTCAGATGGGAGGTTCAATATAAGGTCAAAAACTACATACTCAGATCTTCACCAAACTTTGCATGGATACATTGGATGTCAAGACACGTGGAAAAAACATACAAAACATAGGATTCGGAACATCAAGATTTTGGTCGAATTTTTTAACAATTTTCAAATTTTCAGATAGGAGGTTCCATAAAAGGTCAAAAACTACATACTCAGATCTTCACCAAACATTGCAGGAATACATTGGATGTCAAGACACGTGGAAAAAACGTACAAAACAAGAGATTGGGGTCATCAAGATTTTGCACGGATTTTTTAGGAATTTTCAAATTTTCAGATGGGAGGTTCCAGATAAGGTCAAAAACTACATACTCAGATCTTCACCAAACTTTGCAGGGATACATTGGATGTCAAGACACGTGGAAAAAACGTACAAAACAAGAGATTGGAGACATCAAGATTTTGGACGAATTTTTTAAGAATTTTCAAATTCTCAGATAGGAGGTTCCATATAAGGTCAAAAACTACATACTCAGATCTTCACCAAACTTTGCATGGATACATTATGTGTCAAGACACGTGGAAAAAACGTACAAAACAAAAGATTGGAGACATCAAGATTTTGGTCGAATTTTTTAAGAATTTTCAAATTTTCAGATGGGAGGTTCCAGATAAGGTCAAAAACTACATACTCAGATCTTCACCAAACTTTGCAGGGATACATTGGATGTCAAGACACGTGGAAAAAACGTACAAAAAAGAGATTGGAGACATCAAGATTTTGGACGAATTTTTTAACAATTTTCAAATTTTCAGAAAGGATGTTCCAGATAAGGTCAAAAACGACATACTCAGATCTTCACCAAACTTTGCAGGGATACATTGGATATCAAGACACGTGGAAAAAACGTACAAAACAAGAGATTGGAGACATCAAGATTTTGGACGAATTTTTTAAGAATTTTCAAATTTTCAGATGGGAGGTTCCAGATAAGGTCAAAAACTACATACTCAGATCTTCACCAAACTTTGCAGGGATACATTGGATGTCAAGACACGTGGAAAAAACGTACAAAACAAGAGATTGGGGTCATCAAGATTTTGGACGGATTTTTTAGGAATTTTCAAATTTTCAGATGGGAGGTTCCAGATAAGGTCAAAAACTACATACTCAGATCTTCACCAAACATTGCAGGGATACATTGGATGTCAAGACACGTGGAAAAAACGTACAAAACAAGAGATTGGAGACATCAAAATTTTGGACGAATTTTTTAAGAATTTTCAAATTTTCAGATAGGAGGTTCCAGATGAGGTCAAAAACTACATACTCAGATCTTCACCAAACTTTGCAGGAATACTTTGCATGTCAAGACACGTGGAAAAAACGTACAAAACAAGAGATCGGAGACATCAAGATTTTCGACGAATTTTTTAAGTATTTTCAAATTTTCAGATGGGAGGTTCCAGATAAGGTCAAAAACGACATACTCAGATCTTCACCAAACTTTGCATGGATACATTGGATGTCAAGACACGTGGAAAAAACATACAAAACATAGGATTGGTGACATCAAGATTTTGGACGAATTTTTTAAGAATTTTCAAATTTTCAGATAGGAGGTTCCATATAAGGTCAAAAACTACATACTCAGATCTTCACCAAACTTTGCAGGGATACATTGGATGTCAAGACACGTGGAAAAAACGTACAAAACAAGAGATTGGAGACATCAAGATTATGGACGAATTTTTTGAGAATTTTCAAATTTTCAGAAAGGAGGTTCCATATAAGGTCAAAAACTACATACTCAGATCTTCACCAAACTTTGCAGGGATACATTGGATGTCAAGACACGTGGAAAAAACGTACAAAACAAGAGATTGGAGACATCAAGATTTTCGACGAATTTTTTAAGAATTTTCAAATTTTCAGAAAGGATGTTCCAGATAAGGTCAAAAACGACATACTCAGATCTTCACCAAACTTTGCAGGGATACATTGGAGGTCGAGACACGTGGAAAAAACGTACAAAACAAGAGATTGGAGACATCAAGATTTTGGACGAATTTTTGAAGAATTTTCAAATTTTCTGATAGGAGGTCCCAGAAAAGGTCAAAAACTACATACTCAGATCTCCACCAAACATTGCAGGGATACATTGGATGTCAAGACACGTGGAAAAAACGTACAAAACAAGAGATTGGAGACATCAAGATTTTCGACGAATTTTTGAAGAATTTTCAAATTTTCAGATAGGAGGTTCCAGATAAGGTCAAAAACTACATACTCAGATCTTCACCAAACGTTGCAGGGATACTTTGCATGTCAAGACACGTGGAAAAAACGTACAAAACAAGAGATTGGAGACATCAAGATTTTCGACGAATTTTTTAAGAATTTTCAAATTTTCAGATGGGAGGTTCCAGTTAAGGTCAAAAACGACATACTCAGATCTTCACCAAACTTTGCATGGATACATTGGATGTCAAGACACGTGGAAAAAACGTACAAAACAAGAGATTGGGGTCATCAAGATTTTGCACGGATTTTTTAAGAATTTTCAAATTTTCAGATGGGAGTTTCCAGATAAGGTCAAAAACTACATACTCAGATCTTCACCAAACTTTGCATGGATACATTGGATGTCAAGACACGTGGAAAAAACGTACAAAACAAGAGATTGGAGACATCAAGATTTTGGACGAATTTTTTAAGAATTCTCAAATTTTCAGAAAGGAGGTTCCATATAAGGTCAAAAACTACATACTCAGATCTTCACCAAACTTTGCAGGGATACTTTGGATGTCAAGACACGTGGAAAAAACGTACAAAACAAGAGATTGGGGTCATCAAGATTTTGGACGAATTTTTTAAGAATTTTCAAATTTTCAGATGGGAGGTTCAATATAAGGTCAAAAACTACATACTCAGATCTTCACCAAACTTTGCATGGATACATTGGATGTCAAGACACGTGGAAAAAACATACAAAACATAGGATTCGGAACATCAAGATTTTGGTCGAATTTTTTAAGAATTTTCAAATTTTCAGATAGGAGGTTCCATATAAGGTCAAAAACTACATACTCAGATCTTCACCAAACATTGCAGGAATACATTGGATGTCAAGACACGTGGAAAAAACGTACAAAACAAGAGATTGGGGTCATCAAGATTTTGCACGGATTTTTTAGGAATTTTCAAATTTTCAGATGGGAGGTTCCAGATAAGGTCAAAAACTACATACTCAGATCTTCACCAAACTTTGCAGGGATACATTGGATGTCAAGACACGTGGAAAAAACGTACAAAACAAGAGATTGGAGACATCAAGATTTTCGACGAATTTTTTAAGAATTTTCAAATTTTCAGATAGGAGGTTCCATATAAGGTCAAAAACTACATACTCAGATCTTCACCAAACTTTGCATGGATACATTATGTGTCAAGACACGTGGAAAAAACGTACAAAACAAAAGATTGGAGACATCAAGATTTTGGTCGAATTTTTTAAGAATTTTCAAATTTTCAGATGGGAGGTTCCAGATAAGGTCAAAAACTACATACTCAGATCTTCACCAAACTTTGCAGGGATACATTGGATGTCAAGACACGTGGAAAAAACGTACAAAAAAGAGATTGGAGACATCAAGATTTTGGACGAATTTTTTAACAATTTTCAAATTTTCAGAAAGGATGTTCCAGATAAGGTCAAAAACGACATACTCAGATCATCACCAAACTTTGCAGGGATACATTGGATATCAAGACACGTTAAAAAAACGTACAAAACAAGAGATTGGAGACATCAAGATTTTGGACGAATTTTTTAAGAATTTTCAAATTTTCAGATAGGAGGTTCCAGATAAGGTCAAAAACTACATACTCAGATCTTCACCAAACTTTGCAGGGATACATTGGATGTCAAGACACGTGGAAAAAACGTACAAAACAAGAGATTGGGGTCATCAAGATTTTGGACGGATTTTTTAGGAATTTTCAAATTTTCAGATGGGAGGTTCCAGATAAGGTCAAAAACTACATACTCAGATCTTCACCAAACATTGCAGGGATACATTGGATGTCAAGACACGTGGAAAAAACGTACAAAACAAGAGATTGGAGACATCAATATTTTGGACGAATTTTTAAAGAATTTTCAAATTTTCAGATAGGAGGTTCCAGATGAGGTCAAAAACTACATAGTCAGATCTTCACCAAACTTTGCAGGAATACTTTGCATGTCAAGACACGTGGAAAAAACGTACAAAACAAGAGATCGGAGACATCAAGATTTTCGACGAATTTTTTAAGAATTTTCAAATTTTCAGATGGGAGGTTCCAGATAAGGTCAAAAACGACATACTCAGATCTTCACCAAACTTTTGCATGGATACATTGGATGTCAAGACACGTGGAAAAAACATACAAAACATAGGATTGGTGACATCAAGATTTTGGACGAATTTTTTAAGAATTTTCAAATTTTCAGATAGGAGGTTCCATATAAGGTCAAGAACTACATACTCAGATCTTCACCAAACTTTGCAGGGATACATTGGATGTCAAGACACGTGGAAAAAACGTACAAAACAAGAGATTGGAGACATCAAGATTTTCGACGAATTTTTTAAGGATTTTCAAATTTTCAGAAAGGATGTTCCAGATAAGGTCAAAAACGACATACTCAGATCTTCACCAAACTTTGCAGGGATACATTGGAGGTCGAGACACGTGGAAAAAACGTACAAAACAAGAGATTGGAGACATCAAGATTTTGGACGAATTTTTGAAGAATTTTCAAATTTTCAGATAGGAGGTTCCAGATAAGGTCAAAAACTACATACTCAGATCTCAACCAAACATTGCAGGGATACATTGGATGTCAAGACACGTGGAAAAAACATACAAAACATAGGATTGGTGACATCAAGATTTTCGACGAATTTTTTAAGAATTTTCAAATTTTCAGATAGGAGGTTCCATATAAGGTCAAAAACTACATGCTCAGATCTTCACCAAACTTTGCAGGGATACATTGGATGTCAAGACACGTGGAAAAAACGTACAAAACAAGAGATTGGAGACATCAAGAGTATGGACGAATTTTTTGAGAATTTTCAAATTTTCAGAAAGGAGGTTCCATATAAGGTCAAAAACTACATACTCAGATCTTCACCAAACTTTGCAGGGATACATTGGATGTCAAGAAACGTGGAAAAAACGTACAAAACAAGAGATTGGAGACATCAAGATTTTCGACGAATTTTTTAAGAATTTTCAAATTTTCAGAAAGGATGTTCCAGATAAGGTCAAAAACGACATACTCAGATCTTCACTAACTTTGCAGGGATATATTGGAGGTCGAGACACGTGGAAAAAACGTACAAAACAAGAGATTGGAGACATCAAGATTTTGGACGAATTTTTGAAGAATTTTCAAATTTTCAGATAGGAGGTTCCAGATAAGGTCAAAAACTACATACTCAGATCTCCACCAAACATTGCAGGGATACATTGGATGTCAAGACACGTGGAAAAAACGTACAAAGCAAGAGATTGGAGACATCAAGATTTTCGACGAATTTTTGAAGAATTTTCAAATTTTCAGATAGGAGGTTCCAGATAAGGTCAAAAACTACATACTCAGATCTTCACCAAACTTTGCATGGATACATTGGATGTCAAGACACGTGGAAAAAACATACAAAACATAGGATTCGGAACATCAAGATTTTGGTCGAATTTTTTAAGAATTTTCAAATTTTCAGATAGGAGGTTCCATATAAGGTCAAAAACTACATACTCAGATCTTCACCAAACATTGCAGGAATACATTGGATGTCAAGACACGTGGAAAAAACGTACAAAACAAGAGATTGGGGTCATCAAGATTTTGGACGGATTTTTTAGGAATTTTCAAATTTTCAGATGGGAGGTTCCAGATAAGGTCAAAAACTACATACTCAGATCTTCACCAAACTTTGCAGGGATACATTGGATGTCAAGACACGTGAAAAAAACGTACAAAACAAGAGATTGGAGACATCAAGATTTTGGACGAATTTTTTAAGAATTTTCAAATTTTCAGATAGGAGGTTCCATATAAGGTCAAAAACTACATACTCAGATCTTCACCAAACTTTGCATGGATACATTATGTGTCAAGACACGTGGAAAAAACGTACAAAACAAAAGATTGGAGACATCAAGATTTTGGTCGAATTTTTTAAGAATTTTCAAATTTTCAGATGGGAGGTTCCAGATAAGGTCAAAAACTACATACTCAGATCTTCACCAAACTTTGCAGGGATACATTGGATGTCAAGACACGTGGAAAAAACGTACAAAAAAGAGATTGGAGACATCAAGATTTTGGACGAATTTTTTAACAATTTTCAAATTTTCAGAAAGGATGTTCCAGATAAGGTCAAAAACGACATACTCAGATCTTCACCAAACTTTGCAGGGATACATTGGATATCAAGACACGTGGAAAAAACGTACAAAACAAGAGATTGGAGACATCAAGATTTTGGACGAATTTTTTAAGAATTTTCAAATTTTCAGATAGGAGGTTCCAGATAAGGTCAAAAACTACATACTCAGATCTTCACCAAACTTTGCAGGGATACATTGGATGTCAAGACACGTGGAAAAAACGTACAAAACAAGAGATTGGGGTCATCAAGATTTTGGACGGATTTTTTAGGAATTTTCAAATTTTCAGATGGGAGGGTCCAGATAAGGTCAAAAACTACATACTCAGATCTTCACCAAACATTGCAGGGATACATTGGATGTCAAGACACGTGGAAAAAACGTACAAAACAAGAGATTGGAGACATCAATATTTTGGACGAATTTTTAAAGAATTTTCAAATTTTCAGATAGGAGGTTCCAGATGAGGTCAAAAACTACATAGTCAGATCTTCACCAAACTTTGCAGGAATACTTTGCATGTCAAGACACGTGGAAAAAACGTACAAAACAAGAGATCGGAGACATCAAGATTTTCGACGAATTTTTTAAGAATTTTCAAATTTTCAGATGGGAGGTTCCAGATGAGGTCAAAAACGACATACTCAGATCTTCACCAAACTTTTGCATGGATACATTGGATGTCAAGACACGTGGAAAAAACATACAAAACATAGGATTGGTGACATCAAGATTTTGGACGAATTTTTTAAGAATTTTCAAATTTTCAGATAGGAGGTTCCATATAAGGTCAAAAACTACATACTCAGATCTTCACCAAACTTTGCAGGGATACATTGGATGTCAAGACACGTGGAAAAAACGTACAAAACAAGAGATTGGAGACATCAAGATTTTCGACGAATTTTTTAAGAATTTTCAAATTTTCAGAAAGGATGTTCCAGATAAGGTCAAAAACGACATACTCAGATCTTCACCAAACTTTGCAGGGATACATTGGAGGTCGAGACACGTGGAAAAAACGTACAAAACAAGAGATTGGAGACATCAAGATTTTGGACGAATTTTTGAAGAATTTTCAAATTTTCAGATAGGAGGTTCCAGATAAGGTCAAAAACTACATACTCAGATCTCAACCAAACATTGCAGGGATACATTGGATGTCAAGACACGTGGAAAAAACATACAAAACATAGGATTGGTGACATCAAGATTTTCGACGAATTTTTTAAGAATTTTCAAATTTTCAGATAGGAGGTTCCATATAAGGTCAAAAACTACATGCTCAGATCTTCACCAAACTTTGCAGGGTTACATTGGATGTCAAGACACGTGGAAAAAACGTACAAAACAAGAGATTGGAGACATCAAGATTATGGACGAATTTTTTGAGAATTTTCAAATTTTCAGAAAGGAGGTTCCATATAAGGTCAAAAACTACATACTCAGATCTTCACCAAACTTTGCAGGGATACATTGGATGTCAAGAAACGTGGAAAAAACGTACAAAACAAGAGATTGGAGACATCAAGATTTTCGACGAATTTTTTAAGAATTTTCAAATTTTCAGAAAGGATGTTCCAGATAAGGTCAAAAACGACATACTCAGATCTTCACTAACTTTGCAGGGATACATTGGAGGTCGAGACACGTGGAAAAAACGTACAAAACAAGAGATTGGAGACATCAAGATTTTGGACGAATTTTTGAAGAATTTTCAAATTTTCAGATAGGAGGTTCCAGATAAGGTCAAAAACTACATACCCAGATCTCCACCAAACATTGCAGGGATACATTGGATGTCAAGACACGTGGAAAAAACGTACAAAGCAAGAGATTGGAGACATCAAGATTTTCGACGAATTTTTGAAGAATTTTCAAATTTTCAGATAGGAGGTTCCAGATAAGGTCAAAAACTACATACTCAGATCTTCACCAAACGTTGCAGGGATACTTTGCATGTCAAGACACGTGGAAAAAACGTACAAAACAAGAGATTGGAGACATCAAGATTTTCGACGAATTTTTTAAGAATTTTCAAATTTTCGGATGGGAGGTTCCAGATAAGGTCAAAAACGACATACTCAGATCTTCACCAAACTTTGCATGGATACATTGGATGTCAAGACACGTGGAAAAAACGTACAAAACAAGAGATTGGAGACATCAAGATTTTGGACGAATTTTTTAAGAATTCTCAAATTTTCAGAAAGGAGGTTCCATATAAGGTCAAAAACTACATACTCAGATCTTCACCAAACTTTGCAGGGATACATTGGATGTCAAGACACGTGGAAAAAACGTACAAAACAAGAGATTGGGGTCTTCAAGATTTTGGACGAATTTTTTAAGAATTTTCAAATTTTCAGATAGGAGGTTCCAGATAAGGTCAAAAACTACATACTCAGATCTTCACCAAACTTTGCAGGGATACATTGGATGTCAAGACACGTGGAAAAAACGTACAAAACAAGAGATTGGGGTCATCAAGATTTTGGACGGATTTTTTAGGAATTTTCAAATTTTCAGATGGGAGGGTCCAGATAAGGTCAAAAACTACATACTCAGATCTTCACCAAACATTGCAGGGATACATTGGATGTCAAGACACGTGGAAAAAACGTACAAAACAAGAGATTGGAGACATCAATATTTTGGACGAATTTTTAAAGAATTTTCAAATTTTCAGATAGGAGGTTCCAGATGAGGTCAAAAACTACATAGTCAGATCTTCACCAAACTTTGCAGGAATACTTTGCATGTCAAGACACGTGGAAAAAACGTACAAAACAAGAGATCGGAGACATCAAGATTTTCGACGAATTTTTTAAGAATTTTCAAATTTTCAGATGGGAGGTTCCAGATAAGGTCAAAAACGACATACTCAGATCTTCACCAAACTTTTGCATGGATACATTGGATGTCAAGACACGTGGAAAAAACATACAAAACATAGGATTGGTGACATCAAGATTTTGGACGAATTTTTTAAGAATTTTCAAATTTTCAGATAGGAGGTTCCATATAAGGTCAAAAACTACATACTCAGATCTTCACCAAACTTTGCAGGGATACATTGGGTGTCAAGACACGTGGAAAAAACGTACAAAACAAGAGATTGGAGACATCAAGATTTTCGACGAATTTTTTAAGAATTTTCAAATTTTCAGAAAGGATGTTCCAGATAAGGTCAAAAACGACATACTCAGATCTTCACCAAACTTTGCAGGGATACATTGGAGGTCGAGACACGTGGAAAAAACGTACAAAACAAGAGATTGGAGACATCAAGATTTTGGACGAATTTTTGAAGAATTTTCAAATTTTCAGATAGGAGGTTCCAGATAAGGTCAAAAACTACATACTCAGATCTCAACCAAACATTGCAGGGATACATTGGATGTCAAGACACGTGGAAGAAACATACAAAACATAGGATTGGTGACATCAAGATTTTCGACGAATTTTTTAAGAATTTTCAAATTTTCAGATAGGAGGTTCCATATAAGGTCAAAAACTACATGCTCAGATCTTCACCAAACTTTGCAGGGTTACATTGGATGTCAAGACACGTGGAAAAAACGTACAAAACAAGAGATTGGAGACATCAAGATTATGGACGAATTTTTTGAGAATTTTCAAATTTTCAGAAAGGAGGTTCCATATAAGGTCAAAAACTACATACTCAGATCTTCACCAAACTTTGCAGGGATACATTGGATGTCAAGAAACGTGGAAAAAACGTACAAAACAAGAGATTGGAGACATCAAGATTTTCGACGAATTTTTTAAGAATTTTCAAATTTTCAGAAAGGATGTTCCAGATAAGGTCAAAAACGACATACTCAGATCTTCACTAACTTTGCAGGGATACATTGGAGGTCGAGACACGTGGAAAAAACGTACAAAACAAGAGATTGGAGACATCAAGATTTTGGACGAATTTTTGAAGAATTTTCAAATTTTCAGATAGGAGGTTCCAGATAAGGTCAAAAACTACATACCCAGATCTCCACCAAACATTGCAGGGATACATTGGATGTCAAGACACGTGGAAAAAACGTACAAAGCAAGAGATTGGAGACATCAAGATTTTCGACGAATTTTTGAAGAATTTTCAAATTTTCAGATAGGAGGTTCCAGATAAGGTCAAAAACTACATACTCAGATCTTCACCAAACGTTGCAGGGATACTTTGCATGTCAAGACACGTGGAAAAAACGTACAAAACAAGAGATTGGAGACATCAAGATTTTCGACGAATTTTTTAAGAATTTTCAAATTTTCGGATGGGAGGTTCCAGATAAGGTCAAAAACGACATACTCAGATCTTCACCAAACTTTGCATGGATACATTGGATGTCAAGACACGTGGAAAAAACGTACAAAACAAGAGATTGGAGACATCAAGATTTTGGACGAATTTTTTAAGAATTCTCAAATTTTCAGAAAGGAGGTTCCATATAAGGTCAAAAACTACATACTCAGATCTTCACCAAACTTTGCAGGGATACATTGGATGTCAAGACACGTGGAAAAAACGTACAAAACAAGAGATTGGGGTCTTCAAGATTTTGGACGAATTTTTTAAGAATTTTCAAATTTTCAGAAAGGAGGTTCCATATAAGGTCAAAAACTACATACTCAGATCTTCACCAAACTTTGCAGGGATACATTGAATGTCAAGACACGTGGAAAAAACGTACAAAACAAGAGATTGTGGTCATCAAGATTTTGGACGGATTTTTTAGGAATTTTCAAATTTTCAGATGGGAGGTTCCAGATAAGGTCAAAAACTACATACTCAGATCTTCACCAAACTTTGCAGGGATACATTGGATGTCAAGACACGTGGAAAAAACGTACAAAACAAGAGATTGGAGACATCAAGATTTTGGACGAATTTTTTAAGAATTTTCAAATTTTCAGATAGGAGGTTCCATATAAGGTCAAAAACTACATACTCAGATCTTCACCAAACTTTGCATGGATACATTATGTGTCAAGACACGTGGAAAAAACGTACAAAACAAGAGATTGGAGACATCAAGATTTTGGTCGAATTTTTTAAGAATTTTCAAATTTTCAGATGGGAGGTTCCAGATAAGGTCAAAAACTACATACTCAGATCTTCACCAAACTTTGCAGGGATACATTGGATGTCAAGACACGTGGAAAAAACGTACAAAACAAGAGATAGGAGACATCAAGATTTTGGACGAATTTTTTAACAATTTTCAAATTTTCAGAAAGGATGTTCCAGATAAGGTCAAAAACGACATACTCAGATCTTCACCAAACTTTGCAGGGATACATTGGATATCAAGACACGTGGAAAAAACGTACAAAACAAGAGATTGGAGACATCAAGATTTTGGACGAATTTTTGAAGAATTTTCAAATTTTCAGATAGGAGGTTCCAGATAAGGTCAAAAACTACATACTCAGATCTTCACCAAACTTTGCAGGGATACATTGGATGTCAAGAGACGTGGAAAAAACGTACAAAACAAGAGATTGGAGACATCAAGATTTTGGACGAATTTTTTAAGAATTTTCAAATTTTCAGATAGGAGGTTCCAGATGAGGTCAAAAACTACATACTCAGATCTTCACCAAACTTTGCAGGAATACTTTGCATGTCAAGACACGTGGAAAAAACGTACAAAACAAGAGATCGGAGACATCAAGATTTTCGACGAATTTTTTAAGAATTTTCAAATTTTCAGATGGGAGGTTCCAGATAAGGTCAAAAACGACATACTCAGATCTTCACCAAACTTTGCAGGGATCCATTGGAGGTCGAGACACGTGGAAAAAACGTACAAAACAAGAGATTGGAGACATCAAGATTTTGGACGAATTTTTTAAGAATTTTCAAATTTTCAGATAGGAGGTTCCATATAAGGTCAAAAACTACATACTCAGATCTTCACCAAACTTTGCAGGGATACATTGGATGTCAAGACACGTGGAAAAAACGTACAAAACAAGAGATTGGAGACATCAAGATTTTCGACGAATTTTTTAAGAATTTTCAAATTTTCAGAAAGGATGTTCCAGATAAGGTCAAAAACGACATACTCAGATCTTCACCAAACTTTGCAGGGATCCATTGGAGGTCGAGACACGTGGAAAAAACGTACAAAACAAGAGATTGGAGACATCAAGATTTTGGACGAATTTTTGAAGAATTTTCAAATTTTCAGATAGGAGGTTCCAGATAAGGTCTAAAACTACATACTCAGATCTCCACCAAACATTGCAGGAATACATTGGATGTCAAGACACGTGGAAAAAACGTACAAAACAAGAGATTGGAGACATCAAGATTTTCGACGAATTTTTGAAGAATTTTCAAATTTTCAGATAGGAGGTTCCAGATAAGGTCAAAAACTACATACTCAGATCTTCACCAAACGTTGCAGGGATACTTTGCATGTCAAGACACGTGGAAAAAACGTACAAAACAAAAGATTGGAGACATCAAGATTTTCGACGAATTTTTTAAGAATTTTCAAATTTTCAGATGGGAGGTTCCAGATAAGGTCAAAAACGACATACTCAGATCTTCACCAAACTTTGCATGGATACATTGGATGTCAAGACACGTGGAAAAAACGTACAAAACAAGAGATTGGAGACATCAAGATTTTGGACGAATTTTTTAAGAATTCTCAAATTTTCAGAAAGGAGGTTCCATATAAGGTCAAAAACTACATACTCAGATCTTCACCAAACTTTGCAGGGATACTTTGGATGTCAAGACACGTGGAAAAAACGTACAAAACAAGAGATTGGGGTCATCAAGATTTTGGACGAATTTTTTAAGAATTTTCAAATTTTCAGATGGGAGGTTCAATATAAGGTCAAAAACTACATACTCAGATCTTCACCAAACTTTGCATGGATACATTGGATGTCAAGACACGTGGAAAAAACATACAAAACATAGGATTCGGAACATCAAGATTTTGGTCGAATTTTTTAAGAATTTTCAAATTTTCAGATAGGAGGTTCCATATAAGGTCAAAAACTACATACTCAGATCTTCACCAAACTTTGCATGGATACATTATGTGTCAAGACACGTGGAAAAAACGTACAAAACAAAAGATTGGAGACATCAAGATTTTGGTCGAATTTTTTAAGAATTTTCAAATTTTCAGATGGGAGGTTCCAGATAAGGTCAAAAACTACATACTCAGATCTTCACCAAACTTTGCAGGGATACATTGGATGTCAAGACACGTGGAAAAAACGTACAAAAAAGAGATTGGAGACATCAAGATTTTGGACGAATTTTTTAACAATTTTCAAATTTTCAGAAAGGATGTTCCAGATAAGGTCAAAAACGACATACTCAGATCTTCACCAAACTTTGCAGGGATACATTGGATATCAAGACACGTGGAAAAAACGTACAAAACAAGAGATTGGAGACATCAAGATTTTGGACGAATTTTTTAAGAATTTTCAAATTTTCAGATAGCAGGTTCCAGATAAGGTCAAAAACTACATACTCAGATCTTCACCAAACTTTGCAGGGATACATTGGATGTCGAGACACGTGGAAAAAACGTACAAAACAAGAGATTGGGGTCATCAAGATTTTGGACGGATTTTTTAGGAATTTTCAAATTTTCAGATGGGAGGGTCCAGATAAGGTCAAAAACTACATACTCAGATCTTCACCAAACATTGCAGGGATACATTGGATGTCAAGACACGTGGAAAAAACGTACAAAACAAGAGATTGGAGACATCAATATTTTGGACGAATTTTTAAAGAATTTTCAAATTTTCAGATAGGAGGTTCCAGATGAGGTCAAAAACTACATAGTCAGATCTTCACCAAACTTTGCAGGAATACTTTGCATGTCAAGACACGTGGAAAAAACGTACAAAACAAGAGATCGGAGACATCAAGATTTTCGACGATTTTTTTAAGAATTTTCAAATTTTCAGATGGGAGGTTCCAGATAAGGTCAAAAACGACATACTCAGATCTTCACCAAACTTTTGCATGGATACATTGGATGTCAAGACACGTGGAAAAAACATACAAAACATAGGATTGGTGACATCAAGATTTTGGACGAATTTTTTAAGAATTTTCAAATTTTCAGATAGGAGGTTCCATATAAGGTCAAAAACTACATACTCAGATCTTCACCAAACTTTGCAGGGATACATTGGATGTCAAGACACGTGGAAAAAACGTACAAAACAAGAGATTGGAGACATCAAGATTTTCGACGAATTTTTTAAGAATTTTCAAATTTTCAGAAAGGATGTTCCAGATAAGGTCAAAAACGACATACTCAGATCTTCACCAAACTTTGCAGGGATACATTGGAGGTCGAGACACGTGGAAAAAACGTACAAAACAAGAGATTGGAGACATCAAGATTTTGGACGAATTTTTGAAGAATTTTCAAATTTTCAGATAGGAGGTTCCAGATAAGGTCAAAAACTACATACTCAGATCTCAACCAAACATTGCAGGGATACATTGGATGTCAAGACACGTGGAAAAAACATACAAAACATAGGATTGGTGACATCAAGATTTTCGACGAATTTTTTAAGAATTTTCAAATTTTCAGATAGGAGGTTCCATATAAGGTCAAAAACTACATGCTCAGATCTTCACCAAACTTTGCAGGGTTACATTGGATGTCAAGACACGTGGAAAAAACGTACAAAAGAAGAGATTGGAGACATCAAGATTATGGACGAATTTTTTGAGAATTTTCAAATTTTCAGAAAGGAGGTTCCATATAAGGTCAAAAACTACATACTCAGATCTTCACCAAACTTTGCAGGGATACATTGGATGTCAAGAAACGTGGAAAAAACGTACAAAACAAGAGATTGGAGACATCAAGATTTTCGACGATTTTTTTAAGAATTTTCAAATTTTCAGAAAGGATGTTCCAGATAAGGTCAAAAACGACATACTCAGATCTTCACTAACTTTGCAGGGATACATTGGAGGTCGAGACACGTGGAAAAAACGTACAAAACAAGAGATTGGAGACATCAAGATTTTGGACGAATTTTTGAAGAATTTTCAAATTTTCAGATAGGAGGTTCCAGATAAGGTCAAAAACTACATACCCAGATCTCCACCAAACATTGCAGGGATACATTGGATGTCAAGACACGTGGAAAAAACGTACAAAGCAAGAGATTGGAGACATCAAGATTTTCGACGAATTTTTGAAGAATTTTCAAATTTTCAGATAGGAGGTTCCAGATAAGGTCAAAAACTACATACTCAGATCTTCACCAAACGTTGCAGGGATACTTTGCATGTCAAGACACGTGGAAAAAACGTACAAAACAAGAGATTGGAGACATCAAGATTTTCGACGAATTTTTTAAGAATTTTCAAATTTTCGGATGGGAGGTTCCAGATAAGGTCAAAAACGACATACTCAGATCTTCACCAAACTTTGCATGGATACATTGGATGTCAAGACACGTGGAAAAAACGTACAAAACAAGAGATTGGAGACATCAAGATTTTGGACGAATTTTTTAAGAATTCTCAAATTTTCAGAAAGGAGGTTCCATATAAGGTCAAAAACTACATACTCAGATCTTCACCAAACTTTGCAGGGATACATTGGATGTCAAGACACGTGGAAAAAACGTACAAAACAAGAGATTGGGGTCTTCAAGATTTTGGACGAATTTTTTAAGAATTTTCAAATTTTCAGAAAGGAGGTTCCATATAAGGTCAAAAACTACATACTCAGATCTTCACCAAACTTTGCAGGGATACATTGAATGTCAAGACACGTGGAAAAAACGTACAAAACAAGAGATTGTGGTCATCAAGATTTTGGACGGATTTTTTAGGAATTTTCAAATTTTCAGATGGGAGGTTCCAGATAAGGTCAAAAACTACATACTCAGATCTTCACCAAACTTTGCAGGGATACATTGGATGTCAAGACACGTGGAAAAAACGTACAAAACAAGAGATTGGAGACATCAAGATTTTGGACGAATTTTTTAAGAATTTTCAAATTTTCAGATAGGAGGTTCCATATAAGGTCAAAAACTACATACTCAGATCTTCACCAAACTTTGCATGGATACATTATGTGTCAAGACACGTGGAAAAAACGTACAAAACAAGAGATTGGAGACATCAAGATTTTGGTCGAATTTTTTAAGAATTTTCAAATTTTCAGATGGGAGGTTCCAGATAAGGTCAAAAACTACATACTCAGATCTTCACCAAACTTTGCAGGGATACATTGGATGTCAAGACACGTGGAAAAAACGTACAAAACAAGAGATAGGAGACATCAAGATTTTGGACGAATTTTTTAACAATTTTCAAATTTTCAGAAAGGATGTTCCAGATAAGGTCAAAAACGACATACTCAGATCTTCACCAAACTTTGCAGGGATACATTGGATATCAAGACACGTGGAAAAAACGTACAAAACAAGAGATTGGAGACATCAAGATTTTGGACGAATTTTTTAAGAATTTTCAAATTTTCAGATAGGAGGTTCCAGATAAGGTCAAAAACTACATACTCAGATCTTCACCAAACTTTGCAGGGATACATTGGATGTCAAGAGACGTGGAAAAAACGTACAAAACAAGAGATTGGAGACATCAAGATTTTGGACGAATTTTTTAAGAATTTTCAAATTTTCAGATAGGAGGTTCCAGATGAGGTCAAAAACTACATACTCAGATCTTCACCAAACTTTGCAGGAATACTTTGCATGTCAAGACACGTGGAAAAAACGTACAAAACAAGAGATCGGAGACATCAAGATTTTCGACGAATTTTTTAAGAATTTTCAAATTTTCAGATGGGAGGTTCCAGATAAGGTCAAAAACGACATACTCAGATCTTCACCAAACTTTGCAGGGATCCATTGGAGGTCGAGACACGTGGAAAAACGTACAAAACAAGAGATTGGAGACATCAAGATTTTGGACGAATTTTTTAAGAATTTTCAAATTTTCAGATAGGAGGTTCCATATAAGGTCAAAAACTACATACTCAGATCTTCACCAAACTTTGCAGGGATACATTGGATGTCAAGACACGTGGAAAAAACGTACAAAACAAGAGATTGGAGACATCAAGATTTTCGACGAATTTTTTAAGAATTTTCAAATTTTCAGAAAGGATGTTCCAGATAAGGTCAAAAACGACATACTCAGATCTTCACCAAACTTTGCAGGGATCAATTGGAGGTCGAGACACGTGGAAAAAACGTACAAAACAAGAGATTGGAGACATCAAGATTTTGGACGAATTTTTGAAGAATTTTCAAATTTTCAGATAGGAGGTTCCAGATAAGGTCTAAAACTACATACTCAGATCTCCACCAAACATTGCAGGAATACATTGGATGTCAAGACACGTGGAAAAAACGTACAAAACAAGAGATTGGAGACATCAAGATTTTCGACGAATTTTTGAAGAATTTTCAAATTTTCAGATAGGAGGTTCCAGATAAGGTCAAAAACTACATACTCAGATCTTCACCAAACGTTGCAGGGATACTTTGCATGTCAAGACACGTGGAAAAAACGTACAAAACAAAAGATTGGAGACATCAAGATTTTCGACGAATTTTTTAAGAATTCTCAAATTTTCAGAAAGGAGGTTCCATATAAGGTCAAAAACTACATACTCAGATCTTCACCAAACTTTGCAGGGATACTTTGGATGTCAAGACACGTGGAAAAAACGTACAAAACAAGAGATTGGGGTCATCAAGATTTTGGACGAATTTTTTAAGAATTTTCAAATTTTCAGATGGGAGGTTCAATATAAGGTCAAAAACTACATACTCAGATCTTCACCAAACTTTGCATGGATACATTGGATGTCAAGACACGTGGAAAAAACATACAAAACATAGGATTCGGAACATCAAGATTTTGGTCGAATTTTTTAAGAATTTTCAAATTTTCAGATAGGAGGTTCCATATAAGGTCAAAAACTACATACTCAGATCTTCACCAAACTTTGCATGGATACATTATGTGTCAAGACACGTGGAAAAAACGTACAAAACAAAAGATTGGAGACATCAAGATTTTGGTCGAATTTTTTAAGAATTTTCAAATTTTCAGATGGGAGGTTCCAGATAAGGTCAAAAACTACATACTCAGATCTTCACCAAACTTTGCAGGGATACATTGGATGTCAAGACACGTGGAAAAAACGTACAAAAAAGAGATTGGAGACATCAAGATTTTGGACGAATTTTTTAAAAATTTTCAAATTTTCAGAAAGGATGTTCCAGATAAGGTCAAAAACGACATACTCAGATCTTCACCAAACTTTGCAGGGATACATTGGATATCAAGACACGTGGAAAAAACGTACAAAACAAGAGATTGGAGACATCAAGATTTTGGACGAATTTTTTGAGAATTTTCAAATTTTCAGATAGGAGGTTCCAGATAAGGTCAAAAACTACATACCCAGATCTTCACCAAACTTTGCAGGGATACATTGGATGTCAAGACACGAGGAAAAATCGTACAAAACAAGAGATTGGAGACATCAAGATTTTGGACGAATTTTTTAAGAATTTTCAAATTTTCAGATAGGAGGTTCCAGATGAGGTCAAAAACTACATACTCAGATCTTCACCAAACTTTGCAGGAATACTTTGCATGTCAAGACACGTGGAAAAAACGTACAAAACAAGAGATCGGAGACATCAAGATTTTCGACGAATTTTTTAAGAATTTTCAAATTTTCAGATGGGAGGTTCCAGATAAGGTCAAAAACGACATACTCAGATCTTCACCAAACTTTGCAGGGATCCATTGGAGGTCGAGACACGTGGAAAAAACGTACAAAACAAGAGATTGGAGACATCAATATTTTGGACGAATTTTTTAAGAATTTTCAAATTTTCAGATAGGAGGTTCCATATAAGGTCAAAAACTACATACTCAGATCTTCACCAAACTTTGCAGGGATACATTGGATGTCAAGACACGTGGAAAAAACGTACAAAACAAGAGATTGGAGACATCAAGATTTTGGACGATTTTTTTAAAAATTTTCAAATTTTCAGAAATGCGGTTCCAGATAAGGTCAAAAACTACATACTCAGATCTTCACCAAACTTTGCAGGGATACATTGGATGTCAAGACACGTGGAAAAAACGTACAAAACAAGAGATTCGGGTCAACAAGATTTTGGACGGATTTTTTAGGAATTTTCAAATTTTCAGATGGGAGGTTCCAGATAAGGTCAAAAACTACATACTCAGATCTTCACCAAACTCTGCAGGGATACATTGTATGTCAAGACACGTGGAAAAAACATACAAAACATAGGATTGGGGACATCAAGATTTTGTTAAATTATTTTAAGAATTTTCAAATTTTCAGATAGGAGGTTCCATATAAGGTCAAAAACTACATACTCAGATCTTCACCAAACATTGCAGGGATACATTGGATGTCAAGACACGTGGAAAGAACGTACAAAACAAGAGATTGGAGACATCAAGATTTTGGACGAATTTTTTAAGAATTTTCAAATTTTCAGTTAGGAGGCTCCATATAAGGTCAAAAACTACATACTCAGATCTTCACCAAACATTGCAGGGATACATTGGATGTCAAGACACGTGGAAAAAACGTACAAAACAAGAGATTGGAGACATCAAGATTTTGGACGAATTTTTTAAGAATTTTCAAATTTTCAGATAGGAGGTTCCAGATAAGGTCAAAAACTACATACTCAGATCTTCACCAAACGTTGCAGGGATACTTTGCATGTCAAGACACGTGGAAAAAACGTACAAAACAAGAGATTGGAGACATCAAGATTTTCGACGAATTTTTTAAGAATTTTCAAATTTTCAGATGGGAGGTTCCAGATAAGGTCAAAAACGACATACTCAGATCTTCACCAAACTTTGCATGGATACATTGGATGTCAAGACACGTGGAAAAAACGTACAAAACAAGAGATTGGGGTCATCAAGATTTTGCACGGATTTTTTAAGAATTTTCAAATTTTCAGATGGGAGGTTCCAGATAAGGTCAAAAACGACATACTCAGATCTTCACCAAACTTTGCATGGATACATTGGATGTCAAGACACGTGGAAAAAACGTACAAAACAAGAGATTGGAGACATCAAGATTTTGGACGAATTTTTTAAGAATTCTCAAATTTTCAGAAAGGAGGTTCCATATAAGGTCAAAAACTACATACTCAGATCTTCACCAAACTTTGCAGGGATACTTTGGATGTCAAGACACGTGGAAAAAACGTACAAAACAAGAGATTGGGGTCATCAAGATTTTGGACGAATTTTTTAAGAATTTTCAAATTTTCAGATGGGAGGTTCAATATAAGGTCAAAAACTACATACTCAGATCTTCACCAAACTTTGCATGGATACATTGGATGTCAAGACACGTGGAAAAAACATACAAAACATAGGATTCGGAACATCAAGATTTTGGTCGAATTTTTTAAGAATTTTCAAATTTTCAGATAGGAGGTTCCATATAAGGTCAAAAACTACATACTCAGATCTTCACCAAACTTTGCAGGGATACATTGGATGTCAAGACACGTGGAAAAAACGTACAAAACAAGAGATTGGAGACATCAAGATTTTCGACGAATTTTTTAAGTATTTTCAAATTTTCAGAAAGGATGTTCCAGATAAGGTCAAAAACGACATACTCAGATCTTCACCAAACTTTGCAGGGATACATTGGAGCTCGAGACACGTGGAAAAAACGTACAAAACAAGAGATTGGAGACATCAAGATTTTGGACGAATTTTTGAAGAATTTTCAAATTTTCTGATAGGAGGTCCCAGATAAGGTCAAAAACTACATACTCAGATCTCCACCAAACATTGCAGGGATACATTGGATGTCAAGACACGTGGAAAAAACGTACAAAACAAGAGATTGGAGACATCAAGATTTTCGACGAATTTTTGAAGAATTTTCAAATTTTCAGATAGGAGGTTCCAGATAAGGTCAAAAACTACATACTCAGATCTTCACCAAACGTTGCAGGGATACTTTGCATGTCAAGACACGTGGAAAAAACGTACAAAACAAGAGATTGGAGACATCAAGATTTTCGACGAATTTTTTAAGAATTTTCAAATTTTCAGATGGGAGGTTCCAGATAAGGTCAAAAACGACATACTCAGATCTTCACCAAACTTTGCATGGATACATTGGATGTCAAGACACGTGGAAAAAACGTACAAAACAAGAGATTGGGGTCATCAAGATTTTGCACGGATTTTTTAAGAATTTTCAAATTTTCAGATGGGAGGTTCCAGATAAGGTCAAAAACGACATACTCAGATCTTCACCAAACTTTGCATGGATACATTGGATGTCAAGACACGTGGAAAAAACGTACAAAACAAGAGATTGGAGACATCAAGATTTTGGACGAATTTTTTAAGAATTCTCAAATTTTCAGAAAGGAGGTTCCATATAAGGTCAAAAACTACATACTCAGATCTTCACCAAACTTTGCAGGGATACTTTGGATGTCAAGACACGTGGAAAAAACGTACAAAACAAGAGATTGGGGTCATCAAGATTTTGGACGAATTTTTTAAGAATATTCAAATTTTCAGATGGGAGGTTCAATATAAGGTCAAAAACTACATACTCAGATCTTCACCAAACATTGCATGGATACATTGGATGTCAAGACACGTGGAAAAAACATACAAAACATAGGATTCGGAACATCAAGATTTTGGTCGAATTTTTTAAGAATTTTCAAATTTTCAGATAGGAGGTTCCATATAAGGTCAAAAACTACATACTCAGATCTTCACCAAACATTGCAGGAATACATTGGATGTCAAGACACGTGGAAAAAACGTACAAAACAAGAGATTGGGGTCATCAAGATTTTGCACGGATTTTTTAGGAATTTTCAAATTTTCAGATGGGAGGTTCCAGATAAGGTCAAAAACTACATACTCAGATCTTCACCAAACTTTGCAGGGATACATTGGATGTCAAGACACGTGGAAAAAACGTACAAAACAAGAGATTGGAGACATCAAGATTTTGGACGAATTTTTTAAGAATTTTCAAATTTTCAGATAGGAGGTTCCATATAAGGTCAAAAACTACATACTCAGATCTTCACCAAACTTTGCATGGATACATTATGTGTCAAGACACGTGGAAAAAACGTACAAAACAAAAGATTGGAGACATCAAGATTTTGGTCGAATTTTTTAAGAATTTTCAAATTTTCAGATGGGAGGTTCCAGATAAGGTCAAAAACTACATACTCAGATCTTCACCAAACTTTGCAGGGATACATTGGATGTCAAGACACGTGGAAAAAACGTACAAAAAAGAGATTGGAGACATCAAGATTTTGGACGAATTTTTTAACAATTTTCAAATTTTCAGAAAGGATGTTCCAGATAAGGTCAAAAACGACATACTCAGATCTTCACCAAACTTTGCAGGGATACATTGGATATCAAGACACGTGGAAAAAACGTACAAAACAAGAGATTGGAGACATCAAGATTTTGGACGAATTTTTTAAGAATTTTCAAATTTTCAGATAGGAGGTTCCAGATAAGGTCAAAAACTACATACTCAGATCTTCACCAAACTTTGCAGGGATACATTGGATGTCAAGACACGTGGAAAAAACGTACAAAACAAGAGATTGGTTCATCAAGATTTTGGACGGATTTTTTAGGAATTTTCAAATTTTCAGATGGGAGGTTCCAGATAAGGTCAAAAACTACATACTCAGATCTTCACCAAACATTGCAGGGATACATTGGATGTCAAGACACGTGGAAAAAACGTACAAAACAAGAGATTGGAGACATCAATATTTTGGACGAATTTTTAAAGAATTTTCAAATTTTCAGATAGGAGGTTCCAGATGAGGTCAAAAACTACATAGTCAGATCTTCACCAAACTTTGCAGGAATACTTTGCATGTCAAGACACGTGGAAAAAACGTACAAAACAAGAGATCGGAGACATCAAGATTTTCGACGAATTTTTTAAGAATTTTCAAATTTTCAGATGGGAGGTTCCAGATAAGGTCAAAAACGACATACTCAGAACTTCACCAAACTTTGCATGGATACATTGGATGTCAAGACACGTGGAAAAAACATACAAAACATAGGATTGGTGACATCAAGATTTTGGACGAATTTTTTAAGAATTTTCAAATTTTCAGATAGGAGGTTCCATATAAGGTCAAAAACTACATACTCAGATCTTCACCAAACTTTGCAGGGATACATTGGATGTCAAGACACGTGGAAAAAACGTACAAAACAAGAGATTGGAGACATCAAGATTTTCGACGAATTTTTTAAGAATTTTCAAATTTTCAGAAAGGATGTTCCAGATAAGGTCAAAAACGACATACTCAGATCTTCACCAAACTTTGCAGGGATACATTGGAGGTCGAGACACGTGGAAAAAACGTACAAAACAAGAGATTGGAGACATCAAGATTTTGGACGAATTTTTGAAGAATTTTCAAATTTTCAGATAGGAGGTTCCAGATAAGGTCAAAAACTACATACTCAGATCTCAACCAAACATTGCAGGGATACATTGGATGTCAAGACACGTGGAAAAAACATACAAAACATAGGATTGGTGACATCAAGATTTTCGACGAATTTTTTAAGAATTTTCAAATTTTCAGATAGGAGGTTCCATATAAGGTCAAAAACTACATGCTCAGATCTTCACCAAACTTTGCAGGGATACATTGGATGTCAAGACACGTGGAAAAAACGTACAAAACAAGAGATTGGAGACATCAAGATTATGGACGAATTTTTTGAGAATTTTCAAATTTTCAGAAAGGAGGTTCCATATAAGGTCAAAAACTACATACTCAGATCTTCACCAAACTTTGCAGGGATACATTGGATGTCAAGACACGTGGAAAAAACGTACAAAACAAGAGATAGGAGAGATCAAGATTTTCGACGAATTTTTTAAGAATTTTCAAATTTTCAGAAAGGATGTTCCAGATAAGGTCAAAAACTACATACTCAGATCTTCACCAAACTTTGCAGGGATACTTTGGATATCAAGACACGTGGAAAAAACGTACAAAACAAGAGATTGGAGACATCAAGATTTTGGACGAATTTTTTAAGAATTTTCAAATTTTCAGATAGGAGGTTCCAGATAAGGTCAAAAACGACATACTCAGATCTTCACCAAACTTTGCAGGGATACATTGGATGTCAAGACACGTGGAAAAAACGTACAAAACAAGAGATTGGGGTCATCAAGATTTTGGACGGATTTTTTAGGAATTTTCAAATTTTCAGATGGGAGGTTCCAGATAAGGTCAAAAACTACATACTCAGATCTTCACCAAACATTGCAGGGATACATTGGATGTCAAGACACGTGGAAAAAACGTACAAAACAAGAGATTGGAGACATCAAAATTTTGGACGAATTTTTTAAGAATTTTCAAATTTTCAGATAGGAGGTTCCAGATGAGGTCAAAAACTACATACTCAGATCTTCACCAAACTTTGCAGGAATACTTTGCATGTCAAGACACGTGGAAAAAACGTACAAAACAAGAGATCGGAGACATCAAGATTTTCGACGAATTTTTTAAGAATTTTCAAATTTTCAGATGGGAGGTTCCAGATAAGGTCAAAAACGACATACTCAGATCTTCACCAAACTTTGCATGGATACATTGGATGTCAAGACACGTGGAAAAAACATACAAAACATAGGATTGGTGACATCAAGATTTTGGACGAATTTTTTAAGAATTTTCAAATTTTCAGATAGGAGGTTCCATATAAGGTCAAAAACTACATACTCAGATCTTCACCAAACTTTGCATGGATACATTATGTGTCAAGACACGTGGAAAAAACGTACAAAACAAAAGATTGGAGACATCAAGATTTTGGACGAATTTTTTAAGAATTTTCAAATTTTCAGATGGGAGGTTCCAGATAAGGTCAAAAACTACATACTCAGATCTTCACCAAACTTTGCAGGGATACATTGGATGTCAAGACACGTGGAAAAAACGTACAAAAAAGAGATTGGAGACATCAAGATTTTGGACGAATTTTTTAACAATTTTCAAATTTTCAGAAAGGATGTTCCAGATAATGTCAAAAACGACATACTCAGATCTTCACCAAACTTTGCAGGGATACATTGGATATCAAGACACGTGGAAAAACGTACAAAACAAGAGATTGGAGACATCAAGATTTTGGACGAATTTTTTAAGAATTTTCAAATTTTCAGATAGGAGGTTCCAGATAAAGTCAAAAACTACATACTCAGATCTTCACCAAACTTTGCAGGGATACATTGGATGTCAAGACACGTGGAAAAAACGTACAAAACAAGAGATTGGGGTCATCAAGATTTTGGACGGATTTTTTAGGAATTTTCAAATTTTCAGATGGGAGGTTCCAGATAAGGTCAAAAACTACATACTCAGATCTTCACCAAACATTGCAGGGATACATTGGATGTCAAGACACGTGGAAAAAACGTACAAAACAAGAGATTGGAGACATCAAGATTATGGACGAATTTTTTGAGAATTTTCAAATTTTCAGAAAGGAGGTTCCATATAAGGTCAAAAACTACATACTCAGATCTTCACCAAACTTTGCAGGGATACATTGGATGTCAAGACACGTGGAAAAAACGTACAAAACAAGAGATTGGAGACATCAAGATTTTCGACGAATTTTTTAAGAATTTTCAAATTTTCAGAAAGGATGTTCCAGATAAGGTCAAAAACGACATACTCAGATCTTCACCAAACTTTGCAGGGATACATTGGAGGTCGAGACACGTGGAAAAAACGTACAAAACAAGAGATTGGAGACATCAAGATTTTGGACGAATTTTTGAAGAATTTTCAAATTTTCTGATAGGAGGTCCCAGATAAGGTCAAAAACTACATACTCAGATCTCCACCAAACATTGCAGGGATACATTGGATGTCAAGACACGTGGAAAAAACGTACAAAACAAGAGATTGGAGACATCAAGATTTTCGACGAATTTTTGAAGAATTTTCAAATTTTCAGATAGGAGGTTCCAGATAAGGTCAAAAACTACATACTCAGATCTTCACCAAACGTTGCAGGGATACTTTGCATGTCAAGACACGTGGAAAAAACGTACAAAACAAGAGATTGGAGACATCAAGATTTTCGACGAATTTTTTAAGAATTTTCAAATTTTCAGATGGGAGGTTCCAGATAAGGTCAAAAACGACATACTCAGATCTTCACCAAACTTTGCATGGATACATTGGATGTCAAGACACGTGGAAAAAACGTACAAAACAAGAGATTGGGGTCATCAAGATTTTGCACGGGTTTTTTAGGAATTTTCAAATTTTCAGATGGGAGGTTCCAGATAAGGTCAAAAACTACATACTCAGATCTTCACCAAACTTTGCAGGGATACATTGGATGTCAAGACAGGTGGAAAAAACGTACAAAACAAGAGATTGGAGACATCAAGATTTTGGACGAATTTTTTAAGAATTTTCAAATTTTCAGATAGGAGGTTCCATATAAGGTCAAAAACTACATACTCAGATCTTCACCAAACTTTGCATGGATACATTATGTGTCAAGACACGTGGAAAAAACGTACAAAAAAGAGATTGGAGACATCAAGATTTTGGACGAATTTTTTAACAATTTTCAAATTTTCAGAAAGGATGTTCCAGATAAGGTCAAAAACGACATACTCAGATCTTCACCAAACTTTGCAGGGATACATTGGATATCAAGACACGTGGAAAAAACGTACAAAACAAGAGATTGGAGACATCAAGATTTTGGACGAATTTTTTAAGAATTTTCAAATTTTCAGATAGGAGGTTCCAGATAAGGTCAAAAACTACATACTCAGATCTTCACCAAACTTTGCAGGGATACATTGGATGTTAAGACACGTGGAAAAAACGTACAAAACAAGAGATTGGGGTCATCAAGATTTTGGACGGATTTTTTAGGAATTTTCAAATTTTCAGATGGGAGGTTCCAGATAAGGTCAAAAACTACATACTCAGATCTTCACCAAACATTGCAGGGATACATTGGATGTCAAGACACGTGGAAAAAACGTACAAAACAAGAGATTGGAGACATCAAAATTTTGGACGAATTTTTTAAGAATTTTCAAATTTTCAGATAGGAGGTTCCAGATGAGGTCAAAAACTACATAGTCAGATCTTCACCAAACTTTGCAGGAATACTTTGCATGTCAAGACACGTGGAAAAAACGTACAAAACAAGAGATCGGAGACATCAAGATTTTCGACGAATTTTTTAAGAATTTTCAAATTTTCAGATGGGAGGTTCCAGATAAGGTCAAAAACGACATACTCAGATCTTCACCAAACTTTGCATGGATACATTGGATGTCAAGACACGTGGAAAAAACATAAAAAAACATAGGATTGGTGACATCAAGATTTTGGACGAATTTTTTAAGAATTTTCAAATTTTCAGATAGGAGGTTCCATATAAGGTCAAAAACTACATACTCAGATCTTCACCAAACTTTGCAGGGATACATTGGAGGTCGAGACACGTGGAAAAAAAGTACAAAACAAGAGATTGGGGTCATCAAGATTTTGGACGGATTTTTTAGGAATTTTCAAATTTTCAGATGGGAGGTTCCAGATAAGGTCAAAAACTACATACTCAGATCTTCACCAAACATTGCAGGGATACATTGGATGTCAAGACACGTGGAAAAAACGTACAAAACAAGAGATTGGAGACATCAAGATTTTGGACGAATTTTTTAAGAATTTTCAAATTTTCAGATAGGAGGTTCCAGATGAGGTCAAAAACTACATACTCAGATCTTCAAAAAACTTTGCAGGAATACTTTGCATGTCAAGACACGTGGAAAAAACGTACAAAACAAGAGATCGGAGACATCAAGATTTTCGACGAATTTTTTAAGAATTTTCAAATTTTCAGATGGGAGGTTACAGATAAGGTCAAAAACGACATACTCAGATCTTCACCAAACTTTGCAGGGATCCATTGGAGGTCGAGACACGTGGAAAAAACGTACAAAACAAGAGATTGGAGACATCAAGATTTTGGACGAATTTTTTAAGAATTTTCAAATTTTCATATAGGAGGTTCCATATAAGGTCAAAAACTACATACTCAGATCTTCACCAAACTTTGCAGGGATACATTGGATGTCAAGACACGTGGAAAAAACGTACAAAACAAGAGATTGGAGACATCAAGATTTTCGACGAATTTTTTAAGAATTTTCAAATTTTCAGAAAGGATGTTCCAGATAATGTCAAAAACGACATACTCAGATCTTCACCAAACTTTGCAGGGATACATTGGATATCAAGACACGTGGAAAAACGTACAAAACAAGAGATTGGAGACATCAAGATTTTGGACGAATTTTTTAAGAATTTTCAAATTTTCAGATAGGAGGTTCCAGATAAAGTCAAAAACTACATACTCAGATCTTCACCAAACTTTGCAGGGATACATTGGATGTCAAGACACGTGGAAAAAACGTACAAAACAAGAGATTGGGGTCATCAAGATTTTGGACGGATTTTTTAGGAATTTTCAAATTTTCAGATGGGAGGTTCCAGATAAGGTCAAAAACTACATACTCAGATCTTCACCAAACATTGCAGGGATACATTGGATGTCAAGACACGTGGAAAAAACGTACAAAACAAGAGATTGGAGACATCAAGATTATGGACGAATTTTTTGAGAATTTTCAAATTTTCAGAAAGGAGGTTCCATATAAGGTCAAAAACTACATACTCAGATCTTCACCAAACTTTGCAGGGATACATTGGATGTCAAGACACGTGGAAAAAACGTACAAAACAAGAGATTGGAGACATCAAGATTTTCGACGAATTTTTTAAGAATTTTCAAATTTTCAGAAAGGATGTTCCAGATAAGGTCAAAAACGACATACTCAGATCTTCACCAAACTTTGCAGGGATACATTGGAGGTCGAGACACGTGGAAAAAACGTACAAAACAAGAGATTGGAGACATCAAGATTTTGGACGAATTTTTGAAGAATTTTCAAATTTTCTGATAGGAGGTCCCAGATAAGGTCAAAAACTACATACTCAGATCTCCACCAAACATTGCAGGGATACATTGGATGTCAAGACACGTGGAAAAAACGTACAAAACAAGAGATTGGAGACATCAAGATTTTCGACGAATTTTTGAAGAATTTTCAAATTTTCAGATAGGAGGTTCCAGATAAGGTCAAAAACTACATACTCAGATCTTCACCAAACGTTGCAGGGATACTTTGCATGTCAAGACACGTGGAAAAAACGTACAAAACAAGAGATTGGAGACATCAAGATTTTCGACGAATTTTTTAAGAATTTTCAAATTTTCAGATGGGAGGTTCCAGATAAGGTCAAAAACGACATACTCAGATCTTCACCAAACTTTGCATGGATACATTGGATGTCAAGACACGTGGAAAAAACGTACAAAACAAGAGATTGGGGTCATCAAGATTTTGCACGGATTTTTTAGGAATTTTCAAATTTTCAGATGGGAGGTTCCAGATAAGGTCAAAAACTACATACTCAGATCTTCACCAAACTTTGCAGGGATACATTGGATGTCAAGACAGGTGGAAAAAACGTACAAAACAAGAGATTGGAGACATCAAGATTTTGGACGAATTTTTTAAGAATTTTCAAATTTTCAGATAGGAGGTTCCATATAAGGTCAAAAACTACATACTCAGATCTTCACCAAACTTTGCATGGATACATTATGTGTCAAGACACGTGGAAAAAACGTACAAAAAAGAGATTGGAGACATCAAGATTTTGGACGAATTTTTTAACAATTTTCAAATTTTCAGAAAGGATGTTCCAGATAAGGTCAAAAACGACATACTCAGATCTTCACCAAACTTTGCAGGGATACATTGGATATCAAGACACGTGGAAAAAACGTACAAAACAAGAGATTGGAGACATCAAGATTTTGGACGAATTTTTTAAGAATTTTCAAATTTTCAGATAGGAGGTTCCAGATAAGGTCAAAAACTACATACTCAGATCTTCACCAAACTTTGCAGGGATACATTGGATGTTAAGACACGTGGAAAAAACGTACAAAACAAGAGATTGGGGTCATCAAGATTTTGGACGGATTTTTTAGGAATTTTCAAATTTTCAGATGGGAGGTTCCAGATAAGGTCAAAAACTACATACTCAGATCTTCACCAAACATTGCAGGGATACATTGGATGTCAAGACACGTGGAAAAAACGTACAAAACAAGAGATTGGAGACATCAAAATTTTGGACGAATTTTTTAAGAATTTTCAAATTTTCAGATAGGAGAGTAGTGTAATTGGATTGTTTCAAAGTCATACTTAGTAGGTATTGTTTTTTTTTATCAATTGAATATCACTTTTTGACATATTTTGACAATTTTTTGTCGATGTTTTAGCGTTTGACGATTTTTCAGTGCAATTTTCACAGCATCTCATTTTTTTCCCACTCATACTTGGTAGGTATGCATTTGTAGCCTCTTTTTTTATCAATTGAAAATCAGTTTTTGACATATTTTGACAAATTTTTGTCGATGTTTTAGCGTTTAGCGATGTTTTTGTAAAATTTCCTATTTTTTTTTTCCTACTCGTACTTGGTACGAATGCCACGATCTTACGTGATATAACTTAACCTATTTATTTTTTTTTGTGCTAAACTACACGAGAGCCTCTACGTGCTTTGACCTACTTTAGAGTAGAACCATAAAGACAGAGCTGCAACTGAAAGTGAGGCTCGAAGTGAGGCTCGGTGAGGCTCGACTTAATAGTTTGCTCTTGTAAGACATAAGCTTTATTTTCTTGCAGTGCTGCTAATATTTTACTCGAAATAAAATCACCAAGGTTTTTTTTCTTGGTCTAACCTATGTTATTGAACTGCGTCGTCACGTCCAAACCTGCATGACTTCCGAACACTATTGGTTGTATTCATATTTTTTCTTACGTATAGGTGTATATGATGAATCCCCAAACAGATTTCTCCTAAGTCTTACCGTTTCCAAGATAACCCCACTTCCGGTTGCTATTTTGGATTTCTGAACATAGGTTTTATTCATGCTTTTTCTCACGTATAGGTGTACCTGACGAATTCGCAAACAGATTTTTTCTAAGTCTTACCGTTTCCAAGATAACCTCATTTCCGGTCGCCATTTTGGATTTCCGAGCATAGGTTCTATTCATATTTTACTTACATATAGGCGTATGTGACGAATTCGCAAACAGATTTTTTCTAAGTCTTACCGTTTCAAAGATAACCTCATTTCCGGTCGCCATTTTGGATTTCCGAGCATAGGTTCTATTCATATTTTACTTACATATAGGCGTACATGACGAATTCGCAAACAGATTTTTCCTAAGTCTTACCGTTTCAAAGATAACCTCACTTCCGGTCGCCATTTTGGATTTCCGAGCATAGGTTCTATTCATATTTTACTTACATATAGGCGTACATGACGAATTCGCAAACAGATTTTTTCTAAGTCTTACTGTTTCTAAGATAACTAGTAGTGCAGGTGCACGGGTTGAACGTCCTCTTGTGGTGAGCTGAAGTGGTGAGCTCGCCTTAATGGATTTCTATCGTAAGGCATGAGCTCTATTTGATAGCGCAGTGTTGCTAGCTTCTTACTCGAAAAAATCACCAAGGTTTTTGGGGTAACCTAACCTAAAACAAGGAGCTGGCAACCTTTTTCTCGCAGTGTTGCCAACTCCTCACTCGAAAAAATCACCAAGGTTTTTTTTCTTGGTCTAACGTAACCTAAAGCAAGGAGCTGGCAATTTTTTTCTCGCAGTGTTGGCAACACAATGTTTTTTTGCAACAAGTTATTACGTAACATTGTGATGACTCATATCTAATGTTTTTTGTTGTATTAACTATAAGGGAGTAAATTATTACACAACATATTACAACAAGTTATGATGTAATGTGATGAGTCATATCTAATGTGACGTCTTCTGATTGGTTAATTATTACAGGTGTTTTCAATACGGTCTGCGCTTTTATTATATAAGACGGCATACACTGCAGATCAGTCAGTCTCGTGAGAGCAGCCGAAGAGTACGGACGTCCTGTTGCAGTGCTTCTTGTTTTTGTAAAAAAAATAGGTATTTAATTTTTTTGAAGCTACATACCATCTATTATTTCAAGTTCAAAGGTGTTTCACGTGGTTTTTCATAGTAATTTCGACCAGATTGAATTTTGACGTGATCGTGTATTTTCTATTTCACCTCAAGAAATTCTATATAAATAACATACCTGAAAATTGTATCGCTATATACTAGATTTTTTGATTTCTGTGATTTTCGAAAAAGCAATGGCATCCACCACCAGTTTCAATTGTAAAAATGATAAAACTGAATGTGTTACTTGTGGGAAGCTAATCTCAAGGAACAATTTATCGGTACACAGGGCAAGATGTGGCGAAACAGGTTTGAGAATTAATCGTTCGTTACCTTCTAAGCCTTGTGCTCGATGCGGAAAGATGATTAGCATTGCAAATTTAAGTAAACACCTCAAAATTTGCAAACCATCGACCGGACAAGCATCGAAAAGAAAAATCGATAATGCAGATACGGAAGCTTCTACTTTCAAGCAAATTAAATTATCCAATGAAGGCAAACCAATTAGATCTGCATTCAACGACCAACTCCAGGATTTTTCAATTAAGTCAGAACCAGGCCGTGACATCCTTAGTTTCTTGGACGAAACGAAAACACCTGTACTAAATATTTTGAAAGATAAACTTGAAAACAACTCTATAAAAGTATATGTTGTTCTGTTTTCCGAATACGAGAAAGTCGATGGCACAACGAGTATTTTTTATCATTGTACAAAAAATCAGACTCTTTATTTTGCTGACGTTGAAAATTTGGACAACTTTTATTATAAAGTTTCCAACGAGCTGGTTAAGAAACACGACGATTTCGAGGCTAAAGGGTCGGGATGGTCTCTGTGTGGAAGTCCTCACACGTTAACTGTTTACGTGAATCGATTCTTGCCTCTTCGAGCTTCCAGCTACGTTTCCCTTCCACCGAACATTCAACACAAGAGGGCTGTGTTAAATATACAGAACAGCGATAACAAGTGTTTTCTCTGGTGTGTGTTGGCTGCACTGCATCCTGTTTATTGCAAAAATAATCCAGAACGGATTTATCATTACAAGCAATACGAGTCCGAATTTGAAAGTGTAATGTCTGACATCGAATACCCGGTGACATTGTCGGATATAACAAAGTTCGAAAATCGTGCAGGAAAACGCATCGCTATTAATGTGTATTCCTTCACGTCAGATAAATATCTCGTGCACCCTGTCAGGATAAGCGATATCGACGATGACGATGCTTGTGTAATAAATCTTCTTCTTATTTCCAACGAGGATGATCATCACTACACGCTAATTCGTTCTCTATCACGTTTGGTCAGAAGTCAAACTACCAAGTATGCAAACAACATCGAAGTTTGCCCGAGATGCCTAACCACGTTCGACGATCGTGACCGACGTGATCATCAAAATCTTCATAGTCGTCAAATTGCTCTGGAGAAACTTGCCGAACATAAAATTTACTGCGGCGACAACAGACCGGCTAGAATGTTGATGCCCGAAACGAACGAAGTCGAAGAATTCAAAATGCACAAGGCATTGTTGGAACATCCCGCAATCATTGTCGCAGATTTCGAGGCGTTCCTCAAACCACTCTCCTACTGCGAACCGGATCCTGAAATTTCCTCCACAACACCGTACCAGCTTCATCAACCTAATAGTTTCGGCTATGTTGTTGTGCGACGTGATAAAATAAATGAAGCATATATATACCGCGGGCCAAATGTAATCGAACACTTCCTGGAAAAAATGGTGGAGGAGGTTGAGGTAATTGGTAGCGTACTGCTTACATCAAAACCGATGGTACCTTTAACTGAAAATGAACTTCAAAATTACAATTCCACTGAGGTGTGTCCGGTATGTGATCAAAGTTTCACTGATGAGAACAAAAAAATATTCCACCACGATCATTTCAGCGGAAACTACATAGGTGGAATTTGCAACACGTGCAATCTTAAAATCCAGAAACCTAAATTCATCCCCATATTTTTTCACAACGGAAGCGGATATGATTTTCACCACCTGGTGAAACATCTTGGCTACGATCCGAAACGTATAGGTGTCTTGGCCGAGAATGAAGAACGCTATATTAGTCTCAGCAAGCAAGTGTCGATTCCGGGAACGAAAAATACAATCGAGATGCGCTTCCTGGATTCGTATAGATTTCTCTCTGCAAGTCTGGATGCTTTAGCGAACAAACTCACCGACGATCAATTTAAAATAACTAGAGCTAGTTTTCCCAACGTAGACATAGAACTCGTTAGACGTAAAGGGATTTATCCTTACGAATACGTTAGTGATAATTCTAAATTTAACGACGACGCTCTTCCACTTCCAAGAGAATTTTACAGCAGACTCAGAGAGAAAGGAATCACGGACGAAGAATACCAACATGCGCAACTCATGTGGGAGAAATTAGGATGTAGGACACTCGGAGACTACCACGATGCCTATTTAAAATTAGACGTGACGATACTCGCGGATGTTTTTCAAGCGTTCAGGAAAACGGCAACGAATATTTATAAATTAGATCCGGCGTATTTCTACAGTCTACCGGGATTAGCGTGGTCGGCAATGTTATTCCAGACAAAGGTCAAGCTGGAACTGATATCGGACGTTGACATGTTGCTATTTATCGAAAGAGGGATACGAGGTGGAATGGTGCAATGCGTACAGAGACATGCAAAAGCTAATAACGTACACATGAAAGAAGATTACGATTCAAATCGAGCATCGAATTACATCTTCTACTCTGACGTTAATAATCTCTACGGACATGCCATGGTACAGAAACTTCCTTACGGGGGATTCGAATGGTTAGATCCCACTTCGATAGACATTATTCATTTCGACGATAGCGAGTGTGGTTTCTTCGCAGAGGTAGATCTCCAATTCTCCGACCACCTGCACGACACGTTTTCGGATTTGCCTCCGACTCCCGAAATCAAATGTCCACCCGACTCGGTTCAAGACAAGCTTTTGTTAACATTGGACCCTAAACAGAGATACGTCGTCCACTACAAGAATCTCCGGTTTTTGATTGGGAAGGGTGTTCAGATAGTAAATGTTAGAAGAATACTAAAGTTTAAACATTCCACGTGGTTAAGACCTTACATAGAAACTAACACACAACATAGAACAGCTGCCACTTCCGATTTAGACAAGGACTTTTTTAAATTAATGAACAATGCGGTGTATGGAAAAACCATGGAGAATGTTAGAAAGCACGTAGACGTGAAATTAATTTCCGATAAGAATAAATGTCGGAAGTGGATAGCCGATCCTAGATTCAAGTCGAGAAAAATTTACAACGAGAATTTGGCACTTTTCAATCTAGATATAAAATTGATGAAATTCAGAAAACCAATTTACGTTGGCGCAACGGTTCTCGACTTGTCGAAACTTTACATGTTCGAATTTCATTACGACGTGATGAAACCCTTCTACAATGATAAGATATCACTTTTGTACACGGACACCGACAGCTTCATTTACAGCATACAAACACCTAACCTATACGAAGACATAAAAAATCCTTCCATGCTTGAGTATTTCGATACTTCTGCGTATCCTCAACCCAACAGATTTGGGATTCCATCTCGTAACAAAAAAGTCCTAGGTAAACTGAAAGATGAATGTAACGGTGATATTATTGTCGAGTTCGCGGGTTTGCGTTCGAAGATGTATGCCATGAGAACAGAGAGTAGCGTCACGAAGAAAGCAAAAGGTGTGGGCAAGAATACGGTGGAGAACAAACTCACCTTCCACGATTACATCGATTGCCTTTACTCACAATCGACGATACTAAGTATAGAACAAAGAATCCAAAGTGTAGACCACGTGATTACAACAAACGAAGTTAGGAAGGTAGCATTAGATCCGCACGACGATAAAAGATGTATTTTGTCTTGTGGAATCCACACGTTGCCTTGGGGACACTATCGTTTAGAAAATAGTAAAAATTGTAGGCAATGCAATT